>NC_079149.1:90613809-91339780 GCF_945859685.1 Eupeodes corollae | reverse complement strand
GTGGGATGATATAATGACAACAAATCGGTTGCAATGTCGAGTGAAAGGACTTATTTGAAAAGCAAGGGTGTTGCATGAGAATACCATTTTATTTCTTTTTCTTGTGCAAATTAATTCGATCTGGTTTGGTACAAAGTTTCAGTAATTATCATTCATAAATATTTTTTAAGTTGAAAATGCAATACGTCTAAAACCAATTTGAATGAATGAGGTGTTCAAAATTTCGCATGTTTTGATGACTATTTGACTTTCACTTTCCAAAATTGGGGTTATTTTTTAATTGATCAAAAAGAATATTTTTTAAGTTCAAGGTTAAGTTGGGCTGAAATTTACTTGTACTTTTAGATCTCGGCCCGTCATGGCTTTAAATGTTAATAAAGATGCTTTGCTCTCCATAATATGTTTGAAAAATGTTCGCCAAACTTTTTATTACCCTTTTCGAGGTCAAATCTTGGAATTAAGACACGTTTCGAGTATTTCAGGACTTTGGTGGACATTAAAAAAGATCTGTGTTAAGCTACAGACAAAGTAATTTCATTAAGCTCAGTGAGAAAAAGGCGCGTGAAAGATAGACTTAGAGTAATCAAGCCGGTACTGAAGCCAGATTTTCCAATAAGAGTCAAAGAAAACTGATTGTTCTGGGCTCAGGAGCACTTAAATTGGACTAAAGACATGTCAAACAATGTCATTTTTTCGAACGAATTAAAATTCAAACTCCTTGTTGGAGAAGGGAGGATCCTTGTGCTAAGAGAATCGAAAGAAGGACTAAGCTCTAGTTGCATTTTTCGGATGCCCCCAAAACTGAAGGTTTGATGGTGTGTGGATGCTTCTCTGGAGATGAAAAAGGTAGAATGAGCTTTCTATAGTCCAAAGTCATCACTGGAAATCGTATTGGAGCACACGGTGTAAGAGCTTTTTGGGGACACTTGCAGTTTATTTTTTTAACAAGATAAGGCTTGTTTGTATTTTTAATGTGACTGGCTAATACGACTACAAATAATACATGGACTTTTTTTTAATTCTAAGGTTAAAAGTAATTTGAAGAAAATAATATCGATGTACTAAGTTGGCCTCCCTACAGTCCAGATCTCAATCCAATTGAGAGTATTTGGTCTATAGTAAAACTTGAGGTTGCAAACAAGCGCTTAGAGTCATTTGATGAATTAAAGAAAAGACTAATTACCCGGACCTGGAACACGATACCGGGATCCACATGGAAAACCTATCTCATTCAATGTCTTGCTGATGTGCAGCCGTAATAAAAGTAAGACGAGGCCCCACAAAGTACTAATTAGGTACAACATGTTTCGGAGAAGCAATACAAAAAAAAAAAAAAAAAAAACTGCACCAATAAAATATCTTCTTTAATCCTTAAAAATGAAGCTGGTATCTAAAAACTCATTTTAGTTACAATCACGGGAGCAACCGTGACCATTTTAGAAAAATCTCAAAACTCTTTTTGTATCATAAAACGATTGGAACCGCATAATAAAACAAAACCTCATTAAAAAATATGTTGTAATTTCAACATATTTGAAAAATCAAAAAAAAGTTTGACCAACATTTTTCGAACGGTATTGTATACTATATCATTATTAAACTGAAGAGTTTGCTTGTTTGCTTTTATGTTTGAAGGCACTTATCTCAGGAACTTCTGATGCGATTTTGAAAATTCTTTCAATTTTAGATAGACCATTTATTGAGACTATCACGCTAGGAGTACCAATAAGGAATGTTTCAAAAGCTTCCACTGCATTCGGAAATGGTTACATTTTTACTTGAATTTAAATTCATTACAGAATTGTTTCCATTTAACAGTTTTAAAAGAAAGTCCACGACGGTATATGTCTTTCTAGTTAGCTAGTGTTGATATAATTTCAAAATTGTTCAATAAAAAGGACAAATGTGTGAGAGGAATGTTTTCTTGTTTTGTTTGAAAAGAATCGGTTACCTTACTTCTAACATTAACTTGGTACACTCTTAAATGGGTTTTTATTCCTTTCATATGGCAGAAAAGGAAGGAGTTTGAAAGGTAGTGTCATTATACTCATTTCTTACATTTTTTTCCAAATTTAAATGCTTTTGAGCCATCTATTGAAGCTAACTTCCCCTTAAGGTAGTAAGAAACAGATTCCAAAAAGTAGTCCAAATAAATTGGCGAGTTTATCTTTTGCTAACTTTCATAAGTTTTTCAAATACAAATTAGTTTTGTTTTAAGTGAACTTTATAGTTACAACGACATTCAAATCTATTTACGAGCGTTTTCAAGTGTTTGAAAGTACGAATTAAGAATATAAGAGATTTTGGTGAAATTAAATTCTTGATTTGAAATTTCAAAAAAATGAGTGGATCTACATCAGAAAACAGAAAGTTATACGATTAGAATTTTTAAGGCTTCATTATGTTGGACAAAAAATGGAGTAACTTTTTTTAGAGACGATAAATAGTTTTATTTTGAAGGTCGTGATGGGTTTTTAAAGCTTTATCATATTTTTGAAATAGGTGTTATGGTACAAGCAACAATCAATCATTATGGAACAGTTGAATTTAAGGTTGTAACATCTAAAATTATGCAGCTGGGTATGAAAAAGTTTTGTAAGTTGTAAGCTCTTTAACATTTCTGAACCCATAAACTTGACCTACCAACATAATAACGCGGCTATTTACTCGGCGCTCATATTTATAACTCGAATAGAGGCCCAAAATGTGCATTTCCTGCATTGATGTGGTACTCACCTGATCTAATTATCATTGACTATTACAATTAACAGGAAAAGATAAAGCATGATAATTCAACATTCGCGTAGTTCGACTAAAGAACGAATCTCTGTACTTCACATTACGTCCAAAGTTGGGCTTAAGTGCAAATTCATGGGCATTTCTGAAGTTACTATTGGCCTTTAAAATAACGTTAAAAAAGATCATTCAATGATGTTAATCCCACCTAACATTTTAACAACTCTTCTTTGAATAATGTACAAGAAGCTTAAATTAACAGTTGGAACACCAGATCAGAGTCAAGTTTTCAAGCAAAAAGGTTTTGTAAATTGCTCACCAGATTAGGAGGAGGAAAAATTGTCTTACATCATCTCAGAAAGCCCAAGCAACTTATGGAATTTTTAGCACCGTCACATATGTTATCATTCAACAAGAGATGATTGGAGATACACATATCGGGAATTTCTAGGCTCTAAATCTTTTTGGTGTTACTCATGGATAGTGGCAAAAGTTATTAATTATGTTTTAACGACAGTAGTCTGCATTGAGCTTTTGACGCCTTAAATTTGACTTGACTATTGATTCCCCATTCAACAATGCTATCAAGGTCAGAATTTGGAGATTTTCAACCGAAGAGTAGGATTATAATTCTTAATAGAAATATTAAAAGCTGAGATTACTATCTTCAGCGAAACAGGTAAGTGGGTCAAAATTTTCAAACGGGAGAACATTAATAAAAATGAAAAAAAATGTCGGAGACAGAACAGAGTCTTGGGGCACACCATCATTTATTTTTTGTTTCTCAATCTTGATCGAATCCAATACTACTTGTATTGAACTTTTTGAAAGGCAATTTCTAATCTGATAAAGGAGACATTTATGTTAAGCAAAGACTTACATTGTCGGTCGAAACCCTTGCAAATGTTTTTAAAATACAAGTCCAATGCTCGGTGAGCTAAACCATCAGATCACCAGTGGATATAGTACTAAGAAAGTCGTTCTGCTGATCATTAAGAATCCTTCGACCTTCGAGATATTTCTTGAGCTGATGATTAATCAGCATTTTATAGACCTTGGATAATTCGAGGTGGAAGAAGATTCACCTTGGCAAATCCCATTTTCCATTTACTCGAATCAAGACCTTAAGAGTTGGTTAGATGAAAAAGCGTACGAAGTGGTTTTGACATCGTTAAAGAACCTTTCTTCAGAAAAATAGTGGGAATGCTATCTTGACGTACGGATTTGTGTGTGTCTTTAAGAACTCTGGTTGCTGTGCGGAAAAAAAATTGGTCCTATAAAACCATTTAAGACTTTAATTACTGGAAAGATTACATTCTCTGGCTAAGTTTGTTTGTGTCTTGAACAGCAAGTTTAAAACTACCGAGGAAAATAAAGCATTTCTCATGTTCTTACTAACGACTTAAAATGTTTACTACCTTTGGAACACCTTAGATGAATTTTAGTAGATATAATTTGTGTTAATATTAGTAAAGAAAAAACAATACAATCTCAATAATTTAAGTTTCATGCACACAAAAGTAAATCTGGAAATACTTGTCCACCAAAAAAAAGAACTTTCAAAACTTATATCCAACAATAAAGTTTTATCCAAAGATGCTATAAATTAAAATTGAGCAAAGTCGAGAAGTGTGAAATAAGTTGAACTCAAATACTCCCTGTACTAGCACTCACACTTTCCACTACAGCTTTATCTGTTTAACTTCTATTCCATTTTAAATTACCACACTTTATCACCTTGTAAGAGAATTTAATTATTTCAAAAAAAGATACCACGATTCGAGAAAGGCCAAGGCTAAGCGAAAATTTCCAATTTTTCAATCCCCAATTCTTCTTATTTTTTATTTTTCTCGCGCTCTTAGTTCCAGCTCATACATAATCCTCTTCATTTTGCTTGCACTTTCATCCAAAGATCCAAGAGCCGCGATCCAAGCCTAGGATAAAGCAGATTTCTATATAGATGTATGCCTACCTCCCTAGCCAATCTCTCGTTACAGATGCACCAGCATAGATCTAACCAAAATTTCACTTTTAGCCGAGTGCGCCAAGCGGGTCTAGATTGGCGCACATTCGTATAAACCACAACAACTTTATACAACATCATTAGCAGCTATATGTTAAGCGGCGAAATTAGCCTGAAAGAAAGCAACTCAAGAGTTTGTTTGGGAACAAACTTGTTAGATTGTGGTATTGTGTGGTAGGAAAGGTGATGTTGGTGGTGTTGTGTGGTGCGGTGCAAAGAAGAAAGACCCCGTCACAAGAAGACAAACTGGCCAAAACCAACTTTGGGAAGATACCAGTCCCAATCAGCATCAGTCTTCCAAGCACCATGCGCCTTCAACTAACAACTTGTCTCCGACAATGGGTGCCGGGCAGATAGGTAGGAGAGGGACCTTAGGGGGTGTATGACTCTTCATCCTCATCTTCGTTTTATTATATTCAGTGGGTGTCTCTATGCAGCACGAGCGAGGATGCCTAACGCTAACGCCTGGCATGATAGATAGTCGTGAATTTGCATGGAAAAGTTTGCCATTGACCCACTTGTGGAACTGGTAAATATTTATGTTTCTGAAGACGAAGCAGACAAACGACGACGATGAGATTAGAAAGAGTTTGAATGTCAGGTCAAGTGAGACGCAGACTACACGACAGCTGAACACGGAATTTGACATTTCATTTTAACGGAATTTAGTGTTTTTGTTTTTTTTACTTTTTTTTAAAACTTGCATATCCTGTTTTTTTCAATTTTTGGATTGTTCTCGAATATTAATTGTTTGAGTTCGACACAAGTTGGCGTTGCAATTTATTAGTTACCGTTTATAAAGCTTTTAAAATGTGTGCTAATGATTAATTTAGATATTTAAACGTTTCACTTAATATGCTAATTGGTGTGTTCAATTGATTTTAATGCTTTCTTTTCTTTTTTCGTTTCAGGTAATTTGACTTCTTATGGTTTTAGAAGAATGAAAGGCTTCATTGAGGGTAATTTATATAATTTCACCTAACTCTAAAAGAATGAATGGTTCTTGAGAAATTAAATCGATGTTTTTTAAGTTGAAATAACAAACGAAGTAAAGGGGCGTACATTTTGTTTATATGAAAACAGTTATTTGCTTGTTGTTTTTATTTTTAATTAAATTCCGCATTTCGGGTTTTACCTGCTAAATAGGAGAATAATATTCATAAAAATGTACGCAAGAAAAGAATAATCGAGATTAAAAATAAAATATACATAATAAACGGGTATACCTGGATAATGCGCATTTAGGGGGGTTTTGGGAAGATTAAGCTTACTTTGATCAACGTTTGAAAAAGAAACAAAATGCTTAAGATGTCAAACACACGTTTCATTCATTATTTTAAAGAGTTATTATTTCTTAGTATTTTAAATAAGATGAAATTACTGCATTCTTATCCTAATGCAGGAAGCCTTATTTTTGGGTAATGCAAAGGACTGTTTCCAACAATTCTTCAGTTGTATGATGATTGTGAAGATTTTTGAGTGAGCGATGCGTAATTTTGCGGGGGATAACGCGTTGCCAGACATGACTTCAAATATTCACTAGAAGTACAAAACTTTTGTAAGAAAGTCGTGTTTACAAAAGTTTGTCTAATTCTCAGTCTTTATCAGTTTTGAAAGCTATTGGCATAATTTTTCCGAGTTTCGCGAGCAGTCAAATTTATAACCAGCATATAAATATATGCATTTTCGTTACAACATTAAAAGGTTAGGTTATAAGGAGGGATGCATTAAGAGCCAAAGAGTCATCTCACTCGTATCTTTGTGAACCTATTGTGTTCTTCAGGATATTTTCCGAATAATGTGCTTAGAAGCATATGGGGAGTTTGAAGATTTAAGGTTGGAGAGCTTGCCTGAACCATCTTGATAATTATGAAAATTTCAGGATGTCTTTCCTTGGTAAGGAGGAGACGTCGCGTAGATCTTTGGTGGCATTTGCAGCAAGAGAAAAGTATCCTCTTCCGTCTCCTCGTCTTCATCAAATCTTCCTGTAGGGAGCATTGTGTTGTGACCTGTAAGCATACTTATCAATAGGGATGATTCAGACCTGCTTAGCTAAAAGAAGGATCAAGTTTTATTTTTTAAATATTCGATCATAGTTTTCTCGAAATATAAAAAATGTCGGGAAACTTTGGTCAATTTTTCCATTAATTAACTTATGAGGACCCGGTGGCTTAAGCCCGAAAATGTTACCATTTTTACAAGAAAACTATATAACGTTAAAAAGTTATATTTATTGTTACAAAAAATACCGCCCAAGACGACCCTCTTTAAAAATCGGAACTGGACAGCGTAGAAGATTTTGAGACTCCTACTCATCTGAAAAACAAAATTCAAAAAGATCCTTAGTTAGAAAGAGTGCAGATAAGAGTCAAGTCGTAATAAATAAGTTTAAAGTTTGAGGTACAGACATTTTCAAATATTGACCAAATTTTGAATACTCACAGTTAATGTACGATTATGGCATCATGTAGGATTCCTTTGGAAGGATATAATGGGACCTTTTAAGTGAAGTATAAAGCCATGGTACGCTTTGCCTGGGAAGAGGTAGTATCCGTTTTTGGTCGATTTATCTGACTTCTCCTGCCAGACAGTGCCATTGTTGTGACTTGGTATCCAACGAAGAGTAATCGTGTTGGCTTCGCAAAGTTAACGTGTTACAAGTTTTGACTTGGTGGCAATTTCGAAGAGGGTTTTTAATGCCGCTCATAATTAGACCTCACTTCTTTACCAAACTGTGGCTAAAATTATTTTGAACTACTTTAAAAACTTCAAGAACACACCTCTGCTTGAAGGACACTGCAATAGTCTGAAAACTTTATTGATCGATTTGGTGAAGGTTAGACTAAAATATATCAGACACTATTTTTCCTCCATTTTGAATCCGAGAGTACAAACTGATACACGACTTTTTACTACGATTCAGTTGTTCACCGATTCATAGCTGGTAGAAATTTCTGTAAGGGCTAGGGCTATGGCTAATGGGTCAAAATCTGTGTATGCCATTAAGTAGCCTGTGTTAAATAGAATATCTATTAATTAAGTCAAATTCAGTTCTTTAGTAATATTGGTTAAAAATAATACGAAATGTTATTCATGTCTTTAAAGTTATCAAATTGTTAGACCTGGTTTTTCGATCAAAGAATTACTACAGCTGCAGTTTGTTCTACTTTTATAATGAGCTGTTGAAGACTTAACACTAAGAATCTAATACGTTTTAATTGTGGCTAACAAAAGCTACACAGCAGCTGTAACATTAAACTTTTAAACACCAGTTTCAATTGAAATGTTTTATTTAAAAATGGTCTCATCTGCAAGCTGAATGAATCTTGACTAATATAAACCCGGAAGAAAATAAAAAAATATTTACTTACTGTCTGTTACAGATCTCGGCCTCAACTAATATGCGTCTCCAGCTTGTTAGATCGGTAGGTAGCTATACCCAGTTTCACACGTCAATTTGGTCAAGGTGCTCTCCCACCTGCGTGCGCCACCTAAGTCGAGTTCTTCCTCTACTGTGCCGTCCCTCGGGATTGTATTAGAATACCTTCTGGGTTCGACTGTTGATGTTTATTCCCTTAACATGACTCAGCCATCTAAGTCGATGGCGTTTTATTCTTTTGAATAGATCAGTGTTGCTGCACAGCCCCCACAATTCGTTCTTGTATCTTCTCCTCCACTCTCCATGTATACAGGCGGAACCATAAATCCATCGAAGAATTTTTATCTTAGAGCATCCTAAGACGTTCTCATCTTGTTTTGACAAATTCCAATCCTCAGTGCGATACATGAAGTGTCTAATTGAGGGTGACTTTAGTTTCTCAAAAGAGGACTTTAATATTCAATTGCTTTCCAAAAAAGCAGCGATTTGCAAGAGTTATTCTTCGTTTGATTTCAGCACGTTGTTAGACTTAGACTTAGCAATTATTAGCTAGAAAGAGCCATAAGCTAATTTTAAAGTTATAGTTGACCATGGTGACATATTGTCCAAGATGTCGTTGTGCAATTTTTTTTTCGTGATAACACAATATACTTGGTCTTGTCATCATTGACCAATAAACCCATCTTTTCCTTTTATGTAGCAAATCTCAAAAACGCGTCCGCGTTGAGCTTTGATCTTCTAATTACGTCAATACAATATTATGCACAATTATTTCCAGAACGATGTTGAAAAAGCCTCATGACAATGCATCACCTTCTTTAACACTTCAAAATTTTAGAAATTAAAAAAGTGTGTTTACGCCACAGAGTACCATGAAAATTGCAGTAAATGTTTACTTAGGATAAATTAACCCTAAATTTGCTGGATTCTCTGGATGTTTAAAAAAACAAAAAACTGAATTGTTTCGTTTTTTTTCAAAATATGTGAAAGCAACATTGCGCTGTCCAAGCTTTACGAAACCCTCTTGATAGTTATGACTTTCAGTAATGTAAAATCAGTTCAAAACCTTACATATTGTAAGTTTCCATGAAACTAATAAGTCGTGCAGATATAGTTTCTTTAAAAAAAATGTACATTAAAGTGGGAACACTAGAATCAGTCTGCACGAGTAACACATCAGTGTTATGACCCTTTCTACCGATAGTACCAACTCGTACAGACAAAAGTACTTAGCAATCACACGTTAAGGAGTCATAAATTTCCTTAGACCCTATGATTGCTATCCCACAGACTACGACGACTTCGACGAAGACACAAATATCCTCCATACATCCCGCACCATCACAAACATCGACAAAGGTGACAATGGCTTGTTAGTTAAGTCCATCTCAAAACCAAACACAAAAAAAGGATTCCGATCTTTTTCACGTAGGCATCATCATTATTATATGCAGCTATCTTTGCAATGGCGCGTACTCTTAAGGCGTCGCTCATTAAAATGTCTTGTTTGGCTTCAGAGATGCCTTTAACCTTCTTGTCACACATACGACCAACCGACGACGACATACCACCGCACCGAGTCCAGAGGTACACGACGCAACGTGACGCGACGTTTTAGTTGAATATCGTGGGCTATTTATGGACAGACTTTTTGAGCTCAGGCAAATAGTAGCGACAAATCAGCAGAGGTCGTCCACAAAGCAGAGGCGTTTATTATGAGTCTTTGCAAATTTACGTTGACTAATTTTATTGCTACGACTTAGTTTATGTTGAAAAAACGAGAGGAGGAGGCTGATGGAGGATTTTGTATATACAAAGGCAACAAATTCAAGAGGCTTGAGATGAATAACTGTTATAGGCAGCTTGGGTTGCTGCTGTGCGAATGAAGACGATTTACAGAAGTCCTGCAATTTATTCTATTGTTGACTTTTGGGAGTAATTCAGTCATAAATATCACAGATGATTCCGGAAGACTCGAACTCGATGGGAAAATAAAGGCAAACAAATGGAATGGATTTAAATTATTTATTGTTTGTTCAATGTGAGAATCAAAGAGGAGATCTTCACAGGCTTAAATTTACTTCAAGAGAGGGTAATTCTTTGAAATTTTTCAACTGCACAATCTTTGACCAATCTCACCTTGGAAAGTTCAAAATGCTCCATGTCTGAGCCCTAGAATCGAAATGGTGCCCTCAAAGTGCAATAAATATCATTGCCAACATGAAAAGCCACTTTGCAATTAATCTCTATGTCTCCAGCCCAGTCGCCCTACTATTTCGATTATTTTTCTCACTTTAGTTGCCAACAATATCAAGAATTGATCTCAGCTGGACTCCATATGTATTCTGCGGGTTCCAGACTACAATTGTTGTGCTAAGGCAATTTTATCAAAATAGGTTCTGCAGAATTTATGAGTATGCACATTTATCTCATGGTAATAAACTTCCACAAAGCAAACCACATTCTCTGAGAATAAGTTCTTTAAGTTGAAAAATAAAAATAAAAAAAAAACAGAATTAATATTAAAAATCTAAATTTAAAACATAAATCGTTGCAAAGTTTGAATTTTATTCAATACAAAAAGGTATGACAAGAAATAAGCCAAAAGACAAACTTGTTAACATCCATTCTTGCTTTTGATATAAGAGCGCCATCAATATAATATGAGCAGGTTATTATTTTGGGATTGGTTTGAAAAATGTCAAACATTAACAATAATTCAGCAACTATGACGACAAGTGAAATTCAATAACTAGCTTTAAAGTGTGGGATAAGTCGATAAGAAATCACTTAAACAATAGAACCGTAAATGTTAAACTTTTGTTGTTCATTCAATTTAGAAATAAAAATAAATTTGTATTTAAGACATAATTAAGAAGTGTTGAAATAGAATAACTGTTTTACATTTATTTTAGAATATTTTATTCAAGACCGATGCAGAAAATAAAAACAAAACAAGCTTAGGATAAATTTGCCATTGATAGGTGACATCCGTTTTATCTGGTGCATATTTTATTTAAAATTTGATAAGCAAGTGAAATAATTTTAAAAGCTCAGGGTCTCCATTGAACTTTAACCCCATTACTATCTTTTTCAAATGCATAAAGGAGGCTAGAAGAAATCATTTTAAAGCCTTTTTAAGTAGGATTTTAATTAATATTTTTATGTTACTCACGAACGAACGATAAGACCTTCGATGATCTCGTCAAAAAAATAGCTGCCTTCTGTCATTTTATCGTATTTTTACACTTTTGATTTACAAAATTCTGAAAAACTTTAGAATAATGTGAATTTTTTCAATACTTCAAAAACCTTGCATCTTTTATTCTTATCATTTCTATTCAAGCTTTATTCAATCATAAAAGTTTCTAAAGTTTTTTTATACTTAATCAAAACATTTTATTAGTATAAGATTCCTCCTTCGTCATCTAACTTCTTCGGTCTTAAGATTCTCTCCAGTAATTTGGACAAAAAGATTTTATTTCGTCGCCCCAACTCTTGAACTGTCTTCTTAAACTTCTTTTCTTGTCTAGTTGAGTCCACTCAAGTGTTATTTTAGTTCATCAATCTTACGACGTCAAACATATGTTCCAAGCCCAATTCCATTTAAGTTTTTAAGTTTGTGCAGAACTTCTTCAAATTTCGTCTGAGTTCTTTAATATTCTTACTTAATCTGTTGACATAATCTCACGTTCTTTGACAGAATTGATGTTTATTTTTTTTTTCGAGGACTCTAGTGGATTTCCATGTTTGTCAGCCTTTTGTTAAGATTGGAAAACCGTCGACGCAATAACTCATTTTCTTGTTTGAGTCAAGATATTAAGATAAAGTAGATTCTTCACATTCCAAAATTGTTGCCAAGCGTTTAATATCCTCTGGTTAACATTTTTCATATCTTTTTTATTTTGTAGGATCCGAACAATTTTCGGTTCCGCACTTTGTTTATTAATGCTTGCCAGATAAATACTTCCCTTAATGTATCGAATGTTTATATAATACTCCTTAGACTTTTCTATGACCCAGCTCTAAAACCAGCTTGCTCAAAATGTTGATTGAATTCAAGACTTGCTTTCATTCGATTCAAGAGGATTTTTCAAATATTTTATGATATGATGCTAATGGGCCTATAGTGTCTTTAGTCTATCTTGAATTTTTTGTAGGTGAGCATAATTTTGTTTCTGCGATTTCTTTAGTAACCGAAATGTGGTTGAACAAATTTGCAGCAGTTCCATTACCTTCGTCACATTTCTCGCTCTTTACACTTTGAATATATTCTCGACTTCACTTTTAAGAATTTGAAAACTGTTGCTCTGTTTTTGAAAATCATTGCTTGAATTTGATATTAATTGTTGTAAAAGTTTGTTGCTATTTTTTCTGATAACACTCTTGCTAACACCGATCCACCGATTGTTTAATTTTATTGAAGAAATATATTTAAGTATGCGTTGACGATTTCCTTAAAGCTTAGTCGCTCACTTACGTTTCTTAATAAACCGTTAAGTTTAATCCGTGAGTTTTCTCGGTTTCTTTGCCGATGTTGTCAAAATTTGTCTTCATTGTTCGTTCCAAGATCATTTGATATCCTTGTAGGTCAACATTGTTATTCCTGATGGCTTCATCTATGAGGATCTTTGAGACGTTCTTCTTTGGTGTAATCTGGAGTTGTCTTTTGTTGTGATTAGTCGTTTGTGTGTGGCTTGCTTTAGTCGGTGATCCAAATAGAAATTGAAAGTATTCACAATGCCGGCATCTTCTAGAGCAGGTTGTTTATTTGAATGGATGAAATCGTATTGGTTCTAATAGTTTCTTTTTGGAGATATCTAAAGCCATTAGTTTTGTGTTTGTGTTTTTTTTTAACAGGGAGCTGCCAACCTTAAGCTTTTGTTGGCAAACATTTTGGATAATACGACTTAATCTTGAAATTTTTTCTTACATTTCTAAATTGGCCCATGATTTCTTCTTAAGAGAATCTCAGATTTGAAGTTACTCTTTCGAGTGTATCATAGATTCTATCTATTTCATCCTATGGCCTTTTTACTTGAATAATTTGTAAATTGCATTTTTCTATTTTTAATTTTACACCCATTGCTCTATCGCTATAACTTTTAACTTCAACAATATCCCTCTTTAGGTTTCTATCTATCCTGAAGCCCATATCAAAGAATCGTTTATTCATTAGTGTAATAGTATGAAAATATGCTGCTGTTGTTAAGTTTTGTAACACTTTCTCCATTTCTTCTCACTACAGGCAGCGCAATCGGATAATAAAGTTCTAGTGTTTTATGTTGCAATATGTAACTGCTTCTTTGATTTACCATTATTATTTATATTATTTTCGCTGGAATGTGTTTTTATTCCATTTGAAAAGAAGTTTTGGGCATGTACTTCTATGGTGGCCAACCGGGTTAAGATCTTTCTATCTATTGTAATTTACTTCCTCCTATAATCACTCATAACGTCGTATTTGACTTAAAGAAAGTCAACATATATAGTTTGGTTGTATTTTCATATTTCAAAAAAGGAGTATTTAAAAAACACATCAAAATTCGGAAAATTTTTAAGCATTTAAATATCTAATCAATAAAGAAACAGCGTGACTTTACTGGCTTTAAATGTTGTCTTAACTAAACCTTAAGAGTTTTTAGATTTTAATATTTTTTCAAAGTTATGGTGTAGAGTGCAAATGGGTTTCAGCAACAATATTTTAGTTGTTTTTGACAAACACAGTTTCAACATTACTAACTTATGTTTACTATTACAATTAAGTTTTGCTGTGGATGCAAAATATGCACAACTTTTGCAGTGAATATTAAGAATTTAAATGCGTTGTTGGTTTTTGTCAAATGTCAAAAGATGACAGTTTAAAAAGGGACAGCTGCCCAAATAATGGGCTTTTTAAAATGAAACCCCTTATTAAAAAACCCTCAAGATAAATGTTTTCTTTGTGCCATTGGGTTTTAATTCAGATATTTTGATCATACTTTCAATACATAACAAGTACACGTAAAAACTTTCATCGTCAATAAAATTAAACTTTCATAAAAAATATAAGTTTTTATTTTCAATAAAAAAAAAATTCATACCAAACCTTGCATTATTTTCAAGCCACATGCGCTTTTATTGTAAAGCCTCATAGGCAAACAAAAGAAATCATTATTTTAACAAATTATTTGATTAGTAAACTTTGATTTTGTGTATCAATTATTTGTTTATAAAGATTTAAATGTTCTTCCTGGTTGCCATGGGCAAATAAATAATTTGGTCTTCGACTTCACTTGATCGGATCTACCAACAGAGACTTCGTCTTAAGTCATAAAGTCTCTGCAATACATAAACTACTATAACTACATTTAATCGAACTATAATGCAACTATACATAATCTGCATGCAGTCTCATGAAGCTTAAGCCGTTAACGCGTTCTATGATCACAATAAAGCTATATCTCCTATCTAAAGACCATGAATTACGAATTTAAAGACAACAAATCCATTGCACACATAAACATAGAGCATAATGGCAATTTTAAATGGCAGCAACTTTTGTTTAAATAAAAACAAAATCTTTATAGTAGAGGGATATTTGTAGCTATGTACTTATAAACGCTTGCGCTTGCCCCGTTCACTTGCAATTCAGTCGCATTATAGAGCTAGTTTAATTTATAATAGCAATTCAGCTTACAATACTAGTTGGCCTGGCCTGGCCCAAAGAGAATGTTCACAGTTCTTCAATATTATGCGCCACTCCCCTAAGCCACGCCATCATCGTCCGTCGGTCGTCGTTGTCGCCATCAACCACCGCCACCACTTTCAATACCACTACTATTAGCATTGTCGTCATGCAATTCACATAAAAAACAAACAATTTACAGAAAAATATAAAAATTATAAGTCCGATCCCAGCAACAAATAAGAAAAAATCATTTAAATTAGTTTAGATTTAAGTTTTATGGAGCAAGATTTATGTAGCTAGCGGAAATTTTATTTTTAAATATTTTAGAATGTCGCTCCCTTGTGTGAGACTGTGAGAGAATCAAGCTCTGAAACAGAGATAAACACCACCCGAAGGACATTACACTACGAAGTGCCGAGTTATATCCATGCAGTGAGTTGTGCTATAAAATTGCACTCGTTTTTCTAGATGAAAATACAATTAAATCGGATAAGTTGGTACTTTATTGTGGTGGTAGCGAAGGCTATGGGAATAATTTTTAATATGATCTGGTAACAATTGTCCAGGAAACCGGTAAATATGTCTACTTATGGCAGCTGACAGAGTGTGGGACGGTTGTTTTTATATAATCAAGTTCGTCACTCAGCTCTTTTGTTTTTGATTACAAGCAACTTAGTAAATAAGTTGAGTTTTATTTCAACACAATTTAGAATGGTACTAAAAACCAATTGACTTTTAATTAGAGAATTGTTTTGATTCCGATTTTAATTGTTCTTGTTTCATTGCAATTAGTTTCGGATCTTGACCAGAGATGGCTTAAAATATGCGATACTTAAAAGGGAATATTATTTTTCGGTAGATTATGAGATTTTAAACTTTCCACATTTACCTTATTTGGCTGCATTGGATAATTGGATTATACTACGTTCTAGCGAAGCCAATATTGGCTTGTTTAGTGAGGTCATTATGAGAATCAGTGGTATGCCCACATTAATAGTTAAAATAATTAACATTTCACACGACCTTCCTTATTTTTTCTGTTTTTTTTTTTTCTGTTGCATCAGTACATTCAAAAAAACATGACAATCCTCCTTCATTATGGAGCCATAAAAGGCAGTCTTAAGGTGAAGAAACTGCATTTTAATGAACATGCAAAATAAAGACTTAAAAAAACCTACACGCATCATGTTCTATCTCAATTGTATGTATATGTAGCTCGTACACCACCGCCCTCAGAGATTCGAGAATTTATTGCTATTTTACAATTGAATTGATTTCAATTGTATGAGAAGAGTGTTCGTAGAGGTACTTGTAGAATAAGACTGCGGACAAAGATTTGTTTTGTTGTTCTTTAAGGTTAACCTCCTCGGGCAATTTCATGTGTTTTGGTTGGCGAGAACGAAGTTGTTTTAATTTTTTGTTTTGTTAAAGTTCTTAACAAAATAAAATTGAAACAGATTCGTTGTGGTATCGTTGGATTGTTGTGATGCCATGTCCGCCCTCTTGTTGATGTTGACACCTATATGGGGGCTTAATCCAACACTTTGAAATGTTGAATTGCAATTTTTCAAGGCATCATCATTGGATGCAACATTATTTGTTTTTATATCGGGGTTCCCACTTTATAATAAATTGTAAATGATTTTATTTTGAGAACTATTTTCAGGTATTCAAAAGTTCTATTCCATGATGACAATTAATCGTTGACAATTCTACGCACAATAGACTGACATATTTTTCAAAAATCAGCTTTATTTTATAACATTGACTCATATCTTGTGTAACTTAAAATTATATTATTTTATTGAGCTTTACACTCATAAAAAAATGTCGAGTTTTGAGACAAATATAAGAATGTCTTACGGCTACTTACAAGAAGAATAATTTTTTAATTTTTAATAGCTCACTTTTTCGGTAATTGCTATTTTGAAAGCTGTCATCTTTTGATGTTTGACAATCGATTTGGCCGAATTCCGTCTGAGCCGAAGGCCAATGCAGAAGCTTCGGTTGGACACTAGTAATTTTGCTATAAACTGTGAAATTCCATTGAAGATTGAAGAATAGCTACGATATCGGTGGATTAAATGACCTCAACAAAATCAGACATTTTTGAAATTGATACGAATCAACGCTATTCTTTGGTAAATTCGTTGTTCTCTCGAATAAAAGTTTGCTCGAACGTTTCCTGAGCGCTTTTAATCAGTAAAAGTAAAAAGTAATCGATTTATTGTTAATTAATAAAAATTGCAACCATGAATCGAAAAAATAACACCATATGTCTTAAGTTGGACTAAATTGCATCTAGATGCCAAATCTCAGAATAATCGGTTAACTTGGCTCAGGCTTTATTGGAAACGAACATCTGGCTACTGTATTTTTAAATATAAAGAAATATAACTGATAAAATACAAAAATATTGAAAGCCCAAAAATAAGCCCAACGCTTATTTAAGATTTTTGAATTATTTTCGAATGGCTGTTATTAACCTATTTAAATCCAAGAAAAATCCTTCTTCACTTTCCTGCAGATAAATTATATCGTATTTTACATTGTTTATTAACTGACCCCCGATAAAATTACATTATTCAACATTTTCTTCCGTACTTCGACCACCTGATACCCATATTTCCATATTTTAAAATAAATATCCTTTGTAACATATTTAGCTTCTGATTGAACTCTTTTCCTCACTCAACTTATTTAACTTCCAAATTTTATACAGTTATTCAGATTAATACGTCCGAATGCGACGACTTTACTTAAGACGTAAGACGATAAATTAATACATTTTATCATCTTCATTTTATCTGATCATATTTGCATCATATCGCCTTATTCATCGGCTTAAAAGATTTACCACTTGATTAGCTAATTGCCACATGCCGGCACTATCTTTTCGCGCTTTAAGCTTTTTCTAGCCTTATAACAAATCCTTATTTTTAACATCCACTCATCCAACAAATTAGGTTCGTAATTCATATTCCAATTACGAGAGTTAAGTCTATTATAGCACAGCAGCAGCTGTGTGTTTAAGCCTCTTTCAACTACGTATAACCAATCAATTAATAACAAGCTTAAAATATTTCTCATTTTGAGCACCACTTTTACCCCACATCTATGCGTAACCTGGTATGAACATTGAACATCTCGTATCTTATGATGGTACGATTATATCCATGAAATATTGAGGTACGTGTGTAGGAGTATCTATACCAATATTTGTATCTTACTAAAATATTGTACAACCATCATCGTCCTCCTCCAATTTCAACTCGATTACACATTAAATTATGGTAAGATCGTTTATCTTTTCTGATGTGATGATCGGGGGGCCTAAAAACGACCTGCTTCCGTAATTTGATTTCCTTTTGACTTAACTTGTCAGCGCAGACTTTTTGTATTCTGGCTCAGACTTGAGAAGTAGCAGCTCATCTTATGCAAAGCATGTCTTGCAGAGCTAAAAGATATTCCCTTTTCATTTGTGTGAAATGATGACGATGATCAAGAGAGTCGAAGCAAATATCTTTAACGGTTATGTCGATGTCTTTTCATTTATTGCAAGTCATAATTTTCTCGAGAATGGAACTACACCCAGGGACGTATCAATCATGGGGCCATAAAGCTATCTGTTTGTGGGCCCTAAGCCAATGTTAAGAGGCTCTAAATATTTGAACTAAATTATTTTATTTTGAAACTTTAAATAAGTGGAAAGCTTTTATGGTAACTTTTACCTCAGGCAGTCGAAATTTGACCATTATCCTTCTGGATTACAATTTCTAGTTTTGAAAAATTAAGCAAGAGTTGACTTCAAGGTTAAAAAATACACATTAAACTTAGTCCGATCCTGTGTGTGTCCATCATCTTCGCATGTCTTCAGCTCGTTGTCCAACGCATATCGAAGTCATCTAGGATTTGTCCGTTGTTACTACGTTGTTGTTGCTGTTTCTTTTGCTGCAATTGCAGACATTCATATATGTGATCGCTTAAAATTTCGATTGCGGAAATTGGAACGCGATCTGGACGACTTTCTCCAATCACCGTGAATCTTTTGTTGATAGGTTTTTGTTTTTGTTATTATAGTTTCTTTATATGACGATGATGTTAATGATGATCGCACCACTTCTTGTGGTCAGACATAAAGATTTAATGCGGAAGATTTTGATTTTTGTTTTGCGTTAACCATCATCACAGTCAAAGCCTAAGTTCGAGTGAGATACAATTCGGAATCATCACTGCAGATGCATTGTTTGCATCTCTCACGTCTTCTTTTATATATACGAATGCTGATGGTTGCTTAATGCCAGATCCAAATCCAAATCGGTCTTAGTCGTACGATTGACTGACGCGACTTAAAACACTTCTATTTTAGGGGGGAAAGATAAATCCGTGAGCTAGTTTTGACTACTTCCGCAGAGATATATTAACACAGGGAATTCATCTGGTGTTGAAATTGATATAAGTCGAAGTGGATGATGATGTCTTGAAGTGCCATGCGGAAAGTACCATAAAGTAACTTTAACACTTCGTCAAATGAACTGCCTATGGGTGACTAAGACTTTGATTTATTTCAATATATTTTTACAGTCCGAATCAATTGATTATTATTAGCAGTTTTTCTTAATATCTTAATAGTAAAGTTCTGTTTCGGGGCCAATTTTATAAGTCAAAAATAACGTGGAAATTAGCAGGCATCAGTAAAGTTTAACAAATTGTAGATTAAATTTTGTTTTTAAGATTTAAGTTGACCTCCTTCACTGCGCTAAATACATGGGCATGAGTCTTTTAAACATCGCCTACAAGATCCTGTCTAGCGTATTATGTGAACGCCTAAAAAATTTACAGATGATCTGACTGGCCGTTATCAGAATGGTTTTAGGCTTGGAAAATGTAAAATCGACCTAATTTTAACTCTACACGAGATTCTGGAGAAGATCTTTTTTTTACACGTCAGAAATTCAGAAAGTAGTAAGCTTACAGCAAGCGTCAAACTGCGATCAGAGGCTCATCATAAGTGCATGTGTTACTTATTAGTAAAAAATAATACAATTATAGCCTAACACACGCACAAAATACAAAACAAAATTAACATTTAACTATTACAGAACAAAAAGAATCTTATCTTTTTATTGATTTCAAAGCAGTCTATGACAGTGTAAACAGGAACTAACTATACCGTGTCATGTCGAATTTTAGTATTCTTGTCAAACTGATACGACTTATCAGGATGAAGTTGGAGAGTTCTCGTTGCTGCGTTAAAATTGTAAGAGACTCAACCGAAACCTTCGAAACTAGCAGATGACCTCGACAAAGTGATGCTCTGTCATGTAGCCGTTTATTGGTGGTTTTTCCAGAATCGAGTCTGAAGCAAACAAAATGGGTCTTGTCAATAACTAGGACGAAACGAATAGTCTATTCCCATTGTAGACTCGGTCAGAAGTGACCATTGATAGATGTAATTTCAAGGTGGTAATGTACGCGAAGTACCAAGGAGACACTGTACAAAACCATAATTATCCCAGTCTTACTTAATGGTGGAGAATTTTGGACTCTCTGGTAGAAAAAACTACGTGTTCAATGATTAAGACGGCAAATAAACATAGAAGCTCCAGTCCGTAGGGTATTAAACGCTTATCCTGAGGAAACCAAAAGCAAAGGCAGACCTCGTCTCGGGTAGAGTGATTCAGTTGAGGCCGACGCACGCGGGTTTGGTATTCGAAACTGCAGACAGCAGGCTTGAAATCAAAACCCAGGTGCATGAAGCGCTAGCTGTAGCGCCAACTAAAGTAAAACCAAAGTAATTTAATGTTATAATAAAGAACTCAGCTTTATTACAGAGATAAGGGTTTTTCATTATGTTCTACAAATTATTTCAGGAGAATGTCTTCCACTGCTTTTTCGAAAAAATTCCAGTTTAAAGTACCAATTTTTGACCTATTTTTGCAGCAATTGGGTCCTGCACGATGTGGTGGCGTCAATAATCTCGAGCTCATCTGCGTATTAAGTGATTTTAAATCGCACATTCTTGGAGACCCTCCAAAAGGTCTAAAGACGCGAGATATTTAACCTATAAAAACTTTCTATTAATAAACAAATTGTTTCGTTATGTTGTTAATAAATTAGCACAAATTCCCAACGCTGTTTATGAGTAAATATCTATTTTATGAAACGACAAATTGAATTGGTTATAGATAAAGTGACAGCTATTAAAAAAGTCCAACTACGAAAAGACTATTGAAAGATTCAAAAAGCCTTTAAAATCAGCACATGTTTCTGTTTTCTATAATTTTAATTGTTTCATAAAAATTTCATAACATACAAAAAAGCACAACTTGAAAATTTATATACGACGTAATGATGCTCAATTTCCTTAATTTCTCAGATGACCTGAGGTTCAGTTCTTAAATACTTTGTTCTTTACATAAAAAGATTAAAGATAATTCTTCGTGGTATACTTAATTCCCTCCATAAACAAAAACAAATATACAAAGTTTATTTTTAAAGTTCATAGATTTTTAGTGATGTTTTTGTTTAAGATCAAAATATCGGTCAAAAAAGATTGTTTTAATTTATTGTTGACAAAATGGGACAATTTTGTTTTATTGCTGATCTGCAGTCACGATTTAATTGCTGTGATATTTTGTTCTTATTTGTGAGAGTATTAAATTTATTTTATGTGAGGCACTTTTATCGTTTTAGAATTATCATTTGTTATGAAAAGTAAATTATTGAATATTAAAATAGAGTTTTTTGTAGAGATATTTGTTAGTTTTATGTATTCCACGTAAGAACCACAATATACCAAAGAAATAACAACAAGCGAGAGATTCCAAAACCATCGGATAATAAAAAGTTATATTGTGAGATTGTGAGATGACCAGGACCACCACAATATAGTATTTATGTGCATTCAATCATGTGAAACAATTTACTTAGATTTTCAACAAAAGCGTCTTATTAATAACAATTATGATTCCCACGTGAAAAATAAAATAAATTGCAGAGCAAAAATTTACTCAAATACAATGCAAGGAAATTCCATGTTAATTCCAATCTAAGAATATGCATGTTCTCATATCATGGATGCAAGCCATAATTTGTAGATACATAATATGTAATTTCATTTGTCATTTGGATCATGACTTAAGTAAATTGATCAACAATTATTCTGCATGGATGGTGTGGTAAATAAAATGTTGGTGCGTAGAATACTTTTGAATTTTTGCTAACATTGAATGGAATATAAAAAAATATTTTTTTTGTTAAAAAAAAATATAATATATATATAGGGAATTTATTAAGGAAGGCTATAGGCTATATAACAAAACGCTTAAACTAAACCGTTTAAGAGCTTCCACTGCCTGCGGAGAATTTATCAAAGTTCTGCTATTCATTCGAAGTCAATCAATTGTAGTAATTTTATTTACGTGAATTCATTGTTGCAATTCGAAATCCGCATATAAAATGTTGTGCATTTAGTTTTTTCTTTACTTGTAAATAATGAGTAAAAACTATTTCATTATGTTTATTTTTGAAAATTGGTTTGCAATTAATAGCCTGTTAACATTTTAAGACCAACTTATTGCAAAGATTTCTGAAATTAAATTAAATTTAGACTTGTTTAAAATAATGAAAAAAAAAAAATCGAGAATTTTGCAAAAGACCAAACTCCTGGGATTATGAATGAAGAGGTGATTGGTTGAAAAAAGGTGGAAATCAATTTTCCCAAAAACAAAGTTCTCTAAGTTTGGAGTGACTACAGATCCTTTTATCAAAAAATAAACAGCATCAACAGGCCACAGGAGGTGGTAGAAAGAAATAAGTTTTTGCATTACTCTTCAAGCGAAAGTTTTTAGTAAACCTATAATTTTGAAATAACTAGTTTATTATCTAATTAAAAATAAAAATAAAATAACATACTCTGCTTACATTTCCAAACTAAATTTACAAATTAAACAATTACGGAGAGATTGAACTTTATTCTTCTTATGAAATCACAACAATTTATCCAAGATTTGTACGTTCTAACAGCTGTACAAGTGAATGTCAAATTAGTTTGAGATAATGTAGCTCACACGATGGACAACCAGGAAATACGATCTATTTGATGGAGAATTAGTTCTGAATATCTCCAGAAACAAAGTCTTGTCTTAGCTTAAAGAAAACGTTATATCAACATTTGATATCTGTATTATCTCAGATAGTCAGGCCACTATCAAATCTCTGACTTCTGACTCTACAAACTCAATAACAATCCATAACTTTCAATCTTCTTTAAGGGAGATATCACAACAGTTTAATATTCGGGACACAGATACTTTCCAGAAAATTGTAATGCAGATGATCTCGCCAGGAATGGTACGGTATAACCCGCTATGAAGAAGTCAAACATCTGGCCTACATTACATTGAAAGCGATCAAGGTTATTGTTATCTCTAAGCATATCGCATATAAGCTCGATAATCGATGTCATAATCGAGCATTGTCTAATAGGAAAGTACACCATGTGGCTAGGCCTATTCTCAAATGAATTTTGAAGAAGCTGTAGGGACGAGGAAGAGGAGGAAAATGTTCTTCACCTTCTATGTACACGCCCTGCTCTATATCAAAACGCAAGAATTACCTAAGAGAATTCTTCTATAACGATCTAAACGATCTCAATTATATTAACATAATCCGTCTTTTGCGTTTCGTAAGGGACTCTAACAGGTTTTATTGAACTTAGAAGAAAGCTTCAAGATCTATGTGGTATCAAAATGAGCCATTTAACTGACCTACTCAATCACGGACAGCCACTTTAACTTAACCTTATATTCAATAAACGCCATCTCTATTTGAGGTAGAGAAACGATTCTTGTATTGCTGGAAAGAGTTAAAGGTAGTATTAATGAATGGTTAGGAGTACCGCAAATCAATCATTTGAGTAAAATGCTTTATTCGCCATTCCAATTATTCTCACAGGGTTACAATCCGAGAGTTTCTTAAACGATTTAACAGACGTTGTTCATTTTTACCTGAAAGGCGACGCACGTATATAAACAAAATGTTCATTATTGGTTTGAGGAGAACTATTAACTGATTCAAGAAAAGCTCTTGCATTCGCTGACCGATGCGACAGTTACTGTTAGGATTTGAATAGGAAGGTGGGCGTCATAGATTTTTATTTTTTCCACGAAATGGCTTACGCCCAAATCATAATTTTTCTCGTCTGATTTGTCCGTGCTATGGTGTGCTATTTCAAATTCCAAAGTCGATGAAATTAAATTCGGTACTTGGGAAAACTGAAAGCTTCAAGAGGAAACATTCTGCCAAAATTTTGAGGTTATGTCAAGAAAAAATTACTAAAGCTTTATGTAACGTTTTTACCAGTGTATGAAATTCAAGGTTGTCATCGTAATGATGTTTTTTTAAAACCGACAAGCTTTTGAAATAAATGTCCTTTTTTTAAGCAAATGACCTTTTTTCTCTTTTCAACGCTGCAAGATTTGTTATTGAAGCTCAATCATAAATTGAGTTATATTTTTTGAAATCCTTTCCATGTACGTTGCTACTTCAAAACACTTTTTTCAAAACAAACAAATACGAAAGAATTTAAGGTTTTAACTGGATCTTAAAACCTATAAATATATAAGTTAATGCTAATTCTAGAAATCTACTTTTCCATCGTTTCTCCTGATCAAAGGTTGAAAAATTTGAGAAAATAAATCCCATAATTCTTGTTCTTTAAATTCCTCTTTATCAGATCGGAAGTAGACAAAAATAAAACAATAGAAACCAATCAAGGCCAAGATATGGTCAACTAACCCAAATTTAAGTTACTATTCCTCTTTCGATAGTGTCAAGTTCATTGTTTCTCAAAAACTTACAATATAACTGTAAAAAACAAATGATGTTCAGAAAATGTAAATTAATGATTTCTAAAAAAAAACCAAAACTAATATTATACACCTCACAAAACAATTCACACAAAATCCTCTCCTAAGGTGGTAAATCCAAATTAATGGACATGGTGAAACTTAAATAATATCCACATTGGAGATTCCAGTTTTCATTGATTTTTTCTTTTATTTTAAAACACAAAACATCATAACGGTTTTAGTATACTTGTTTCTACGATGAAGTTATAACAATAAAACAAAACTCAAATCTAATCAAATTCCCGCACCTCATTAACACAACTCATATTTCAATCTATTCAACCTCAAGCCATTGATGATGACCAATAATAAATTTAAAATTCATCTCATTCGACCATTATTATGTGCGCCTCCCTTCTAAGTGAGTTATAGAGTTAGTATTCTCTTAACATATCTATCTTTTATGTCTTAGAGCCCAAACAAAGTATCGCTGTTAAAGAAGTCGGAAAATCAATCACACACCACATGTAACTTCCAACCGAAGAATTGAATTCGATTTTTCATCATCAACATAATAACAAATGAAGACATTTTACAAACATGGTACTCGTATGGCATAGAAGACTTGAAAAGTAAAAGCCAATTTGAATTGATATGCATATTGGCATACGGCAAGGTGAATCTCTTGTATTCCTCATTTACCACATGTTACATAGTAAAGAGCCTTTAAAACTCCACCCATCAATACTATGCGCTTGCTTCTATAGACCATACCACGTTGGGTGATTTGTTAGTTTTCAAGTTTCCAGTTCCCATGGCAAGCCCCCAACTTCGATAGACAATTACTTGAAAACGTGATTGTCCCTCTGGTGAAATGTATCTATACGACAGCAGAGCCCCATCTGAAGGCAACATTTGTAACCAGTTAACATATTCTGTCCGCGATGCATCTGTAGAGAAGACCTGCGAATGTAATAACTCTTTTATATTCACTCTTCTTTCTCTCACCACACTGTAGACTTTTGAAGGTAATAATGCAATTTGTATGCTCCTATTCAGAAATCGATTTGAAGACAATATGAAGCCTCATTTTTGATAAAGGCGCCCTTTAATAGTCTAAGAAGGAAAGTTGTAGACGGTTTCTAGACCGTTTTGTTTGACCAGGTGACACCGGAACCTCACTTTAGAAGTCTTCGTAGTTAATTTTTAGATAGACAAGCGTTGACCTTTAACTTTGATTGCAACTCTACATCTGCTAAAACATGATACCAGAAAGAAAGCAAAGCACAGGTGGTCAAATACCTCTACTCGACTATCAACGCTTTTTATCAACTCATTTCGGTTGGAAATTTTCACTTTAGCTAGGTTAAGTGTTTCGTAACAGGACTCTGCTCTATGAGTAGACATGCTTTTCGACTTGGAGCTCCTGCAAACGATTTTTGCATAAACTACATGGATGATGAAGAAGAATAGGAGACATTGTCTTGAAGGCTTTTACTGGAATGATCCTAATGAACTGAAATTCTGAAATCTATTGTCTAAACCGATTCGTAGATGTAACTAATTCAACTAGGTCCAACTATTGGTCTAAGTGTGTTAGCTTTTCCATCAACAGTTACCATAACCTAACCTTAGCTAACCTACCTCCCCAGACTATGCAAATAGTATCTTCTATACTTTATAGTAAGCTATAGGTCTTCACTGTTAGTGTTTAAGCTATTCATGTAGCAAGTGATGCGATTGGAAAACATAGCACATTCAAACAACATTACCTATTTTTGTGGTAACTTCTTTGTCTGCTTCTTTAATTATTATTATTATTACGGTTTCGCTTTTTCTTGGACGACCTTGCACGTATTCATACACGATCGTGATCACCTAATTCAAAACAACAACAAACACAACAACAACAGCAACACAAATTAAATGCTGATTTGCTTCACAGACATTTTTAATTACATTTAGAGAATTTTCTTTTAATTTTTGTTGTTCATAATTTTAATTAAATTCTATGTTTTATCCTTGGATTGAATTTATGTTGTTTTTAATTTATGATATTTTATTATTTCTGGTTTATTGGAATGAAGAATTTACAAATATGTAGTGTTAGTTTCTCAATTAAGAAACATGAAAATGTAAATTCAAAACAAAAATTCATAATTAATTATAATTTTGTACTTGTAATCGGAAGGAAAAATATTATTTGATTAAGACATTCTTTATTTTGAATAAATGAGTATAACATACCTTACTTTTGAAATTGAAGCATAATTCAGTAGTAAATATATTCATTGGGTTTCTATTTTATGATTTCAATTAAAATTGAATTTTTATTTCAGTGGAGTTCAGAAATATTACGCAACCAACCGTAATGAACATTTGAATCATTTTATCCATTTTCTGACTTGAAATGTAATGTGAATTATTTTATCCATTTTCTGACTTAAAAAGCAATGTGATAATTCCAGCAGACTGATATGAGGTTACATAAAGGGTGTTTTTAAGCCGAATGGAAAGTTTCGATGGTTGTTGTCTATGGTACGATAGTTGAGAATGACAAATGTCAAATTGTGCTGACATTTCTGTTCAGTAAGGTAAGTTTGGTAATTTGCAATAAATCGTTTAATATCGCAACAACGCTTCCGAATTGAGGAAATTTACTTTAAACAAAACAAACCTTCAAATGAAGTTCATACATCACTTCGTCCATTCTATGTTTTTTCGAGGATTAAGTAAATTTCTGTTTAAATGGGTTCGTCAGTAAGCAAAATAGTGAGCCATTAAAATTGACTGTCGACAACATTTGGTTCTTACAATATTCAGCAACTTTTCATACAGCACTCTTAACCATCAATTTGTTCCAATATCGGAAACGGACACACTTAGGCCAGTTTAATGGCCCATTGTGATACCACATGCATCTTGAGGCTTCCTCCTAAGCTCAATGGAACCAGCTTGAGTCCCTTAAGAAACGTGAGAGGCTGATTATACCGATATGATTTAGGTCGTTAAAGAAGAATTCTCCTAGGTAATTCTTGCGTTTTCGAGCTAGAGCAGGGCATGTGCAGAGAAGATGAAGAACCGTTTCTTCCTCTTCCTCGTCCATACAGCTTCTGCAAAAGTTTGAGAATACGCCTATATATAGACAGTGTCCGGTTATGACACCTATTATCGAGCTTATATGCGATCTGCTTAGAGAGAGCAAGCACCTTGAACGTTTTATATCCAGTGTTGGCCAGATGTTTTTTGTGGCTTGACATTTGGAGATGTTCTTCCACCTGGTGCCTGCCCTCCTTACAGCGTCTTGCATTAGCAGCAGTTTATAAGTAGCGATTGGTATGCCAGTACTTGCCAGCAAAGGTGAATATTAAACTGTTGCGCAATCTCCATTAGAGATGATCGACAGTAAGTTATGGACTGTTATAGAGTTTGTAGAGACAGAGTCCAGAGATTTGACAGCGGCCTGGCTGTCAGAGAAAATACGGATATCAGATGTTGATATCACGTTTTCTTTGAGCCAAGACAAGACTTCCTTAATCGCCAAAAGTTCCGCCTAGAACACGCTACAATGATTGGGAAGACGAAATGAGAAGCTTAATTTCAGTCGTTCAGAGTACACACCACCACCAACCCCTTCTTTGGTTTTTAAGCCATCTGTGTAAAAGTGGATTGACTCATCCTCCAAGAATGTCCTATCCTCCCAAAAAGATCTGGTAGGTATAGAAATCTGGAAATTCCTGTGCTTTGGAATCGATTCTAAGTACCTTAGAATTACGGAGTGGCCAATGTTGTTGTTAGTCCACTGCGACGAAGCATTGAGGCGAATAGCAGAGCTTGCAGCTATTTGTTTACTAAATATGTCAAGAGGTGTAAGGTAGAGCAAGGTGTCCAGTGCCGCAGACGGGGTCGTGCGAAGCGATCCGCTTGTACATAGGCAGGCTGAACGTTGGACTTTATATACTGCCACACCATACGTTAAAATAGGTTAAAATATCCAATGCGTGATTCTGGGCTGTAAACCCCATTTATTACCAATAGCTTTTTTGCAAGAAAAGAGAGCTACATTAGCTTTTTTGACTCTTTCCTGCACGTTACGTTTTCAATTTAGTTTTTTGTCTAAGACAAGACCTAGGTATTTAGCCTCGTCTGAGAATTTTAATTAGATTCCTTTAATATATGGATGGTTGACAAATGGTATTTTGTATCTCCTCGAAAACAAGACCAGATCGGTTTTGTGTGGGTTAACACCCAGTCCACACCGATCAGCCCAAAGTATTAGTCTGTCTAAGGCATTTTGTAAGAGTTCCTTTCGGGTGTTAAGATGCTTTCCTGAAACTGCTATAGCAACGTCGTCCGCATAGGCCATCACTCTGAAACCCTCCGCATCTATTGGAAAAAGGAGCGAAAATTAACACACACGCCGAAAATCGTATTTAAAAATATATGCCACAAAATCATGTAACAGATTATAATCTTAAAAAATTGTTAAAAAAGTACCCAATATAAAAACTGAAAAAGGTTCAGATCTTCTCAACTTTTGCTTAACTTCTTCTCAGTTCAGTTGTTTTCAAGAATTAAGCTATACTTTATCCGATATTCATGATACAAGTCTAATTTAAAAGTTTACTAGGAGAACTAACTACAAACAAATATTTCAGCATTTTCCAAGAAAGTAAAGGCATTTCAGGCACCTTATTAACAATTCTTTAGTTTATTTATTAATATTGTATACTTTCGCCAGTTAAAGTCAATGGGTCAAAATTTTAAACAACATATCGTTAAGAGTTTAAGAAGTTAATAATTAGCAATATGCTAAGTATTTAGCAAAACTTTAAACCTTTCTTTTTGTTTTGCTAGCAGTGTGGTTTTAGACCAGGAAAGTTCACAGTTGATCAAATATTCACATTACGGCAGGTCCTGGAAAAAACTCAAGAAAACCAAATCGACGCCCACCATCTATTTATCGATTTCAAGGTCGCATATGACAGCATCTACAGGGACAAGCGGTATAGAGCCATGTCTAGTTTTGGCATCCCTGCTAAACTTGTCGGTTTGTGCAGCATGACCATGGAGAATTCACGCTGCTATATAAAGGTTGGAAACAACTAAACAGACCCTTTTGATGTCAAAAAAGGTTTTAGACAAGGTGATGCGCTGTCATGTGGTTTTTTTAACATCGCGTTTGAGAGCAAGATCACAATCGGAAGAACTCAGCGTGATCTCAATGGGGCTTTTGTGAGTATTTACTCGTAGGCAGCAAAAATGGGTTTAACGGTTAATGAGGACAAAACAAAGTACATGCTGTCGTCAAAAAAGGACATACAAAACCGACGTCTTGGTCAAAACGTCACCATCGACAGACGTAACTTTGAGGTAGTCAAGGACTTCGTCTACCTAGGCTCCGCTAGGTAGACCAGCGCTAAGATCAAACGCAGAATAACTCTTGCTAACCGCTGTTTCTTTGGACTAAGAAAGCAATTGAGTAAAGTCCTCTCTTGAGGGACCAAAGTGTTGCTATATAAGACCCTTATCATCCCCGTCCAGCTATACGGTGCAGAAGCATGGACTATGACAAAAGCGGATAAAAGCACTTTGGGTAGCTTCGAGAGAATAGTTCTTCGTGTGATCTACGGTCCCGTATGCATCGAAGTGGAGTATAGGAGAAGATGGAATGACGAGCTGTACGGGCTGTACAGCGACGTAGACTTAGCCAGAAGGGTAAAAGTCCAACGACTAAGATGGCTGGGTCACGTAGAGCGCATGTAAACCAATTTTTAGTCGAACACCAACTTTATTCACTTTAAGTAGGATTTTGTTTAAAGTTTTAGTTCTTTATTAAAATGTAATAAATAATAAAAACAAACCTCCTCTAAATTTAAATTCAAAGTGGACTCTTGGCTAGTATGGTATCCGACTATTTGGTAATTTTAAACCATGTAAAGTATACCTACTTTAACGCTAAAGCACTTGTATAATTTTTTTAAAGTTGGATTACCATGGTCATGGCAAATCATTTTCTGCTCACAAAGTTGATTTTTTAAAAGGACATAAATATTTAAAGAACCGGAGATTTATCGATCTGCAATAGCATGCCTTACCACTGTACATTAAAATACCATACAAATGTGATAGGTCACGTTAAAAAACTTCATTAGTTAAAAGAGATGTTTTAAGCGTTTAAAATTAAGAAACAATTAAAAAATACTTTTTAAATGAAGAATTGTTTCTACTCAAATAAGCATTATTGCTTTTTTCTTGGAAAGATAAAATAAGTTTGAAGATCTTAAATTGTTGCCAAGATATTCGATTCGAAAATCAATTGTTGACAACTTTTAGTAGTGTTTTTGGAAAAAATTATTTTTCTAAAAAAAATGACCACATGACCACATGTTTACAATTATTTTTAATGTAATACAATTTTTCAGAAAATATTCGAGGTAAGATATGTTTTATGTTTCTTCTGGGATTTATACAATTTTTACCAATTTATACCAATTTAATGTAACTTGACAATGTATAATATAGAATTTAATTGAAGTCGCTAGTGTTATTGGTTTGGGAGATATTTTAAGTCAACTAATTTTTTACTTTTTCTTAAATTGCTGTAGTAAAATAAAAGTACTTAATTTGTTTGAAAGTGCTCTCTGCATCTTTTGATGTTATTGTCTGTAAAACACAATTTATATTCGAAATCAATATCTCAGACAGTTCTTTTAGTGTGTAAGGGTCCCTAAGACCAAACTCATTTCGTGAAATTTAATCCAACAAAGAGTTGACTTCTTTTAATACACATTTTGTGCTCCAAAGTTCGTAGAAACTTTATACATACGATACATAAACGATAGGTTGCAATGAATTGGTAAACGATAAACGTTGAAATTTTGAAATGTTAAGGGGTAATTAGTATGTAATGCGCCATTTGATTAGATTGGTAATATCATCTTGTAAAAGCTAACAGTCTGTTAAATTGTATACACGTTTAAAAAACTTTAAATCATCAGGAAACATAAGACGCATTGAATTTAGGCAATCAGGTAGATTATTTATAAAAATAAAGAACAGGATCGAACCTAATTAACTCCGTTGCGAAACGCTAGAAGTTACTGAAAAATGCTTAGAAATAGTCGAATCAATTCAAACAAGTTGACTGCATCTCGCAAGATATGCTGTCAACCATTTAAGTATCCTGGAATGAAAACCTATGTATCCAAATTATTTGCTTTAATGTCTAAATATTTGATTCAATAAAATTTGCCAAATATCAGTGGTAAGTTATAAGTGTACCAGCCTAATACTTTAAAATCTTTGTTGGCAGCGGCCTAGTCACCGATAAAGCTTCTGTTTCCATCGATCACCGAAATTAAGCATCAGTGAGCGTGGTTAGTAGAAAGATGGGGACCGTCTCGAACCTTACAGAGTGCTGTTGTCATGTGTTCCTTCTGTCTGTTGCTCTTTTTCTTCTATCCTTCTGTCTTGTATTAATGTCTTGTGTTGTTATCACCTTACATAGTCTAGTCGCTCAAGGTGCTGTGTAAGTGTGTAATGTAATGTAAAATCTTAAACAAATACCCCGATCTACAAATTTTTAAACAACGTCCTTGACGACATACCATTGAAATGGCAACTCCAACTCCTATAATTATATGTTTATAAATAGAAGTATAACATAACGGTTCTCTTAAATTAAATTTTTCTAAAAATTTCCAGAATTTTTGAAGAAATAATTTACTTATCTTTTTCTTTATTTTCAGGTAAAACCTAATTCTCAATTAACCTAAACTATAAAATATTTCTCACGTAAGTTTCATTTAAAAATAAATAAAACCATTTTTATTACATATGATAGTCTCAATTACTAAGTATTACTTATGAACCTGCAATTAATTCAAAAAATATTTGTACTTCTAACTTAATTGTTGACCAAACATGGTACCGCCACTCCGCCAAAATCAATTAAAAGAGTTAAATCCAATGTTCATTGAGTATCAAACAAATTGAAATCCTTTGATATTTAAAAAAAAAACTTATACCTCCTAACCTACCTAACTATATAGACTTGGCTTTAAAGATACAAACTAACAAAGGTATAAGAAGTGTAACCACTTTTTTCACTCCTTATATGAACTAATTAATGAATTTTTATTTACACACCCCTTTTGCCGACAAAAATCAAAAGAATTTAAATTTGATCAACTTCTTTTGTTGAATCTAGATAATACGAAAAAAAAGAAAACCCAGTAGCCTCGAGATCACAATTATTGAAAAGTTTCTACACTGAAGAAAAATCGCTACTAGAATTGACAACAATTTTGATAAATGAACTTAGGTGACTTTAAACTGAAGAATTCTTCAAAGAAATTTTGGAAAATTTTGTAATAAGTCTATTAAACCGGAAATGACAAATTGAATTTATGAAAAACCCTATTAAAGGTTTAAAGTTTAAGTCCTTCTCTGTCAATTTTACACTTGATCCATTTTTTTGTTTGCAGAATTGCAGTTTTTTTTAAGTGTACTTATCTAACCTATCCAGGTAGTACTTCAACCCACTAGTTGCAATTTATGACTAAGCCATCAACTACATTCTAGGAACAGACCATAAGAACCGAAGTGGTGTGCCTGTTATCACCTTATTTGTCCATCTCATTGAATTATGGAACGATCACAAGTTCTTGCTCAACCTATAACCATCCGGTATCCCACAACATGTCATACGACGGATACCAAAATCAGTATTTTCTAATTTTCTTGAGATCCAACTTGTCAATTTTTCTTCTATAAATTTGTTCGAATTATTAATTGAAGCAAGCTGCACCCCATCTCATAGAGCAATGATAAGTTGGGAAAAACTATTGCAACGACAAGTTAAGCTAGTTTTTCTGGTATTTTCGTCAGCATCTCTGCTCTGCTCCACTTCTTGCAATCTCGTACTCGTAAACATCAATGTTTTCTATAATATTTTGTTTTGTTGCTAATAGAAATAATAATTTGTTATACTTCAACTAAATTATTTATATTTAATATCTTGTCGAAGGGGGATTTCATAAGAGCTTGAGTTGAGTTGAGTTGAGTTGAGTTGTTAAGCCCACACCGATTGATTTTTTCCCACAACGCCATATTTATAGTTTTTTCGAGGCATTTGGTCTGCAATTTGTATCGGTGTTAAGAGCTCTCGTTTTTCTTTCATGAAAAATACTATAATTATTCTTTGTTTTGTAGAGACTATATTATAAATTATATATTAGATTCAATTGAAATAATTTGTTCCATTCACTCTGCATATTTTTGCTTATATTTCATAAAATGGCGCCCAACGTAGGAAGGTTGATCGGTTTGGTTCGTTGGGATCATGAGTAATCATATCTCCACCGCCGCCGCTGTTTATTAGATAGTCTTAGCCATAAATAGAGCGCCACTTGTGGTTCACAATAACACCACCTCCATTCTTACTTTCAATTTGGCCTTTTGCAGGTTTCTATAGTTTTTGTTATTGATCGAGTTTTAAGGGAATAAATTTTGTACCTAATCACAGTTTGATCACAAACTTTCCAGCCATAGTCAGCGCCAGTAGTTGAGCAGAGTAGCAGTGTCATGCGTCTTGTATAGCTGGTGGATGTGGATTGTGGAGGTGGCACACCCGTTAAATGTACCTAACCTAACCTTATTTTTGATGGTTATGTCGATTGTTGTTAGCATTTTTGCTCTTTGTAAAATTTATACGTGCCATAGATAGATTTCGCGTATAAAGTCTGTCGTTCGTCTTTGTAACCATATGTAGGAGTAGCAGCGACAGCACAGTGCCAGGCCAGGGTAGGCCAGGCTAGGCCATCAAATCAAGAAGCAAGGTGAGTACTTTTCTACATAAACGATATTGTAAGACGCAAGATTAAAAACGGCAAGGGTACATACACTCGTCGTATCTATATGAGTTATTATGCTAAGGTGGATTTATCGGTGAGAAGGTTGTTTCGGTTGTTTGTGTTTTATTGAAGTTGATGCTGCACCACTGGCACTGCCACAACCATCATCAACAAGAGTGTTATGGTGGGTTATTGAAGTTAAATGTTGTGGAAATTGCCCATTTGCACTGAAAGATGGATGTCTGGAATGTTCATGTGTATTTTATTTAGGCTGGAACTTTAACTCTTCAGTTTTTTCATTTTTAAATTGCCTTTAACATGCACAATAATAATTTATTTAATTTATTATTTCTAACAGATGGTTAACTATTTATGTTTTGTGAGGCAACACATCATAAATATATATGAAATACTTAGTACTTATAATGGAAGTACACTTACTTACGGCAAAGATTGGAGAAACCAAGAGTAGGCATAATAAATTCATTATAAATTGATGCTTTTCTATAAGTGTAACGGAAATGGGCAGAATTTATAAATCTAGCCTTTCGACATTTTTAGGAAAAGGAATATTCAATTCTCATGATCATCGTCGAAGCCACTAGAAGGTGCTGAGATGATTCATAACTTTAAAAAGAATGAGATAAGATAATATGTGTTAAAAAGGTAAAAGCTCTTAAGTCTATTTTCACAGTTTTTCGGAAAGTGAATTTTTAACCTGCAAACTTTATTTAAGTGGTTTTATCAAAACAACTTTGACAGTTTTTTATTTACTAAGAATCCTAAGATGTTCTTAAATAAAATAAATTGGGTGGCGCAATAGTCCATTGAGAAATAGGGCCTAGTGACTTACAACTCTCAACCATTACTGTGTGCGAGTAATGTTGTCAGGAATGAAGGGGACCTACAGTTTATATGCCGAATCCGAACGGCTAATTTGAGAAAGCACTTTTTCATGACAAGAGTTACTCTTGGAGAGTTTGTCAATTCCTCGCAAGAGGCAGTACCCGTGAAAAGACTTTAGATGGCATAGGCAGGGATCGAGCCCAAGACCTCTGGCATTACAGTCCAACGCACTAACCATCATGCCACGGGTTCTACATGTAAGATGTCTAAGATGTTCTTAGGTCGGGTAAAACATTGTTGTGTTTTTTGTTTGTATAACTTTTCTTATTTGCTAAAAATGGTAACACCTCAAGACAACATAAGAAATATAAGTGCAACAAAAGTTGTGTCGTAAGATATTTTAAGTTGACTTACGCGATTTTACTTTTTGATTAATATTAAACATAAAAACAAACGTAGTTATTCTAATAAAACCATTTATGGCTATTTTCTGAGCCATAAAATAAATGTAAACACTAAACGAATCATCCTCTACTTAAGTTGTTTTATCTTTTGCAAAACCGCTTCGAATTAAACTTAAGCTATTTTACAAAAGGGTCATAACTTTACTGTTTTTTTTTTTTTTAATTTCAACACGAGGTTAAATAAGAAATATAAATTGTAGAGAGAACATGTAAAAAAAGCATAAACATCAAAAACCTCTTAAGTCGACTCAAGAGCCTTTAATTTTTGAGCTGAGATTTTATCATATAATTCTTTTAAGTATGTTATATGGAGCTAGTAAGGATTGAAAGACTTAAAAAGCCCATAAATATGAAAAAAAAAAAATTTAATTATTCTTTACCATTATTTGGAAACGCAAAACTGAAAATATGTTAAAGCGTTTTTAAATTTCGTAAAAAGGTTGAAAGATCAGAACTGAACTCCTATTTATCTCGTATTTACGGTGGAATGGTGCAAACAATAAAAATGGTGCACATTTTGCAGTGCCAGTTCGCGAAAATGAAGGACAACTTTAGTTTATGAAGAAGAACATCATGCCATATTCAATCAAAAGCCTTTTCAACATCCAAAAGGACTAGACCCGTTGATTCTTTTGCATTCATTTTGTCTTTAACATGTTTGCAAATTCTAAGAACTTTATGTGTCGTACTAAAACCTTGCCTGAATCCAAACTGTTGTTTTGGCACAACATTGGAAGACTCGAGAAAATCAAGAAGTTTAATTTTTATAATTTTTTTTTTGTATTTTGATAAAACTACTAAGAAGCTTATTAGTCGATAACTATTATGTATGTTTGGCGGTTTTCCTGCCTTGAGGATGGGTATGATTTTAAAAGTTTTTCATTAGCTTAGAGAGTATTTTATCTTCAGACAATCGTTAACAATAAAACATATAAAAGATACACCAATTATTGGTAGCTCCCTTAATTAGGAAACAAAATGAAACTGGAGAGCTCCTGGAATAAGTCAGTAATTTAAAGAATATCGTATACATTGCTTAGGTTAGGTTAGGTTATAGTGACTGTCCAAAATGGAAACGGACACACTTAGGCCAGTTTAATGGCCCATTGTGATACCACATGAATCTTGAGGCTTCCTCAATCGTTTAGATCTTTAAAGAAGAATTCTCCTAGGTAATTCTTGCGTTTTCGAGTTAGAGCAGGGCATGTGCAGAGAAGATGAAGAACCGTTTCTTCCTCTTCCTCTTCCTCGTCCATACAGCTTCTGCAAAAGTCATTTGAGAATACGCCTAGTCTCGTGGCGTGCTATCCTATTAGACAGTGTCCGGTTATGACACCTATTATCGAGCTTATATGCGATCTGCTTAGAGAGAGCAAGCACCTTGAACGTTTTATATCCAGTGTTGGCCAGATGTTTTTTGTGGCTTGACTCGTGGAGATGTTGTTCCACCTGGTGCCTGCCCTCCTCGCAGCGTCTTGCATTAGCAACAGTTTACAAGTAGCGCTTGGTATGCCAGTACTTGCCAAACGTGGTAGGATGGGCTGAACTGTACCATTCCTGGCGAGTTCATCTGCCTTACAGTTACCTGGAATGTCTCTATGGCCCGGCACCCAGCAAAGGTGAATATTAAACTGTTGCGCCATCTCCATTAGAGATGATCGACATTTATGGACTGTTATAGAGTTTGTAGAGACAGAGTCCAGAGATTTGATAGCGGCCTGGCTGTCAGAGAAAATACGGATATCAGATGTTGATATCACGTTTTCTTTGAGCCAAGAGAAGACTTCCTTAATCGCCAAAAGTTCCGCCTGGAACACGCTACAATGATTGGGCAGGTGGAATGAGAGACTTAATTTCAGTCGTTCAGAGTACACACCTCCACCAACCCCTTCTTTGGTTTTTGATCCATCTGTGTAAAAATGGATTGACTCATCCTCCAATAATGTCCTATCCTCCCAAAAAGATCTGGTAGGTATAGAAATCTGGAAGTTTCATTGCTTAAAAAATAAGAAAACTGCTCAAAAACTTTACACGAAAAATCCAAAATTGGTTATTAAAAAGCTTTTTATCCTTAACGTGTCACTGTTTGGGCTAGCGGACAGTGTGTCTAGATATTACTTTTTTGAAAAAGATACTAAGGCAATTGTCACGATAAATTCATTACTCTACCGAGCTACGATGTATAATTTCTTTTGGCTAGAATTTTCACATTTTTAGATGTGGGCGGCCGATTCTTATTTTAAAAACGACGGCCATGTCGCTACGTTCATTAAGCAGAGGAATAACCATGGTTACAATTTCAACCTTACAAGGAAATTTTCCACATAACAGTTGACCAACGATATTTTGAAGTCGATCTATGTTATTGATCTACGTCAACATTAAAAATCGATTTAAAAATGGAATTCGTGAAATTATAGAGGACATACACCAGTCGCAAATGTGGGAATGGGTCATGGAAACTTTAACGCTGTATGGCTGATATCGTTCTACAATAATAATTTCATAGTTTTCTCTTTGCATTCATTTTTGTAAAAAAAACTAAATCCACTGACTTTTCGTACTCATTGTAAGACTTTATTATTAAATTAACCTAATTAAATTAACTTTCAATCCCTAAGACTCCCTTATCATTTCTGAACTGTCAGTTTCTGACATGCCCAAAGCACCTACGACATTTTAAGAGCTCTGTAGGTAAATATTTTTATGTTGTGTTATATTCTAAGGACAATAACTTTAAGATATAGATTTTAGAAACTCCAATACCAGATAAGTTTTAAGGAAAATGTCGAAAATAGGTCAAACCGTCACTTTAGCTCATTTGCAGAATTCTGTAGTGGGGTATCGAGTTTATGGTTACATATTTTGATATTTTGTGTGTAAACTTTATAGTTTATGAAGTTATAGGAACTATATTGTCAAGTGTTGCATTCGTAATCAAACAAGACATTACGATGGTAGAGAAGTCAAAAAAAGTGGGTCCCCCGATTCCGCCCGCATGTCTCCCTGTATGTCCATACCTGTACAGCCCTAACCATTTTGTTGATTGACTTTAAGTCTGAAGTTAAAGGTTTCAAGCCGATTTGCGATAGGAGTTTTTTGTTCAATTTTTTTGTAACCAAAAATAACAGCAGTCCCCATTTAAAATTTTTGCTCCAAAATCGAGAATTCGAATGTTCTCAAGAACGAATAAATTTTGTTTTATTTCTTCTTAATTTTGCTTCTTTCAATACACAAAATATGTTTGTATTGCTCCTCAAGGGTACCCCCTATAGAATTGTTATTTTGTTCTTAAGTTTTCTCAAGATCTAATGAGCCGATTTCAATAAAATCATTGTTTTTATTTTTGATTTTTAATATAAACATTAAATATTGTTTTTCGTAATTCGATATCTCTGAAAAGGGTCATCATTTTTATACGAACTTCAAATCTTAAACATATGTTAATAAGTTCTTAATAGCTTCACATTCAAGTTGACAAATTTTATATATAAGCATTTAATTTTAAAAAAGAAAAAGAGGGTGGGATGCGACCCACACTGATAACTTCCCATCCCGTTTGTCGATTTGTCTTGCTTAAAAGTTTGTCTATATGCACTCGTATCAATTTTCACCAAATTTGCGTACTATTTTTTGTTGATTTTATTTTTTATGAAAAAAAGGGACTGTTGGATTTTTATATAAAAATTACTGAATATCGAAAACAATATTTTCTGTGAAATAAAATAAATTTGAAGCCAATATTTTTAATTTTATTAAGCTATTTGAGCCGAAAGTACATTTTTACCAAGTTTTAGTATTGTTTTTTTTAGAGTTTTTTTTTGTAAGAAAACTGTCAATTCGATTAATTTCAAAATTTTATCGAATAATGAAAACAATATTTCTTATAAGATAAAATTAGTTTGAAGCCAATATTTCCAATTTTTGCAAAGATGTTTGAGTAGAAAATCAATTTTTACCATATTTTTTTAATTTTTTTTATGTTTTTAACTTTTTGTAAAAAAACTGTCAATTCGATTTTTTTCAAAATTTAACTGAATGTTAACAACAATATTTTTCATAAGATCCAATTAGTTTTAAGCCAATATTTACAAATTTTGAAAAGATATTTAAGTCGAAAATCAATTCTTACCAACTTTTATTCATTTTTTTGTTGGTTTTTATTTTTTGTAAAAAAAAACTGTCAATTCGATTTTTCTCAAACTGTGTCTGAATGTTGGAAACAATATTTCTTATAATCAAAAATTATAAAAAGCTATTATCTCAAATTTTTGAAAAGATATTTGAGTCGAAAATCAATTTTTACCAACTTTTGTCAATTCTTTTCAGTTTTTAACTTTTTGTAAAAAAAAACGGTTTATTCGATTTTTGTCAAAATGTTACTGAATGTTGACACAATATTTTTTGAAAGACAAAAGTAAATTAAAGCTAATATCTTAAAGTTTTGAAAAGATATTTGAATCGATATTCAATTTTTACCAAGTTTGAGTAATGTTTTTTTTTGATTTTTATTTTTTATAAAAAAAATTGTCAATTCGATTTATCTCAAAATTTTATCAGATGTCAAAAATATTATTCTTTATTGCACAAAATTGTTTTGGAGATGAAATCATATTTAAGTCTTAAAATTTTCGAGGTGACAAATTTGTTTTCAAATTTTTCGATTTATAAAAAAAAACGTTAAATGGAATTTTTCCAAAAAATATACTTGTTTGGTATCACATTACAATTTATTATATTCAATTTAATTTAAGTCTCTAGCGTTTTTGGTTCGTAAGATATTTAGGGTTAACCAAAATGTTTTTTTTAAACTGCTATGCTAAAAAAACTACCCACGCAATTGTCATGAGATCCCTTTATCTTTCTGCCTTATTATCTGTATAACAAAGTTTATTTGAAATCGATATCTCTTCTGGTTCTTGAGCTATGGAGGACGAAAAAAACGTCTCGAACGTACGAACGTACGGAAGTACGAACGTACGTACACACGCACGCACACACATCTTACTAAAAATCTTTTATTTCGACTCTAGGGACCTTTAAACGTCGAGAATTGTCGAAATTTTCAATTTGACAAATCGGACCCATTACAATAACTTTCTATGGGAAGTGAAAAAGCTTTAACGATTTTCAAATAAAAATGTGGGAAAATTAAGCGTTTTGTGAGAAATTAAATGGCATTTACACTAAAACTTAATTTCGAGTCAAATATGTTTTCAAAAACATCAGATTATGGCTTCAAACTTACTCGTATTTTATCTCATAAGAAATATTGTTTTCAACATTCGGTAAAATTTTGAGAAAAATCGAATTGAAAGTTTTTTCTACAAAAAATTAAAAACATACAAACAAATTATTCAAAGTTGATAAAAAATGATTTTCGGATCAAATATCTTTTTGAGACATTGAGGCTTTAAACTACTTTTATATTTCTAAAAATATTGTTGTCATTATTTAGTAAAATTTGGAGAAAAATCTTATTGACAGTTTTTTGACAAAAAATTAAAACCTAACAAAAAACAATACTAAAACTTGGTAAAAATTTACTTTCGACTCAGATAGTTTTTCGAAAATTAAAAATATTGTCTTCAAACCTTATTTATTTCACAGAAAATATTGTTTTCAATATTCAGTAGTTTTTTTTATAAAAATCCAACAGTGTCTATTTTTTCATAAGAAAATAAAATCTACAAAAATTCGACTAAAAATCTATTTAACAAAACTAGATTTCGAAACTAAACTTTTTCTTTATATGAAAAAGTTGTTGGTTTGTAAAATTTGTAAGAATAATTCAACTGACAGCAAGCAAGAAAAATCGACAGACGGGATGGGATCAGTGTGGGTCGCATTTCAAGCATTGAATATTCCCACAGAATTAACTCTGTACAAGGACCGAATGTCAATATTTTTTTTAACATTAGAACTTTTCAGGATAGATTTTAATTCAAAACATTCGTTATATAACAAATATATAATAATATATAGGGCTTTAATTCATGTTGATGTGCCTTTTTCTTTCTAATTTAAAATCTGTGTAGAGTGTGACTTCATTCGGGCAAAACTTAAAAATTCAAGTAATAAAATTATAAGCCATTATCCGATTTGGGGACATGTAATGTTTATTCGTTTATTTACATTTGACATCAATTTGCAATCCGAATAGGCAGGCACATCTGACCTGAGTTACTCGCACGAGTATTTTCTTCCACTTTCTAGACAATTTAACCTAATTGAAATTAATAATCCCAACAATCATCAAAATTATCCTCAAGTGCGAACTTTTTAAGTGCGTTATGTAATTTATACACCTTTTAAACCATGTTTTTTACTTTAAACCAGGTATCAACTTAACAGCACGCCATGTCTCATAAGCTATTGTAATTGAGGTTTAACTCTACAGAATGAGTACCTTTCATTTCTTAAAGAAGTAAAATGCTTTAATTTTAATCCATTTTGTCCTACAAAATGTGTTAACATTTTAAACTATTAAACATTTGTCAGTCAATTTAATTTTAAGTAATTTTAAACTAACAATCCTTAGTCATAGCCAATTTGTAACATTTATGTCAAATTCAATTGTTTTCATAAAAATATGTTTTTTTGAAAAATATATCAAAATGTTTTGAAATTCTATCAGTTAAAAGTGCCCTGCATTTAACGATCAATTACACCTTAACAATTATTATTTAGATACCCTTCGATAAAACCAAGAAAAGCAAAAGAAACAAAAACCTATTTTCTGGTTTCTAGCACGGAAATCGTATTCTCAGGGCCACGCATAAAACTTCATTAATGGGGTTCTTCAGTTCAGTTTGGTCTGCCTTTTGTGTGTTTCAATGGATATTTTTTTTCTTGTTCTTTATTTTTATGGTTTAATTTCCCATATTGTAGGTTAGTTACCGTTCAAGCCAAAATTATATGTACACTTTATGTTTATACAGCTCTTTGGCTCTTTGATACGAAGTACAATGGCTTGCAATTAAATGGCAATGGCGTTTCAATTAAACTGCATGCAAGCAAAACAAAATCGAAAACAGTTAATACAAGTTACCTATACTGGCTATATGAATGGCGATAGGTAGGTACAAAGCTTCATATATGGCTTGGATTTTTAAAAACAGTTTCACTTTCATTGAACTGAAGTTGTTGGGTTTATATCTACGGGGTATAGGAGCCACACAGCCTGTCGAAATCGAAATTGAAATTGCGGTTAATTTGCTTATTATGGGATCCGTAGACGGGCGACGACGAACCGCCGATGTAGTTAACCTTAAGAATGTCTTTTGTTTGAAAATTCAACATTTATTTTTTTCTTTTCAATTTGTTTATGGATAAGTGATCGAAATAATTATTTTATTTATGAGATATAAAAAGAAGGAGGCCACTGCCACAAAAGAATCCAACCTGAAATCAGGTGACAGGGGTAGAAGAGTTGGCCTAGAGTTTTTCATTACACGCTTACGAAAATCAGGAATACAAAAGTCAAGCATTGCGTCATAAACAAGAGTAGAAGTTACATTAATGAATCTTGACAGAAGAATCATTGTGATTGTTCATTTTCATAGTTTTAGTAATGCCATCTCTATAGACTGATTTATCAAGCTCCGCAAAATACCCATTTACAGCTTCGATTACTTCTTCATTGTCCGCAAATCTCTTACCACCAAGCCATTTTTTGAGGTTAGGAAACAGATAATAGTCTCTCATGCACTTTTAATCTGCGGTCTTCCAGCACTATTTGATGGATTTTTTCGATCATATCTAGAGTTGTGACCTCAAGGTAGGCCTAGTGGCGCCATCTCTTGGTCAGGCCGGAAACTTTTCAATCCACCCTCGTAACTTTTTTAATACAAAAATATTAATTTGATGATGCAGCTCCTAATAATTATCATCATCATCCTCTCTACAACCTTGATCCTGTCCTGGCTTAAAATAACAGGTCCCTCAACTTATCCCGATCGGGAGCCAACGCAGGGTTCGAGCGTCCTGGTCTACGTGATTGCCTTAGATTAGACATGGTCTGCCTCGCTGGCCTTACCATAAAATGTACTTCAAAGGACTTTCCGAGCTGATTTCTAATTCCTCATACAAACTCCTTTACGACCAATCTAGCGTTATACTTTTCGACATTTATACTTGCATCTTTTCTCGTCTTAAATGTCCATTTGGAATCTATGGCTTTCTTTCCTTTTGGTAAAGAAACTATTTCCCAAGTGCCATTTTTCAAAAAAACTGTATATTCATCATTCATTGCTTTTTTCCAATCAGACATATTTTCGCTCTTCATTGCCTCAGCGACTCTCTTTGGATCTTCATCATTGTTGCTGGTATCTTTCTTATTCCTCTCTCAGATATGATTCCTTCTGAAGATTCTTCAACAATGAAATCATCTTGGACATCCAAAAAAACTGTTTTCACTTGCCGTTTTGTCACTTATTTCGATTCGTATTTCATTGCTTGAATTCACTGATGGAATTTCGTCTTCATTTCCCACAGAATCACATCCCGTAAAAATATCACAATAAGATGTATCTTTTGTCTCACCATCTTTTGGAAAAATTTGCTCATTGAAAACTGCGTCTCGACTTATTATGACTTCTTTTTTCTTAACGTCATAGAAGCGATATTATTTTGAGTGTGTGTAGTATCAGATAAAAACTACTTGTTTTCCTTCGACATCGAGTTTCTTCCGCTTTTCTTTTGGAGTGTGAATAACTGCTTGACAACCGAAAACTTTAAGATGATGCAGATTCACTCTTCTTCCACTTCAGATTTCTTCAGGTGTTTTCTCTTTTGTACCTTTGCAAGGTGTTCTGTTTGTTAAATAAACTGCCGTATTTGCAGCTTCAGCTCAAAAACGTTTGTGTAAACCTGACTCGATGAGAAGACTACGCGCTTTTCGATTATGGTTCTATGCATTCTTTCTGCCAACCCGTTTTGTTGTGGAGAATATGGAACCGTTGTTTGATGTTGAATGCCTGCATCTGCTAGAATGTTCTTCATCTTTAAATTGCAATAATCCTTTCCATTGTCTTTGTCGTTGCTTCTAATGGTCTTTTTTTTGTTACCAGTCTGATTTTCAACAAAATTTTTGAATTTAAGAAACTTTTCCTCTTCCTCATTCTTGCTTTTAATGAAAAACGGAAAGACTTTTCTTGAAAAATCATCAATGAATAGAAGCATGTACTCTGAACCTCCAATTGATTTTTGTTCAATCGGACCACAACGAACTGTTTGTACTAGTTCTAATATTGATTCTGCTCTAGTACCAATTGAGTTAAACGGCAGGCGTGCCATTTTACCTTTGATACATGTGATGCAATTGATTTTTTGAACTATCACAATCAATATTCTACACAACTTTCGGAATCATAGCTTGTTTCAATACTTGGATGTCCAATACGCTTGTGCCAAAGTTCAATGTGTGAAGCTACATTTTTTGTAACATATGCACTTTGGTTGGGTGGTGTGTTGAGTCGGAACTTATTCTTCACCAAGCATTACAACATTACCTCTTTGGTCTTCCACTAAACATCAGATCATTGAAAAACCCTTCTAAAAAATTTTCGAGACGGATAAAAGATTAATGCATATGTCAGGAACGTGAAGGACTTCTAAAAATTCAACCTCACTTTCTTTGAATTTTCCAATAGATACCTTCATGTCTACTTTATCTTTACCTTGGACTTGCATTTTTGAATTAGGTATTTGCAACAATTACCTCAGAGCTAAGATTTTCCATCTACCACTCTTCTTTATCAAGAGCCGTGACGGTTTCTTGATGGTTCTTATTGTTTTTTGGACATTTAGCAAAGTTTTTCTTTGTTTGGTTTTAATATACTGTCGCCATTAATAAGAATCAAAGAGCTTTGAATTCCCATTATCATTGGCTTGTATTCTTCAAGAAGACCAGCTGATAGCATTGATCCTATCCATTCTTCATCTAAGTTAAGACCAACAGACCTGAGTTTGTACGATGTATTTAAAACATTGTTAACGTATGCATCTACGGTAGAGAAATCTTTCAATTTTGTAGAACAAAACTTTTGGATGAGCCCAACTATCCTCACAAGATCAGAATTTTGAACAATTTTCTGAAGAGAATCCCAAATCTCCCTAGCGCTTTTGCAATGTCTTATATGAGGATAAATGGATCTTTCAACAAGCAATATAAGCTCCAATTTTGCGTTTAAGGCCCTTCGTTCGTTTCATTTGGAAATAAGCTTCAACGGAAAATTTCCAGTCTTCGAAGTTTTCGCTTCCCCGAAACTTTTCAATACTGAATTTCGTTTCAGACATCTTTTCTCAATGCAAATTTCCTTATTATTTTGTATTTAGATCGTGATAAGGCCTATAACCTGATGTTTTAATATTCTGAACAGTAATAATATTTATTTTCAATACATCAAACATATACAAATTAATACAATTTGATAACAATAAAATAAACTAAGTATTTAAAAACAAAGTATCAAATCACAACTTTCAACAAAAACCACCCACGAAATTTTCTTGAGAGCCCTTTCTGCATTTTCTGCAATATTATCTGTATACAAGCATTCATTTGAAGTCGATATCTCTTCTGGTTCTTGAGCTTTGGTTGGGACCTCGAAAAGTCGAGAAATGTCAAAATTTTCAATTCGACAAATCGGACCCAATTCAATATCTACCTATGGGAAGTTAATAAATGTTGTGCAATAGTTCGTTGATAACTAGAGCCTAGTGACTGTTGTCAGGAATCGAGGGTAACTACAATTTTTAAACCGAATCCGAACGTCGTAAAAGGCCCGTAAATTTGTTTCATTATTAAACTAAATGCATTATTAAATGTTAACAATTTCAAATTAATTTGCATCCAACAAACAAATCGAAATGTATATCTTATTTTAACGTATTGTGCCACTCTTGAATTATAAACTCAAACTTGCATGTTTATCCACCGCAACAAGGCTCCTAATCAACTTAACCTTTAAGTTGTTAAGACTTCTTTGTAAAAAAGCGATAATTTTCTCATTTGAAATTGCAACAACTTAAAAAGGCATACAAATATTTTCAAGCAATATAAAATTGATGGTGTTAATTTCATTAATTCCCATCACCACTTAAGCAAATATTTATCAAGTCGTCATTTTGCAGTATCTATGCTATTAATCTTAAATCATATCTCAAACAACTCCCAGTTGAGCTTTAAAATATAATCTTTTTATTAAATGTTGCCATTTGTGTGCGGTGCTCAGAAGTGCAATGCAAAGTTTGTGAAAATAAAGGTTCCAATGCACACCAAGAGATCTTTAACTTTAACATATTCGGCATTGAAATTTTCGTCGCCATGCCACAGATATTTTATTTCACAAAGCCCCATCAAACATAGGCTATCCACCTCAAGGAATTGATACTCTAGCGACTCTTTTGCGGACGACGAAATATGATGCAAAACCAAAACCGCACCATACCAAAACCGTAATCCCTCACCACCAACTATCTTGTAAAGGTACACGAATTCATATCGGAGGTATAGTTGATATGGCATATCTGCTGCGTAACGTAACGGCCTTCCAAAAACGCCTTTGTATTTAACTAGAAACGCCTTAATTGACATATCATATATCAAGACAGGGACAGATAGTGGGAAAAAGAGAGACAGATCTACATTATTTCGGACTATATAATGTATTGACAACGTAATTTGAAATAAATTATACTTTGTGTCTTTTTGTGCGTGTTTTCATTTTAAATAAGTATGGTATATATTTTTATAAGATTGCGCAACTTATTTCATGACAGTTAAATAGTTGTAACTACCATGCTTGACGCTTGCAAGATGCAAACCAATTTACTCTTTCAAGTCCGCCATGTTGTTACCATTGATAATATAGTTAGACTGCCATATTGACAGTTATGTACTCGCATGTAGACATACCTCAAATACAAGTCATGAAGAAATATTTGACTTAAATTGTCAATCGAATTGAATATTATAACAGTAAGGTAGAAAAGAGACAAACAGACGGATATTAAAGAAAGTAAAGATGTAAGGGGTTTAAAAAATCGTAAACGTGATAAATTATTAGCGATGACAAGACGCTACGGACCAATGCATCGAAAGTCATCATCAAGACGTTTGATGTTGGAGTTTAAATTTCAAATATTCAAGCCTATCTAAATCTACATCCATTACTAGCCATATTTAACTCTGAGGGACTTCTTGAAATAGTCTGGGACGGGATGTTGAATATTATAATACTTAAATTGACAAAAGGCATATGTAGGTCTTTGCTAAATAGTAAAACCAATAGGTTTTAAGGGTCTAGTTGTAGACCATTGGATTTTTCATCATTGAAACCAATCAATTGAAATTTTTTGACAGGTTGAATGTAGCTTTCATTGAAAATGTCTATCATTGGAAAAGTATTTCCTGATTGGAATCAGTTACAGTTGATGTTTGAAAGTAAAACTGACAGATGGGAATACAAAGAAAATGGTACGCTTTCAGTAAAACGATTATCTTCCCAAAATCTTCAGTTGATCAGCTTCATTTAACACCAAACATAACAATTTTTACCCCCTTAATCACTTTAAAGTCTCGAAACAAGTTTTTAATGCTGATTAGCAATGATAGCTATTACTTGCAATACAGAACTTTATGGATAACCTACATTGAGCACAATTTGAAAGATAAGAATATTTTCGAGTTATTAAAAGTTGAATCGTAGACAAAAGAATGAATTGCTCAAATTTCTGAAGAAAATTACAAAATATAAACAATTGCTATTGAACTTTCTTAAGTTTTCAGAGTTTTTAACATAAAATATAAATTTATCTTATCTATACTTAAATTTCAATCGTTAGTTACGAAAATTGTGTTCTGGCTTTAAATTTTGAAACTAACTTGTCACTATAAAAGGACTATGGACTTTACTGGAAAAAACTTAAATGGGTTTTCGATAAAAAGTCAAACTTATTTGAAGCTTTTAATTCTTAAACATTAGCGACTTTAACATTTTATCTGTCGCTTTGTGAAGATTTATAATGATTACTTAAAAGTTAAAAAAGCGATATAGTGGTTTCCAATCTTTAAGTATTTTGATTTACATTTACTTTGGTTATCATTTCAAATTTATAACCAAAATAATAGTTTTGTTCGGACGCAGCGCAGTCTCCAAAGCCGTTAGATTTAACACCATGGGACTGTTTTTGTGGGGTTATGTAAAACCGCTTGTTAACTTTGATAAGACCCAGGCGATTGTCGCTTTGGAAGAATATATTTGAAAAGTTATTGCTGATATACGGAACCAATTGCTTAGAAAGAACACCCCTAAGCTGTCTTATTTTTCTTAGAAATATTGTTTAGCAATGAGAACACGGTTTTACAAGGTTTCTTAACACTCAGGCTAAATAAACGCGATTGGAAGATCTTCCCATATTATCAGATTGTTCCCAAAACGTTTTAACCAATTTTCTTTCAAACATGTAAACACCAAACTTTATCTGTCAAATGTGACAGAACGAAAATTGTAGTCACCCGTAAAATTTTGTTATCAAAAAATTGGCACACTTCTTGCAACCGTTTGAACATGTCTAAACACCCAGTTTATTGTATTTTTAATTAATTGGATGATTTTCAACTGAGTGGTAATTAAAAGATGTTCTATTTTTGGGTATGTTACAAAAACGAAAGCTTTTAGGATTTTAAAAGCAATAATACAAGATAAATTGTCATATTCCCTGTCATCTGAAAATTGTCTTCCAACGAGTCTACCAATTTTATTGTTCTCTAAAATCTTCCAACCGTATAAACAGACAATTTTTAATTGAAAGATTTAAAATTGTGGTCAATTGTCATCTAATTTTCTACCAAAAAAATTATATAACATTTGAATAAAATCAACCAAACGTATAAGAGGAAAATTTTCACTTGATAGAAAACTTCCAATTGTCACCGGAGGACTTTTGACAATATCGGGAGATCTTCTAATTGTCTTTACTAAGTTTTAGAATACAAATTTCCCCAAAAAGTTCAAATCTTCCAGAAATAGAAACTTAAATAGTTTTAATTTCATTGTCTATCGTTAGTGGACAACTATTGCAGCTATCCATCTCGAAATTTTGAAATTCTTAATATAATATTTTTTATTAATTTTTGTCACTACGACACTGTAATGTCTTTTTTCTCACCACTAATGCTAACGGAATATGCTCAATTTAGGCATAATGGTTCACGAGTACTGCTTCTTGCGAGCTATTGACAAATCCTTGAGGAGTAGTTTTTGTCATGAAAAGTCCTTCCTCAAATTATCCGTTCAAAATCGACATAAGAACTAAAGAACCCTTCATCCCTGACAATACTCGCGCTCAAGAATGGTTTAGAGTAACAAGTCACTAGGTCCTAAACTTTCATGACCTCAAATTAAATACCCTCCCCTAAAACATTTCAACCATAATACAAGTTCCTCGAAAAATGCTCATCAGCATACCTGGGAGCCCAATTCCCGTCTTACTGTCACAGAGCTTAGTTATTTAACCGTACTAAGTGAATGTGGAATACTTTGCCAAACTCTTTCTTTTCTTTTAATTGCAATATTCAGGAATACAACACTTCATTTCAAACCCTTACACCGTTTCCTCATGCTTGTAATATTTTTTTTTTAGCTTAAAAATTTTCAAATATTGATTCTTTCAACTTAACCTCACCGATTATGATGATGGTGATGCATGAAAACTGGTTCACTTTTTTGTGCGTTTATCTCGTGCCGTGAATTTATCACACTTTAAAATATCTAACGGGTTGTCGTCGTTGAAAATTTATCTGACTATAATAGGAGGTTGAACCATTTATAAAGTTGTTGGCTGCTTTATTTGGGAAAAAGTTATAAGAGTTGTTTATAGTGAAGCCCTATCAGAGGTGGATTTACTAAAACATTTAGCTGATCAATAATTTAAGCTGATGTTTCAAAGTTCGTCCTAAGAAAATATGTAATAAATGAGGAAAACCAAGTTATTAAGAAAAAAGCATTCATTTACAATATACATATGATGTTTTCAAGTTTAAACAATAGGAAAAGTCTTAAAAATATCAACGCAATATCTAAACTTAATAACAAAATTATTAAGGTAAAACCTATAACGATTTCACTTAAAGTTCTAGTATTGGTTTCAAAGCTGAAGAAGTTAAACTAAATCCGACCCTCATTTATTACAGAAGCTTAAAAGTCGGTTTAAAGGAATTTGTGTTTGTGAGTTATTTTTGAAACTAGAGCAAACATCTCAAAGACCTAGACAGTATATTAATTTGTGTAATTTGAAAAAGGCTATTTTGTATCAATTATATTATAACTGGAGTAAATTTCAATTTGATTAGGTTCATCTAGGCTAGGTAGGTTAGGTACTAGCATTTTGTTAGTGTGACAAAGTTGTTCTTAAGTGAGGAATATTTATTAGAAAAAATGTATTTTGTTTTGGAATAATTATTTTAAAATATGAGAAACAGTACCATTTTTGGAATTTCTGTATATAAAAAAGGGAAATGAATGTGACCTAAGTAAAGACCTTTAATTAAATATTTATGTCACACATTAATGACAATGTATATAAAATAAATATGTACATATATCTATTTTTGGATGCAAGAATTTAGTGTAAAGGAGTTCGAAATTTTAAAGTAAAACCATTTTTCATTGACAATTGAATTCAATCTGTAAGTGTGAAGTGAATCTCAAAACGAAGCCTTCTTTTGTTTATTAATAGTAGTCTTTTTTTTAACCTAATGAACGGAATTGAGTATGTGTTTTTAAAAGGGCTAGCTTTTGATTTATTTGACGATCAAAATGCATGATAAGTGAACGGAAGTAAAGATATTCGGAAATCCTCTTCATAGAAACTACTTTTTAGAAGTTCAATTCAAACATTATCAGCACATTTATGCTGTGGCGTAGTGAATTAATTTCACGGTTGCAAGGAGTGAAATATGTTGGAAACATTTCAGCTATTAAAACAAGAATGTAAAGAATCGAAATCGTGTAAGTGGCTCCAAGAACAACTGTTAATGTTGCTGCTTTAGCTCGTAATTTTGATGAAAAAACAGGTTTTTCAATTTCTTGTCGATCTTTGGAGTAAAGCGTTTCATACAAATGACATTACACCGTATTTTGTATAAAGAATCAGGCCTTAAGGTTCAGTTAACACAAGAACTTAAGCCAGTCACTCACCAGCAACGTTGTAATTTCATCTTCAGGTATGATGCCCATTTTCAGCTTGGAGGCTACTGCTCGCAAACAACAATGAGTTTATTGCGAATTTTTAGGCTGGTGGAGGGATTGGACCTAACTTTTTGGAGAATTAGGATGGTGCAAATGTTATGGTGAAAGGAACGGAATATATTGATGTGACAGCACTAAGCAATGAGCCACAAAGATTACGTTGGGTAAATGAACTGGTGATTGTTTTGATTATTGCCACACTTAGATCTCTTGTGAGAACCTGAAAAGTTTATAACTTCCCTGAAGAGTAAGCGTATAACCCATGATTCTATCTGTCATTGTCCAACCATTAAGAGGTTTTGATTAAACATAAAAGGCTATTTCCTGCTAAAGACTTAAAGGCAAAGTTATTGTTTAACTAACATTTGTAATCCAATACTTTGTGAAGACCTGTCTTTTTCTGAAATTGTTGACAGCGTTATTACTAAAAGTTATCATTTTGCCCGTGGAGTCCTCTATTAGCTTTTAGCTTTACACAAACGTTTTAATGCCAGTCAAGTTTAAAGATCAAGCTTTATCTTTTTAATTCATCGTTGTCAAAATATTGCTAGAAAAAGGTTATTTCGTCTCTCACAGCCTTCCCAAACATATCGACTCCCTTTTGAAATCAAGAATAATCTAGACGATTTAACTGTTATAAGTGACTTCAACCTTACACAACTAGAATGGAGTCCATCGGATTTTAAAATGTCTACAGAACCTTTAAAATTTCTAATCTGAAAAAGGTATTTTACTAATTGAAAAATTATCTGACTTAGGTCTATTTTAAGTTAGTAGCATTACCGCAACAACTTACGTAGACAACTCTACTAAAATCTTTGATGTAATAGAAAAATGACTTAAGTCTAAAACTGGTCACAAAGACTTAAATTTAAGATATTGTAAAACTAAATATGCAATTTTTCTGATTCATTGTCAAAGGATTTAATTAATACGATATTAAGGAATTTTCAGTAGTTAGAGAATAAAATCAGTTTAAAAAAAAAACCATTGAACCAAATCAAAAAACCTTAAATGCAATTTGTTTGACTTTAGAACTTTTTATCTAACGCCGAAGAATTTTCTTATCAGATGCCCCTAACTCTCGTTTTGGAAAGCACTCATTTACTATCTACCCTTGACAATTTCCAAAACTCTTTTTTTCTAACTTTTTCACTTGAATGTGATCATAATTCAGTGTTGTTCGAAAAATCATTGCTTTTTAATCTTCGACACTATCACTTCCTAAAAAACAACATTGATTTTAATAAGTTCTTCGACATAAAGACCTCAATTGATATCGCAATGGAATTTTTCATTATGTATTTTTATAAACGTCTCGTTCAAAATCAGTGTCATACCTTTAACATAAAAATTTGTCTTCCTCCTAACAAGAAATGTCATGATTTAGGACACATTTGAAAACCAGGTCTCATGTTGACTTCTCAAATTATCAAAAAGCTCAATGTAGTTATTCGTCTCTTTGTAAACTCTTGAACCTCGAAAACATCGACAAAATGCAAGATAGCCCGATAACTGATCCCAGAAATTTCTTCCAATTTATTTATATTAAACGTCAATTCCTTCCCATCAACATAAAATTTTAGAATTAAGTCTACTTAAAGATGATTTCACTCTAGGTCCGAATAGTTTGCCTGCGACATTTTTAGAAAAGAGTGCTATCTCTCTATGTAAACTTCTTTCACGACTTTCTTTCCATTTCTCAAGCCATCTTCCCAAAGATTTGTAAATATTGTTCATACAAAATTGAATATCGGTGCTTCAGAAAGCTCGAAAAATGTTACCTCAAATGGAATCTGCTGATATGTCGATAATATGAAACAAAATTCACTAACTTTAGCTATCGAAATAACATTCTCTAGAATTGAAGCATAACTTTTATAAAAAAAAAAGTTGAAGACTCCTAAGTTTTTAGAAAGTTTGAGTCTGCGGTCAGTCTTTTACACAATTTTTCAAACGCTTACGATTAAATAGTTTGAATTATGACTATAAACTTTCAGTAACTCATTATGTCAGAACTCATAACTCGCAATATAATTCACTGATTTTAAATAATTTAATCTGACGGAGACATGTTTCTTCAAAGTAACTTTGACCGAACTATTTTAAATGAAGACAAACAGTAACTATGACTCCACCCGTAATAATAAATTGCAAAAATCACAAATGCGACAACGATTCCAAGTTTTTGTTTTGAGTTTTTTAAACGAATCTCTGTGACTCTGTGAATCTAAGACATTCAAAGCTTGCACATTATTTTATTTCTTGGAATTTAATTTGTTTGTCTTCTATTTCACATCTATTTGAAGTTTTCCATGATAGCATGATAGTCTCAGGATCAATTGTTGGCAATGGGTGTTTATTTTCAGACCTATGTTTTTCTATCTGGCAATACTTTTTCAGTTGGTAATTTTGACAGCTGTCAGTTGATTCATGCTCGCTTTGAACAACGTTTGAAAATCGTTTAAATTATTTCTAAAGTAATGGATTTGTGGGGTTATGGGAAATCACTTTTCTACTATGATAAGCCGGAGACAATTGACGCCTTGAAAAAAAATAAATCCATTCCTGCTAACTCTGGTCAAAAATTGGGTGTTTTGGCTGAAATTTGTTGGAGTCAACAGCAACAGCAAAAGTTTTTGGCCATAACATTAAATCCGTTTTATTACTTCTTGAAAACCACAAAAAAAACACCCTTTACATAATGTTGCTTGGTCTGCAACTTGATTTTGTGGTGTTGCATTGAAGAAAGTTTGGTTTGTGTTTTTTCTTCTAATTTTGTTTCCATCACTAAGCACGTTTGCTCTAGTTTTCCAATTCAGCCTTACATACCCATACCTTGCTATACACCTTGCAGAGAGGCTTTAGTATATACTATACTAGTCTAAGTCGTCTATACTAAAAGTCTTATAGGATTTCAGAGCAAGTTGCAAGTTTTGTTTTCAATCTTTTTTGTTGCTTTTTCTCGCACCACACCATTCTTCTGCACAGATAGACGAAATATGTAACTTGGTAGAGCAGGTGGTATAATGGATGCATGTTTTAGTGGGATCACCTGCTTTGATTTAAAGTTAAACAAACAAAAACGAAACAAAAACACATACCTGCTCTAGAAGCACATTAGCTCAAGGCTTGTGGTAAATACATATATAAGACACAAGACGCAAAACTAAGAAGAAAAACAAAAACCTTCTGATAAAAGTAAAAGTTAATTTTCCTCCCGAGTTGCGTTCCGATGTGTATTTCAGCTTGAATTGCTGTATGTTAGTAGTTTAGTTAACAGAGGCATATTTTCTTACAAATGCAGTCAACATGTTAGCTGGTTTGGTCACACAGAATGGGTTAACGAACTCGTGCGAGGTTTTCTTCTTCGTCTTCAATTTTGCTGCTGTGATACAGTTATAGATGAGAATGTTGCAAAATGTGTCATTAAAAATATAATAAGAACTAACAACAATTCTTTTGTACCTTAAAAAAAAATGCAAAATTAAGATGACAAAATTAGTTTTCCATATTTTCTAACACTTTTTAAGCAATTCTTCGTCACAAAGTACGATTGAGCCAGTTTAGTTTTCACCATTATATCTCTTGTCAAATAGTTCCAATTTCTGTCATTTTAATTTATGGAAAAGGGTGTGGAAATTAATTTTACGCTGGGTCCTATTTCACAAACATTGACCATTGCGACAGGTGTCAGGTTTACACATGACTATTGTCAAAATCTATCAGATAAACAATTTGACAATTATGTAGAGTTGTAGGAAAATACTCGACAATGGCCATCTTTTAGTTTCATAAAGAATTTTTCATGACAATTGTCAAGTATTTTTCCACAATGGCCAAGAATTTTCTGACAAATTTGTATTGACAATTTTTTTATGAAACAAAAAGAAAAGGTACTATTTTTGTAAATATTTGTCAGTATTTAATTGACAATTGCTAAAGGAAACTCATTTAAGGTCAAGTGTTAACAGTGAAAAGACCTAAAATGATAAACGAAATATTTTCAAGTGAAAGTGATGACGATTCTCAGTTGGCTGTCCGAATAATACATCGCTGGTACCCTCAGATTTCGAATCGTGAAATGGTATCTCGATGGTGCTTTAGTCTTTGCTTGAATCCATTTCGTTGAGTCCTTATGCCTGTTCTTCGAAATCCTTAGATTTATTAACTTTAATATCAAAATGTTTCACCAAACTTCATATCAAAATCTCCAGGTGTCAATAAATTTAGCTATGCAACTTTAATACAAGTATGTATTCGGAGAATGTTATTTATTTATATAATTTTTTAATAATAAAACACGATTTTGCAAACTTTGACATTTTAAAATTTAAAGAATGCCAGTGTTCTGATACTTTTGAGTTGGTTGAAAAATAAAATGCAAACATTTTGTTCCATATTTCATCATTTTTCGATCAAAACACGTTTTTAGAATATACAATCGAATTGTCAAAACAAATTTGTCATTGTATTTTTCTGAAAAATTTGTCACCTGTCAATATTTTATTAAATGCATATTTGTCAGAAAAGTATGAAAAATGTGTAGAATTGTTAAAGTTAAGATTTAAAACGCAGATACAAAAAAGCAGCTAACCTTGAAATTTCGCCATAATTTCAAATATGTAAAAAAACCTTTTTTTAAATACTGAATATTGTATATTATTATTATTAATCTATATTTAAAATAAACAAATGGGAGAAATTTTTAAATAAAACATAAAACTGAGTAGTGGGTATTGTCTCCTCTAACATCTTTCAAAGGTTAAATTCGTCTGGCAAAGCTTGAATAAGGTTTTTTACGATCGCGTCGTCCGAATTATCCCACTACTCAATATGACCAAATCTTAGCCAACTTAGTGTCTCGAGAAGAACAGGGCGTTTCCTTATCATATTTTCCAGCCAAATCCCAAGTATGTTCGATGGGATTCATGTCCGGGATCACGCAGACCAAGCCATCACATCGATTTCTACTTCTTCCAAGTAGTCCGTAATGCTCCTAGCCACACCATGACGTAACCTCCCCAAAGTCCCAAAATTTTCCCGCTTGGTAATTTTTCTAAAATTGTATCTCCCACCCGATCTTCTCCACACTCTTTTACGTCCATCTTTGGAGCGTTGACAAAACAGACTTATCAGTGAACAGAACTATACCCTATTCAGGCTCGGTTCAATCTTGGTGAAGGCGAGCAAATTCTATTCGCTCGTCCTGTATCTTGAATCTTGGTATATGACTATATCACTCTCGATTAAACACCACACCACCGTTTAAGCATTCAAAGTGATTCCTCTAACTGACTAAAGTCTATGAGACACTTCAACCGCTGTTTGGTGGCGATCTCGAAGGCTTTGAGGCACCTAATATAGCTGAAAAAATAAAGCGGTTTATTCTCAAAATAATAACAACACACCATAAAGTATGACGATGTCACTAATTTTGTAACTCAGTGTAGTAAATACTTATTTTACTAACTTTTGAGAAATTTCAATTTATTCAATACAATTTATTCGTTTTTATTGGAAACATTCATCAGAGATTTGTAAGTCTTTCTTAATTCGCTTCTTCAAGTTAAGAAACAAAGTAATGGCAACTAAAGGCATACATATATTTCTATCAACCAAATGCACCTGCCTTGTATGTGTGTTTTTGAGTGGTATAGAACTTTGAAATAGAATAAAACAATTGCAATGAAATGTCCTGCTCCCAATCCAATAAGTTCACAGCCTGAGATATTGGGTTCTTCCATCGTTTGCGGTCCCTTGCAAACTCCCTCCAATCAGCGAGACCAAGCGCTCTTGCGTCAGAAAATTTGCTTTTCCTCGTCGTTTCTGGGATTCAGAAATTTTCGTTATTGGAGCGTTGTTGTTCATGCCTAGAATATCTCGCTTAGAGCGGTCGATTATGTAGATGCCGTTCGCATAGCCAAGCAATTGTGGAAACCTGTTAAAAATAGTGCCTTCAAGGTTAACACCACTCTTGTGCACTATCTGCTCTAGAACTATATGTTGAAGAAATCACATGATATAACATCTTCTTGTCTAAAGCCTGCACATGTCTAGAAAAGCTCGGATGAGTTGCTACAAATTTGGACATATTTCGTTACGACAGGCAGCAATACTGTGTCAATTTTTTTCGAGTTCAGACATCGACATTAGAAGCTCTTGGCAACTTAAGCTATGGGACTTTGAAGACGATGAAAACATGGTGAGCTTCAACTTGAAATTCTTTGACCTTTTCCAGGATTCGCCTTAATTTGGTCTATAGTTTAGCTGCTTGACCTGAAACCACAATGGTACGTGCCGTGAGGATCATAGTGTTGCAGAAAGGTTTAAGACTCTCATCGCTTTTTTATAAACGACATTAAGCAGGGATATGTTCTGTAATTTTTCAGGACATACGATCGCTTTTTTTGTAAATTGGTCATATTGAGCTACTTGAACAGTCATCGGGCATACTTTCCTCTTCCCATACTTAGTTGATGAGCTGGTGTATGCAACCTACCAAAGCTCCATATTTGAGGAGTTTCGCAGCTAAGCCATCCGATATGGCGGATTTGTTGTTTTAAGCTTCTGGATGGCTTTCTTAACTTCTTCAATATTGGACGCTGGGACTGGGGGTTCATGGACTGGTATCATAGTTCTTTGCTCGTTTCTTTCGTCAGCATGATGCCGATTCAGCAGCTGCTGGAAGTGTTGCTTATTAACGTCTGAAATACCTTGTGCTTTAGTGACTAGGTTTTTTCCCCGTTTCCAAGAGTTTTGAAGAATTGGAAATCTTCTTTTTAAATGGTCAATCATCTTTCTAATAAAACACCCTGTTTGAGTGGAGTTTTACAAATGCTTTTTCGTGATTCGTCCTTGCATTTTCAATAGGCGTCATAAGCTAATGATGTAATTTCAAAGCCTTAATCTTTAAGCAAAACGACACGTCAGTTGAATTTCGCATAGTCGATTCTGCGGCACTATTTAACTAAATTCTGTTAATTTCTCTGTGGCTAAAGTCTTTGGTTGGAATCCTGAGCAACACGCTAAAAGTCCCCAAAATCCCACAACTGGCTACTGCATTTTAAGGGTGGGTGGATGAGAAGGGGTGTAGATAAAACATACTGAAATATTCACTACAACACAATCAAAACATATGATACATGACCTAAAGGTAGTTTTTCAAAAAATGATCTGAAACTGTAAAAAACTTAGAAAGCAAAATGTTTTTGAAATAAATATCTTTGCTAGGTAAAAATTGCTTTCTTAAATTAGCCGATCCGGATTAAAACTGTAGGTGTCTTCCATCCCTGACAACAGAACTCACATACAGGAATGGTTAGGAGTTGTAAGTCACTGGGATCTATTTCTCAACGGACTGTTGCGCCACCCAATTTATTATGTTTGCTAAGTCTTAAAATATGAAGAACCAAAAAACATATTCCAAACATACTCACAAACGCAATAACTGACACTTCTCTAAAAGAAAAGAAGTTGACAAAAACTTAAGGACCTATTTTTGAAGACAGAAAAATGTGTTAATGGTTTGTTTTTGGAAAATTGAGAATATATTCGAAATATACATTCGCTGTTTTCGTAGAGGCGATCACAATTTTCTCCACATCTGCGTTCCGGAAAACGTTTAATAGTCCATCAAATCCACTTTTGCCAATCAGTGGTCCTTTGATTTATCTTAAGAGTATAAACGTTTTTATTTATATATATAAACGCTGTAAATACGATCCTTTTTTGAGTCGTAACGTCCTCGTTAAGTTTGATATGTCCTGAACACTTTGGAACTGCATTTTATTCCAGTAATTAATTCCAGTAAGCTTATATTTACGCCTACACATTAATCTATACAGCACCAAGAACAGATCAATTTCTACTTTGTATTGTTAGACATTTTATGCAAAATCATGTGCAATGTCAAAAAATGTACCTATTACAACTTTTAATCTAAAGAAGTTGTTAAATGTCGTATAAAAAAGACTATCCACGTCAACTCAATCACCAAGTCGATATAATCTTTACCCTTTTTCTTTTTGACAGTCCCGAATTCCTTACATTTAAAAACTTCATTAATTTCCAAATCCTACCTATTATCACGACTTATGCTAATTCCGTTTGCCAAAAATTCCTTTTTTGCCAATCCAAAAGATTTGCATTCCAACTGTCACTTGGAAAAACAAAGCTTCAATCTTCGTGTGTCACTTCCCCATTTACCATATAAAGTCAGTTCACATTCGAACAACTGGAAATTGAGAGCCATAAATGCGACACCTTTTCTAGCGTAATCCATTAATGACAGCAAATTAAACGCCCGCACATCCTTCGTGCTGTTGCATTCATAAGTAGCTCTAGTTTCACTCACTTGCGTTTGTGTTCGCGCTTGCTCCTAGCACTGCTCCAACTGGTGGTGGATGTTGGATGATGTCAGGCAGGCATCAGTGGCATCGGCATGCAAATTTACAGACGCAACAACAGTTTTTATTTTTATTGCCAACGATTCTGCGCAGCACGACATTAGAGTCAGAGTTAGAGTTAGAGTCTTGAATTGGGCTCAGGAGAAGGTGGAAGCTTATTCTGAGTGTAGGACGTTTGTTGCTGCTTGATGCTGGCTACATTATGCTTCACGTTGCAATTATGCACACTGCCAAAAGATTTGCAGCTTGCACCTGGCTCTTGGGAGAAGAATGGTCTCCTATAGCATGATGATGTTTGCTGAGCTTGACGCAAGGATGGAGAAACTCACGTGGTTGCATGGTGAGTTCATTGTGCTGCGTTTGCCTCATGAATCTTTCAACCTACTTCACGTCATTGTTAGCAGTCGTATTAGACTAATTGCCAAGGTGCGTAGTTTTTCTTAGGTTTCTGCTGCCGCGCGCATCTTTTTGCCTTGTGGGTGGCCTGGTCTTCGTCGCGTCGTCAACGTACGTGATGATGATGCCCTGATGAGATGATATGGGGTGTGCGGAGGCACCGGAGATTTTGTACAGATACCTTCTTGTCTTCTGTGGATCTGGAAGAAGACTTCACATAAAAATAATGATAGCTGATGGCATTTACCCAACTTGATGACAAGTGCTGCAAACTTAATGCACTGGATAGTATTTAAGTTGATGATGGTTTTGATGGCAGGTTACCTTTTACCTGCAGCCGTGATGGTCCATTTGCTGCTGAAGAGCTGCAGGAGAGTTGCAGGTGAAGTATATAGACAATAATGGGAATGCAATGGCTATATTTTACTGTGACAGTTGAACGTCTTGAAGTTTGTGAAATTCATACGAGTATATGCAAATGAGAGAGAATTCTTTTTTTGTGTGTGTGTTTTTATCGAAACTACTTTGTGGAATGCAGTTTTGTTATCACTTTTTACATGCGGTAGGTATAAATGGCAAAGTTATACTTCAAAAAAAAGTCCAAACACACAAAAACTAGCTTAAGATTTCAATCACGCTTACAGCATGACAAAATTGGAGAAAATATTTGCAAAATGAGGAACATAATCATGTCTAGTATTTATCATTTCTGTTACAAAGTTATTCTTTTCAACTTCGTCTTAAGGCTTTGTAAGGTTTCATTTCATTAGACAAGATTGATTAAAATAAAATTCCATTTTTTTATCATTTTATGTCAATAGTTCATCTTGAAAAAGTATTATAATAAAAACTGGGTATAAAAAGTTCAAAATAATAACATTTTTCATTGAAGTATAAAACACTTTCGACTTTGGTACAATGCATTGATATTGACTTCATTGAAAAGTAAACATATTCTTGTCTTTTCAAGACACTCTTAATTATTCTCAACTATTAAACTTTTTATCAATTGGTTTTTAAACCGTGTTTTGGAAAAACCATCCGTAGTACAGTCCCCTATTCTTATAGGGTTAGGTACGTTTAACACTTAAAAGCTGTGATTGTGGATTAGCACCTAACATACAAGAAACTATGACCTCACTCAAGTTGAATTTTGATATTTCGACAGAACTTAGTTTCAATTTATTTCAAATAGTTTTTGCTCTTTGGATTACTTGTGCATTTTTGAGATCAAATGACTTATCACCTTTGCTTGTTTTTCGATTTCGTATTATCCTGACAAAATTTTGTGGTGACTTCGTAATGGACTGGTGCACCATAACGTTTCAACAAAACCTAAAAAGTATCATTGTTAAAATCTGGTGTTTAATGTTGCTCAAAATAAAATCGATATTTGAGTATTCTGCGCTTTACAGGGAGTAATGTTAGAAATTACGTTGGAACTTAGCTGTTTTCCAAAAATAAATATATTTTGTTCTTACCAACATTTTTATAATTGTAAAAAACGGTGCAAAAATAAAAATGCAGAAATGCACAAAATGAGAAAATTCTCCAGAAAAATATGAAATTTTAGTGTCGCATTTACAAAATACACATAGCATAAGAGATTATTTCACTGCAGTTCTCGAGAGATTCAAAGCTTTATATTAAATTAACAATAAGCCATTGTTTAAAAGAACTTATCAAGTTTTTCCAATTTTGGGACATTTTTATATTCTTGAAATTCATGGTTAAATCCCAGTTTTAAAGCATCCAAAGCAAATTCACTTCAAAAAGTAGATTTCTTTAATTTTTAAGATCTTAAAAGTTGTTTTATATAATAGAAAATCAATTTTTAAAGAAAAATACACTTGAAAAAACCCTTACACCATTTTTGTACGTCAAGAAAATTAAAATGGCAACTTAATATCAAATTTGCGTTCTCTTTCTTTTATAAGAACCTGGACATTTACTTTTTCTTGAAAATCAATTAAAAGCATTTTTAAAGTTTTTCTAAATTCGGTGAACACAAAGATTTTAGTTGTGTTTGACAGCACACCGCTTTTTGGTGAATATCGTTAAATTACTAGCAAATCTACCCCCTAGATCGTCCATTAGTCAAGATTAGACGAATTTGAGCTGACCGATTGGAAAAGGTTTGGATTTCAGATTGATATTATGTTCTTGGGCCGATTTATTAAATATACAAATTTAAAATGTTCATAAATACAAAATAAATAGTTTAAGAATGAGGGGGGTATACCTATCTATCAACGCAATACGATACATTTTTAATTCAAGGGAATTTCAAAAAAAAAATGTAAAAACTATCTCTCTAAGGGGGGCGGGGGTTTGACCCCATCAATCCTCGCTTGTATGAATTTCGCTAAACTTGGTTTTAAAATATTCTTACGAATATTCAACTGTATCAACTTTAAAATATAAAAATAAAAAAAAACTGATTAGTGATAGTTCAAACATAACGTTTATGGAAGCCACAAACCCAAATTTTATGACTCTGCTAAAATTTTAGAAAATTTTTTCTTGGCTTCCGTTTTTTTAAAGCTCTTTTTTTCTTTGAGATAGTAACAAATTCTTTGCACCTTAGTTTTTAAGGCAAGAACTTGAAAGTTTCAAAACCTTTCAAGCTACAATATTGAGCAACGAAAATTGTTTCAATTTCTAGAAAAATAAATTAAAAAAGTATTGTTTTTAAATTCTCTTCTCTATCTAAAGAAATCCATATGTTTGAAACTAAAATTTTGTTTGAAACACAAGATTAACAACAGTCAACTAGCATTTATAAAGCTACAGTTTTGGGCATCAAATATTTTAACAGAATTTTAACTAACAAAATAACTATTGTTGAATGAATTTCATTTTAAAAATCAAGAAATTTAGAAAAACTATTTAATTCCCCTTTTTAAGATTTTAAAAACTATTTTCTGACTTATTTTAGCGAAAAACTCAATTATTTAAAAACCATACGAGGTACACATTTGTGGTTCAATAAATAAAAATTAAATGCTAGACGTCGGCTCCCGGAAATTACGCCAGAATTTTTTTTTGGAAAAATCGCCAGAAAATGTTTTCTGCTTCAAATTGGAAAAAGAAGCAGAATTGTTTGTGGAAAATAACCCAGAAACATTGGAAATTGTGCCAGACAGAAATGGAAAAAAAAACCAGAAACCAAAATGGAAATTAGGCCAGAAAACCAATTGATAAACTCTGCCCTAATTTCCTAATATCAATTTGGAAAAAAGCCAGAAAATTTTTTGCATTTTAAAAGTCGCTACTTGGTCAATATTGTAGACATTTTATCACAACAGGAAAAAACAGCCCCTGACATGACACAGCGGGGGAGCGGTCACGGGCGTGGCCCGGCCCGGCGCGCGTGGCCATGGCATTGCGGACGCGGCGCGGGCCGGCACGGTTACGACGCGGCATGCCTGCCAAGCAAAAAATTACTAAAGTTTTTGATAATTTTTTTTATTTGTAACAATTTATTTAACAAAATATTTTTACTAAATGTAAACTTGGAAAGTTTCTGCTACGATATCCTGGCAGCATGGACATTTGTAATTTTCCTTTGAATCTGCAACTGGTTGAGCTTGCAACTTTTAGTTGCACTTCGAGCATATCTTCATATGTCTGCACGGCAATAACACATCGTTTCGTGGAAGGACCTGACATATAATATATTATATTACATTCACTTCGCAACTAAACAATAATTCTTACAATAGATGATAGAGACAAAGAATGTGTAGTAAAACTCTTTATTAATTACAACAATTTATACAAAATACAGTTTTCTGGTGTTTTTTCCTTTTCATGTTTAGGAAAAAACGTCAAAAATTGTATTTCTGGTTTTTTTCCAAATATTGTTTTTTGCATTTTTTTCATTTCTGTAAATGGAAAAAACGAAAATGTTTAGAAAAAATGCCTGAAATTCCGAAATTTTGCCAGAAAAATCTTGGATTTTTTCCTAGGAAAAAAAGCCAGAATTTTGTATGAAAAATTTTCTGGCGTTTTTTCCAACAAAAAATTCTGATGTAATTTCCGGGAGCCGCTAGACGTCTTATTTTTTAAAACAGTTTGTAAATAAATTTTTAAAAAACAATTTTAATTGAATAATCCAAATTCATTAATAATGTTGTTTCTTTTTATTTCAGGTATGTTATAAGGTCTTATAATTTTTGGAAGAAAGAAGATACAACAAGTTTTTGTATTTTAACTAAACTCTTCAAACCTTTTCTATTAGGTACAGGTAAATTAATAAATTTTAAATTATAAAGAGTAATTTACATATTTACCATTTTACTAAGTTTTACTTTTGGTCAATAGTCTCTCAAATTAGTTTCTTCATAAAACTAACAAATTTATTAGTATTTCAACGTATTCAAATGACTTTGTGGCATTTTAAAATTTGGGTTGTACAGAATTATGATGCCTATGATATCCTAGAGAACTAAAAAAAACTATGAAAAACTATAGTTAATAAAAGGAGTTTAAATATTGTACCTTAAAAACCGAATATAAATAAATTTAGTGATGCAACAGTCCCTAGAGAACTAGCTCTCAACCATAGTTGCGTGCGAGTCATTTCAGGAATAAAGGAGGCCTACAGTTTGCATGCCAGATCTGAACGGCTAACCTAAGAAATCACTTTCCATGACAATAATTACACTTGGAGTCAATTCCTCGCAAGAGTTAGTACCTTTGAAAAAACTTTCTATGTCACAGCCAGGAATTGAACCTCTAGCATGACAGTTTAACGAACAGCCGATTTAATTACAAAGCATTTATTTAAAGAATAAAAGTGTCGTTCATGAAACAATTTTTGTGAACCTATGTTTTTCCAAATCCACACTAACGAAGTTACATGAATAACCTTTAATTAAAATAATGTGTGTGCTCCCTCTGTTTCCATTTACAATATTTTTCAGCCAATTGACTTGAAAGCCATGTTTTTGAACATGAACTCAGTACAAATTTACCGAAGAATTTCTTCAAACCAAACAAATGCACCACCATAGAGTCGCTGTAAGTCTTTCAAAGATGTCGCGTACCGTAAAAATATCGGTAGCATAATTTCAAAATACTATTTATTATATTGTTTAAAATTTTTGATGCTTAAACATTCACTTGATAAAAATAGGTAATTTTGAGAAATGAGCCATATTTGTATTTAACGAACTTCAAAAAATTCCTATGTCAAACTAATTTAGCAAGATTTCTGTGGGATTGTAATTTAATAAAACCCAAAAAGCAGTTTTAAATAGCTTTCAATATTTTGACATTGAGCTCACATTAAGTAAAGTAAGTTGAAAATTTTCGATTCCTTTAAATCTTCTTTAAATAAAAAGACTTCTAAAAATGTATTCTACTTAAAAATAATCTCCAGTCGATACAAAAAAGGAATTCAAAATGTTTAGTCATATTTTAAGCATTCCAGAACTTTGATTTTAGTTCCAATGGTCAATTTGACTCTCTACTTTCTTCAAACTCAGTACCTTGATAATACTATTGGTCTTAATATCACTTGCGGAAATGGTTAAGATTCCTCTTGGTTCTATGAAGGGTAAAATCTTTTCTATCTACCAAACTGAATCAAACCGAAGATGGAGCAATTTACCCAACTGCATTATATCTAGGAAGATATGGCCCACCTATAACAAAACCCGTACAAACGATCTTCTATGCAGGCCAAGGCAAGACATAGCCAGGATTGTTGCGGTTTGTACCGGACATTGGCCTATAGGAGTTCATTCGGAGAAGTTGGGTATCTCCTACAACACCTTTTGCCGTAGTTGTAGTGACCAAAGAGGTAGTGAAACGATAATCCATTTCCTCTGAAAATGTCCTGCTTTGGCAAACACTAGAAGGAAATACTTTGGAAAAGCATTCTTTCACGAACTTGATGAGCTATCTGAGACAAAGATTAGAGACCTAATCTTTTTTCTCAATGCGACAAAATGGCTCTAACATAATCGCTATGAAGCTTGTCTATAAATCTATCCCTTTCAATCAAAGGTTAAACGAGTTTTTGGTATCAAACCGGTGCACTACAGCACTAATTGAATCTCAGGCTAGGTTGCCTTGAGATCGCCATTGCTACCTACCTACCATCATGTGCAAACAAATTTTGTTCGAAACAGTAGAGCTTATTTTTGTTTAGAAATTGCAATATCTATCGTAATGCTTCTATACATTTCAATAAGTTCAAAAAAGACAACCCCACTGTATGTGGACAAATATTATATTATAGCCTGAAGGAGTTTTCAATATAACGATGACGTATAACAGTTCTACCAGCATTATAAAATATCAACTTTTTGCAACGATTGAAATCTTTACAAAGTCCACACTGATAATTCTTTGACCTAAGGTAAAAAGATTTTAAGTGAAAAAATAGCTATTTAGGTTTTTGATTTGGCGTAATGGCCTTCTGTTTGTCTCTTTAGTTTAATACGTACAACTTCAGCTTAGAAGAACTGCTAAAAATACCGTAATAATTAAGTCTCTTTAGACAATAAGACAGAAAAATTAATATTCGTTTTGATATTAACGTCCAAAGTTCATTGATATTGTGACATCTTTCTGACTTAAATCCATTTTGCCTGACGTCAATAAATTTTTAACTGGTTCCCATGAAATCTAACAAGTGATATTTTAGTTTCTTATGATCCAATTTTTGGTAAAAACAACCAAATGCATTTTTCAATTTTTTAATAGATATTAACAGAAATATTTGGTAAAGAATGAAATAAAAATTAAGTTTAAAATCAATATTTTTGAAGACATTTGACATTCAACATTTCTTGTTTCAATACCACGAAATGTCAAAAAACTACATCCTTCATAATTAAAGTTATTTTGAAGTTCTTTAACAATATTTGTTCTTCAATTATTCAAGAAAGAAAATATTTCCTTTTAAATTTGTGTTCAATATTTCGTTTTATGCCCACAGTACATTTTGTTTACGAGATATTCAAGGCTAAGCCAAAACTTCAGTTTTATAAAATTAGTATTGAACTTTTCAATTCTACAAATCAAAATATTTAAATTGTGAAAAATAAGCAAAGTTCCATTATGTATGTAAGCTAATATCATAAAGTTGAAAAATTCATTTGTTTGTTTGTTTGTGTGTTTGATCGTGGTTATCTAAGAAACTGCAAGTCTGATTTTTAAAAGTTCTTTCAGCGTTTGATAGACCATTTATTGAATATATAATGTGGTTCTAATAGGAGTAAATCACCACTTTAGAATAAAAAAGGATAACGTTTTTTGTGTCTTCTAACTATGAAAGTAATGAACTACCCTAATTTATAACTTGAAATTCTCAAATGATGGCAACTCTTTATTCAAAATACTGCTAATAACCTACTGATTACTTTTACAGACTTGAATCCTGAGTGCATAAGTGCCTAACTCGTATTTTTGTTGTGCTCCATATTTTGCGTTTTCTTTCTTCGTGTCGTTCAATGCTGATTTTTTGTTTTTGGTTTTTCTTACGCTTTTTACATTTTCTTCCACTTTGCATAATAACGCAGTAAATTTTCTTGTTTTATTATTTTTATGTTATTTTTTCGCTTGCCTCGATATTACTCAACTAAGAAATTCCGATCACTCGATATGCATAAATAATAAAGCAAAAATAACTAGCGAAAAAATAGCTATAGATCTATATAAGTTGTTATATAGGATGACGACGACTACGACGAGACGGCTTGAGCTAAGCTTGGTTCAGATAACGTCCAATGATTGTCTTACTTTATTTAGTAACTAATACATTATAACATTTTTACCAGAGGGGAACATAGTACACATGCAACATTTTTTTTTCAAATCCAACTTAAAATTGTTATGTTATTCCATATCAGTGTGTCCAGTTCCAGAGTCCATAATCCAATGGTATCTCAAAAAAAAAAAGCTGCGGTTTGGCTTCAGCGATTATAATACCAGACCTATTAGACTCACACTGCTATCGAAGCTGCAACATTATACCTCTGGTTCCCCAAGAGAAGGAAGAAAATAAAATACAGTGTATGCAGCCGGCAATGCGATTATTATTATTATGTACAATTGAACACGAAGTTCCACATATTGATTTAGAATCAATCCAAATGCAATGTTGGAAAATTATGGCATAATTTGAAATACAAAATTCGATTACATTACCAAGTGAATTAGTTACAATTTGATCGAAAGTGTGGTCAATGAAGAAAATTATGCGAAAAAGAAAATAACTTAAAAAAAAGATTACGTATACGCCCAAGTGTCCATGAGTGGAATAATTATGAATGTTCAATTGAAAACTTATTATGTATGTTGTAGAAATTAAATATTTATCTTTGACATTTTGTTTATCTAATAAGCACTTAAAAATTCAAATGGAGCCCTAACTTATGGAAAGGCAAAATTAATAGGCACATATGTCACCACTTCAACAAAAAACCATTAAAATATACGATTATGTTTTTAAACTGTAAAAACGGCTTTAAATATTAATATTTTATTTCTTCGTGCTAAAGCTGATAAATAGTTTTTAGCATGGCAGGAAACTTATTATTCTCAAAGTTACAGGTGGTCTTAGCAGAGGTGATAACAGAAGCAATAGTGGTGTACTATTTATTTGGATATATTCGTAAAAAAACACTGTCAAGTCAATGTTAATATTAAGTAAAATTAACCAGAGTTTCGTTATGTCAATTTTGTCATATCTCAAAAAAAAAACATTATAACTTCATGTTCAGGAGTAACCCTTCATGTCAAATCAATGTCAATGATGGTGTACCTCAAAGGAGTCACCTTGGTCCATTGCTGTTTCTTCTATATCTATTAATGGTTTGTCTTTTGTTTGAAATAATTCTATATTTCTAATCTGTGCAAATGATGTTTAAGTTTTTCGAATTATTTATTCCACCAACGTTTGTAAAAATGATCAATTTGTGGAATACAAAAATAAAAATTGATAAATTAGGTGGCGCAACAGTCCGTAGAGAACCAGGGCCTAGTGACTGTGTGCAAGTGGTTGCAGGGATGTAGGGGACCTACAGTTTATATGACGAATCCGAATGCCTAATTTGAGAAAGCACTTTTTCTTGACTCTTTGTCAATTCCTCACAAGAGGCAGTACCCATGAATACAAATGTAGGTGGTATAAGCAAAGATCGAACCCAAGAACCTTCACGTGACAGTTCAACGCACTAACCATCATGCCACGGCTACTTCTATACTACGGGTATTTTTGGAATAGTGCAATTAAAATCGATTGATTATAAATGTAACCGAATAAATTTAAACTGTATGTTGAATTCATCATGTTTGAATGAAAAAATAATTTTTCTAAAACTTCTGTTGTTCTAGACTTAAAATAAACGTTTACTGATCACTAAAATTATATTGTCAAAAAGATTTTTCAAAAGGTTCCGTGATCCAAATGTTTTTAAAATATATTTTCTATTGGCTTAATAAACTTTTATTACTTTAAAACACTCAAACCCTTTAAAGCTAACGCATTGAATGTTCATTTATTTTCTGTCGATTGACACTTATAAATTTATCCCTTAGAACTATTTTGAGAAGACCGAACTATAGTAAAAAAAAGCCAGATTTTAAGCTATACCAAACACTTTTAAAATATCAAGTGCAAAAGTAAGGTCTAGCTTCCGACTTACTAGTGTCGGTATCGAATTTACGCAATTTCGACACAGCTCGTAACTTTTTGGTTCCGATGTCGTTAATACCGCAACCAAAACTGTGATACCATACTGTCAAGTATAAATAAGCATCGTCTGCAAGTGAGCGCTGTTTGAAAGACTAGTACTGGTGGTTCTTTATAGTTTACTCAAATAGAGATGGCGATATGATTCTTTTAAATGATTTTGGACAGTTGCCACTTTTGAACATTTGACAAACAAAAGCATTGAAATTCCTAAAACACTACAAATCTGTTAACTATTTTTATATTACCAAATTTGACAAAAGAAATGAACAAATGTCGATAACATGCCCTGCAATACCGATATTATTTGTTGAACTTATGCGGATTATTAAAACCTTCCGTAATCCCAAAAATGTTCACCGAACTCACCTCTCAATAAGTCCATTGTTGATTGCATGTTGCACCAACTTATAGAAACCACATGTTATGCAAATCCAGCTCTTGCATTTTGGGCAAACAAAAGTTAGATATCATCTCACGGTAGCGCTCATCATTCACAGTTACGTTACCTATTGAGCCAAAAATGAGTTTGGTCGCTCGCTGGAAGAAGCGCGCGATGAACTTTCTTAGCAGATCACGCAATTTGATAATAAAATTCAATAATTTCCAAGCGTTGTTCGTTTGTAAGACGATTGATGGTTAACTTATAGACTAAACTGAAGATGTTTGACAGTAAAACAAAGCACGAAACATGCGTCAACTGTTTAAACAAGTGTTGTCAAAAAGATAATCGCTAAAAAATCACCGTTTAAATATTTGATGTATTAATGTCCATTGAACCAATTTCGATACTTTCGATTTCTTGGCTATAATAAAGGAAAAGTTCTAGTCCCCAGAAAACAACAGAACACTGAAACATAAACTTACTGAGCATCTGGGATGTCGTAGAAGCTTTGGACATGTCGATAATTGACAATGTCGACAGGAAAGTTTAGAAATGATAAGGTAGTCTTATCGCCAATGTCGTTCATTCACCAAATTTCATAATAAAGTTTTAAAACGAATGCGAAACCTCAGTGGATCGAGTTGACTAAATTCTTACAATTCTGTTAGAATTCTGAATATTGAGAGAAGCGAAGTGATGCGAAGAATCGAAACGGTGAACAATCCTGTAGTGTTATCGATTCCTCATCGATATTTGGAATTATCCATTCCACAAACCACATTCCAAGACCTAGGTCTCAAGGCTTTTGATATGGTATTTTGGCCTAAGGATAATGATTGGACATAAAATATTCGTGTCTTAGGTTTGGATTAATCATTTCTTAGTTGAGTTAGAAATAAACCTTAAAAATTCAATATACAAGTTGTAATAACTGGGTTCAAGTTTGAAATTAACAAAAAATATACGCTAGTGTACCTCACGGTTCTTTTCATTGCATTGTCCGACACTTTTTCTAATTTTTGTATTGACTTCTTTGATAAAATTTTCAGTTGCAAATGTTATGGTTAATTGTAAATGCGGTTTTTTTTAAAACGTCCCCAACAAGAGTTATTTCAAATCCTTTCTTAAGCTCTCTTTTTCAATCTCTTCTTTTCTTTTTATTATAACTTTACTCTGTTCTTCGTTTCTCACTAACTTTGCGTCTTTCGATCAATGCGTAGACCATTATTTATTTATCTTTTTTTATTAACTTTGCAAATCATAAAGTTTAAAGTTTAAATTTCAGTTAATATTGTTAAGTTAATGTTAGCATTAATAGAGGAAGTCTGGTTAAATTTTAAGGGCCAATATTAATTTTGAATCAAACCTAAACGTCAAGTTTTGTTTCCTAATTTTATTTGACATTTCTTAATTCAAGACTAATTCTATTTTATGGAAATAAACTCAATCGAGCAACGCGTTAAAGTAATTCACGCTTATTATAAAAATAGGCGTTCAAATCAAAATGCATGTATTGCACGTGATTTGTTGGTCGAAAAAACAATGCACCTACAAAGAGTTACTGTTTGGTGAGGCATCATCTGATGGCCCGATTTGGAAGTTGTGGATGTGAACAATAAGTAGTTTCAATGGGACGGTATCAGATGCCACACAGCTAATGAAACAAGGGCTCTTTTATGCGAGAAATTTAATGGCTATGTCACTTTGCTGCCAAAAGCTAAATGATGAGATAATTCAGTCATAAAACCTCAATTATACCTTAACGACATCAAAATTTTGAACCATCAACCATAAAGGTGTTTTGAAAACTTCAATTGTTGCATTTATACTGATATTGACGAGCACTAGCCACAAAATTGGTTTCTATTAATCTCTTCTTTAAATGCTTGACTGTTACTCTGTTTTCTTCTTCATTTTAACACAAATATGGTGTGGTTCAAGGTATAAGCCGGAACAAACTACCAATCTATGTGCGATTAGATGCATTGATTTGCATGCATTTAAGTCAAAATTTTCCATGACCACAATTGCGACATTCACATTGCACATAACAAATCGACCCAATGAAATAGTTTTCAATAGCCTTACTCAAAATATCTTTGCTTATGTACCACAAATATAAAAAAATGCCAGCGTCATAGTCTCGTAGATTATAGTAAATATTATGGGTGTAATTATTTTTTACTTTGGCAATATACTCGAAAGGACGTACAATTTTATAGCTTTGCTTTTTATTAGTTTGAGTAAAAAAAACATAAAAAAGCGATTATCTTAACTCAGTTCACTGGGGTGGTAACACACAACCGCCCACTGGTTGACATAATGAATTTTAAAATTTCCTAAAGGCATTCATGAAGAAAATGAAGACAAAAAATAAAAACTGGGACTAATCGTGGCTCAATTTTGTGGTCTTACAAAAATCATTAATAATGTAGACCAATAATAATCCAAAACAAAAAATATGTAATTGAAGTGAATGGCTGGCAGTGGTGGCGGTGGCTGTATCGTTGGCTATGACGATGGTGGTTTTGGTTGACTTGAATGAAATGGTTTGGTAATATAATTATTTCGGGTGGTTAGTTGTGCAGCGAAGCAAGTGGCAGTCTTTGATGTTTCCGGAAACATATAACATATGTAGTACAAATTAAATTGGAATTTATTGTTTGATGTCAATTTGTTTTTTATTGTTGTTGCCTTAAAAAGGTTTTGCTTGAATTTTTGTCCAGTAATAATAATGAATTCACTTTCCCATTTTATAAAGCATTTCACTTCAAATTGGAGCTATACAAATTGATAAAACTAACCCTAGATCACCTAAAGCATCATCATCTCCTTCGCCCATTTCCTTTAAACAGTTAAACTCTATAATCACAACAACTTTACCCAAAATTACATGCAACATAATTGAAGTTCACCACTTTGAAATACCTTCCCATCAGTAAATTGCTACCTTGTACCACCACCGCCTTTATCAAACAACATTATCACATTTTGATTGTATGACCATGCGATTATAGCCTTTCAACATAAAACAATTTTCCTTCTTTATAAACATCATAATCTCAAAAAAAGCCGGAGATTCCAACTGACAGATAGACACAGACATGAAAATTACCTTCTTCCATTCACTTTCTCTGGAAAATTCAAATTTTCCATCATTGCACTTGTTTTTCTCGCTCAATTTGATTGTAACTCTTTTTTTGAAGCATCGATCATTATATTGTTTAGGTTTGTACCTCAGCTCTTTTGTTTCTGCAGTCGACTGAAGTCTGGATAAAAATCGCACTTCCTCGCTTCTATTTTGATGCATGTGTCAGATTGTTGGCATATTTTTGATTTGCATGCAATCTTCATGTACACTTCAATAATAAGCATCTTAATCTGGAGCTTGTTATAACTTTCTATAGCGCAACATAAATTGACACTCAGAAAGGGCTAACAACCTACCTGTTATTCGAATCTTGAACTTACTTCGTCGAAGCGAGGATGAGAGCTCATTAAATTGCAATTGCGATATATTAAGTTATGCTTTAATACTCTATCAGAGATTGTAGACAGTGTATAGGTACACGGAGTTAATAACAGTAGCGGAACGTAACCCAGGTCAAGGTTTTCATAAAACGAAAAAATACTTGAGCATCTTGAAAGATAGCTGGCGTTCCACTTCAACCAGTTCCAAATGATGATGACCGGTGCTGATGCTATGTGCTATGTGCTATGTGCTGCCGGTCTACCACCACACCACCATCTTCAAACTAAAACCGCGCCAATTTGTGGTCCAGTGAGTTCCCATGAAGATGATGTCCGATTACGATATGGTGGAAAAGTCTGTTTTTAATTCGCCTATGAAAAACAAATTATGTTTATGCTGACTGAACGCCCGCCTGCATAATATGAGAATTAAGTCTTAAAAGAGTATACATTGTATCCAAAAGACATACATACTCCTCCTGCCGCAAATGATGAAGATAATAACAGAGTGAGCTTAGATGAAGTTGATGTATATTTATGGTTCTTTTGTTTATAGATCTTTTTGGCCTTCGTTTGGATGTTCTTTTATATTTAAGTTTGTATTTGAATGCGATGGAGAACATGATTTTGAGGTTGAGCTTTTGTTTACATAAATTAGATAAGAATTGAAGATGTTTTTGATTTAAGATTTTGGATATGTTTTCATTTTCTGAGTGCTTAAATTTGTTTATGTCAATTGTTGACATTTCAATGTAAAATAATAATTATTTTAAATAAGGAAAACGATTGAAACTTGTGATTTTTGTGGAACATAATCTGATTATGAGATTGTTCAAAATCATTCACCTTGACCAAAAACTGTCTTAATTTATTCATGTAAATAATGACAAAAGAGCATATTTCAAAAAATTATACGCTCAAACATTATATTCAAATTAATTTTAGATTAAAAAGCTTTTGAGGAGTATTTCTGGTATTAGATATAATGACTAAGGCTTGATAAAAACATTAGAACACATGATAAATCTTTGTTGTAAAACATGGTCTCCGACCCTTTTCCTCATTTTTATAAAAATGATCTCCTGTCTGCTAAATACCCGTGGCATGTTGGTTAGTGCGTTAGACCAAGTCCCTTGTAAGTGACGAAGGTCGAGCTTCAGCTCATCTTCAACTGACTACAAACCAAAAAGTCACCAGGTGTTTATATATCCAACGTTGTACTAAGACATTTACCGACGGAAGCAATTGACATTTACACCACACTCTCCAATCATGCACTGAATAATGCATATTATGCAGTGCATTGGAAGACCGCTGTGGTTCATCCTCTGCCGAAACATGGAAAGGATAACTCCAACCCGTCAAATCTTCGGTCGATAAGACTTCTTCCGAGCATCAGTAACGTTTTCAAAAGATCATCAATAGGGCTCTGACAAAGTGGGCTGCGGACAATAAAATAATTCCGAATAAACACTTTGGGTTCAAGGCGGGTCATGACAAAATTCATGCTGCGTCTAAACTCGTTTCTGATATCCAAGGGAATAAATCAATACAACTATGCACAGGTGCTATTCTGGTTGATTTGGAAAAGACCTTTGACACCGTATGGTTAGAGGGTCTTTACCTTAAACTGAGCAAACTTGGAATAAGCAAGCCAGTGTTGTATATACTTTATGATATGCTTAACGGTAGAAAGTTTGTTGTCAAAAGTGGCAATGTAACTTCTACCACAACATTCTCAATTAAAAATGGTCTTCAACAGGGAGCGGTGGATTTTGCCGATTCTCTTCAGCATTTACACCAGCAATCTGATAGGTAGTCTTACAAAGGCAATTGCGTGCGCCAAATATCTAATTGCGTACAGAACGGACCGAAAGCTTGAGGTTGATAGAATTCCTTTTTCAGCGTGATTTCTACAAGATTCAGCAATATTGCGACGACTGGAAACTGAAAATAAATGTCCAGAAGTCGGAGGCAATTCTGTTCCGGACTCCGTTGGCTAGGGCCACGAGGGATACGTGCAAGAATTGGAGCAAGATGGTCATCGTTGATCTTCACGGGCAGCCGTTGGCAAGCAAAAGTGTAGTGAAGTACCTCGGTATCTGGTTAGATCAGTATTTATATTTCGGCAGACATATAAATGCTGCTCTGACCAGGGGCAGAGGAGCCTTCGCTCTGACGAAACGGCTGTTTTTTAGCAATCGGCTTGACCCCAGAGTGAAGGTAATTTGCTACATGGCCCTCATACGGCCAATGATCGTGTATGGTTTTCCTGTATGGTTCAATGTTGCCCCTTTCCAGATGGAGAAGTTTCGGGTGTTCGAGCGGCAGTGTTTACGACCCTGTACCAGCTTATATCGAACAGTCGAATATTCTTACGTTCATTTCTGTTCCAACGAGTTTCTATTCAACGGGGTTCGGATCAACAGAATTGACAATTTCATGATAAAACTCGTTCGAGGTCACATCTCAAGGGCTATGTCTTCGACCAATAATTTAATTTTCGGGGCGTTCTATCCGAACAACGAGTATTTTGAGAATGCATTCTTGAGCGGCTTCATCACACCAGAGACATTCCTCTTCTTAGATAGATGTGATCTGATACAGGATAGATTGGCAGTTCCGCTTATTTACCACGTCAGACGACGAACTGTGGATAGGCGACTCCTGTACAATCGGGACGTCATGGCACAAGGCAGAGCAAAGCTCCTTCGATTCAGTAGAGATGTGTCCGAACTGGACCGAACTAATAGGGTGAAGCAGTAGAACCAGTTTTTAATTCTTCTTCTTAATTCGTACAATTGTTGCAAACTTCATCAATGTATCTTTGTCATAGATAATTAACGTCTCCGATAAACATGATGATTAAACTTTTCGTATATTATTGTTCCTACCATAAAAAGACACTAATAATACCAAGGGCAAGGTCCCGAAATATATTCTTCCTTTATCCCCTCCCCCTGTTTATTCTGCCATCCTCTTCTTCTAAGTGTATAACGGAGAGGATTAAGCAACTCGTTTATATTATATTTGTCTACTGTGGAGCTCACCGATTATTCCACGGCAACTTTCTTCTAAGTGAGCCACGGGCAAAGCTTATGCTGTGACCTTTAAGTCAAAGTACGGTTTATCTTCTGGTTTGCTTCCAGGATTACAAAGGGTATGTAGCCCTGTTTTACTCCGTCGTTCACTTCTTTAAATTGACAAGGCTAAGGCTAACCGAATATTCTCTAGTTTGATACTAGGACCTTGTAATCGTAGTTATAATAAGATGTCTAAACCGAAGAACCTTCCTCAGCCTCGTACAAAAAAGCATCTCAAATGTAGACTCTGATTTATTTCTTGAAAGCAACAAGCAAAGGTATGATTGACAAACTTGAGTTGCTGCGTAAGTTGAACATCAAAAACATGATTCGTGGTTTCGTCGACATAACCAGTCACAGTAGCAATATTACACTTATCCCAACAGCTAAAATTTGACCACCAGTTTTTACTATTGCCGGTCAAGAAGCTGCTTTACGACACACCCAAATTGGTTGACAGTTTCAAAAGGGAAAGCTACCAAAATAGTAAGCTTTTCATATTGATATGTATTTCAAAATCCATTAACACTTAAAGAAGATCTATATCAAGTGTTCAATAGTCATTCTTCGATTAACTTGTAATAATTACATAATTGTATTTTAACCACCTTCAATCACAATCGAAAAATGATTTATAATGATTTACCCATGATTAAATTTCAACAATATACAATAAATCAAAGCAATTAATAAAAGTCCTTACTTAATGCTGAAACTATCTATCAAATAATCTTCCATAATAAAGCAAATTTGACATAAGTTCCACCTACTCAGTAAAAATGCAATCATTTCCCATTGTTTTTTTTAATAATTTATAAATAAATAAATTGCAAACACGTTTAAATCCAAAGCGAAACAAAAATAAGTTAAAATTGTATTATTAACACATCTCACTCTTCTTCTCTCTTCTCTTTTGATGGTTTTAGCAAAAACTAATAATAATTAATCATAAATTAAGTTTTCATATCACGTTGTTGGTTATACAGGCTGTTTGATCATATAGCTTACAATATCTAAGCTGTTGGAAGTATACTACCAGTTCAACTACTGCACACTTGAATTGAAGTGAAAGTATAACTTAACTACACTAACAGGTAACTTAACTTTTTGGTCTAACTAAAAGACGTCCTAGTGCGATATTGCTGTATTAACCCCCTGGTGGTAAAATTATACCATCATCTCTGCTGATCCTCCTCTGAAGTAGACCAAAGGCGGTACATCTTCTTTGACCATCAGCGCAGTGCGTTTTGAATTGTAATCACCATCATCAATGATAATTCGATATTAATGTGATAAACTTGATGACAACTTGAAGAACTTGAGTTATGAGTATCTTAACGGAGTTGTATCTTGTAGCTTTGTCAAAAACTGTCACTTCGGTATGTGATCGGTGCAATGCAAGGTTTTTTATTTTCTTTGCATTTGAACCAGAAACAAGTTCCAAAGTTTTCCGCATTCCTCCGAGGTTTATAATTGTTATTATTGCATCATGTGGAGCAAGTACTCGCTCGTATATTGTCTGTCCATTTGTAAGCATTCCAGGTGACGACTTTTAAGACAAGTGACGTAAATGAACTGTGACTGGATTTGGCTAATACAACATTCTTGAAATCACGTTTGACCAAGAATTATTTCTTTCAATAATAAGGGACCTTGGATTGTGACATTGACGTTTTATAAAACAGGAACGGCACGTGGTTACTTTTTGTTGTGTTTACTCCAAGAAAGTTCATGGCTTGGAAAAGACAATGAAGAATAGATTGGAACTTTTTTAAAGATTGCAACACGCAATCTTTTGATATTTTTGTTCATATGTCATAGAAACTTCTCTACTATTGTTGAGAGTATTCATTATAAAATGCGATTATTAAACAAATAAAATAACGTCAATCACTTCAATTTGAGAGACATTTTGTCACAGCTCTAATCATTTGTTAACTTAACAGTTGTCATTGAACTTAATAATATAAAACCAATTTTTCACTGTGGAGTTATAGTGAGACATCAAGGACAAGAAAAAGATTTATTTTTAAGAATCTAAATTGTCATACAAAGAACTTAAAAAACTTATTGAAGATCAAGCTATTTTTTTGTCAAGATATTCGTGACGTAAAATAGTTAAATATTATACAGTTTTCCAATAAGACGTTTCATTTTGAATGAGCAACTTTTTGGAGAAGTGTCCTTTTGAACCTGTCGTCTCTCGACTTTTGAAAACAAAAAAATACTACTACAACAACGCAGTGAATTTTGTTTAAATTTACTTCAAAAGTGTTTAACAATAATTTTGCAATCAATTGTTGCAAAATTGAAGCGCTTTTGAAAATTCGTGAAGCACCATCTCAGCTGGAAATAGTGGGGAAAATTGAGCTGTTGGGGACAAATTAATGATGAACAACCGAAACTATGTGCGTATTTAAAGAATAATTGAGAATATTGGTGCTGTAATGTTGACGAAAATTTAGGTTTGTCAATTCCTTGTCGATCTTTGGAATTAAGCATTCCACTAACGACTTAACTTATTTTGCATAAGGAGTCAGTTCTTATACGCTTTAAAGATTCTGTCAACACCAAGAAATAAAGCCGCATTATTATTAGCAATTTTAGGATCATGTGATTGAATTCTTGAAATCCATTAAAATGATATCCAGATTTACATCCTAAATCATCTTCAGCTATTAGGCGCATTTTCCATTAGGAAGCATTTTTTATTATAGCAAAAGTTAAGGGGTAGAAAAATCGAAAAATGATTGATGAAAAACCTCTCCGTCTTTAACGAATTATGAATGGTTAGTATTTTTTATTTTATTTGTAGCCACAAATTAAACATTTAATAGATTCCATTGCGGAACTATGATTAATGATTTTTATTAATTATTTAATATTATTTCGTAAAATTGGAAGATATTGATGAAGACGAAGCTATCGTAATTTCGCAAAGAAAAGTTTCTTGACCGTGGTTATTCTTTAAGGAGATTATCACATTTGTAACCCAGACCTCGAGATTGTACGCTTTCAAACTTTTTTAACTGTCACCAGTTAAAAATAGGAGTATGTTCTTAATTTTCCACAAACGATCAGACATGAAAGTTGGAATTAGAGTAGTTATGGAAGACATACACTCAGAAATTATCGAATTTTGTATGGGAAATTTTATGAAAAGATACCTACGATACTACAACCTTCTTATTAGCAATTAAATACATATCCATTGATTCAACTTAAAACAAATTTGTCTTATCAATACTAAAATTAAAGCTATGATTGGAAGACGTATTCGGTGACGATAAAACCTTACACTTTTTTTCACAGACCATTAATTCGTGATTTATTTGGATTTATCATCGCGGAGGGTTTCATTTCCGTTGATTTCTACTAAATCTTTGTATTTAATTTAAGGAACACTGGAATCAGCTGATATATGAACTATTTTTTAAATTATATCGACATTATCAAAATTTAAGCAAAACAAGATGTTTCATTGTTCATTTAAGATTCATTTTGGCAATTTTACAAGGACTAGAAATTTATAAGTTTTTTAAGAGGTATACAACAACAAACAAATATTATTTTTTAAATTGATATGAAATTTGCTTTATTCGAAAGGTAATCTTTTGAAATTATAATTTATGATTTCTCAGACGTAATATAATCTAGAAGTCCAATTGTCTCATAATTTGTGCCCCTATGTTGAATATAACAAAACTAATAAAGTCCTCCAAGTGATCTATCGTTTCGAGCTCATTGGAGTAAGCTATCGAAATTTGTATATATCTACAGAAATGAGTGAAGCGGTGGTGTTAAAAAGAACGATTTTATTTACTAAAGATTTTCTTCGATAAATCAATTGTGACACGTGCTGTGTTACATGTTAAGCTGCCGACGCACTATGGGACTAAGTTGAGCTCGAAAAATCTGTATTAAAAAAAAAGATTGATATTTGGAACACAATACCTTGAATATCTTCGAATTCACACCCACAGGACAGTGCAGTAGAGGGAGACCTCGGATCAAGTGGCGCGCAGAAATGAAAAGTGACCTCACCCAACTTGGAGCGCGTAACGTAACATCTAGCTAGAGACCGAGTTAGATGGAGAAGTTTGTTGTACATTCCCTGGCGCACTGCAGAATTTTTATAATTATTAGATTATACGCAATATTTTTAACATTCAAGAATGGATGTATGGTTAAATTTGTATGCAAGATGGAGCTCCATGTCACACAGTCCGGTCCATAAAAACTTGTTTGAGGGAAGAAAACATCCCTCTGATGGACTGGCCGGGAAACAGCCCTGATTTGAACCCAATTGAAAATGTGTTGGAGCTGATGAAAATTGAAGTAGCTCAAGATGCCAAGATGTCACTTATTTAAAGAGTAATTCACGAGTGGAATCACCACACACAAATGCAAGAAATAGTCAAATTATTAAAGCAAAAGGAGGTTTAACACAATATTGACAAAAATAACAACAAAAAAACTGAAAATATTAATTAAAAAAAAAATCTTTTAATCTGTTGCTTTATTTCTAGGAAGTAGTTTATTTCTGATCAAAAATAACTAAAATGCATTACAATATTCGAAAACCTGATTAAAATAATTAAAAATTAATATTTTGCATAAAATCTAAAGTCTAATATGGCCAGGGACTGTACAAGTACCTTAAATATCTGTTGTAAATGTTAAAACATTTTTGAAATTTCAGGTTTTAATAGTACAAAATTTTGAGAAATAATTTTTGTTAAATTATAACAAAATATTTCTTGTATGTTAAATTTAAGAATGTAAATGAAAAAAAGCTTGTTTTCAAAAAATAAAATTAAATATTCAAAATTTTATTTGAAAATCGTTAGAGGGTTTTTTTCTAAATTAATATCTTAGATGTTCAATTTTTCAATTTCAGTTAAAAAATAGTTTTAGAATACAGTTATTTGAGCTTAATTTACGTTTCAAATTTGATTTCTCGTAAAAAAATGGTGACCCGTTTTCTCAAAAACCGAATTTTGAAAACAAACATTTAAATATTAAAAAGAATCAAAAATAAAAACTTTCGTCAATTTTGATATCGGTTCAATGGCGTCTTTAGGCATGGACCCGGTGGGCCAGGGCCTAGACCCCTGCAATTATTTAGCCCAAAAGTCCACCAACTCAAAATAAATGAATCTATACAAGAATTATATGGACAACGAAAGAAGGTTGGTAGACAGTAACAGAAAAACAAATTTCATTCTACTCTCCGTTCCGTTGAAATTCTCCTCCTCAACATCTTAAACTTCTGGCAACATGAATCCTTAATCATACACCTGCACACACTGTCACCATTATTTTAACAACTTTGCTTTCTAACTGAAGCCTTAACATCTATCTCTAGAGATATAGAGCCAGCTCCAGACACAAAAAGCGAAGCGCTTAGCCTGTCTAAGAAAATGTTAAGACTAGAGTTACTCATTTTAACAGAAATTTAAAACACAATATTAGAAAGAATTCATAAAATCAGCAAGAGCCTTCAAAAGGTAACAAAAAAGATAGATGTTGCTGCCAATTTGTTTTGTTCACTATGTTCTTTCATAAATGATCTAAGGAAGAATTTGGATAAAATTAAAGCGTGTGCCAAATTCAGAATCCGGATGCTAATTATAAAGACCTAATGCAACGAAAAATAGTACGAAGTTCGCGTGCTACATAATTTCATGGCATTCCACCATCCGGCCAGCTAATTGGGAAAGAAAAGTTAAAAATATCAATTTTTCCAATTATTGACACCATTACATTGAAATTAAAATTGCTATCAAGAAATTAATGTTTTTTTTATCGATTGCAATATTTGACTTGCGAACAATTTTCAAAAAATAACATAGAACTGTTAATGCAGAAGAACTTTAGGTAGAATGCCTGCAACTCGTACAGTATTTAAAATAATTCATCAAAAATGCAAATAAAGATTTTATTACAGTGGATGGAATTGGAAACTCATTTCCAAATATAAACGGTGATTTTTTTGAGGTTAGGATTTTCATGCATTAGTATTTGACAGATCACGCGGGATTTCAGACATGGTATCAAAGAGAAAGATGCTCAGTATGCTTTGACATTTCATCATGAATAGACTTACTAACGAGCAACGCTTGCAAATCATTGAATTTTATTACCAAAATCAGTGTTCGGTTCGAAATGTGTTTCGCGCTTTACGTCCGATTTATGGTCTACATAATCGACCAAGTGAGCAAACAATTAATTCCGCATTTGGAGTGAAGAGCTACCAAAAGCCGTTCAAAAACTGCCCATGCATCCCGAAAATGCACTGTTTGGTTTGGTTTGTACGCTGGTGGAATCATTGGACCGTATTTTTTCAAAGATGCTGTTGGACGCAACGTTACGGTGAATGGCGATCGCTATCGTTCAATGCTAACAAACTTTTTGTTGCCAAAAATGGAAGAACTGAACTTGGTTGACATGTGGTTTCAACAAGATGGCGCTACATGCCACACAGCTCGCGATTCTATGGCCATTTTGAGGGAAAACTTCGGAGAACAATTCATCTCAAGGAATGGACCGGTAAGTTGGCCACCAAGATCATGCAATTTGACGCCTTTAGACTATTTTTTGTGGGGCTACGTCAAGTCTAAAGTCTACACAAATAAGCCAGCAACTATTCCATCTTTGGAAGACAACATTTCCGAAGAAATTCGGGCTATTCCGGCCGAAATGCTCGAAAAAGTTACCCAAAATTGGACTTTCCGAATGGACCACCTAAGATGCAGCCGCGGTCAACATTTAAATGAAATTATCTTCAAAAAGTAAATTTCATGGACCAATCTAACGTCTCAAATAAAGAACCGATGAGATTTTGCAAGTTTTATGCGTTTTTTTTTTAAAGTTCTCAAGCTCTTAAAAAATCACAGTTTAGAAACTCCCTGCAGTTTTTTTATCTTTGATGGTTTCAAGCTGCGTTTATTTTGGAAAATGAACCGGATAAAAAAATAATTTCGAAGCACAATGGTACAAAATAGACAGCTTGTCAATTTTATCAACTGAAAATTAATTACTACAGGAAATTGCATTCGATGACTTAATTCATGATTTTGCAACTGGCAAAGTCACAAAAGTATTCCTTCAATAATATTTTATTGTTCACTTAAACTTACATATATATCTTAAAAAAAACCAAAACAAAACAAATATAGAGAATTAAATGTACACAAAATTTTAAATAAATATATAAAAACATTAGAAATTAACCAAAAAAACAATAAAAATTATCAAAAATCAACTATAAAGAAAAACTTTCAACTATTGAAGGTAAATTTAAAAAAAAAGTATTAAAATATGTTTTTTTTTAGTTCTTTTTAAAATGTAATAATATTAAAAAAAAAAAACAAATTCATTTTAAAATGATTCTTTTAAACTAAAGAATTAAAACAAATACATTATGCCTACTTTTTTTGGCCCCCAAATCCTATTGGGCACATTGCCCCCAAAAGTCTAAAGTCGCCTCTGTATCGGTTTACTAGTACTTAAAAACCTTAAAAACTAAAGAACGGTTATATGGGGTGTACTCTTATGGAGCAATACAAAAATATATTCTTTTTATGAAAATAAGTCAAGTTAAAAAAAAATTAAATAAAATTTAATAAAAATCTATCGATTCGTTCTTGAGAAAATTCAAATCTTCAATTTTTGATAAAAAATTTGTTATTTTTAGTCTTTAAAAATACTGAAAAAACGCCTGGAACGAATCGGTGCAAAAGCGTAATTTCCATTTGAAGTCGATTTTCCTGATGCTTTAGGCCGTCTATCTTTCGACTGGTATCAGAAGGATACGGCATCTGAAAGACTTGTCAATTTCCGATCTTATCAAGCCAAACACATACGTATGAACACAGCTTCAAATCTCATAAATAAAGTCTTTGCGTTGAGTGACTCAAAATACCACTCCGCCAATGAGAAAAAAGTAACACAAATACTCATTGATAAAAATCATAAGAAACTTGATACTTCGTCAAAAACATCAAGTTTCTTCCGGAAATAATTTGGAAGAGAAGAACGATGTTTATAAAAGTGTTTTGTATGTTCCCAAACTCGGAAAATTTCAAGAATGTTGTCGCCAAAAACAACCCTGACGTGAACTTAGCATATAAGTCAAACCAGACCGTTGCATCTTTATTAACATGCCTAAAGACGAAAACGGACAAGGATCGCCGCTCAGACGTAGTTTACAAAATAAACTGCAAAGGAAAACCGGACGAACCATGCAATCTCTTTTACATTGGCACAACTAAACAACTCCTTCGACAAAGAACGGCTTACCATAAATAAGACATTCACCAAAAACGACGCGAAAACGACAACACTAGCATGCCACACCATCGAAACAGGACATCAACCAGATTTTGAAGGAGTCCAAATTTTTGCAACGGAGAAACATACATCCAAACGGTATAAATTAGAAACACTTCACATAATAAATAACAAAAATAATATGAACCGCAAACAAGACACTCAAAACATTTAACAGTGACAACTGTTCAAAATCGGAAGCGGTTTAAATTTTATTTGTTTTAATTGTTTAAATTGTTTTTTTTTTTAATGTTTTTGTAATATTCAAATCAATGTAAGTCATACTTGTACGCTTTACATAATATTCGTATGTAAATAAACACTTTTATCATTTTCGTGAATAAAGACATCCCCTGAAGAAGACGGCAATCACCTTCGAAACGTTGGGAAAAATCAGATGAAAACTGTTTTCATTTAATGATCAAAAAGATCAACAAAGAATCACCACTTTAATTGTTCTCAAATCAAACATAAACATCAACTTGGTCAAAATTATAAATCATTGAAATAATGTATAGACAAGACACATAGAGATTATTTCAAGAAACTTATTTTTTTTCAAAAATTGATTTAAAAATAATTTTGTAAAGACGTTAACAAAGTTTCGAATATTTCGCCGAGAAGGAAGTTTTACAAATCAAGTCCTTAGGATAGGCTAAGAATCCAAATAAAATTGGGTAAAACGTTTTTGATGATCCACAATACTTTGTGATTTTTCCAAAGCTGCAGCTTGTAGAAGCTTCAAAAAGAGCAAAAATCTAATCCTCCATTTGTAAAAAAATTAAGCTTCATCAAAGAATTCTTTAATTTTGTTTGTTTAAGTTGTTTCTAGACTCGATAAGATGTGTATAATTAGGTATAAAAACCATCTTCGTTCGTACCTGATGTTGTAAAGTATTCATTTCGAGCTTCCTGAGCATCTTCTAAAAGCTGACCAATTAACAAAATTGCAAATTGTTCTATGAATTTTTCTACCATGAATTAATATTTTGTGGATAGAAGATAGAAAATTATACCAGTAACTCGTGCTTACGTAAAATGTTGCTTTTTGAAAAGTGTATTGTATATGCTGAATACATTATTAAAGAAAAGCATATTCCAATGATTAGTTTGTTAAATTTATAGTTTAATAAAAGTTGAAGGTTTTAAATAAAAATCAATAAAAAGTAAGCCAACCTTTGCAAATAAACATTAAATAATTTTATTCAGAAACTTATGAAATAATTGACTTCAAAAGTTTTTGCTCCTGAAATCAGTATCGTTTTTGAAGAAATACTGGTCAGTTATACCACCGAATCATAAAGCACATCGAGCAGTCAGTATTTGTGGATGTCATGCAGACTTATGATTAAGACTGAGGATTATCATCACTAGAAATAAGGCAGTTTTTTAAATGAACAAACCAAAACTTAGCAAAATTTACTTAAGAAAATTTGGAATGATGGCCATCTTGATGCTCAAGCGTCAGTTTATTCTCATGTTAAAGCTCTAAAATAAAATAAACATAAATAATTAAGAGCTTGAAACATGGTCAAAATTTTTGGCAACCTTAAGTTATATTAAGGGTCCTGTTGACTGGCGATCGAGGGTCCTGTCGATTGGCGATCTAAATATTATCACTTCACTTCTTGGTTGGAGGAGCTCAAAACCAAAAAGACTTAAAATATGGCGATGATTATTTAAAAATTGGGTTTAAGGGCTGGACTGACAAAGTGGCCGAAATTGACATCAGAAATATGTTAATTTCATACTTGAAAGTTATTAGATTGTACCTATGAGGATAATTAGAAATTAAATGTTATTTGGTTTAGTCAAAAAATTAAGTTCAAAACTTATTTCTGTTCTATGTTTCTATGCTCAAAACCATTTCAAAAATTAATAACTTTACATAGCTGCACCTGTACGCATTTCGAAACATTCTTAAAATTTACAAAACTACATGAATTTCAACATTTATTTAATTTCTACCGCTTGTATACAAAACTTCATATTTTCGCTACCAATTTTTTGTCTTATTCCATGTACCGCATTCATAAGTTGACATTTCTAAACGCCCTCGTTTTAAATAAGCCTCGTTGGCACTCTTAAGTTCACATTAGGTGGGCACTTGTAGATCAAAACAGCAAACAAAAACACGACTTATAAAAACCTGCAGTAGTTGCAGCACCAGCAGAAGCAGCAACATCGGCAGCATCAGGCATATAGTAAACGGTTTTACATTGAAGTGGTACTATTCGCATACTTAAAACTTAAGAAAAACATCTCATGTGGCACTCTTTTTGCAAAGCTCGAATATTTTACGTGAATAATTGTCCACTGGTACAAAAATGAAAGTACACACTTGTATGAAACTTACAAGCAAGCTACAACCTATCTTACAAAGTTTGTTTTAGGAGTTCAGACAGACGGACGGACAGACACCCCAACCCATGCAGCATTGCAATTGCAACTTGCAAGTGGCAAAAGGCCTTGCAACTTATGTATACACTACAGTTAGTCATTGGAAAGAAACAAAATGTAGATCGTTTTTCTGTTGTTGTTGTCTTTTATTTTGTTGGTGGCAGAAACTTAAGCTGGACACATTTTATACCAAGCTTGAGTATAGAAGACATAAACTCGTGGGGCTATTGGTAAATTGCGAAACATTTTGTGGTGATCGATTGATCAGGCGTGGTCGGTCGGTGGAGGCATTAGATTTTGAGCTTAGACTTTCTGAAAGTTGTATTTCGTCTAAAAATGGAAGGAAAAACTTATGCAATTCAAGAAACTAAATGCGAGCAATCGAGTGATTCAATTCAAAACAAAAATATTCCCTGACAAAAAAGAAACGACAGAAATCAGGCTAAATGATAATAGTCTAGGAGGCAGGGTTAAAAAGAGAAGCTTTGGAAGCGGATTCTTTTTTGTAAAAATCAAAATCAAACTGTCTTAAAATTCAATTAACAACTAGGAAATAATATGAAAAGTCTAGCGGTGTCAAATCGCATGATCTTGGAAATGTCTCTTGCAATAAATCCACATTCGCTCGAGTTGTGTGGCGAGTGGCATGTGGCACCGTTTTGTTAAAAGCACTTATTCAAGTCGTATTCTTCAATAGCAGGCAAACAAAAGTCAGTTATCATATGACCATAACGCTCCGAATTGACAGTGTCAGTCATTCCATCCTCGTTTTCGAAGAAGTAAGGTCTAATCACACCTCCAGACCAAAGAGCGCTCCAAACAGTGACTTTTTGTGGATGTAATGGATGGCGTATCTTCATTTACTTAAGCTTGAGGATTCTCAGAACCCCATTTCTAGAGCAAGAAATTTGCCTCGTCTTTACAGAAGCGATATTTTCAGTGGTACGATCGAAACGATGATGCTCAGGCCTTACAATACCTTTAACCAATCCAGTCTTTTCAAATTTGTTTACAATTTTGATAATTGCTTGCGTAGTTGGACGATTATGTAAACCATAATCTCCTCTTACTGACTGTGGTAGAATTACCATTTTGGTCAGACTTTCAGTTATAAAAACCAAAAATTGGTTTAACAACTTAATTTGGCAGATGTCGAATTCCAGCTTTATACTTTTGAAACCGCAAAATGAATAACCCGTTATATTACTCATTTAAACCTTCTAATCCAAAAATGGCGGCGATCAAATCCAAGGAACCCTTGCAACATTCCTTCGTTTTTATTAAAAGCAATTTAATTTCCCAGACTATTGGACCAGCCTTTGAGATCGTGTTTTAAGTCAATCGTGTTGTAACCCAAGACTTATTTTCTATGTAAGATATGATTTGGTCTTTTTTTCAAGGTGTGGTTTAGCTTTGATTCTTAATGCGAACCTTACAATTCCAATCTTCACTCTACATTTTGTTGTGCTTATAGCCTAGTCTAGTCTAGTTAATGAAAAATGTTTTTAAAAAAATACATCATTGAGGATTGCAGTAGAGGAGTGAATGTCTTGATGTCTTGAGAGGAGGTCTCTTTTTCAGTGTTTCACATTCAAATAATAAATAATTCATATGGGAACTTATTGTAGGTACCATACAATATATTCTTGTACTTAGCATTAGCATGGTAATGGAAATTCACTTTCAAAGGTGACTTGATTGCAATTCTATAAAAGAAAAAGTAGGTATAAGACAACAACCTTTTTTTAAAGCTTTATGTATGAGGGGAGTTGAAAAAAAATATGGTATCCATCCATACATTTTTTTTTATAATACAGTTTATGTGATAAATAGTTCTTGGAATTTGGTATAATATAAAAGGCTATTAAGGCAAGATTACATTTAGCTAAATTAGTTGCAATAATAATAAAAAGAATAATTTATAGTGATTGTTGTTGATACAAATTATAATGTGACTGGTTAATTTACTTTAAACGGTTCTAGGTACTAAGAGACGAATGTTTTATTGAAGTGTAAGGTTCATTTCAAACCAGCATATTATCGTGACTAAAGAACGAAGACCCGTGCAGAACTATGTTAACAAAAAATTAAAGAATTTTTCCACAAACTAAAATTACATTATTTAAAAAAATTTACTTTAAATAATGATGTTTTATGTAATTTTAAAACAAATTTATGATGAAGCTTTATTTAAGTCGTTTTTGACTTAAAGGTTTAAGACAAGAAATAAGTGTGTGTTGATTATCAATCATTTTCCCTCATAAACAAAGTTTTATTTGTCCAACTTTTTTATCAAACGTTCATGTCTTTATGAACAATTGCAAACTTTTTTATTAGTCTTTTGTTCAGTTTTCATCAATTTGGCCTAATTAATAATAATAGTCCAAATTTCCTACCTTGAACGCACCTTTATTTTTCTGTGGTCAAAAATCAGAAAAATAGCAAAATTCAAGAGCTACTTTAGTTTGTTGGTGGTTTCAAGCGTGAATAACAATTATTTTAAATAACCTTAATTTGAGGATAAGATTTTGTTAATGGGTCAAAGAATTTTCAACATTGCAAATATTCAAAAATGTACTTAAAAATATTTTGTTTACAATAAATTGACGAATGTGTAAAGAAACAACTGTATGAGGAAAGCTTTTTTTACTCACTCTGCTTAGATTTTAATCGCGAATGTTGATCTGATTAGAAAATATTCACAGATAATTATTCTTATTTACTTCAAATCTGAAAGTCTTCGAAGAAATTTGACCAAAAAAGAGCGACGACGAACGGTTAAGCGGATTAAAGAAAAAACGCAAAAACAAATTTAAACTTTGGCACGGTGGTCTGTGCTTGAATGCCAGATTCTTCTTTTATTTTCTTCTTTCTCTTTCTTTTTTTAGTACATTTTTGTTACAATAAAAGATGGCCGACGATTTTTAGTGGCGGTAAATTTGAAAAGTTAAGAATTTTAGTACGAATTTAGGATCTTGACATTTTAAGCTATAATCGCAATGATTTTTTACTTACATAAATGTTAAAATTTTAATTCAAACTTAGGTTTCAAGACACTGGAACTTTTAGATTCGGATTAAAGAAAACCAAAAACTGTTTCTTAAGGCTAAGTTGACACCCAAAATGTCCCTTAAATTGTTATTTCTATGATAATTTTGCAAAACGAAAATCCTCATTTTTAAGAAAGAGTTAAAATCATTTTAGTATCTAACCAAGTTTTCGTAATTTCTCAAAAGTTAGGTCATGAATTATGGATCTTTATGTAAATCTTTCTAAAGTTTTTAAAAAAATTGCATGGAAATTCCTTTATGTTTTTGAATAATTTTGAATCCAAACTCAGATTTGAGCGATAATATCAGTAATAACCGTTTTCAATTTTTGTTAAGTATGTACTAAAAACTTCATGTTCTGTTCAGTGTTTCTTTAAGGTATAGTGAGGACTTACAACTTACAACTAATGAAGATTTTTTGAAAATCTAGTTAAATGCTGAACATTTTAGATCCATTAAGCTGGAAACACAACAAACGATTTTGAAATTTTAATGATGCATCAATTTTGAGATAATTTAGTTCTCTTATTCTGGTTCAAAAATCCTTTCCTAGTCAAATGTGGAAACACCACACCTAAAGGTTCAAAGTTAAAAAAAAGAAGCTGGGACGCGACCCACACTGATAAATTCCCATCCCGTCTGTCAATTTGTCTTGATTAAAAGTTTGTCTATATGTACTTGTATCAAATTTTACCAAATTTGAGTACTATTTTTTGTAGATTTTATTTTTTATGAAAAAACGGACTGTTTCATTTTAATATAAAAATTACTGAATATCGAAAACAATATTTTCTGTGAAATGAAATAAAATTGAATCCAATATTTTTAATTTTTGAAAAGCTATTTGAGTCGAAAGTAAATTTTTACCAAGTTTTAGTATTGTTTTTTTTTTAGAGTTTTATTTTTTGTACAAAAAACTCTCAATTCGATTTTTTTCAAATTTTTGCTGAATGTTGACAACAATATTTTTTGAAAGATGAAAGTAAATTAAAGCCAAGTCCTCAAAGTTTTGAAAAGATATTTGAGTCGAAAATCAATTTTTACCAACTTTTATAAAATTTTTTTTAGGTTTTTATTTTTTGTTAAAAACTGTCAATTGGATTTTTCTTAACATTTTTCAAAATGTTGACAACAACATTTTTTATAAGATAAAATAAGTTGGAAGCCTAAATTTCAAGTTATTAAAAAGATATTTGAATCGATATTCAATTTTTACCAACTTTGAGTAATGTTATTTCAGATTTTTATTTTTTATAAAAAACAACTCTCTATTCGATTTTTCTCAACATTTTATCAGATGTCAAAAACATTATTCTTCGTTGCACAAAATTGATTTAGAGATGAAATCATATTTCAGTCGTAAAATTTTGGAGGTGACAATTTTTTTTTCAGTTATTTTGATTTATAAAAAAAAAACGGTTGAATTGATTCTTTTCAAAAAATATATTTCTTTGATATCACGTTACAATATATTATATAAAATTTAATTCAAGTCTTTAGCGTTTTTGGTTCGTAAGATATTTAGGGTTAGCCAAACTGTTCACCTTTTTTTCAAACTGCTATGGGAACAGACATCTTTTTAAAAATCTTTTATTTCGACTCTAGGGACCTTGAAACGTCGAGAAATGTAAAATGTTTCAATTTGACAAATCGGACCCATTACAATAACTTCCTATGGGAACTTAAAAATCTAGAATATTTTCCCCTTTAAACTTTTGGTGTTTCTAAATGGCTTAACTCCAAGGAAGACATTTTTAAACCATTCCTGAATTAGAGTCCTTAATAAGCACAAAAAGAACCCTAAATTCCGGCATCTTTAGAATTTAGAAATTTGATTGTGGTGTTACCAGCTTTATACGGAACTGAACATTTTAAAACGGAATATTGAAGTAAGACATTCTATTTTGGAAAACCATCGTGAACTTTATTGGAAAAAAAAAACTACTTTATAAATTTACATTTAAATTAAATTAAAGAAGGTTATCTCAAAAACAAAAAGAGATATCGACCAATAAATTTTTTGTAGGCCCAGTTTTAGCTATCATTGAAATCGATCTGGAAATTTGTTGTAATCGATATTTGACGAATAAATTGGGTGGCGCGACAGTCCGTTGAGAACCAAGGCCTAGTGACTTACAACTCTCAACCATTCCTGTGTGCGAGTAATGTTGTCAGGAATGGAGGGGACCTACAGTTTATATGCCGACTCCGAACGGCTAATTTTTGAGAAAGCACTTTTTCATGACAAGAGTTACTCTTGGAGAATTTGTCAATTCCTCGGAAGAGGCAGTACCCGTGAAAAGACTTTAGATGGCATAGGCAGGGATCGAACACAAGACCTCTAGCATGACAGTCCAACGCACTTTTTTTTTTTTTTTTTTTTTTTTTAATTCATTTTTATTAGTTCAATCTTAAACCTATCTTAAAGCTAGACAAAAATTCATAAAACTAGCCTAATTATCCATAACTTACAACTAACTTAATGGTCCCATACGGACACTCTAAGTTAAACTATAACACTTAAAACTAATGCCTTTCGGCCCTAAGATCTATTTTACTTCATTTAAATTTTATTTATTTTTGTATTTATTAGAAAAGTTGAAAAAAAACTAATATCAATATCCTTTTTTACTTTTGCTTACAAACTACTTAAAATAAGGTCCTTAAATAAAACTTAAAACTAACTAAAACTACCTATTCTACCTATAAACTACTTAAAACTAGAACAACCACAGCAGCAAATCTAACTATCTAACCTTTTTGTTTTTCATATTTTGTTGTCTATTTTTTTATTTTTTTAATCCATGTTTTTTTTTTTTTTTTTTTTTTATTTTAATGTTCTTTTTTTTTATTTTTTTTTTTTTATTTTTTGTATTTTTTTTTCTTTTTCTTTTCGTGCCACCATGCCTATTCTACTTAAAACTAAACCCTAATCCTATTAAACAAGTATGTAAGCCGGCCAAGGCTTAAAACCCATCCCGACTACCCACTATCAAGTGCCGATTGAAGCCACCAAAACTGGTTCTCCTGCTTCACCCTATCAGTTCGGTTCCGTTCGGACACAGCCCTACTGAACCGAAGGAGCTCTGCTCCGCCTTGTGCCATGACGTCCCGATTGTACAGGAGTCGCCTATCCACGGTTCTTCGTCTGACGTGGTAGATTAACGGAACTGCCAATCTATCCTGTATCAGACCGCATTTGTCTAAAAAGAGGAATGCCTCTGGTGGAATGAACCCGCTCAAGAGTGCACTTTCAAAATACTCGACGTTCGGATAGAACGCCCCGAAAATTAAATTGTTGGTCGAAGACATAGCTCTTGCAATGTGACCTCGAACGAGTTTTATCACGAAATTGTCAATTCTGTTGATTCGAGCCCCGTTGTATAGGACCTCGTTGGAATAGTAATGCACATAAGAAGATTCGGCTGTTCGATATAAGCCGGTACAGCGTCGTTAACTCTGCCGCTCGAACACCCGAAACTTCTCCATCTGGGAAGGGGCAACGTTGAACCACACAGGACAACCATAAACGATCATTGGCCGTATGAGGGCCATGTAGCAAATTACCTTCACTCTGGGGTCAAGCCGACTGCTAAAAAACAGTCGTTTCGTCAGAGCGAAGGCTCCTCTGGCCCTGGTCAGAGCAGCATTTATATGTCTGTCGAAATATAAATACTGATCTAACTAGATACCAAGGTACTTCACTACACTTTTGCTCGCCAATGGCTGCCCGTGAAGATCAACGATGACCATCTTGCGCCAATTCTTACACGTATCCCTCGTGGCCCTAGCCAACGGAGTCCGGAACAGAATTGTCTCTGACTTCTGGACATTTATTTTCAGTTTCCAGTCGTCGCAATATCGCTGAATCTTGTCGAAATCACGCTGCAAGAGAATTCTTATAACCTCAACCTTTCGGGCCGTTCTGTACGCAATGAGATCGTCGGCGTACGCAATTGCCTTTGTAAGACTACCTATCAGATCGCTGGTGTAAATGCTGAAGAGAATCGGCGAATTCACCGCTCCCTGTTGAAGACCATTTTTAATTGAGAATGTTGTGGTAGAAGTTACATTGCCACTTTTGACAACAAACTTTCTACCGTTAAGCATATCATAAAGTATATACAACAATGGCTTGCTTATGCCAAGCCGGCTCAGTTTTAGGTAAAGACCCTCTAACCATACGGTGTCAAAGGCCTTTTCCAAATCAACCAGAACAGCACCTGTGCATTGTTGTTTTGATTTATTCCATTGGATATCAGAAACGAGTTTAGACGCAGCATGAATTGTGTCATGACCCGCCTTGAACCTGAACTGTTTATCCGGAATTATTTTGTTGTCCGCAGCCCACTTAGTCAGAGCCCTATTAATGATTTTTTCGAAAACTTTGCTGATGCTCGGAAGAAGACTTATCGACCGAAGATTTGACGGGTAGTCCAACGCACTAACCATCATGTCACGGGTACTACTAAACTCTTACTTTTGAATAAAATCTAAAAACGTTCACACAAAATAACGAATTTCATTTGGAATATGTAGATGTTATCAGTGTCGTATAGTTTAAGAAAAAAATTCTGAATTTTCAAAGGTTTTTTGATTCATGGTAAGATCAATGAAATCAATGAAACTAACAATTTTATAGTCAGTAGACATTTTTTCTATGTAAAACTTTGTACATCTCTGATTTCAGTTTCAGTTTTAGAAGTTTGAAAGAAAATGGTCTAATTAACTCGCTTTCTATTTTTTTTTCGTCAGTATTTGCATTTGTAAACATTTTTAATCTTTTCAAACCTTATTTCTAACGTTCAAAGCAGCGTTTTAAATGTACTGTAGAATGAAGGTCTTAGTATGAAATCCAGTCAAAATGTAACTTTGATTATCGTTAAAATCGTTTTGAAATTTAGGCAGGTTGATACACATTTTTTGAATGGAACTTTGTGCGGGTATCTATTAATTATTCCATATTATTTCACTGCCTTACTTACCTTTTTATATTTAGTTCTGTATGATCTCTTCCCGCAAAGATTGTTAAACAATTTACATAATTTTAATTTCAATCTCTTGCTGCTATAAAAATAATACGGGTTAACATATTAAATTTAAAAACCAACCAATTTCGATCAAATAAATTGTAAAACTCCTTTCCTTTGAAATATATATTCATCTATTCCTTTTTTTCTCATTTCAGGTACGTTACGTGCGCAAACTTTTAAAGGACTTAAATTATATCCAACTCTGTTTATTGTTGTTCTGTAAGTTGACAAACTAATCTCAAAAACTCAATCTGCCATCTTATGCATACATCGTTATACAAAACCTCTATGTGACTTATTGTGACCTTAATATCGTAACGCCTATACAACTAAACAAACCATATCGGTAGAGCCCTTTTAGATGTCACAACACTAGGTACTTAACTTAAATTCCTAGGATTTGTGTCTCCATTTATACACCATCAGACTTTATACACTACACAATCCATTGTCCATGTCCACTATCTGCATGGATCAGTGAATTTCACAAATAGTAGGCGCTGATCTGTAAGACCGTTTTTTTGAAGTCAGTTGTTTTTTATTTTGTTGCTTTTGAGAAATCGCAACCGAACGGAAAACCTTCAGAATAATCCTTCAACATAATAAATTCCACTTAGTCACCCTAAGAGTTGGAACTGAATGTGGCGGCGGTGGCTGCAGTCAGCGGCACCACAATGCAAAACGGGACACACCTCGTTCTATTACTCACCATCATTGTTATGGTCGTTCGTTGTCGTTTTAGGCCAAAAATCATAGCACGATCCGAATTGCACACACAGAGGACACGCTTCCACTAAAAACGAACCAACCAACTTCTCCGAACTCCACCATGACCGATGAAAACTTCAAGATGGACGAGTTATTTTGGCACGACACTTGCCTTAGCATAGTGCACGTTCGTTCAGATCCATGCAGAGTCAAGACTTCAGCAACCTCTTGTATAAATCACTCGTAGTTTGCAGCAGCCAGTAGTTAAAAATACCGCCGCCGACGCCGGCCGCCGCCTCCTCCGCACTGCAGCGGTAACTTGGTCTACATTTTTTGAATTGGACATTACATTTTTTGGAACCAAGATAATGGGCTGCTTGTATGTGGAAATCATGACTTGGATATGAGTTGGTCCAGCGTGGCATGTCAGCGTCAGCCGCGCCATCACACGGTCAGATTTTTATATGAGATTGGGCATTTATTTTAAAAGATATTTTTGGCGCGCGTGGGGGAGGGCTAGCGTTTAAATTGAACCATGAATCCAAATATGCTGACATAAGTCAAGAAAGTGGTGCAATCGGCATGGCGATTGCGGCGCGCGTGGCGCGGCGCGGCAGCAGTGGTCAGAATAATTCACCAAATGCTGCTGCATATGGAATTTGCGTTCTTTGATGAAAATTATTTGGCCGAAAAAAAAAACAAAACACCACAGATGTGATTTTGTATCTATAGAATAAGGTAATGTCTTTGGAATGCCATAAAGTCTTTCCGATATCTTTGGAATATTGATGACATTGCGCAAGAATATTCGTTTTGATATTTGGTCAGATTATGGTTTTAGGGTTAAATGCAAGCACATACAAATATTTCAACCCGTGGGTGGTAAAATGAAAGTATGTTGAAAATATAAGCTAAGTTATTAAACTTTAATTTAATGACTACGTCAAAAAATGGGATACCTCAGGATTGTGTACTATCCCCTTGTTTGTTTTTATTTTAATTTGTAATGGAAAAAGTATCTACTGGATGTAGAGAGAAGTGTTTTGAAGGCGGTTGCTAGCTTGGGTAAGCTTTTATCAGTGTCGTTAGGATTATTAAATCTGGGCCAACAACATCAGGGACGTCTGCCAACTGGGTAAAGAAAGGGATTGAAATATACGGCCCAAAAATTTTCGTTATCACCATATGTTCTAAGGTTTCATTATAAACCATACTTTGAGGATTTATTAGTTCTTCACAAGAAACAGTCCTCGTTTCAAAAATAAGACTAAGTAAACTACACTCAATGATATAATTGTGATGAAAATGTAATTAAATTTCCTAATTTCCTAATTAAATGTCTGTCTTGGAAAGATTTGTAGTTTAAGATTATTTCGAGGCCTTATTTTTGCTAACAACAGCCATAACTTGAGATATGTTGGTTTTTTAGTTTTGGTAGATTTCTTAAATTCTCAAACCTTGGTGGCATTGACGGTAGGAAAAAGTGAACTGAAGGATTATTTCTCACGCAATAAAGCCAGAATTGGTCCACCTTCTGACCGTAGAGCTCATCAAACATTCACTATGTCTGATTTTTATATACTCAACAAGTGAAAACCTTGCATCGTCGCCGTATTTCAGTAAGCTTTATTACGGTTATTATATACCGAATGGCAAACATAATTGACATCTAAGTTTGACAAGTGTCAAATTTCAGGTCTACCAACTTGAAACAAAGAAATGAATAACCATTGGCAATCTTACACACTAGCAAACATGCCTTGGGCAAAATATTTGATTTTTTTTTAACGTGTCGAAAAGGCTTTAAGTTGACGCCTTAGACTCTGTGTCATTTTATTGTCTTCTTAAACTTGTGTAAAAGGGACGGTTAAGTTGAGTTGGCTCAATTACTTTATAAAGGGAGACTTAAAAATTGTATATGAGCTTTGAATAAGGTTTTATCTTTATTTGAAAACTCTGGAGGCCACGACTTCGCTTTGTGGTGCGTATTCGATTGGCCAACTTTTTGATGACTTTGGAGCATAAATCAGGATGAATTTGGCCGATGGCATCGATTGAGTTGTTTTTGAGGGCCGCGTTGCTTTTCGTCTTGCTTGTATAGATCTTCTTAAGCTTAAAACCAACAAGAAGAAGTCTAAAGAAGTCAAATCACACGATCTTGGTGACACATTCACGTTGCCTAGGCCGGAGATACTTACTTACTTACTTAATGTGGCGCTACAGTCCGGGGCGGACCTGGGCCTCAACCAACAAGCGTCTCCAGCCAGCTTGGTCCCTAGCTAGCTGTCTCCAGTTTCGCACGCCAAGTTAGTTGAGGTCCTCTCCCACCTGCGTGCGCCACCTGAGTCGCGGTCTTCCTCTACTGCGCCGCCCTCGGGATTGGATTCGAAGACCTTCCGGGCCGGAGCGTTGATATCCATCCGCTCTACATGACCTAGCCATCTAAGCCGTTGGACTTTAATTCTGCTAACTAGGTCAGTGTCGCTGTACAGCCCGTACAGTTCGTCGTTATATCTTCTCCTCCATTCTCAATCTATGCGTACGGGACCAAAAATCACTCGAAGAATTTTTCTCTCGAAGCATCCTAAGACGCTCTCATCTTTCTTTGACAGGGTCCAGGCCTCAGCGCCATAAATGAGAACCGGGATGATGAGTGTCTTATAGATGGTGATTTTACAAAACGCTCCACTGACATCACGCTTTGATCTTCCAATTATGTCAATATCATCTGCGTATCCGAATAATTGGATGAACCTTTGGAAGATTGTGCCTCTAGTGTAGACGGTTGAGTTTTGCACAATTCTTTCCAGAACGATGTTGAAGAAGTCGCATGACAGTGCATCGCCCTGTCTAAAACCTTTTTTAACATCGACCTTGATAGAGCAACGTGCATTCTCCATCGTCATTCTGCACAAACGGATAAGTTTGACAGGGATGCCAAAACTAGACATTGCTCGGTAGAGCTCTTCCCTATAGATGCTGTCCTGCGCGGCTTTAAAATCGATAAAGAGATGGTGGGTATCGATTTGAAGCTCCTGGGTTTTTTCCAAGATCTGCCGTAGTGTGAATATTTATTCGATAGAGAACTTTCCTGGTCGGAGATAAATAGCTATAAAACCGCTAGTTCGGAATATCGATTATGTCTTGAGCTATGTGGCATGTAGAGCCATCCCGTTGAAACCATATTTCTTCAGTGTCCTGGCCATCGTCAAGATATTGCGATCGCCGTATACCACGATGGCGTGGCCAGTATCATTTTCGAAGAACTACGGACCGATGACTCCTACATCCCAAAATCGACACCAAACAGTAATTTTATTTATATGCATGGGCACCTTGTGTATTTCACGTGGATCAAACCTGGAAATTCTCTAATCTGGAAATTTTGCTTATTCACATTGATCCAAAAAATGGACCTCATCGCTACAGATGATTTTTGAACCAAGATTGAGATCAGCTTCAAAATGCTCCCAAATCCAATTAGCGAGCACAAAGATCTGCGTATGGTCGATTGGTTTCAGCTCCTGGTTGAGTTGGATTTTGTATGGGTGCATTTCTTTTGAACGACGCGGAATTGAGTGAATCGGATTCTTCTGCACACTTTCAAAAATATCCGCCCTGTTCTGATCTTACGTATCGTTGACGTACAAGTGTTTGCTGAATGTTCATTGAGCTGTTGGACTCAAATTTGGCCACCAAACGTTGGAAAGTCGACTTGGAAGGACGACCATGTATCACTCCATAAAAGGGCCCAACGCCGCGTCGGCTTTGATACTAAGTTTTAGCATTTGCACGTGTTGCATAAAAAATATTGGAACTTCGAATGTTTCTTCGTGTTCAAAAAAATTTAATTTTAAGATCTTATTAATTTTAAACAATTCTAATTCCTTATCAAGTTCTTTTGAAAGGTGCTTCTCTATGAATAGGTCGAAGAAAGAACACAATATTCTTACATGAAAAAGAATTAATTCTGTTCGTAACTCGGTTTGTTTAAGGTTCAACAAGGTGTGAAAAAATACTTGACATATTATTGAGTTAGTTTTCTAACCTCTCTCTTAAAGAATATCTTATTATTTAATGTACCATTACAAAAGTCTTTGGCAGTTTTTTGATAAAAAGTTGCGTAATATACTTTTTTCTTAAATTGCTCATAGACTTTTTCCAAGCGTCAGTATTTCCTACTATAAAAATACTTCCGCATTAAGAAAACCAAACACAGCAAATGGGTCAGAATCTTAAATCACAACAGCTGTGATTAAATTAAATACCTACAAAACCATAACGATCCGAAGATTACCCAATGACACAGTCACCTTAACAATAACGGCCAAACAATAGAAGAAATGGAAAACTATCTTCAAAGCATACCAAAGCTGTAAGCACCCAATTGCCGATGTTTAACAAACCGCAAACATCAGTTTTAGTATAAGCAAAGCATAGTATAGATACTAAAAAGCACGAGAGAAACAGTTATAAATCTTAGTGCATAACAAAAACAAAACAAAAAAAATTGAACAACAAATTCAACGGTTTAGTGATTTATGCCCTCCCCCACAACATAACACACTGCACTACATTTGTCACATTAAATGGGCCTAATCAGACAGCTGTTTTGCACATCGGGTCCTCGACTACATGCAGTGGTCGAAAATTGTGATTTCAATTCCACCGCATCACCATAATACATACTATCTCGGGTCTTGGGTCCTTCCGACATTACGGCGGCTACGGCTTCGACTGTTGTTGTCGGAGTGGGCATTAAAAACGATCGATATGCGATACAATTATTTTATAAACCAGTCGCTGTGAGTCTTAAGAGCAGCTAGCAGCTTTACCGAAGACCTACAACAACCTTCTCTCATCTCTTCTCCTACCCCTTATCATCAAACTATCTGTTTCAGGAAATATCAGTTTTAATGCCTTTGGCTTTACTTTTGCTCCTGATATGCTAAGGCAGCACGTTCGCTTCATGTATACCATACTCTTCGGTTACGTAACCACACGCCATAGAATGATCCAATTCAATTTTCCAAATAGCCCCAGCTCCCAGTCAGTCCAAGCAACCACATTAGGCTTTAGAAAAGTGAATTTTAATTCACAGCCTGTTATCATTAACGACGACGACGACGTAGACGACAGACGAGGTCTACTCTGGGGTCCGGTTTGAATCTCGCGCACATAGATTTATATCTAAAAACTCTTTGCCCCAAAGACCGTTTATCATGCAAGTATATTACACTAGGGTACGCAGCAGGTTTAACTGCATGTTTACGTTTCTTACACTAGAAAAAATAGCAGGTTTAATTTAGATGACAAACTAAAGGTTTTATCAATTTCTCATGTACCGAAGATTGTGGCCCTATTTCGGTACCATAAACTCATAGGACCTATGAGATGAAATATGAAAAGATAATATTATGAGGGATTTATGTTGACAAAATTAGCGATCTTAGAGCCATTTTGTCGCATTCAGAAAGGAAATCATGTCTTTTATTTCTCGATAAGTTCATCCAGATCTTTAAGGAATGCACTTCTGAAGCTTAACATTCTAGAACCGGCCAGGGCAGGACATTTACAGAGGAAGTGAGTCAAAGTTTTAATTTCGTGCTGGCCTCCACAGTTACGACAGTGAGTATTGTGAGAAAAACTTAGCCTTGCTGCTTGCTCCCCTAGTCCCCTCTCAACCAATGTCTGTTACATATCATGCCTGGATCTGCGTGAAAGTTCGATGGCACGGTTTTTGTTATAAGTAGGCCATATCTGCTTGGATATGGCACAGATCGTTAGACTGTTCCACCTGCGGTTGGATTTTGACAGAAAAATTAGGAAAAATTCCAAGCGAAATATTTGCCCTTTCCGCAAGTGAGATATAGAAGACCGATCCTTGCCGGGCCAACTCATCAGCCAGTTCTGTTCCATTAATGCCACTACACTATGACCTGGAACCCAAATAAGATTGGCACGGAGGCTGATGTTAAGGCTGGATAGTCCATGCCGACATTCTTGCACCAGTAAAGAGGATGTTGTGGCCGAATTGATAGCCATAATAGCTCTTGCCTTTCAGTGCTGATAGCCACGCTTCTATTTTGCTTTAAGTTTAATTTGAGGATTTTGCACGCTTCTCTTATTGCTAGTAATTTCGCTTGATATGCACTTACACAATCAGTTAGCCGAAAAGGCTTACAGACATTTAAGGCCTTAGAGAAAATTCACGACCCAACTTCACACTATATCTTTGACCCTTCAATAAAAATAGTAGTATTGAAGTCTTTTGCCATCCTCCCAATCATTTCGTGCAGGAACGACGACTTTAAAATCTAAGATTCAAGGCAGGGTTGCAGTAATTTGTGTCTCTTACAAAAATATCCGCTGGAATCAGGTCGTTAGTGTTGTCATGCCCATAGGGTCGGAAAAACCAACATATTGATATTTTAAGCCTGCGCGTTGCAGAATTAATAGAGTCGATCCTAGGACACTTCCTTGTGGTACACCAACTTCTATTCTTTTAAATTTTCCGTAAATTTGGTCGTGCAGTTATCTAAAGAGTTTCAATATTTCGTAGAACTGCTTTGAAAGGTCCCTATGCCGTTTGTACTCAAGTCCCAAGTGCCAAACCTTGTCAAAGGTTTTAATTTAGTCAAGCATACTTAATTTTCTTTTAAGCATTTTCAAGTGTCCACCTCATCCGTAATTCAATGATCTTTTGTGAAATGTTTATTTCAAGCTGATGGTTCTTCTTTCTTCTATACTTTTCCAGGGCCTTTCAGAAGCAGTTTTGAAAACTACACAAATAATAAGAAGCTTTCAAGGAGCTATCAAAATTGTCCTTCAACTTTTTCAATTAACTTTGTACTTATCTAATTTAAGATGTTACTAAGTCTGAATAGTAATTAAGTGGGTGTACGAAAATTTAACCTTTAATTTGAAATAAGTCCCCCAGATTAATTATTTTAATTTCTGTTATCTTCATAAAATGCTTAGGATCAAAATTACGAGTCAGGAGATTGGGATAAGGCCTAAGGACTTGAGGGCCTTGTTTTTTTTCTTTCAGTGTTCATCTTATGCGTCGTCGTCATCATCCTCGCACCATAATCTCTTTCGTTATTTCTAATGCTTTTCTCATTGACTTTGCTCTGTATCTGTCAGATACTGATTGTTTTCCCTTCCTCCTGTCTTCTGTGCAATGCCCATAAATAGATAGATAGAGTAGGTAAGCTCTGGACCTGAACTCGCTTTCGATTACACATATTGAACACGCCACAACAAGTGTGCCACCGCAATTGTATTCCACAACCGCAACCACACCGATCTACCGACAAACAAATGGACTGGACTGGACTGGCCTGTCGTCGTGGTCGGCCGGCTATGCCACCACTGGCTGCTGGTGTAACTTAAGCTATATAGAGTCACGTCGCGTCGTCGTCAGTCGTTTCGTTGTCGCCCAATAAACTAGGAAATTGGCTCAATGGATTTGAAAATGCATTTGAACATGGCCAGCAATTTGACGATTTTTCAATTCCTCAAAGCAGTTGCTTGAGATTTCCGCTTTACTGCGACCGCACTGACTTCGTCGTCGTCCTAGACGAACTCGAAGCCAGTTTGACCGAAATTGGTGCATACATCATTGAGAGATACTTGTTGAGTTTTAATTTGAATAATTTTTCTTGTCTGATTCCAGAGCACTATAGCTTCAGCTTCAGCTTCCAACATCAGAGGTTTCATTATACTCTCGTATAAGCCAGCTAACTATTCCATAGAATGCCGCTGCTGTTGGGCCTGAGCCGACTATGTGTTGAAGTGATGGCGATGGCAATGGCAGTCGGTGGCACTTTTGCTTTGGGTGAAAGTGCAAGCTACCTGTATCCTTCCCCGGATCCTCTTTAGACCTGTTGCCTAAAAGCCGAAAGCAGCTATAGCCAGCGAGCATTTGCAGTACATTAAGATATCGGTTTTTGTTTCTGCTAAGCATTTGATATAGTTTTGCCAAGCATTATGCATAGTTATGGGCTTAAGATCATTATAAAGCAACTTTCGTCCTCGTTATCTTTACCTTTATAGTTCGATACATACTCGTACATTGGGTGCATATGGGATCTACGTTGTTTTGGTTGTGCGGTCGGTCTTGACACAGGAAGGAAGCTTAAACATAACCAGGTGTAACCATTAGTGATTGTCTTAACTATACTACTTTTACTTTCTTCTTGCAACTATCTCGAACTGAAACTGAAATTAAACTGATTTAGCGAAGGGTCGGGTGCTTTACCCATTCGAACCATTGGAAATTTCAAACTTAATTTCAACTTACGTCTTTTTCTTTGACTCTCTCTCTCTCTGTGCCTATTCGTTACCATCATATCGCCTTGAGGTAGGGTTTTGGCCAATATGAATTCTTTGTTCGGTTCGATTTGATTATTGGATGGCTAATAAATGAAAGTACATTAATATTGTCTGATGGACAGACACGGTTACACTCAGCCACCTAGCGAGCCAGCGGGCAATTGAAAGTAGTTCACTTCCTTGAGTTGAGTTAAGTTTGTGCGGTCATTTTAATACTAACTTCATAAGCTCTGTATGGCCTGCTCTATGGATCGGATTATGGGATAGTTGTTGAAATGTAATAATTTATTATTGTTGTTGACGGGAAAGATAATGCCAATGACGCCGCCCACTTATGGGAAAAAAGGTTAGATAATATTATTATTGAATTAATATAAATTGTGTTTGTTTAAAAGATTGCGTCATCTCCTCATTTCTCATTTTATTATAAAGGAACATTGTTGAAATTGGGTAAATTGTATTTATTCTTTAATTAATCAATGAATTGCCGCGCGTGCTGATGGTGGGAAAGTTTCTTTGTTACAAGACGTAACGATATTGCTGATACATATACATTTTAACGTCTGTCGTAAACGTGCTGTTCATAATTCATGCTTTCTATATTTATCATAGATGAGAAGCCTGGGTATAATGGAATGTTGGATATAGAATTGGACTTTTCTTCAGGAAACATTAAATAAAGAAATAATGTTTCGTCAGAGACTTCTTATCCACTTTTTTGATTCGCGTCTTTCTCATCAAGATAGTTCTTATATGACGAATTTATTAGTTAATATTGTCTATATTGTCACTGATGCGTTACGCTTCCAAATCCTTTATAATTTTCTTCATTGAAAATTTGGACACCATAAAGCAGGTCTTGCAGCTACAATTTTTACTATTTTCAATGCGAAAGTAATTAATAGATGTTCCGAAGTTATAAATATGGCACAACAGTCCTTTGGAGAGCACTAACAGTTTAAAGCCGATTCCGAACGGCTAATTTCAGAAAGCACTTTTCATGGCATTAATTAATCTTTTAGGATTTTCCAACTCCTCACAATGAGCAATACCCATGAAAAACAAACTTTTAGATGAAAAAGAAAGGTATTGAACTGAAGACCTCTCACATGACAGTCCTAGGCACTAAAGATCATACCACGGGTACTACAAGCTTTAGAAATTTATAGTTTTTATTTTTAGAAGTCAAATAAGTTTGAAATTTGGACTTTATCAGCTGCTGGATACAATGATTGAGTAATCTCACGAGAGCTCTTCTTGAAATCTTTAATTTTGCTGATATAATTTGAAGACTTTTAGCGTATCACGTACAACACCAAAGTACTTACCACTGACTGGTTAGCAAAATTAAGGTAAAAACTAGTACTTGGTTTGAAATAGTTCATATTTCATGACATTTTCAAAACAGTTCTTGTCTCTCCATATAATTCGTTTCTATCTCGACTCCTAGTAATGCAGCCAAAAATTAACTTTCATTTTTTAAATAACTTTTATGAGTATCATGTCTTTTGTAAAACACATTCAGAGAGATATTTTAAAAAATTTTAAAGTTGATGAACTCACCTTTTTTCACAATAATTGGACTCTTACCAAAACAATCCTTAATGAATATAATGTGAATTTTTTTCTGGAAAATTTCTCTGAAGATAAATTACTCAAAGTAATTTTTACAGTGATAGTATTTTTCAACTCAATAGTAAGACCTTCAGACTCAGACGATTCAAACGTTGTTGGTGGCAGAATTCTTGTCGCTATCAACAATACTCACACTAGTTACCTGATTGACGACTTTCGATCAACAGACATCGAAATACTATGCTTAAAAATTAAAATGGCAAAAGGACATTTATTTATTGTATCAGCATATATACCTCCAAGCTCCAAGGTTTATGAAAAACTAAAAAACTGTATAGAAAGTATTTATATCCTTTTGGACCCTGAAGACGAAGTACTCGACATCAAATAGTAATGAGCCGAGAATAATTGCGAACATGTTTGCAAACTACTTCAAAGATGCTTTTGTAGATTATAATACTATTAGTTTTCCCTAACACATCTACCACTGTTTAAAATTTCCCCCACTTAAATTCTATCAATTTTGTTATAAGTGAAGATACTATCCTTGATAGTACCCTACAACTTGACGAATGTTTTAGTCCTGGTCCCGAGGGTGTACCATCATCCATTTTTAAGAAATGTGCTGCGTATTTAGCACAACCGTAATAAGTTCTTTTCAACACGTCCTTAAGTAACTCGCTGTTTCCTTTTATCTGGAAGAGCTACCAGTACACAAAAAAAGCCCTAAAATCGAAATAATGAACTATCAACCTATTGCTAAACTATCTGTGATACATAAACTATTTGAGTCAATCGTATGTAGCGTCCTTTCTTTTCACTGTAGTTCAATTATCTGTGATAACTAGCATGGTTTTGTTAAAAAGCGTTCAACTGCTACTAATCTGTTTAACTTTACGTCCTTTTGTAAAGATGTTTTTGAAAAACGTGAACAAGTAGATTGTATCTTTACTGATTTCAACAAGGCCTTCGATAAATTGTGCCATAAAACATCACTTTTAAAACTATCACAGAAAGGTTTTAACGACAGTTTCTCAAACTGGATCTACTCATATTTGCAAGATAGACGATATAGTGTTAAATTTAGTCATGAGTGTTCAAGTTCATTTATTGTTAATTTTGGTGTCCCCCAGGGTAGTCACCTTGGTCCTATTCTATTTGTTTTACTTATAAACGACTTGGAAATACAAATTTTTAAACAGTCTAGTTTAAGTTTTTAGATTTTAAGTATATACTATTAAGAATTGTTAACGTTAGTATTTAAGGAATAAATAAATAAATTGACCTTCTGATCATACTTTGATCAAAAATTAAGATCAATTTTTTTTCTTTGATTATCGTGTTGTGGTGCACTATTAATACCTTCCGCAGTGCCAAACTGTAAACTTTAATTATAATTTGGCCATTATTCTTCAATTGTCTAAAACGGATGGAACTATAAGTGATACATATCTTGGTTCCTTAATCGCGGAAATCCCATTTTTCTTTGCAACTTTTTTGTTAAAAAAACTCGACTCGTATAGTTCTGCATGCACCAGTATTGGCCTGATTTTACTCCGCGTAACTTGAAGCTATTCAGCAAACTTCAAACGCCAATTCTGGAGTGTTGTTTTGACACGATTGAGAAGATAAAAACGGAATCGAAGATGGTATTGAAGTCTATAAGGGATATTTTGACTATTTCCAAGACTGAAAAAAGCGTTGTCAAAAGTTCTCCCTTTATCAACAAATTCGGAAGAGATTTTCAAGAGTTTTTGAAGACTATGTTTCCAATGGCTCCAAACAGATAAATGCCAAATAAACAACATAATTACGAAGGTTACTCTTATTAATGTCAGTCTTACTAAAATGTTAAAAGAAGCCCAAGTCTCCAGGGCGCATGACGAACTTGTTTTAACAGACTTTTAACATAGTTTCTAGCACAACCAATTTTTGACAGTTTCCATTAATAAAAGTGCGTCTCTTATCGAATTACTTAGTCTAGAATTGAACAGTGGTATAACATAGGGTCTTATCATCAAACGATGGACAGTCCATTTTTACCTTGGCAACCCATGTCAAGAAATAACTAAAAATTTAAAGCAGGCAGATTTGAGATTGTCATTTGTGGAGTCAATGAGTAAAGACAATTTGTTTGATTTGCTGGTTAATTGATTCAGAAGACTTTTGACGTTACAGTTTGATCTGCTACAAATAATTCTTTGAGATACTTTTCTCTTAGAGCTATCCAGACTCAGATTGAAATAAAATCAACAAAGAATAGATGAACATCCCGAGCCGAAAAGATGGTCACTTTCAGTTAAAATGTTTGATACTTTTATGTATTTCGGCTCGGGATGAAATCGTTCCATGTAATATACCAGCTATAAAGCAGAACTGAAAATACTCTCTTATTGCATCATTAACAAATTTGATTTAGATATTCTTGTAGAAGCTCTTCACAATCCTTTATGGAGTTAATAATCTGACTAATTTAAATATCATCTGCATAAATTAGTAAAGAAAAAATTATTTAAAACAGAAGGCAAATTATTAATAAATAAAAGAAACAGCAATGGACCTAGGTGACTCCCTTGAGGTACACCTAAGTTGACTTTAAATTAACAGAACATGACCTTATAATATCTACCTTGAGATATGACAAAATCCACATAGCCAAACAGTTGTTAGTTCCAATTTCACAAAATTGGTTAAGAAAAATGTCATGCCTTATTTTTGTCATATGCCTTGCTAAAGTCTGTAAAGATCAAATCGACTTGAGAGTGTTTTTCGAATGTATCCAAAAAAAGTAGAGAATTGCAATAAATAAGAAATTGTAAATATTTTTCCCAAACCTATGTTGATTTTCACGATTTTTACATATATAGAAAGTACAAGAAATTCTGTCGCAGACAAGGGATTCAAACAATTTCGCAATAGCGAACAATTTCGCTGTATGACGATAATTCGTAGCTAAAGAAGATATAACTTTTTTTCAGCAAAACAAATCGTACTTAAATAGCAAACCTACCCAAAATATACATATTATTATGTTTTATAGGCCTAAAATATAAAGAACAACCCTTGTACGGATTTTGAAACTTTCTAAATTTCTCAATTTGTATTTAATAATATTTGTTTTCCTAATATTCCTTTTACCAACAAAACTTTGACCACATAGTAAAACTAAGGTATATCTTATGCCAATGTCACAAAACCCAATCTTCACAATCTCCACTTTATAGTTTTACAATATTATTGCGTGTGGAATGATAACTTTTCTAATCGTGATAGTTCCCCCATCGTTCATGAAGTGCTGCGGTTTTATTTCCACATCGAACACAATTTTTATAAGATTGGAAGTCCAAGGAATTCAATTTGTGTGGCTAGGTGTGGATTATAATTTGACTTCTTAGGTATAAACTTATTTTGGTTATTTAGAGAGTTACTATAGACTAGATATCATCTAATGGTTAGTCTTTGCCATTTGTTCCCATAACTTTATAACAAGGTCTTTTCTAGCAAATCTATAAAAATAATCACTTTTGGAAATGAACCCAATTTTGTTTACTCCATCAGTTAAATTAATTTACTTAACAATAAGTAACATGCAATGGTGTGCGTGCAGACACTTTGATATTTAAATCTTGGAGGTTCTTTCGCAGCCTTGACTTCGTTGATTAAAATAATATACCTACCTTAAAATATTACCTTTTAAACAAAAAAAAGCTTAAAAACTAAGTAAACGGAGTAGATTCAGATTTAAAATTAAAAGAAAAAATAAACTTTAATTGATCTTCTCATTCTATGTAAATGTATCCATTAAGCCTTTTAATAGATATCGCTTCTTAATTATACGAACATGCATCACTTTTAACACATTCACTGCGCATAAGATTTTTGGTCTAAATGACCACATTAGGAACACGATATATTCGAAAGTGTTCCAAAATAACGATCTGAGTCAAAATCAGCCCACATTATAACTAAACTGGTCTTTCCGCATCCATACAATTATTTACCTAGCTCTAGCTTAATGTAGTACACAAGCTTCACCCCAGACTCTTAAATTAACCCCACAAATCAAATCTGACAAAATAATTTAGGTTTTTGTTGGTATATTATGCACAAAGCACACGATCCCCCTCATTCGCATTAATTTGATTTGATTTTATTTTTTGTTGAATTAATCTAATTTATTTTGGAAGCAGCCAGGTGTAAGTTTTTCATTCCATCATCAAGATAAAAAATTGTGATTTTACGTGAACAAAACTCTTATAAGGTTTCCTCATTCGGTATTCGTCCGGGCTCCAATGTATGTTATATTATGTGCAGAGTGGCATGCACAGCATATAGGAGCTACAGAAGCTGGTAAGGTTGGTACTCGTAAAGTCGTAGTGTAAGTAGTTCATATGATTTATGGAAATAGTTCCTCCCCATGAAGCTACCTGTTTTGTATTTTTTCGTTGTTGTGCTTCTAATATAAAGTCCATCAGGAACAGCAGCAGCTTTAGCAGCTACTATGTATCGGATTTCGCTACTGCTCACGAATCTTAGAGACGCGATGCTACACTACGCGAAGGAAGTCTAAAGTCCTGAATATTGCAAACATACTTTGTTGAAGTTGAAAAAATTTGATTTGTGCCGTTTTATCCGCACTGATTGCACATTTGCTTAAAGATTTATCTGCACTTTTGTCAATACAAATTGATTGTTATCGAATTTGAAATAGATTTAGTGCTATTAACTTCTGTTTGATAGTCTAAGATCCAAAAGGTATAAGCAAAGCAATAGTTTAGGAATATATAGGAAAGACCGTCACTGCAGCAGACGGTGTGGTTCAGAGCAATATTTCGTAAATCTATGTATTTTTTTATTTCGATTAGGAAAAAAAAGCGGAATTATTACGACCAATAAATTATATTGTTATTGTTGTTTTGTTTTTTTTTTTAAATTGATGGGATTTTACATTTCATAATGTTCGCCAACATGAAGTGATAGCTGGAGACCGGAAGAAAACATTGGAGTAGTGTTCAAGATCTTATCCTTTGTAATCGTTAAGGTTTTTTACAAACTGTCAATTTAATTGATTTTTCAGGGATGTCACTTTCACGCATTGCTAAAAATCTAGGGACTTTAAATCTACGCACTTCATTTCTTGACAAATTTGGAAAAGAACTCTTGACACAAATTCTATAAAGTAAAGTAAAAAACTTTGAAATTTCTTCGACTTTAAATATTAAAACATGATACGAAATTGAAAAGTAAAAAGTGATTTGATAGGAATCACAGCTATTAATCTTCTCCTCTCATTTTTTATAGCCTGCTGGATTGTCAAATAAATTAATTTTAAGACTTCTGTTTGTTCCTTTTGTGATGATAATGATGAATTTGAAATTGTTTAATATTTAATACCGTCATTTATGCTGACAAAATCTGTGTCTTGCGTTTCCTATCCATTGTTTCTTCTTTTCTATTAGTCTCTGAAATGTTCAAATTTACTCAAATCTTTGGCGATATTCATACCTAACGCCAGTCCATAAAAAATGATTCTAAGACTTTATTTACGTTTTATTATATTCCTATAAATAAATTGTCTGCTTTTCCTTAATTTTTTGAATCCCTTGTCTTGTATGCTATGTGTGAAAATCAAGGTGGGTTTGGGAGACAAATCTACAATTACTAATTTATAACAATACTAAAATATTTGTTTGGATGCATTCTAAAAACACTCTCAAGTCAGTTACAGACCTTAGCTAACTCAATTGAAAAATTAAATTATGACATTTTTCTTAATAAATTTAGTAAAATTAGACTTAACTGCAGTTTCGTTATGTTGATTTATGCATTTCTTAAAGAAAGATATTAAAGCGTCATGTTCAGGAGTAAACTTTCGTGTTAATTTAAATTTAGTTCTGGTGTACCTCAAGGGAGTCACCTTGGTCCATTGCTGTTTTTTTTTAATTTTAATGGGTCCGATTTGTCAAATTAAAAATTTTGACGTTTCTTGACGTTTTAAGGTCCCTAGAGTCGAAATAAAAGATTTTTAGAAAGATGTCTGTGCGTGCGTGTGTACGTACGTTCGTACGCGACGTTTTTTTCGTCGTCCATACCTCAAGAACCAGAAGAGATATCGATTTCAAATAAATTCTAATAAGGCAGAAAGAAGCAGAAAGGGCTCTCAAGAAAATTGCATGGGTAGTTTTTTTACTATAGCAGTTTGAAAAAAAGGTGTACATTTTGGTTACCCCAAATATCTTAAGAACCAAAAACGCTAGAGACTTAAATTTTATTTTATATAATATATTGTAACGCGATATCAAAGAAATATATTTTTTGAAAAAAATTCAACTATCGGTTTTTTTCATAAATCAAAAAAATTGTACACCTCTAAAATTTTCGACTAAAACATGATTTTATTTCGAAAACAATTTTGTGAGAGGAAGAATAATGTTTTTGACACCTGATAAAATTTTGAGAAAAATCGAATTGACAGTTTTTTTTTATAAGAAATAAAAATCTAAAAAAAACATTACTCAAAGTTGGTAAAAATTGAATATCGTTTCAAATATCTTTTCAAAAACTTAAAATTTGGGCTTCAAACCTATTTTCTCTTATAAGAAATATTGTTTTCAACATTCTGAAAAATATTGGGAAAAATCGAGTAGACAGTTTTTTTACAAACATAAAAACCTACAAAAAAATTAATAAAAGTTGGTAAAAATTGATTTTTGACTCAAATATATTTTCAAAAATTTCAGATATTGGCTTTAATTTACCGTTATCTTTCAAAAAATACTGTTGTCAACATTCAGTAAAATTTTGAAAAAAATCGAATTCGCAGTTTTTGTACAAAAAATTAAAAACCGCAAAAAAATAAACAAAAGTTGGTATAAAATGATTTTCGACTCAAATATCTTTTCAAAATTTTGAAATAATAGCTTCTTACTAATTTTTATTTATAAGAAATATTGTTTTCAACATTGAGTCAAATTTTGAGAAAAATCAAATTGACAGTTTTTGTACAAGAAATAAAAACCTAAAAAAAAAAATGCATAAAAGTTGGTGAAAATTGATTTTCTACTCGAATATCTTTTCAAAAATTAAAAATATTGGCTTCAAACTTTATTTATTAGTTGGAAAATATTGTTTTCGATTGGTTCTTGAGCTATGGACGAAGAAAAAAACTTCCCAAACGTACGTACACAGACATTGCTCTTAAAATCTTGTACTTTAGGGACCTTGAAACGTCGAAAAATTTCAAAATTTTCAATTTGACAAATCGCACCGATTATAATAACTTCCTATGGGAAGTTTTAAAAGCTAACAAAACACTTGGTTTAGTCAAAAGATTCCCCTAGAATTCCGTGATCCAAATATTATTAAAAGTTTGTAAGTTTCTTTCGCCGGAATTGATGAATGATGGAATTGATGGAATTGAAAGTATTCAACGTAGATTTTTAAGATTTGTTGTTCGTTTTTCCCCTGGACTTGTAGACTTCTACTAGCTCCATAAACTTAAAGGCTTTCCTTGATAAATATTTCATCTCTTGCTGGTCACAAAAAGTATTCGATTTCGAACGATTTCACGTTCATCTTTTCATTGTGAATTGTATTTCAATCGCCTTTTGGAGAAATTTATCGATCATATTTTATAAAAATGTGGGGTTAGTGATTTATCAATGACTCTAATTTTATCAGTCGTTCGTAATTGTCAGGGATTATTTTTTGTACAAAAGAAAATCTTTGGAAAACACTCCCAAGATGTTGAGATTCAATCGAACAATCTAGCAGCAATAAAAATAGTTCCCTTGCAAGGCGTTAATTGTCTCGGGCTTTCCTGCGTATACAAGCGACTTCACATTTCCTGACAAAAAATAGTCCAGCGGTGTTATAAAGCATGATCTTGGAGTTTACACCACAGCCCATAATTTTCTTTCAATTAATTTATGCTTCGCGCAAATAGAATCATTTTGTTGATAACAAATTTGAACGATTTATAAACTTTTTTCAAAAGTAAGTCTAGTCATATTTAAATGGTAAATCAAACAAAGCATTAATCAAATGACAGCTGTCAAAACGATAATCTCCGAATATGGTATTGTCAGATTGAATATCTTAATTTTAAACGTTTTCAGAAGAAGAAACAAGAAATCATTTAAGCAGCAATCGAAAAATTATAATCTCATAAGTTCAGTCGAATTTCCTCAAAATTTTAAAAGTGACAACACATAATTAAAAGTTATTTTAAGTGTTAATGTAGTCTTTAAAATAAACGAATTCGTTTTAACTATTTAACAATGATCACGAAGACTTATTATTATTATTTTTTTAGGGTCTTTGGAATTTTAATTTATCACTCATCTGATTAATAAAATTTCATCAAATCATTGATTGCCTGAAACGCCATGTTTATTTATATGGAGAACTCAGCAGTCAGAGCAATGGGAATGGGAAGTAAGAGAATTAATTGGTATTTAATTGTTCGATAAATCGTTATCGAAGTGATTAAATCTTTAATTTAATTACCCTACCACTGTTTGTATATGTTAAATCTTTAGAAGGCGATGAGTTGTCATATCAGGTTCCGAAGAGGAAACCGTTTAAAGTTGATGATATAATATGAGACAGGGCTATAAACGTTTGATGATCTTTAAGACGTATATAAATAAAAAGACAAAAACATCGAAATTCTTCTTTATAGGTCACTTTGAAGTTCAAGGTATTCGTACATATTGGATCTTCTTTTATTTCGATTTCGACAACAATTCTGATCGATTGACTTCTTCAACCTTTTGCAGTGATGCATTTATCGTCGTTGCTTGGTCAGTCGATTTCATATCTTTTATAATGTCTGGAGCACACAATTCTTCTTTCGGAAAACACTTTTCAAATAATAATTTGCATGCAATCAACAGACATCAAGTCTGATGAATAACACAAAAGATTCAAATCACAGCGAACTTAAAACAGGTGCAATGCACACATTAAGCTGGAGCTGGAGCTAGAGCTAGAGCTAAAGCTTAAGCTGGAGATAGAGTCGACCGACAACAAAGAGCTTCACCGCCTTTGTTGTCATTCTGTCCCCATGATTGACACACTGCTACTACACGATTAGGAAACATTTCAATCACCTCCATCATCATCACCATCATCGCCAATGATCGCCACAATGATCATGTTTTTAGTTTGTGCTCGATCAGTGAGCGATTTGCTTGGTCAGTTTGGATTTGGTGGTTGGTTAAATGCCGCTTTTTGGAATCAGGCGAAGTGCGCTAAATACGTTGTAAAACATACTCTGCGCTGATCATTGTCCAGAGCAAAGCTTAAGCTGCTGATGCTGATGTTGATGGTGATCAAAGTGAAATTCAAGGAGTGTTTGTTGTGTATTATAAAGTGAACCTCACAAGAAAAGATGGACATATCAATGGAGTAGTCAATCTTTTAGCTTCAATCGCAGCTGCAATCTTATAGAATGCACTTGCATACTGCTTCCTTGTGCTCAAAAATAGACTTAACCACTCAACACTCATTTCATACATACGAAGTATAGTAAATAGTTCGATTGATCTTTCAAGACAAAACAAACTGACCACTTTAAAATGGATTAAAAGTGATGCCACTCTTAAGTGGTTATTTAAATTCAAAATTTTACTTTTGTGACAAAAGTTCTGAAGAAAAATTAAATTTTAATGTAAATAAAAGAGCACATCTGAGGAGGTACTTGAACAAGAGCTGGACTTATTTTTAACTGATTTTCCAATTTTTATAGATCTGAAAATCAGTTGAAGTTTGAAAGATTTTTTGAAAAAAAAACTACTAGAGTGATGAAGAATTAAGAATATAGGACTTTAAAATGAAGTTATTAATTTCGATATTACAAAAAGGAGTACTAACAAAGATAATTTAATAGATGTCCCCACCGGCTACGGTTGAAGAACCATATTATTTGTATGAAATGTTTTAAAAACCAATTCGCTCATTTGGGACTCAACGTCCTCGATAACTTCACGAATTCACGAATTTCTGTCAGTTGTTCAGCATAGGCATGACCTTTTCTTTCATCTCCGTGTACCTGTACAGTCGTAATTACTTTTTCGGGAAATAACATGGTCAGGAAACTTTTCTTACAAAATTGTGATTAGTCGTCTTTAGAAAATTAACCAATCAATGCTCGGTAAAGGATTCAATTAACCGTGACAGTTGTAGCAGGCTAATTTTCGAATAAATAAGGTTCAATTACACCACCATCGTCCGTCGTTAGTCCAAAATCCGGTCCACTTTGAGGAGCGATAGGCTTTTCAACAATCCATCCCGGATTTTCCGAAGCCCAATTGCGTCCATTCTGCGTTTTAAGATTATTTTTAGATTTTGTAGACCCTTGAGTTTAAAACACCTCGAATTTTCTAGCAAAAATTAGTAAACAATTAATATTTATAGTTTAAAACGCTGTAAAATAAAGCCAGTGACGTGCAACTCAAAACGATTCCTGCATGCAAATTATTTTAGGGATGGAGAGGAACTACAATAGGTATGCTCAATCTTTTGCATAACAAGATCTACCCTTGCACTTTTTATGATAAGGTCTACTACTGGAGGATTTGTCAATTCTTTTTTTAAAGTTCCGATAGCGCAATTTTCGAAAGTTGGTCTTACTTCACTTGGGTTTTTATTTTACGGCACCATAAAAATGTAAAATGTTTGGAAGAACAGATATTTTCACTGACAACAATCTCCAAATTAATGTTGGTACAATTGTCCATGATTTGGAGCCTTAGTTTTTGATTAACAGTTAAAAGTGACACACTTCTTATAACAGTGATTTATTCGAGGATATTTGTGAGCTCAATCCAGATTTAAATCCTTTATGTGATTTTTCTTACAAGGTTTCTCAGAAATTGATGTTTCGGAAAGTGTATGTGATATTGATACGAAATTATAAAAGCTGTCTTCGATTTTTTCAGCAAAATGTTCAGGTTTTCTGGGTTGTGTATTGTCACGTATATTCAATAAATCACTTGCAACTGCAACGAATGAAAAATTTCCTTCATAGGTCATTTATGAAGTCCTAAACATTTATTGACAAATTGTAGACCTATTTCTAAGCGTTTTCATACCTAAGCTTTTCGAAAAAAAATGGTTACTCAAAGAAATCACACAAAGGTTGATCGACTAGTACAAACCAAAGCCTATCATTCAATTAAAAAATATGCTGTAAGCAAGTTTATGTTCTGTATGCTGACTTTGTTAAAGCAGTTAAACTTTTACATCATGGTCTTCTACTGCAAAAATTAAAAAGTTTGGGATTTAATGCAGCTTTTATCAAATGGGTAAGATTATATTTATCAGATAGAAAGAAAATAGTTCAAATGTATGGCTGTTGTAAGTTGTAACAGGTCATCCACAGTAAAGTCACTTAGGCCCATCGCTTTTTATAATATTCACTACTGAATTACCTTTTGTACTAAGATGCAGCAACCGTTGATGCTTGCAGATGATAACAAAATCTTCATTTAAACATTTACACGCACAGATTGTTAATTTTTGCAATTGGACAAAGCAAACAAGCTTACTTACTTACTGAAGGTGGCGCTACAGTCCTAAATGAACTAGGGCCTCAGCCAACAAACTTCTCCATCTAGCTCGGTACCTAGCTAGATGTCTCCAGTTTCGCCCTCCAAGTTAAAAGCAAACAAATCCAACTTTTAAATCAAGATCTATGTACATCTCCTAACAATTTTGAACACAAATGTAATGATTTTACCCTTCTTAAAGTTATAACAATTTTGGATGACATGCTGATTCTAAGAGGACCTTAAATGCAAATTGATTATGTTGTTTCTAAAGGTAATTCCTTGCTAAAGTTTTCAAAACTGAATTAAATCGATTTTAAATATGCACAAACTTTAATGCCCTTCAGACTGGATTAGTTGCAAATATTGTAACACCTGTGCATCATATTTTCGCTCGTACCACTAAAAACATCGCTTCTTTAAGAGAAAGTATTGCCGAAGACACGAATGTGTCTATTCCTCGTCGTTCTCAGGAATTAGAACTGTCTTACGGCACATTATGACGTATTTTGCATTTGGAATATTCACCTACATCTTAATATTCACAACGTTCATCGTAGAAACGTCAATTGAGTGCTTGAACAACAAGCGGAGGACGACGATTTTTCGAACAAAAATTTCTTCAGCGGCGAAGCACATTTCTCACTCGGTGGGTATGTTAATAAACAAAATTGTCGTATTCGGGGTTCCGAGAATCCTCAATTAATTGAAGAGAAGCCATTACATCCACAAAAAGTCGCTGTTTGGTGTTTTTTTTTGTTCTGAGGTGTGATTGGACCTTAATTTTTCGAAAACGACGGTGGAACGACTGTCACCGTCGATTGGAAGTGTTATGGCAATATGATAACCGACTTTTGAAAACCGACTAGGAGAATATGTGGTTTGGACAAGACTGTGCTATATGCCACACAACTCTAGTGAATATGGCTTTATTGCAAGAGACATTTCCTGTTATGGCTGAAATACTGCCTAATATTTATCTAAAAGTGGTCGAAAATTACCTCGAATGGATTGATGCTTGCAACAATTCGCGTGGTGGTTATTTTAATGATTTAGCGTTTTGAACATAATGTAAACTTTCAAACTTTATAATTTTATAAGTGTTTTACATTTACTTTTAAAAACGCAAAACGGATAACCCTGTGTGTTATGCAATTGCTTTTTTTTGCTTAACCGTTTGGTAATTGAAAAGTAATTTTCTTAAATTTTTGATTATGACACAAGTATTTACATTTTGGGCAGTATTTTACCATTTTTTGTAATCAATATATCGTTGGTATCAATTCATGGTAAATAGTTGAAAAATAAGTTCAAACACTTTATAATTCAAAGTGGCATCACTTGTTCTACCGAGATTGCAGTATGCACTTGTAAATCGATTAAAGTTATCCTCTCTCTTTTTCTTATTTCAATGATAGTATCAGCTTCGAATCATTCCTTATCAACTTCCGAATCAAAATTAATTTTCCTTTGTGCAGTAGTGAGAGTATCAGAGGTGGAGCAAAAAGGTGGACTTTGGTTCAATCAAGGCATAATAACATGGGTAACCAAAAAAAGCTCTCTCACATTGCCTATAATTTCCAATTCCGCATCTTGTTTCGCATCACAGATTAAGATCAACCAATTTACTTATGGTTATGGTTAAATTTAACGATTTATTCAATTAGTTGATTAAAAGGCGATCAGCTTTTAAGTAGTTGCTCTTAAAAGTTTTATATGATTTTTACTACTTTTGTACTTTTATGAGTTTCTATTTCTAAAATGATATTTTCATCTTAAGTCGACAGGTGTCGTTGAAGTTGGTGTTGCAATTAAATGACAAACTTTATAATTACAAAACTTGTCAAATTCTTCGATATTCGTCTTGTTAACTCTATTTTTTGGGCCACTTTAAATATAGTTCAAGTGGTTTAGCATTTAAAGATAATTACATTGTAAATGAATAAATTATTATTAAATGAAATCGTTGTGGTGGAAATAAAGTTATAGATACTTTTTATATCCGCACTGCACCACACAAAAATTTATCATCCATGAACGATATAATTCTATATGATAATTATATAATTTTATACTTTGTTGAGTTGTTAAATATAATTACAAATTAATTTACTAAAGTTGATTATGTGTTTCGGGTTGTTTTTTTTTTGTTACACAAGTTTTATGTAGAGCAAACATTGGTTTTTTAAAATGACATATCAATTTTACTCTTTTTTGTTGATTTTGTACTTTTGAGTTCAAGGAATGCATGATGCATTAATTATATCAAAGTTTTAATTATCAAAATTCAATGAATATCAATTCCCAATAAGGTTGGATTTAATCTTTAATTTGAAATTGACAAAACTAATGAAATGATTTTTATTTCTAAGAAGATTGTTAATAAGCTGGGAACAAAAACAAGCTCTATTTTAAAACAAATTGAAATGCATCAAAAAATTTATTTAAAAAAATGCATGTACTTATTTAGTTTAATTGAGTCATTCAGCTTTTTTTGTTGTTAACTCGCAAACACTCTTTTAAACGGGTTTAAGTTCAAAAATACATTTCAAAATAATACAAAAATAAAAAGAACGTGGTTTTGATATTTAAATAGAAACATGCGGAAATATGTAGTAAAAGTAATAAATATTCAATGAAAAATTTTAATTTATAGTTTTTGTTTCAAAACAATCGTTTTTCGGTCTTGAGCACATTTAAAATGCAAAACGCGTTGAATGCATAAAAGTGGGTATTAGGTTATTTTGAGGATAAAAGTTAAGTTTGTTAAGTAAATTGAAATAATTGGTTGATTCATTTAGGCATATAAAGGGTGTTTTATTAGATGTGTTGTTTTGAAGAAAAAATAAAACGCTCATAATTAAGCTTTATTATAAAAGTTAAAAACTGTTATTATGTTTTAAAAATGATTTTGGATAAGTGGCTGCCACAGCTGGCTCGAATATATTTAATTCCAGAGGCTTTCTTGCATCAATTTGGTCCGTACGTAAACAACAACGTGCCAAAATTTATCTTCCAAGGCGTCAATTGCTCTTTACAAAGAACATTCCAGCGGTATTTAATCGCACTATGCTAGAGGCCACGACGACGTAAGATAATGCATCATCAGTTTCCTTTAATAAATTGATTGTTTCTTTTTCTGTATGGCGTGTAGCTTCGTCTTGTTAGAACCATAGACTAAAACATTATAGCCGGCGGCTTAATTTTTCAAAAAATATGCACCAACGATTCCCTTTGACCATAGAGAACATTTATGGAGTATTTTTTTGAAGATTCAAGGGCGTTTCGATGATGGCGTACAGATTATGATTATTTGAAATACGGTAACTTTGCTTGTTAACTTAAAACAATCTCGTTTTGGTCCAATCACTGAAAATTCTTTTATGGACATTCAAGTCTTCCTCGATACTCTGCTCTACAGTAGCAATAGAGTTTTCTGGGTACACGGTACGGGGCGCATTATCCACTATATTATATGGTTTCTTGAATTACTGACGTTCATAGGCGATGCATAACCGCGAACTGAACTATTTATAACTTCATATAGGAAGTTATTGTAATTGGTCCGATTTATTGAATTTTACATTTTGACATTTGTCCACGTTTCAAGAACCGTTTCTTCCTCTTCCTCGTCCATACAGCTTCTGCAAAAGTCATTTGCGAATACGCCTATAGTCTCGTAGCGTGCTTTCCTATTAGACAGTGTACTTTAATGACACCTATTATCGAGCTTATATGCGATCTACTTAGAGAGAGAAAGCACCTTGAACGTTTTAAATCCAGTGTTGGCCAGATGTTTTTTGAGACTTGACACGTGGTGATGTTGTTCCACCTGGTGCCTGCCATCCTCACAGCGTCTTGCATTAGCAGCAGTTTATAAGTAGCGATTGGTATGCCAGTACTTGCCAAACGTGGTAGGATGGGCTGTACTGTACCGTTCCGGGTGAGTTCATCTGCCTGGAATGTCTCTATGACCCGGTACCCAGCAAAGGTGAATATTGAACTGTTGTGCCATCTCCATTAGAGATGATCGACAGTTATGGACTTTTAAAGAGTTTGTAGAGACAGAGTCTGTCTGAGAAAATACGGATATCAGGTGTTGATATCACGTTTTCCTTAAGACTTTCTTTATCGCCAAAAGTTTCGCCAGGAACACGCTACAATGATTAGGAAGGCGGAATGAGAGTCGTTCAGAGTACACACCTCCACCAACCCCTTCTTTTGGTTTTGACCCATCTGTATAGAAATGGATTGACTCATCTTCCAGGAATGTCCTATCCTCCCAAAAATATCTGGGAGGTGTGGATATCTGGAAATTTCTGTCGAATTGCAGTTGAAGGGTGGTCTAGTCTGTGTGCTTTGGAATTGATTCTAAGTACCTTAGAATTACGGAGTGGCCAATGTTGTTGGTGGTCCAGTGCGACGAAGCCTTGAGGCGAATAGCAGAGCTTGCAGCTATTTGTTTGCTAAATATGTCAAGAGGTGTTAGGTAGAGCAAGGTGTCCAGTGCCTCAGACGGGGTAGTGCGAAGCGATCCTCTTAAATATAGGCAAGCTGAACGTTGGACATTTTTTAACTTATCCCTGTTTATACCTTTCTCTAAAGCAGTCCACCATACCGCCACACCGTACATTAAAATCGGTCTGATTACCGATGTGTATAGCTTCTGGCTTGTAAGCCCCATTTTTTACCAAAAGCTTTTTTGCGTTTCCAATTTAGTTTTTTGTCTGAGACAAGACCTAGGTATTTAGCCTCGTCTCAGAATTTTAATTGGATTCATTTAATATAAGGAGGGTTGACAAATGGAATTTTGTATCTCCTCGAAAATAAGACCAGATCGGTTTTGTGTGGGTTAACACCTAGTCCACAATGATCTGAAACCCTCCACATCCAGACTAGTTAGGATTTCATTCACCACCAGGTTCCAGAGGAGAGGGGATAGAACATCACCTTGCGGTGTTCCTTTACTAACGAATCATCTACTAAACGGTGATTTTTTAAGAACTTGAGAACTTTAAAAAAAAAAACGCATAAAATTTGCAAAATCTCATTGATTCTTTATTTGAAACGTTAGATTGGTCCATGACATTTACTTTTTGAAGATAATTTTATTTAAATGTTGACCGCGGCTGCGTCTTAGGTGATCCATTCGGAAAGTCCAATTTTGGGTAACTTTTTCGAGCATTTCGGCCGGAATAGCCCGAATTTCTTCGGAAATGTTGTCTTCCAAAGCTGGAATAGTTGCTGGCTTATTTGTGTAGACTTTATACTTGACGTAGCCCCACAAAAAATAGTCTAAAAGCGTCAAATCGCATGATCTTGGTGGCCAACTTACCGGTCCATTCCTTGAGATGAATTGTTCTCCGAAGTTTTCCCTCAAAATGGCCATAAAATCGCGAGCTGTGTGGCATGTAACGCCATCTTGTTGAAACTACATGTCAACCAAGTTCAGTTCTTCCATTTTTGGCAACAAAAAGTTTGTTAGCATTGAACGATAGCGATCGCCATTCACCGTAACGTTGCGTCCAACAGCATCTTTGAAAAAATACGGTCCAATGATTCCACCAGCGTACAAACCACACCAAACAGTGCATTTTTCGGGATGCATGGGCAGTTCTTGAACGGCTTCTGGTTGCTCTTCACTCCAAATGCGGCAATTTTACTTAATTACGTAGCCATTCAACCAGAAATGAGCCTCATCACTGAACAAAATTTGTCGATAAAAAAGCGGATTTTCTGCAAACTTTTCTAGGGCCCATTCACAGAAAATTCGACGTTGTGGCAGATCGTTCGGCTTCAGTTCTTGCACGAGCTGTATTTTATACGGTTTTACACCAAGATCTTTGCGTAAAATCTTCCATGTGGTCGAATAACACAAACCCAATTGCCGCGAACGGCGACGAATCGACATATCACGGTCTTCAGCAACACTCTCAGAAACAGACGCAATATTCTCTTCTGTACGTACTGTACGCATTCGTGTGGTTGGTTTAATGTCCAATAAAGTAAACTGAGTGCGAAACTTGGTCACAATCGCATTAATTGTTTGCTCACTTGGCCGATTATGTAGACCATAAATCGGACGTAAAGCGCGAAACACATTTCGAACCGAACACTGATTTTGGTAATAAAATTCAATGATTTGCAAGCGTTGCTCGTTAGTAAGTCTATTCGTGATGAAATGTCAAAGCATACTGAGCATCTTTCTCTTTGACACCATGTCAAAATCTCGCGTGATCTGTCAAATACTAATGCATGAAAATCCTAACCTTAAAAAAATCACCCTTTAGAAGAGTTGCCAGTTTTGAGTCAAATATTCTGCTAGTAAGCATTAAATGAATCAACTCCCGAAGCGAACTCTCTACATTTAGAGATGTCAGTGCAGATGTGATTGCAGATGTGTCCACGTTGTTAAAGGCACCTTCGATATCAAGGAAAGCAACCATAGTGAATTTTCGACAGTGCGTACTAAAGTGTGTAACGCTGTTTCCACCGATTTACCTTTACAGTGGCATGTTGAGACGAAAACAGAAGTCTTGTATCAATACTTGCCCTTATTTTTTACCATAGCAATTTAAAAATAAGTTGAAAATTTCAGTAATGAAAAATACTGAACAAAAAAATATTTTTCACCTCGAAATTTTACGAACAAAAAAGGATTTTATCTCCAAAACTATTTTGTTGCAACGAAGAATAAAGTTTTTAACATCTGATACATTTTTGAGCAATATCAAATTTACAGTTTTTTTATGAATAATAAAAATACCAAAACTTGGTAAAAATTTACTTACGACTCAAATAGCTTTTCAAAACCTAAACATATTGGCTTCAAACTTTTTCATCCACAGAAAATATTGTTTTCGATATTCAATAATGTTTTTATAAGAATCCAACAGCCCGTTTTTCATAAAAAATAAAATCTACATAAAATAGTACTCAAAATTGGTAAATATTGATGTCCGGTTCTCGATATCTCTTAAATTAATTTGATTCAATGTTTCCAATTTTCTAGTAATTTTACGACATTATCAAACTATTAATTTTTCGTTCGTTAAAATATTCGATATGATTCATATTTTTTAAAGTTATAATAATTGGGTACATTCGCCTTTAGGAATACATAAAGAGATTCTTTTTTTAACCACACTAAGCGAATGTGGAATGCCTTACCAAAATATATCATATCGATAATTCGGATGTTTTAATTCATAAAAGTTTGGTTTTACTTATTATGAAGTTAACTTATCTCAATACTAAAATTTTATCGTCACCTAATATATTACTCTGTAACCATGCAAAGCCATTTAAAAATATTCCCTACAAATACTTACTTAAACAAAACGCCTTTACTGAAAACGTGCTAACCATTATGTAACTAAACTGATGTTGTTGTCCAGAATTTGCCCCCATCATACAAGTCTAAGCTAAAGGTCTCCCAATTCACAACATTAAACGATTATGCATTTTTTGTGAGAAACACTATTAACAGCTCTGTTCAACAATAGCGCCATCTATGTATAAATACAGCACAGAAAGAGGAGCCCACAACGACTCTGTTGTCCTAATACAATTCAATTTTGTTTCATTTCGTACAAAAACATGGTAGCACAGTACTTAACCCACCATGAAAATACGTTGGTTTGAAATGTAAAGAAAAAAGAGGTCTTTACACTCGACTTAGTTTTTAAGCTTGGCTAAGATCGAACACACGAATATAAACCTTTATAAAAGACTCCAATGCAAATTCGCATATTGTTCTGCTTTTGACGGGACAATACTTAAAACGCATTTGCCGCCTTTTGCTGGGCGACACAGCGTGTTTTTTTTTATTTAACATTTTAACGTCACATAAAGTTTGTAAAAAAACGGCTAACTAACTTGTAATCGCTTGACTTAAACGTTTAATTTATGATTTCGCTAAAATGGTGCTCATGTTTTTGGTGGTGATGGCGATGGCTATGGCAGTGCAGTCTACTTTACTCCACATGGTTGTGTTCAAAGTTTTTGTACCGTTAAATGCTTTGTCTAAATAATTGTCTTCAAAAAAACACAATCGTGTGTTTTTGAATTGCGTCTTGAGACGAGTCGCGGTGTAAAATTGTAACACATGTGGACGTATATTTAGACGCGAATTTGACCGCACTATATATCCATAAAATTGCACTGATTTTAGATACGAAAATGTAAGAGGCTCGAAGACTTTTTGGATTTAAAGTTGTTATTTGTCTCTTTGGTTTTGGTGTGAAAGAGTTTTGCGTGCTATAGTTAAGGCGTTACGGTCGTGGCGGCTTCTTTTCATCAGGCTTTCATCGATTTAATCGAAGTCAATATACATACAACATCGTAGTGTTTAACTGTTTAAGCGGCTTGTGTGAATTCTGTTTTTATTGGATCATTTGAAGTCAAATAAGGCTTTCAATTAAGTAATTCACTTTTATGAGGCTGGCATTATAACAAGAACTGATGAAGGAGCTCAATAAAGGCTAGAGGTGAAGTGGTCAATGCATACATAATGCCTAATATGAGTTGTTTGCAAATGTAAATACCCAGATTATTGAACGAAGTTTTAATGATTTAACTTATATAAGCGTCGACATGAGTCTAAGGAAGTCAACTAATTTCGAAAAGAAGCTGAATCAAAGTGGAAGCTGTGTAGATTTTGTGATTTTTGCCACATAACATTTATAGTCCAATAATTTGTCAAAATATTTGTAATTATTGTTTTTAATACTTCAAAAGCGTTTCGCATCAAGTTCTCTTGTCGAAAATACGAACTCTTACTATTGGTGAATCTCTGTTTTTTTGGATTAAGATATGACCATTCTGACCGTTTAATAAAAGTTTTCTGTAACATTTATTTTGGTCATTATGGTGGTTATGATTTCTATCGCTTCTTATGTCTTATCCCCAAAAAATAACCCACTGGCTATACACTTCGCTAATCAGACCGAATCTCATTAATGGAGCTGTCGTATGGTGGACCACACTGGACAAAATGGTAAATCTAAATAAGCTTATCAAAGTCCAGCGGTCAGCAGTAATGTGCATCACAGAGGCACTTCGCTCAATACCAACCGCAGCACTGGAAGTGCTTTTAAACCTAAACCCTTTTGACATCTTCTCCAAAATGGTGGCAGCCAACTCATGTGTAAGGCTTAGAGCCACCTCGTAATAGACCAGTAACAATACTGGACATACTACTATTCTTGACAGTTTTAGATCTATCCCAGATCGCTTAGACTATACCACCCCAAAAATGGTATTCGGTAAAAGCTTCCATGTGTCCATCCCTTCAAGATCCTCCTGGGAAGAAGAGAGACCCCTGGAAGACGATGCGGTACACTTCTATACAGACGGTTCAAAGACCAATCACGGAGTTGGAAGTGGTATCTCTTCGGAACAACTGAATCTCAGTCTATCCTATAGACTTCCCAATCAATGTAGTGCATTCCAGGCAGAAGTAATGGCGATTAAAGAAGCACTATCCTGGCTCAAAGTAAACGGTATATCTTGCAAGGTTATACGAATCTTATCGGACAGCCAAGCCGCTCTTAAATCTCTCGCGTCTGTCTCCACAAACTCTCAAACAGTCCACGATTGTCGATCATCTCTGAATGAGATGACGGAACAGTTTAACATTCACCTCATTTGGGTGCCGGGCCACAGAGACATTCAGGGAAATTGCAAAGCCGATGAGCTCGCCAAAAACGGAACACTTCTGCCTTATGTTAGACAAAAACATAACATAGGAATACCACTTGCTACATGCAAATATCTTCTCAAGTAATATGCTTTAGAAACAACAAATGCTAGATGGTCACAAAGTACCACCTGCCTGGCAACCAAGCAAAGATAGCATAGACTTAAAACGGTCAATAGGCTTGATATCCCTGAGCAGACAACGTATAAGCACTTCAATTGGAGTAATAACTGCCTAATAGGAAGGCATGCTCTGAGGCCAGGGGTCTACACAAATGACTTTTGTAGAAGCTGCATGGACGAGGAGGAAGAGGAAACAGTCCAACACCTTCTATGTACATGTCCAGCACTCTCCATTAGAAGGAATAACTTTCTCGGTAATCCCTTCTTCGATAATACCAGTGAACTGGCAACGATTGACACAAAACGTCTCTCTAACTTTATTAAAAGTACGAAATGGTTTGTTTAAGTTCATTACTCTCCCATGAGTAACCTCATTAGTGGTATCACAATGGACCCTTGAGGTCTACGTGCTTCAATGACATCTGGACAGCCACTCCAACCTAACCTATGTCTTATCACCTAACGACATACTAACCCAAATGATAAAATGGGATAACACCCAAAAAGAGAAACGTCTTAACAAAAATATCACTAAGAAAACGTCATAAAGCTCAAATAAATTATCGTCCCATAGCGAAACTTTTGGATATTCCTAAATTGCTTACATGCCTTGTCTTTCTTTTAATTGGTTCTTCAGCAATGTGTGAAAACTGACATTTATTTGTTAACAAAAATATAGAATTACTAATTTATAACAATGCTCTACTCTTTATTTGGATGCATTCGAAAAATGCTCTCAACTCTATTGCATCTTTACAAACTTCAACAAGGCAATGGAATTAACGACCGTTTCGTTATGTGGATTTCTCCACTTAAAGAAAAAATATTAAAGCACTATGTTCAGGAGTTACCCTTTATGTGAATTTAAAATCAATTCTGATGTACCTCAATGAAGGCACCTGGGTCCAGTGCTGTTTATTTTATTAAATTCAAATAGGAAGCTATTGTAATCAGTTCGATTTTAGAGTTTTGATATTTCTCGACGTTTTAAGGTCCCCAGTGTCTAAATACAAGATTTTTAGCGAGATATATTTGTGTGCAGGTGTACGTACGTTCGGGAAGCTTTTTTCTTCGTCCATGCCTCAGAAACTAGTGTCACATCACCCAAACGAACTGTTAATACCGAATCGCCCAATTTAGAAATGTTCTAACACCCAAAAGATTAAGGGTGGACACTATAACTTAAAGAGTGGTTGGGGCTTTAAGACTTGAATAGACTGGACTTATTTCGCTTTCTGAAAATGAAATGTAAATTTTTTGTGCTTTTGATCTGACATTTTTTTGTTTTATTGATTGTGTTTGGGCCACAAAATTTAAAACACAAAATGTCGTAGTGGGCAAAAGAAATATACATTTTGTCAAAATGCCCAAATATTAAAACACAGAACATCTTTTTGGCTATTTTTCAATTGGTATTTTGGCTTTATTATTTAAATATGACATTGATTTTGGGCTTTGCGGCATTTTCTTCTGAAAGAGTTTTTGGCCGATACAGCCATTAAAAATATATATATTGGGCAATAAGATCTTACGCTTCTTTTCATTTGCAATGTCATAAAACCCAAATAAACTTTAAGGCCCATAGGTTCGGTGATATTTCCCAAATCGTACAACAACAAGATTTAACAAAGTTCTTTTGAAATTTCTAATTTGGGCGTTATGGCTTTGGGCGAAAAGACCTAACGCCCAATTTCGAACGTACTGTCAAGTGTTGAGATTCTTTTTTTAGCTGCACATCAAAGTTTCGAATGTAATCTGTCCAACTCGATTTTTCCCTCTCATTTTGATATTAAAAATTTTAAGGCCAATGTAGACAGTATCTTCTAGTAAATCTTTCCATATTAAACTTTAAATATATTAAGGGTAGTCTTAACACCTATGCGGTTAATATTATTTTCGGAAGAATTTAACACTAAAGGACAGACCCCATATCAAGAAAATAAATACGATCTTTCGATAAAATGATTTTTAGCAACCCTTTTCTATCAAATTATTGTTTTAAAGCCAATGTGGCTATCGTAGAAATAGGCCGAGTGGGATCTCATGGTTTATCTCACCGAACACTGAAACAATCGTTGCAAAGGTATTTGATAGAAATTGGCATACAACTCTTCTATAGAGTGATGAACGTTTTTTTTTTCTGAGCAAGAAATTACCTTTCGAACCGCTTAATTCAAGCAGTATAATAATAAGGGTTCAAATCCTCTATGATGGTGTACCCCAGGGCTCCGTTTTGTGTCCGATACTCTTCCTTATTTTTAAAGATGATCTTTTGTCTTAAACTTCTAACCCACTTAATTGTTTCACTGGTTGCAGAAGCCTCAGCTTTTTCTTTTCTTTTTTAGATTCCCACACTTGTCCTTCGGATGTAGAATGCAGCGTATGATAAGCTCATTAAATTCTGATCTTGACAGTATTGTCCTATGGCAAATCAAAAATCATGTTAAATTTAACTATTAGAAAACTCAATGCTGTCTGCTGTCACAAAAGTGTGCGAGTAATGTTGTCAGAGATGGAAGGGACCTACAGTTTATATACGGCTAATTTGAGAAAGCACTTTTTCATGACAAGAATTACTCTTGGAGAATCTGTCAATTCTTCGCAAGGATTGAACCCAAGACCCTTTGCATGACAGTCCAACGTACTAACTATCACGCTACGGGTACTACATATTTGAGTTGGTGCCCCAATAACGTACTTGAGTATTTTGGGTTAAATTGAAAATAGGGTTTTAAAAATGGAAAGACATTTTCTACTCTTGAACACCGCCTTTAGGTGTCATGTCTATCATTGTTTTATCGCTATTTTCATAAACAAAATAACCAGGTGCATTCCTTCTCTCAAACAATTTAACCCCAATACCCGAACATCTTTAAATTCTCATCATCTTCACCCTTGAGCCAAATTTTGAAGGCAGTGTTAAGTACAGGGATTCTTCCCTTAGACACAATGCTCGAATGTGGAATGTCTTAGCAGGAATCTTTTTAATCCTGAAATCCCTTCCTAATGGCTCAAACTGTGTGTAATCATTACAAGGGTTTTCATAATCCCTTACGCACGCATTATATACTTTTAAAAAATCAATATAGTCTACTTATAAATTTTGTATTTTTGAGTTAAAATAGGCCTCACAGATGACGTTTGAAAATTCGAGACATTATTAAGCCACTTATTAAGAACACAAGACAAGATTAAATATGTTTGCTATAGTAAGAACGCTTGAACCTCTCAAATTAACTACATTTTATTACTTTATTTTGGCTTCGTCAAGATTTTTTATACCTTGCCTAATTTTCTGACGGCTAGAACCGTCTAACTTCAACTTTATAGCCAAAAATTCTCCAAAGTGGGTTTATAAAGTCATTTTCATAAAACTCAAAATGATCCATTTTACCTTCTATATTTCTCATGTACTTTTACGAAATCTGATTATTAAAAGCTTTGAGTTACGTATTCCATAATAGAGTTTAATTATTGAACTTTCTTCCACATATAAGTGCTTTCCATTATCTTTTATTATTCTAAATATATTCAACTTCCAAACGTTTTTTTCTATCTTTTTGTTTTTATAACCAAAAGATTAAAAAAATACATAAAATAAACAAAATTCGCAATCAATTCAATTAAACAATTAAATAATAATTTTTAAACTTCGATTAAAATTACCTTACTGACACATTGGTTTCATTAACTTTTGCCCACATCCCATAAACTTATACTTGCTTCTAAAGCTATCCAAGTTTAGAGAGTATTAGTATACCTGCAAGTAGCTCAGAGTGAAAATCCTACACTCTGGTCGTGGTCGGTCTGGGTCTGGTGCGGTCATATGCCCACCATTTACGGTCTTGTGTATGTCCAAATTCAAAAAACCAGCCACAGTAAACGTTACCCTAGTTCTGCAAAGGTAGTTAATCCACCACCACCACAAATCCGAATCCGCGAAAAAGTAAACATTTGCGATATGCAGATGGTAATAAAAATAAAACTGACAGAAGGCCGCACTTAAATAAAAACACTTTGCAATTGGAGCAATGGGATTTGATTACATGACTTTGTTGTTTTTCTATTCAAGGAGGCAAAGCTGGAGTTAGTTTTTATTTCTTGTATCGAATTTAATCGAAAAGACTTAAATTTAATAAATGACCACACGAATACCAGAAATAAAGTGTTATGATGCCCATATTATGTGAATGTGGTCGTCAAAATTAAGTGCTTGCATGTTCAAAAAATTAAATCGACTCCACAAAAATATTTCGTTATTAATTTTATCATTTGATTAGTTCAAAATAGCAGAATTGTGATAAGCAGAATTCGAGTAAAAGCTTAAGTACCGCCTTAAAACCAGCTGCACTTAACAAAATGATTACACAACTTTATTATTCGATATTTAATGCCTCAACAAAAATATTGTAAGTTAAGTTTTTAGTTAAATAAACATGGCTAAGAATTTCTTACTTTCTATTAAAAGCAAACTGTTTTCTATTTCAATAATTGATCCTCCAAATAGCAATTCCTTAAAATTAAAAGAAATCCATCAGTTTCTATCACATTTTGTTTTAAATTTGTTTACGGATAAACATACATTTTAAAAAGTTCTTTAAAAACAGAAATCAAACGAACTTTATCGATTGTTAAAAAATCCTCAATAACGTCGGAATACACGCTGTAAGTTTTGAATTGATACTGCAACAGATTCTAAGGAAGTACATAGGGAAGCACAGATTTTATGACACCATGTCTGAACTTCGATAAACCTTTAAGTACTATCTTCCCGGATAGGAATGAATGGGTGAACAATATTCAACACATGAGTGAGTCGACTATGTCCAAAACACTGATGGCTTGAAAAGGGATTATGGATGATAGAGTAGGTGCAGGTTTCTTTTCCAAAGCAGTCAATCTTGCCAAATTCTTCAGGCCTGCCGATCAAAGCATTGCCTTTCAAGACGGGGTATTGCAAGGCGCAATAAAATCAAGATAAGAGACCAATTAAAGATAAACTCTTGCCACGGCGGGGAAATAATGGCCCAAATTCAACAAAACTAGATCCCGTTCGATGCATCAACTGTACGATTGCTTGGGAGCATAATAACAGGTGACAAACTGTTGGGTTATCATAAAAAAAATGCGGCTTACTACCGATGATATTATGTGCAAGTTCTTGATTGATAAGAAAAAGCAAGAAGACACTTCTTATGCCACTTTCCAGCACTTTGACACATTTGAAACAATCTCTTAGGCAGACTCTTTTTCGAAAGTTTGCAGGTCCTTTCCATCTCTGACAACATTACTCGCACACAGGAATGGTTGAGAGTTGTAAGTCACTAGGCCCTAATTTATTTATTTTTAACCTCAATGCCGCTTTCCATAAGTGGTACTGTCATCCAGGAAATTAATCAAATTTCAGTACTCGGTATGTGTATCATAGATCATCTCTTATGGAATGGTCATTGATTCGACATTGCCCAAAATGCTGCTACTTGCTTTAGATTTCAACGACGAAGGTGCAAAAAATTGTTCACCTCTTCTGGTTTGGTTGTAATTTATAAAACCTTCATTCTTTAGGAAAAGTTTGAATTAAGAATCCAAAAAAGAGCTTTGAGATGTGCGATAAAACTAAAAAACCGAACCCTTTACATCGCTCTAACACTGCCGCAATATTTCATACGTGTACGTTTCGTTGTTGTTACGATATTTTTGCAAACAATGATCTGTCTAATTAACCAGTTGCATCTCTCAAAGAATTCAACCATAAAATTCGAACTTACAGGAATGCTCTCCAGTTTAGTCTTGAGCGCAACTTTAGACGTATAGAGATTCTGTTTTTTAACCGCACATCGAGAATATGGGATCCTTTATCCAACTCTTCTTTTCGCTCTCTTTTTTGAAATTCAAAACTTTTAAACTAAGTCCATCGTAACTCTGTCAGTAATCCTTCCCTGTTTTCTTAAAACTTAAACTGTGTCTAAGCATTGAATAGGTTAAGGGAAATAATAACCCTCTATATATTAATAGTTTATTTATAAAATAAAAATAGCTCAACACGAAAGTATCATTGATTTTTCTGAAGATGATGCAGTCGATAGACAATTTTTAGTGGTAATTTTTTTGTAGTCGATAGTGCAGTCTATTTATAGTAAAATTTGTACTGAACGGATTCACCGAACCGATCTTAGACATTATTCCTATTTCCATGAAGATTTGGATAATTTTGATGGATTTGATGGACCCAATTAACAAGGGTCCGTTTGAGCAACTTAAGAGCCTAAGGGTAGGTAAAAGTGGCTATCAGTGAAAGAGTAGGTAGGACACACCCCTTACGAAACGTGAAGGGCTGATTATATTAATATGATTGAGATCATTTAGATCGTTATAGAAGAAAGCAGGGTATGTTCAGAGGTGGCAAAGAGCTATTTTTCATCCATACAGCTCCTGCAAAAGAGAGAATACACCTAGCCGCGTGACGTCCTTTCTTATTATATAATATAAACTTGATCTGCTTATAGATAGCAAAAAACCTTAAGCGCTTTAAATCTAGTGTAGGGAAGATGTGTTGTCATGACCTGACACTGACATGTGGTGGTGTTATTCCACCTGACATTTTCCTTCTTCTAGCATCTTAGGCTCGTTTCACACTACACGGTTTTGACCGCACGGCAAAAAACCGGACGGCGATTTTATTAGAGGCGAGAAGAAAAGTATATACGCTTTCATATTATACAGTCACTGCAAAATGCCGGCACAGCACTGGGTTGCATGCAACCGTCTCCCAGTAGGAAATTTGCTCACCAATGAAAATTTTGTGTGAAATCGCCAAGGAAATCAGCTACTCGAATCATTGAGGAATAGCATGCAATGAAATCCTTACTGAAAGGCATTGCGTTTTTCCTATGATTATACAATCCACCCTATCTTTTTCCTTGTAAAATATTTCATTCCCGATATGAAGCACGAGATGGGTGTTTTGTTTTTGTTTATATTTGCCTTTTTCTTCTCTACCTGCCACTGAATAATACGGAGATTGGCTTTAGTTTTAGAATTTCAATGCTCGGGTTTTTAACATATAATAAAAAATTGCATATCTCGTTCGGCAGCCTGGTTTGCTTCGAGAAACAAAGTTATTTCCAACAACAACGACCGACGGTGATGGCGACGGATGGTTGAAGGATTGCAATCAGCGTTACCACTTTACTTCAATTGAAGTAGATCTACTTCTTTTTTTTCAAATAAATTTAAAATCTACTTCCTAATTCGCACCATCATCAAAATATTGAAATCTACTTCATTTTCAATATCTTGTTTTTTACCTACTTCAATTTTAATAAAAATAGACTGAATCTACTCTTTTTTTCTCTCACTCTTGTACGTAGTCTTAAAACTTTCTAGAGAATTAAAAATCGCTTGAGTATTTGCATTTGCAGTGAATATGTATATTATTTTTTTCTGTTTGTTAATGTTTTAAGTTGGACCCTAGTCTTATTTTGGATTTGATTGTTTGTTTTCAATATGAAAAGATATTTTCACTTTTTTCCTAAAACCTACTTCCACTTTTTTTTGAGAAGTGGTAACGCTGATTGCAATGTTCGGATTTTTACATATCATATACCCTGGTTACAAGAGGAGATCGAGGAATCGAATCGAATCGAATTGAGATCTCGATCCAGGTATATGGTGGCACTGAATCGAGGAATCGAATTCAAATGGAATCGAAATGACATTTGGGTTGTATTTGTGTGCGTACTGCTACGTGAATAATTTTCAAATTTTAAAACAATGCTCTCAACACAAAGACGAGCGCCAAATTAAATTCAGCTTATAACCAAAAATACTTCATTTAAATGGAGTATTTTTGCTTAGAACAAACAAGATAGAAAAAACTTATCGCACGCACACAAGCAAGACCTCACACACCATTAACTCGATTCCCCGATTCAGGTTTACAAACAAATTTTCGATTCGATTCACCTCTTTCAGTGGGATCGGATCGAGTAATCCTATTTCGATCCGATCCAGGTCTATACGGCGCTAAATCCTGATTCAATTCGGATTCAATTCTCCTTGTAAACGCGGTAATAAAAACTTCGATTCACGATCCTCAGCCTGGTTTGCTTAGAAACAAAGTTATTTCCAACAACAACGCACAGTGTTCGGGGTAAGTGATTTTTTTTGAAAGCATTGTTGTTTTTTCGAGAAACAATTTTCCAGTTGAATTCCATTGTTCATAGTGTCAACAAGTGAGTAAAGCTTAAAATTATTAAAAAGAGTTTAGAAAATAAAATATAAGTGTAAAAAAGTGAATATTTTGGTAAATTGGTAGAATTTGTGTTCAAATGGACAAGGAAAATATTCAGGTAATTTTATTTAAATTACAAATCCCTTTCTACAATTATTTAGTCCTATTTTATTGCTCTTTTTCTAAAGGCTTCCGGATCTAAACAGTCGGCAATGGACTCCATTGAATTTTCACCCACAAAGCAGGCAAGGCGGATTTTTAAGAAAACGGTAATTATAACTACTATTATTTTATTAAATGAAATTTCTATATATCTGCTTTACATTTTGTATAGAATCAACAAGATATGATAGACGAAATGAGAGCGGACATTAAACATTTGTGTGTCACCACGGAGCAGCTAAAAAATGGGATTTGCACATTGGCATCATTTTTTTCAATAAAATCATAAAAATTTACATGACTGTTTTTTTTTTTAATATTTGTATCCAAAGATTTAGGTTTAGTAAAAAATAATTCGATAATAAAAACATGATTGACTTCATTTATGCACATTCACTACATTTTTCACCAGGTCAATTTGCATTAGTGAATGAGTTACATTGGCTTCCCTAAGGAAACCACTGGTCAATATTCATTTATGAAAAAGGCGTTCAATTTTGCAAAGTGAATTCCTTGGTGAACATTCATCACATTTTTCACCAATGTAAAGTACACAAGTATATCAGCAACTCCACTAACCCAGTGATTTCCCCGGTGTGAGTTCACGGTATTTTTCATCAACTACAATTCACTTTGGAATACACCAAATGCACTTGCTTGGTGATTTCCTCACTGAACAGTCACCATGAAATTCACAACTTGGTGAACGCCAATCCAATCCTCATGTTAATTTCACTGATGTTTTCACCATGTTTTCATGGGGTGTAGCTTCCATTCACCAAGGAATAAGTTGGTGATTCACCGATGAATTTTTTGAAATTTCCTACTGGGCTACTACCTTTACAGAGATAAGCTTAGTGGCGTACGTGATGAAATGCATGTTTACAAATCATACGATTTTATTCGTGCGGCAGAGTTCGATCAGCTACTTTAAGAAACGATTACTTGTGTATACTTAGCACAGGAACCCTGCATATATCGTATTTTACCTTAAGGCTAAAACCGTATAACGTGTAATTACCTATTGAACCGTGTAGTGTAAACGAGCCTTACATTAGCAATAGATTATATGAAGCACTTGGTATGCCAGCATTGGCCAAACGTGTAACTTAAAAGCCTTAAGACCGTTTAATTTTGTTTGTGGAAATATTTTTTGTTCTTTCTGTGTGACGCAAATGATTTAGATTTTCCAACTCACTAATTTGTCCCAACAGCTCAAATTTTGTCCCAAATTTCATTATTGTCACCCAAGAAGGTCTTCATTTTTCCGAACTACATATGCCTGAAAAATGCTCACCAGTTTTTGTACTGAATTGTATTAATTTTTATAAGTTGCTGGAGTATATTTTTAATTGTATTGCAATGTTTCCAAAAATGACAGCTTCAAAAGTGACAGATGCCCAAATAACGGACTATTAAAAATGAAACCTCTTTCTAGCATAAAATTTTGCTTGTAAGTCAATGTCCCTTCTGATTCCTGAGTTATGATGTATGAAGGAAGCATACCAACATATGAAAAAGTCCTTATTCCTTTACTAATATGACAAGGACCCCTTTACACAAAGCTTTAAATAAAATTGTGTAATAAATAAATAAATCATAGAAATATGGGATTATGGAAAAGCTATCATTGACTGTCATCATTGAAAATTTTATTTCAAAAAGCATGAGTTTGGTTCGAAATGAAGCTGATGAGTTCCAGATTGTTGGTAATACGAAGCAAATACATTATTAAATCCAGAACTTTTCTTTTATTTTTCAATGATGAAACCGATTTCAACGATGAAATCGTATTCAATGATTGCCGATCTCACATTTTAGAAAATAATTGTCGCACTAAAAATGTTCTTTGTATTCCCAACTGTCAGTTGAACTTTCAATACTTAACTCTTAACTAAAATGCTTGAATCCAATGAGGAAATGTGTGAACAATGTCGGAAATTTTCAATGATTGGTTTCAATGATGAAAACCAATGATAGCTATAACTGGCACCTTATGAAGTTGAGCTCTCAATTAAACGAAAAAACATAATTAGCAGACAATATGACTTGATTGTAAGTTTTTGTTGAATAACTTTCCAATAATGAGAAGGACATTCTTTGGCGTCTAATCAGATATCAAAAACTTACCTTATTCCCTTATATCGCCTTAACCTGCCCAAAGACTTCCAATATGAAGTTAAAAATAAAAATGATTTTTCATTCAAAAATCTTCAGTTCTAAGATTTTTATTAAATCATATTTATTCCTAGGTAAAATTTGTAAAGTCTTGTTAATATGAAAAAATGAATCTATCTTTGTTATATCCCAAATTTCTAGGTATACTTTACCTATACCCACCTTAAGCCTCGCCCAAATCTTTAATAAGAAAAAAACCTAATTACTTGGTAGCAATCGTAACTTTTAGTTTACAGATTTATTTTGTTAGATGCCATTTCAGACTGCCCTTTCAACCATTGATATCAATCTAAGATAGTTAATCAGTCTTAATAGGATTTGTATAACCTTTCATTGCATCAATGGCTTCGCAATGAGAGATTATAACGCAATCGTTTAGTGTTTTAATATACAGAGAACTCAAAGCTTACTTAGTTTTGTTTAAAACTTCAGAAAAAAAGAAACAGTTTTGAAACCACAAGCCAAATCGTGACAGGCATCTTTCATTAAAACTATATTGGTCTCGACCATTTCTTAAGCTCTATTGATATAAGCATTTATAAGTTCGATTAAAAACTATGTTCTTTATTAATTTATTTTGTTTTTTCTATTTTTTTTTGCAGGTAAGCACAAATGATGTAACGAACTTCAAGAGAACTTACCTTGCAATGCTCTGATTGTAAAGATGACAGGTGTTTTTGTTTAAGTTTAAAGAAGTCTATCTATTTTTATAATTATAAGTATTTAAAATCAAAATAAACAAAGGATTTTGTTTGAAAGACAATTTACAATGCTCGCTAAGTGTAACATTTGACACAATTTCGCAAAACTTAAAGTGTAGTTTACACCATCGATTATTATGTTCAAAAATTAAATTTACCTTGCTAAACGTCTCATTTCTAAAACAACAGATGGCGCAAAATATTTATAGTAATTCACAAAAATATGCATAAAAGTCTTGAAGAAAAAATGAATTGCATATCGAATTATAGTCGTGTCGTGAGGTAAGAAATCAATTAAATTATCTTTGACACCTTCAGTGATTCTGCATCATTCTTCTGCTTCACTGCGTTGCACATTTCATCGCTGTCATTTCAAAAGACATAACACAATGATAACTGTTATATCCCCATTAGAATAAAATAAACATGAGTGTAATATGACAACTTGAAGATGCCACTTAAAAGATAGATACAAAATAAAATTGTCGTTGGTGTTTATTACAAGACCTTCAAAAAAGAAAGGTCAACAAATAATAAAACCATCGAAGACTAAAGAAACGAAGACATCATTGTCTTTTCAAAAGCGCAATATGGGTTCATGAGTTCTTGAGCTGGCTTGTTGAACGTAGGTACATTGTCGGTCGTACGTACCTCCATAGTTGTAGGCTTGTTTGTCTTATGACTTTGGTTAATAGTTAACAAGGTGTTAACATTGTTATGAGTGTCGATGCGGGCTTAGCTGTTAGTATCAAGGTATTGATTGATTTGTTAACGAGATTTTATATAATATTATTCATTGAATTTTAGGTGCAACATCGAGACCGAGAGGTGCTAGTTTAATAATTGAGAGGTATTTATATACAACAGGATATTGAATGTAGGTTTTATGTGTCAAGTATTAGAATACTTGTGTTTATAATTATAAGTGGGATCAAATTAATAATATTGTGCAAATGACATTGGTACGACTTTTTAGTAAAGTTTTAAATCTATTTTTCTTGGTAAAAAAGCTGTAAGCTTTCGTTATCATAAATTCATAAACTTAAGCTTAACTGAGAATAATTGTTCAACATTTTAACAAGTCAGGAAAAATTGTGCAGAACCCATTTTGAGTGGACCAAATACTGACATGACCGAAAATTACGCCCTATAAAACTCCAATAAAAGCTTTGGTTATTAGAAAAATACTTGACCATAATCTACTTTCACACACATCCCATAGTTCTAAAGATGTATGTTTTTCAACTCTGGTAAGACTCCCCGTTTAGGCACCACAAATTCGTTTGATCTATATAATCGAAAATAAAAATATAAAAAGATGACGGACGTATATTGAAAAAATTAGCGATCTTAGAGCCATTTCGTCGCATTCAGAAAGGAAATCAGGTTTTTTTTTTTATAATTAGCGAACAATAAAAGGGTTTTGTATACCTTTAATATGGATAGTAGGTGTTGGTGTACATTGATTTTGAATTTCTGAACATTGCAATGATAGGGAAAGATAAAACGTGGCAAGGCATTCCATATTCGCGCAGTACGGCTAAAAAATAAAACTCTCTAATTCATACTACGGCCGAAGTTGAACTCAAGGGTAAACTGATGGGGATTCCTAAAAGCGCGGGTATTATACAGTTAAATTGTTTAAGGGTAAGAATGCAACTGGCTATTTCACTAGAACAAAGTCCGTCGAAAAAATCGGTAAAAAAGAGTAAGACAAGAAACTTTACGACGATGTTCGAGTGACGCAATCGTGTTTATGATGTTAATGTTACGAATCATTTTAAAAGCACTTCTTTGAATATTGTCCAAGAGGCTTAAATAAGTTATTGGAGCAATAGGCCAGAGATGAAAGTTATATTATAGTTTCGGACGTATATAGGTTTTGTAGATTGTAGCCAAATCAGTCTCATCAGTCTCTAAAAACATAGACATATTGCGGCATTTTTGGCGACATCGCGTACGTGATCGCTCCACAAAAGGTTGTTGCTGATGCACATTCCAAGGATATCTAGATTTTCAGTTTCGTTATGCAAGTGCCATTCAAAGATAGTGGTAAAGAGGATATATTTCACTTTAAGACAGCATTGGATGTTCGAATTAAATTCCACACGGTTTTTTAATCCCCATTGTACAATGCCGTGTAGATCGGAATTTTATGAACTTGTCATATTTTGTCGTTGCAGTTCCACATTCGAAAAGGAGGGTTGTGAGTCTGAAACGAATATGAAAAGCTAAGAGTGCTATCGTCAGCGAAACAATGTATTGGATTATAAATAGCAGACAGGAGATCATTTATAAAAATGAAGAAGAGGATCGGAGACAAAATGAAGCCCTGGGGCACACCAGCATTTACGAGTATTTTATGGGTTTCTGACTTGAATCCGTCCAAATAAACTTGTATTGAACTGTTCCAAAGAATACATTTAATCCAACGAAGAAGAGATTCGTCAATACCAAAAGAACGCATTTTTGATAAGAGAGCTTGAAGCCAAACACCATCAAATGCTTTTAAAATATAAAGTGCAATAATCTTACTTTCTCCGAAACGATGTAAAGATCTGCTCCCCTGTTCGGTATTGCTACGAAAGCTGTATTTCTGGTCATTGAGAAGCTTCCGTTCCTTAAGATATTTCTTAAGCTGATAGTTCATCAGCGTTTCCATGGCCTTGGAAAGAAGGAACGTTAGTGCTATCGGTCGATAATTTACGGGAGAAGAAGATTCGTCTTTTTTTGATTCGACGAACAAATGAAGTTTTCCGACAGCCAGGACCAAGTCTAGAAGAATAGGATAGATAGAAAAGCTTACGCAGTGGTTTTGCTAGCGTGGAAGAACACCTCTTCAGAATATTAGCGGTGATACTATCCGGTCTCAGAAAATTCATCAATCAACTGGCCAGGGCAGTACATTTACAGAGGAAGTGAATCACAGTCTCCATTTCATGTTGGTCATCGCTGTACGGCAGTAAGTATTGTGAGGTATACCCTACCCAGACTTACTGCATACTCTCCTAACGGCCAATGTCCGCATAAAAGTTCAATGGAACTGTTTTTGTTATAGGTAGGTCTAACTTCTTGGATATGTTCGTTAGACTGTTCCATCTGCAGTTGGATTCTGTCAGAAAAATTGAGAAACTTTTGCTCTTCAAAGCGCCTAGAGCTATATTCACCCTTTTCGTAAGTGAACTACCTCATCAGACCGTTCATTTCCATTGATGCTTCTATGATCTGGAACCCAAATAATAGTAACACGGAACTTTATTTTGAGGCTGGATAGTTCATCCCGACATTCTTGGGTCATAATAGCAGCCTGGCTATCAGTGCCGAAAGCCGTGTTTCTTTTTTGGTTTAAGTTTAACTTGAGTATTTTGCATACTTCTTTGATTTCTAGTAATTCCACTTGATATACACTCGCACAATCGGGTAGCCGAAAAAACTTAGAGACATTTAAGGACTCAGAGAAGATTCCCGACCCAACTCCAATCTTCATCTTTGACCCGTCAGTTAAGATAATGGTATCGAAGACTTTCGTAACCATGGCGACATGTCATCCTTGCGGTTCTTCCTGACAAGAAAGATGACTTTAAAATCCTTACTGATTTTAAGATAGGGTTGCAGTAATCGGTGTCCGTCTCAAAAATATCCTCTAGAATCAGTTTGTTAGTGTAGCCCGTCATAGAGTCTGGAAAGCTAACAGTTTAATTCTTTAAGCCTTAGAATAAATAAATATTTAATGTGTAGGTCTACTAGTAGGAGGTGAAAAATAACATTTAAGGCATATTTTACGATCGTAGGGCCCTATAGTAAGTGCAAGCCACAACGGCTGGTTTAGTAAGTTTTGTTCGTAAAGAGCATCGGTTCAGTTTTGCTCTGATTATCACCGAGATCACTGCTCAAGGCCCAGCTGCTAACTTTCTTCAGAGGCTCGTGATTTCGCTAATCACGTTGATGAACTTTGCCAACAGCAGTAACGCCAAATCATGAGCATAAGCTACTGCCTTCTTCCCACAGCTTTTAAACTTTGTGAGGATTTTATTCATGAGTAAATTCTATAAGGGCGGGGAGAGAAGAGTTTTGATTAACCACTTCTGTAACTTTTGTAGCTGTTTGTTATTAACCCAGGGGCGTTTATTATTCAACGAAGTACTTAGTTTCGGATTTTTCTTTATTGGTTCAGCAATTCTTTTCTTTTTACAGACCCAATGTTGGATGCCATAAATCCAAACGGGTTAGATCACAGTTCTTTCCTATTAACCAGTACAATTTGCGGTACTCCAAGCTTAGATCTTCTCATTTTAATGTATTTGACAGCATTGAAAATAGTTTATGCTTTTGTTTGTAAATGTGTAAGCTTCGGTTTTTTAGTTTTAAGTTTGCGTCCAAGCACTTACTTTATCAACTGAATGTTGCAATTATTGTGTAGCGACTCCCACGGACCTATATATAGCGTTGATATTCACCGGAATATCTGTTGTTTACGTAAAAAGTAAAAGGTTGGTCTTTAGACACTTCCTTGTGGTACACCAACTCCCATTTTCTTTAAATGGAGTCATTTTGGTGGTACCGTATTCTAAAGAGTCGATTAGTAACATAAGATTTCAGTCCCTACAAAGCTTGAATTCTTAAATGAAAACCTCTACCCCAAAGTAAGTAACTGACTCGTGAACGATATGAAGTCACAAGTTTAACTTTTATTAACAATAAATAAGAATCCTTTGTATTAATTTAATACCACGAAGGGTAAGGATCACCTTTAAAATGGAGAATGCTAAGTGATGATCATCTAAGCTCTTGTCAAAGCTATTAAATGTAAACTTAAGATTGCGCCATGGAATACTATTTACAGGCTGTTAAGAATAACATGACTGTATCATGAAAAGGTTTAATATCGTTCCATAATCAAATGAAAGTATTCAAGTTTAAGGCTTTTTGATGTGAAAGTCCGTGTAGACAAGTTACGTAATATTACGGTGGCCCGTCGCCAGTCAGTGCATTAACTCAATTACAGAAATTGACCTACTCTTCCTAAGACCATACAATTCGACAAGGGTGCATTACTAATTTATTGTAAGCACTTATGTTAATAAAATAAGTGAATGTTTATATGCCATCAAGACCTTTAGCCAAAAAGTACAAATACTGGAGAATGGCGTCTGAATAGAATGTTAAATTGTTTCTTTTTCTTGGCACGTGAATCTTTTATTTTATTTTTTCTCACTTTAAATCAAAGAAAAATGGAAAAAGTAGTTAAATCATGCTGACAAAGACGAAGACGAAGACTCTGACGATGAAGATAGGTATTAGGAAATTCTATGTGGTATGAATAGTTGATTGGAATGTTCAATTTTACTTTATTTTGTTTACCTCAAACTTTTTGTTATATTTTTGTCTATTATAATAGAAAAAAAGAATTCCAAATAAGGCACATTCGAGTGACATAACTTTCAAATGCAACTTATAGCACTTGCAGTAGTTGTTAAGTAATCGTAGGTATATTGAAAACGAAGGCTTTGGTTATTTTCATCATGGTTATAAGGTGATTGTGAGTTAACATTTTTGTTTTATTATTTTTATATATGCAAATAATAGTAGTCGATGGCAACGAGACAGAATTATTCATTGCCACCTTATACCGTTGGTATTCATGTCGGTCGGTAAGGTGACAATGATATTACGTATATGAAAGTATACCTTCAGGAAAAAGATATCAATCTTTTTAATCATTCTTGTAGTACAGTGTTTGAGTTCCTCGGAAAAAGTACAAGCACTCATAGTTCGTATAAGTCTCTCAAATGCCAATTCCATAATAAATTGAATTTTATTTAAACATTATTGGAAAGAAATTTTATCAAAGTGTTTAACATTTTGATCAAATCATTTTTTTGTAGAATTGGAATTTGCAGGAGTCTACATTTTGGACTTTCTACTTTCAAACTTGTAAAACTGATTTGTCTACTTAGAGTATGTTTTTTAAATGATAGAATTTTAAAAATTCAAGTTAAGTTAAAATTGATATGATAATATATCATAGGACCACTAGTTCAGCGAACTATCAACGGAGTATGGTGAAAAAAAAAACCCAAGATCTACTTAAAATATATGAGGTTTTGTAAAAACTCTCATTATTTCATAGACCCCAATTTTGAAATATTTGCTGTATCTTTGGTTGGTAAAACCCTAATTGTTCGAAGACCTGGGAAAGGTAGACACTCACGCAAATTCTAATCAACATTATTATCTCCTGTGATGATCTTGAAATGAAACGGAACGTCAAGCGTCCACTGCATATTTAAAGAGTTCGACGACGCGACGGCGTCACCGGTTCATATTTTTTTTAAAATGACTGACGCTCCCTCGGGCATAACCGTCAGGTATACTGCGATAGGGGACCTTTATTAGATAATAGTGTAACCAAATACGTGTGATTTCAACAGGAAGGATGTTGCGTGCCAAACAGCTCAAGAATTAAGAATTATAGACACATAATGGAGAAGAATGTAATATTTAAACATCTTCAGGTTCGGTAGTCTTCAGTTTATTAAATCACAGTCTCATACTTTAATGAGCTCATCATACATTATCCTTAAACGTCTGTCATAAATAAGGCATGCAAGTGGACTAGAAATTTTATCAAAGAAGTCAATACAAAAATTAGAAAAAGTGTCGGACAAAGAAAACAGCCATGAGGCACACCAGCTATTATTTTGTTAATTTCAAACTTGAACCCATTTATTACAACTTGTACATTAAATTGTAAAGGTTAATTTCTAACTCAACTAAAAAATGATTAATCCAAACCGAAGACACGCGTTTTCAATAAGAAAGTTTGATCTCAAATTGTATCAAACACTTTTATAATATCAAGCGCAAAAGTGAGGTCTAGCTTCCGACATACTTGTGTCGGTATCGAATTTACACAATTTCAACACAGCTCGTATCTTTTTGGTTCCGATGTCACTAATACCGCAAACAAGGATGTGAGATATTTAAGATTTGTTTCACTTTTCGGTGCGTTCACAGGTGGAACTATTTCTGTAACAGCAGACTGTCAAGTATAAATAAGTATCGTCTGCAAGTGAACGCTGTTTGAAAGACTAGTACTGGTGGTTCTTTATAGTTCTGACAAAATTGTGCATTTTTTTCTCCATCCAACACCGAAAGATTGGTTTTCCTTACTCAAATAGAGATGGCAAGATGATTCTTTTAAATGATTTTGGACAGTTGCTACTTTTGAACATTTTACAAACAAAAGCTTTGAAATTCCTAAAACACTACAAATATGGTAAACATTTTGCTATTACCAAAATCTGACAAAAGAAATAAACGAATGTCGATAACATTATCCGGAATCTCAAAACCTTCTGCAATCCCAACAATTCGTGGCAATTTTGAAAAGAATCTGAAAACAATAGAACACTGAAACATGAAATTACTGAATGAAGTCGTAGATGCTTTGGACATGTCGATAATTAACGGTGTCGATAAGTTCAGAAATGATAAGGTAGTCTTAGTAATCGCCAGTGTAGTTCATTCAGCGAAATTCAAAATTAAGTTTTAAAACGAATGCAAAAGCTCAGGGGATCGAGTTGACTCACCGGATGTTAAATTCTTAGAATTCTGAATATTGAGAGAAGCGAAGTGATGCGAAGAATCGAAACGGTGAACAATTTAAAAAATTGCTGCTGTAGCCTGTAGTGTTATCGATTCCTCATCGATATTTGAAATTATCCGTTCCACAAACCACATTCCAAGACCGAGGTATCAAGGCTTTTGATATGGTATTTTGGCTTAAGGACAATGTGATTGGACATAAAATATTCGTGTCTTCGGTTTGGATTAATCATTTGTTAGTTGAGTTTGAAATTAACCTTAAAACTCAATATACAAGTTGTAATAAATGGGATTAAATTGGAAATTAAAAAAATAAACGCTGGTGTACCTCACGTCTCTTTTCTTTGTCCGACACTTTTTATAATTTTTGTATTGACATCTTTGATGAAATTTTCAGTTGCAAATATTGTGGTTAATTGTAAATGCAGCTTATTTAAAACGTCCCCAACAAGAGTTATTTCAAATCCTTTCTCAAGCTCTCTTTCCTAATTTCTTCTTTTCTTTCCATCATAACTTTTACTCCGTTCTTTGTTTCTCACTAACTTTGCGTCTTTCGATCAATGCGTAGACCATTATTTCCCTTGAAGGTGACTAATAACTCTTTGTCCTAACGAGAAACTTCATCTTATAGTTTATTACCACAGTGAGAAGTATATTAAGATGATTGGAGTTTAATCATTTTGATTTCTTCACTTTTGCTCACTTACATATAAGAAGTCGAAACAAAAAATGCTTTGCTAAAAATCCAACAGACCTTAAACCACGAAAATATTTTAAAACGACTAAGGTATTTTATTTTAATATGAAAATTCCAAAGCGTGCCTTGAGAAAAACCATCAAATATGTAATTTTAAGGCTAATCAAAATACAATCAGAAATTATTGCTTTGAGGGTTTTTCTTGTCTAACCTTTTTTTGTCTGGTATTTCTCTTAGCCATTTGTGTTTTGTGTGGTTTGGCGAAAATGACTCGTGCCAGAGTCGAGACGACAGCAAACACCGCCTGGCCCACAAGAAATTTTACAGATCAATTTCATAGATACAAGCATCAAAGTATCAATGGCGATGGTTTTGCTGTTTCATTACAAATTGGCCTATTATTCAAGCTAAGACCTTTATGGCATTTAAAATATTTGTTTTTGGTTTTCTGTTTTTTTTTTTTTGCTAATTTTGGAAGACCAATTTATTAAGACAAATGACATGCAATTATTATTGGTACGTGATTATGACCTTAAATTTTCTAAAATAAGTTATTTCTGTTTCGAAAGCGCGAGTGATCTTAATTGGTACAAAACAGAAAAAAAGCCGGTAGTGTTTCTTGATATTAATCTTAATTGAACTCACCAAAAAACTCAACTAGGTAGACAAAAATAAATTGTATTGTTTGTGTTGTTTGTTTTAAATAGTGTAAGCGGGTGATTAATTTCATATTAAGGCTTATTATGCTAGTAATTGTGACTTTAAATACCTGCTGCCTATCGAAGGCCATGATCTAGTTTTTGTTGTTCGCTTTTTTTTCCTTGTAGGCAGTTAAACATTTTCAAGCGTTACCTACCTACTTAGTGATGGATTACGGAATAGGTTGTTCGTGAGTTAATTGCTGCGCAATTTATATGTGATCCAAGAGTGTGTACAAAAGAATAACAAACATTATTTTGTATATTTCTTCATAAAGATTGTGGTAAGCTTTGTTTTTTAGTTTTTGGCATTTTTCCATGAATAAAACTTAACAATGTTTGCAACTTTATCTGGCAATGGATTTTAAATGACTGATAATATAATTTGGCAAGGTTTTTATGTGGGGTTTTGTCATTGGCTTATCAGTTGGTAATTAAAAGCAAGTATTTTCGTAGGAGGACAAATTAAAATGTTAAGCCGAGAAAAATCAGTTTTTCAGTAAAACTTAATAAACAACACAGCGATACACTTTTGTTCAAAAAGGTATTTCATTATTGACCACTAAACCCATCTTCTTCGCTTCCGTCGCAATGCTCAAAAACGCTCCACTGACATCACGCTTTGATCTTTCAATTATGTCAATATCATCTGCGTATCCGAGTAATTGGATGGACCTTTGGAAGATTGTGCCTCTATTGTTGGCAGTTGAGTTTTGCACAATTCTTTCCAGAACGATGTTGAAGAAGTCGCATGACAGTGCATCGCCTTGTCTAATACCTTTTTTGACATCAAATGCATCGGTAAGATCTTTTCCGACCTTGATAGAACAGCGTGCATTCTCCATCGTCATTCTGCACAAATGGATAAGTTTGACAGGGATGCCAAAACTAGACATTGCTCTGTAGAAGTCTTGCCTATAGATGCTGTCATACTCGGCTTTAAAATCGATAAGGAGATGGTGGGTATCGATTTGAAGCTCCTGGGTTTTTTCCAAGATCTGCCGTAGTGTGAATATTTGGTCGATAGTGGACTTTCCTGGTCTGAAGCCACACTGATAAGGACCAATCAGGTTGTTGACGAATGGCTTCAGACGTTCACATAATACGGCAGAGAGGATCTTATACGCAATGTTAAGGAGACTGATGCCTCTGTAGTTGGCGCAGTTTAGAGGGTGTCCTTTCTTATGTATCAGGCACACTATGCTGAGATTCCACTCATCGGGCAAGCTTTCTTCCGAGCATATTTTGCAGATAAGTTGATGCATGCTCCATACCAAGTCATCGCCTGCTGCTTTGAATAGTTCGGCAGCGATGCCGTGACCTCCAGCAGCTTTGTTTGACTTCAGTTTAGATACAGATATCTTCACTTCGTCAATGTCGGGTAGGCGGAATTGTTGATCTGCGTCGCCTAAGTTGAGTGGCTCTATCTCCCTTACAGCGGAATTTGGTTTGTCATCGCCGTTATACAAATTTGGAGAAGTGGTCTTTCCATATTCTCAACATCGACTGCGGTTCTTCTACGATGTTCCCCTGATCGTCTTTACAGGCTTTGGTTCTCCCGTGGGAGTTTTTTTTACCTTTTGGTAAGATTTACGAACCTAATTTCTGTTGTGACATCCTCGATCCTCGATCGCGCGCTTCTCATGCTCTCTTCTTTTACATCTAAGAAGCCGGTGTTCTGCTCGTAGAGCTCGCGAGTAGCTCTAGTCCTTTTGTGCAGCGCCGTTTCGTATGCCTCTTGTTTTGCTGCGCGCGCTTGCCGGCATTCGTCGTCACTTCGGAGGCGGCATCTCTGATGGCTGCAAGGCAATGTTGCCACTGGTTTTCAATGCTTAATGCAGGAAGCATAGGACTCCTTAGGAGGTTATTAGAGACTCGATCGGAAAATGACATGGCAGTCTCTTGCGATTGTAGCCGTCTAACGTCGAATCTTCTCACAGTACTTCCTTGTTTTGGCTTGGATCTGGATATCCGTAGCCGTACCTTGGCTACAACGAGGTAGTGGTCTGAGTCAATGTTGGCCCCTCGGAATGTTCGCATATCCTGGATACTGAAGAAGTGTCGTGCGTCGATCGCAATGTGGTCAATCTCGTTGAAGGTTACTTGATCAGGAGATTTCCATGTCCCTTTGTAGATGTGTGAACTGCGTCTAGCAGTGCCCCGCAGCGGAATCGATCAGCTTGAATCTGTTGTCAGAGGTGTTGTCGTACAGGCTGTATCTCCCGATTATGCCACCAAAGATGTCTTCTCTTTCTAGCTTGACATTAAAATCTCCTAAGACAATTTTAATGTCATAGCCAGGGCACTGATCATATGTCTTGTCCAAGAGGTCGAAGAATATGTCTTTGGTGTGTTCATCTTCCTCCTCTGTTGAGGCATGCGCGGATATAAGGCTTATGTTGCCGAATTTAGACTTGATGCGGATTGTCGTGATGCGCTCGCTCACACTGTTGAAACTGAAGACTTTTTGCTGAGTCTAGGTCCAATAACAAATCCACACCCAAATATACGCTGTCTTTGTTCTCGGTAGCAGTAGAGGTAGTATATATCGCAGTCTAATATCTGCAGCGGTAATATCTGCCTTGCAGCAATTTAGGGCTTCCGCTAATTGTTCGGCTGCACGTGCTCTATTAAGGGACCTAACATTCCACGTACATATCCGAAGTTCGTTGTCCTTATTTCGTTTGCGTGGGTTGTCAACAGTGAATCCGTCCGTATCCGAGGCTTGTTGGTGCTTCGCAACTAAAGGTATTTTGTACGTGGCCAGGAAGTCACCCCGACGGCACAACCCCCAACCTGGAGGGCCAGATCCTGAGTATAACTCCAAGGACGTGGAGCCGGATTAACCGCTTCTTACAGGCCAGGGCTCCGAATATGTGGAAGAAGCCCTATAAGGTTTTCACTAAGTAGTGCAACCTTACTGGAACTGCAGACACCACCGTTGATTCCATCTCAAGAATTCGTCCGCTGCCGCCCGGATAAGGAGAGGTGCCTTAGTAGAAATACCTCTCCCCCCTCTCTCGTTTGCTGCCCCCAACAACTTTCCACTTAGGTTAGAACCCAATCTCCAGTTGAGAAACTAGGCACCCTATGTTCACAGTAGGGATGTGAGAGTAGGAGTTAATAGACAAAGGTAGGTTTTCAGAAAAACCTGTGGACGCTTGTGTCCTCTTGAATGCACATGTCTACCATTTGAACATCTGCTTCAATGTGATCACCTGCTGTGATTGAGCGTACTTAATCTTTGTAAAGTGCAATATAAACAATTTTTAAAAGTTGGTATTATTTCACTTGGCCTAATTTCACGGAACCAAGTCCAAGCTTCTTTCATTAGACCATTTGTTACTCGACGATTTTCTTGACTTGGACTTAAAAATAGTAAATTGCATGACTGTTCATATTTTGGGAAAGCCAATTTTTATCAGCTTTCTTAACGTGTATCTGCTTGTGGTATTGAAAATATACCGATTTCAAATGACGTTGACATCAGCTTCACATTATTACAATTTATTGGAATCCTGCATAAAAGATATCGTTCCTCTAAGCATATCCAAATATTCCAGGTTTTTTAATGTATGGTATAGGAAAGAGCTTAAAATGCTTCGAAACAAGAGAAGAGAAACAAGGCTTAAAACAAAAATCGTTAAGTTTGTTTATTCCCTTGAAGATTTTAAATCTCTGCAAATATTTTATTTGCCGAATATTTTAAAGGTATGGACAGTTCTCAAGCTTGATTCTAAAACCTTTTGAAAATTCGTCAAAACAAAAAGGAAATCTGAGGGCTATCCAGTAAATTTAACTTATTGTAAAAATAATTTAGTCAGTATTCCAGAAATTTGTATCGAGTTTGATAAACAATGTTCAGCAATTTTTGATTGAAATTTATTTCCATTTTGATTGTCCCCAGACTACTTTTAATAATATTCAAATGACGTTAGACTAAATATCTAATTACTTAGACCAGATTTAATTCCTCTAATTATAAAAATATAAATCAATAGTAACATCTCCTCTTTTTCGCATATTTCCACTATCCCTCAAGTAAATTCCCAACCATATGAAAGACTCTGACATTAGTAATTACAGACCAGTCTCTAAACTGTCCTGTATTCTCAAGTTTTTTGAACAAGTTCGTTTTGATAGTTTACATTTTAACTAATCAACAACATGATTGTGTACGAAAACCTTTAAAAATTGAAAATATACTTCTATTTTTGCATAAGTGCTCAAATACCCTACAACTTCGTCAAGAGCTTGACCGTATTAACACTAATTATTCCAAAGCTTTAGAACAATTTTCTCGTGATATTATTGCATTTAAACTAGAGGCAATTGAGTTTTCTGTTCAATTTATCACCTCGAAAATAGGTCTTATCAAGTTAAATTATTTATTTTACTCTTTCATTGCCAGATCAAATCAGGAGTTCCTCAATGTAGTCATTTAGTACCACTACTCTTTATTTTAACTATCAATGATTTTCCCTTTGGGTACGATACAGTAACATTTCAATCTATGTGAATCATATACAAATATTCAAAATCAAAAAATCTCTACCCGATCGATTGCAACTATAAGAACATTCTAACAATTTTGTTATTTGGTGGAAAAGTAACCCAATTAAATATCAGGCAATGACTTTCGCTAAAAACCGTACTCCTAATTCGTTTGATTATCAAATATCGCTTTCAATTTCGAATTCAATTGAAATATTAATTCGATCTTTAGCAAAGCTAACTCTTTGTTATTTGTTACACGTTGGTCTAAAGAATTCAAGGATCCTTATGTTATATTTGCTCTTAATAATGATTTGGTCCGCCTCCATATTAAATAAGCAACTCCTTATTCGAATACAACGTTTAAGTTAACTGTAAGTATCAATCGAAAGCAACCAACAAATTTAACTATACAAATATCAACAAGTAAAATGAGTTTCATGTATATTAATAGCAATATTAACGTTTTAAATAAATGGCCCCTTATACCTTATTCGGTTAGTAATATAATTTAAAAGTAACTTCTTTTTCCAACTTTAAACTTAATAGCCCTTCAACACGTTTTCATTAAAACATACAAAACAATTCACGTACAATTTATTGAATCATTTATTCGCCAGCAAAAAATATAATGACCACCCATTATCGGTACTAACTTAACTTTGGACTTTCACTTCACATTATAAACTGCTTAAACTAACTGTTATTTCCCTCAATAATAACCAATCCCTCAAACAAAAGCATTCCCGTTAAAGTTACATTCGAATTCAATTATTTATCGATCACCTTGGAGTCAAAGAGACTTTTACGATATGTAGGTAAAGTAGTTAAGCTCCAACTAACCCTGTAATGTCATTTTTCATATCAAAAGACCACCTAAAGTCTATTTTCGAGAAGGAAACAGTATTATAAATTTTGTGGCATTAAACTACATTGCCAGAGAGAACGTCGTCGTTCGTCGTTCGTCGTTCATCGTTCATCGTCGTTGATGTTACGTTGTTGTTGTCATTGTCTTTGTTGAACGATCATTTCAACGCCTTAAATGATGCACTCACGAGTGTCAATCAATCATTTCGTCACTAAGATTCGCCCTATTAATTACAATGTACCGCCATCCACCGCCAAAATCAATTACAACAAAGACTTCTGCAACAGCAACCATTCACCATCAGTGGCGTGCGATGCACATTGATTTTACAACTTCGAAAACCGTAATCATGCCACGAATAGAAGTAACATCAGCAGCAGCAATGAAGAACAAACTAAGACAGGGACATTGCACAGTTCGTACATCAAACTCGATCGACTGAAAGTGAATGCGCACTTGCAGTGTTCCAAAAGTTTGGAGCTCTAAAATAATGACAGCGGCACGGCGGAGCACGGTACATTACCATTCGCGTCACTATACCAAGGGCTTCTTCGTAATCTTCGCCTCTTACTATTTGAATGTTTGGTTTTATGGTTGCTGGATGTAATATAGTTACGTGATTTTCGGCATCTGAAAGTTTTTGACATCACAACATCTGTCAGACTGACGTATACTTTAAAGTACACGTTGCGCCATCTACTGACCTTCATGATCAGATCATTCAATTAGCGTTGATCCAGGAAAGCGAAACTGACATTTCACTTTCTTCCCTCCATCTTTGGCATGTCTTTGGCTAAGTGGGCCATCCGCCCTCCGTCCGCCCCCTCTCTGCTATTATTGAATCACAACAGCGATCTAGATCGCGCAACAGCAATTATAAAGTCCGCGACTAATAAAGCGTGAATGAAATTCGAACAGAAAAACCGAAATAATCGATGGGAAGCGATTGCGCGGGATCGATTAAAATTCCTTCAACGAACAATTCCACAAACGTGTGGTTGTGCTTCATTGAATTGAACATGAAGTTAGTCTCGGTGGATAAGATTATAATGTAGACGGAAGGCGGCGTTGGATGGCGCGGCCGGCGGCTGTCGGTGGGAGCAAAGTATAAGGCGTTTCGTCGTCCGGTATGTTCGATTAAAGGTCGGGACTTTCTTTTTTGTTGTCTCTAAGATTTGACAAGTTCAGTTCTGTTTGATTTTGAGGCAATGTTATGGAAGATTTTTCGTTGATACGTATTTCGCCGGAGGAAGTACATTTATATGAACGTTTTTTTTTAATCGCGAACCTGAATCGCATTAAAAATTAAGTAAAAGTTTACAAACTCTACAAGTAACAGAAGAAGCATACAAGTCTTTGAGTATTTATGAAGCGATATGATTATGACAGTTTACAAAAGAAAGCAAATATAAGAAACGTCAAATTTTTGTGTAAGCACATTTTAGTTTTGGGGAAGGCCATGTGTTAGACTGTGATTAAATAACTCGACATGAATGTTTATGTGGAATTTGAGATGCAGATAGTTAAAAAGACATTTTAATGAAGCCTTACATAAGGAAATAAGTAAATGACAGGTTCATGTAATTTAAGCTCAACAACGGACAGTACATCTAACGTCAACATAATATGGAGCACACTTTTAATACAATGTATAAAATCACATAAAATGACAAGTGAAGGAATTGTGCTCACATCCATATAAGTAAGATGTCAGATCAATCATATGCTTTAGAATTTGACGTTTGGCTTACTTTTGAGATATTCAAGATTGACGTATTTAATATTAATTAATGGAAAAAGAACAGATGACAAGTTAAGTATTAGAAATATTTTCAGTTTTCTTACGGTTATGTAGAATGTGTACAACTATAACAAGAAATTTAAAAAATGCTGTAAATCATTTATGTCAATTATACATTGTTTAACTCAGATGTCACTTATACGTCACATTAACTGTCAGAAATAACCTTATGATATTTTGGTAGGAGTATTTATTGATGAAGCTTTGGAAAGTCTTATTAAAAACATACTCGTAATGTGTCACTATAAATTTATTGAGAATACAATGAAGGTTAACCCAGTTAAGTAATTTTTCACATGCTTTCAATCACTTGCTCTGAATGAGTGTAAGTTTGGACGGCAGAGCATGAAACTTATACCACAAAACAACTAGTATTTTGGACGATGTTAAGGAAATCGCATGACAACGCATCACCTTGTCTTTAAGACTTTTTTGACATCGAAAGATTCAGCTAAGTTGTTTCCAACCTTCATGGACGTCCTGCACTAACGGACGAGTTTTGGCAGGGTTACCAAAACTAGATATGGTTCGTCCTGTATAGATGCTGTGCTATGTAGCCTTTAAATCGATGTAAAGATGGTGAGTGTCCATTTGATGTTCTCCAGGATCTACTGTGGATTTTCCTGGTATAAAACGGTACTGTTAAGGACCTTTCAGGTAATTGGCGATGATCCTTAGACGTTCACATAGTACAGCAGAGAAGATGAAAGCGATGTTAGCGAAGTTGGTTGTTCCTAACCAAATTATCTAAAACTACTATGAAAAACTCGGCATTTAAGCGATATGCTCCAGTGGCTTTGTTAGAATTCCACGTAGATATGGCAATCTTTACTTCTTCTAAGTCGGGAAGACGAAATTGTTAGATTTCGTCATTAATGTTGAATGGATTCTTGCCTGACAGCGGAATTCTTTTTGCCATCCCTATTATACAGTCTGCCAGAAGTGATCCTTCTATATCCTTAGCATTGACCGCGGTTCGGCTATGATGTTTCCACTTTTGTCTTTGCAGTCTTCGATTCAAGATTTTACCTGCTCATAACCTCTTAACATTTTCGTCCCACGCTTTTCATCCTCACACTTTTTCGTTCTGAGAAGTTAGTGTTCCTATCTCCTCTTCTGCTTTTAAAGCTCGTGAACAGTTCTCGTCCTTCTTTCAAGTGCTGCTATGCGTGCCTGTTCTTTGGCCGCAATTTTCTCATTAAACCAGTTATAAGTGAATGTTGGTGGTTGTTTGAAATCCAGCATACCAAAGGCGGCTTCTCTGATTGCATCTTGGCAATGTTGCCAATGGTTAACGATACATTGTGTCGGCGGCAGAGAACTTCGAGAGATGGATTGGGTGATCTCTTGTGATTGTAGCCGTTCGTAGTTGTATATTCGTCTAACATCTCCCTGTTTTTCCTTGTTTTCCCTAAATGCTACCTTGGCTACAACGAGGTATTGATCGACTCTATGTTAGCTCCTTGGAAAAGTCGGGCATCCATGATACTGAAAAATATCTATCATCGATCTCAACATGGTGAATCAGGTTGACGGTAGATTGGTCTGGAGAACTCCAAATTCCCTTGTATCGTAGCTAAATTATTACTGGCACGCTTGGTATAAGAGCTCGAAGAACATGTCCTTGCTGTTGTCATCTTTTTCTTCTGTAGGGCGAATATTAGGCTAAGTCAATAATGTGTCTGAATAAAAACCTATGATAAACAACGCTGTTTACACCAAAAAAATTAGGTAAAGATGGCTTAAAAACACATCCTTATAAGTAGTTTTGATCGTTAGGGTAACCAAGTTCTAAATTACTCTGTTGGTCTAGGACGTCATTATTGCAATGGGACCCCCAAATTAGTTTAATAAAAAAAAATACTGAACTTGGTCAGACTAGTTATGTTTGTAATCCAACTCTAGTGTTCTGTTTGAGGCAGCTTCTTATTAACACTTGAATCCTTTAAATTAGGTATTTTAGTCAATCCTTAAGAAGTTCGGCGGATATAAAGCAAACATTTTAGAAACAAGCTCTTGATATATATGCACCTTACGGCTAATTTAGAAACAAGCTCTTGATACATATGCACCTTACGGCTGAGCCAGACCAGGTGCTCGAAAACCAGTCCCCTATGACACACGTAGATTCTACAATAATGCATAGGGAAATAAGTAACTACATAGTACGTAATATCCTGCCTTCATTTCAACAGGAACTTTAACATCATCTTTACTGACACGAATGGATGGGTAGACAGCGTTTCACACATGATCGAGTCGTCAATATTCATGTATACGTATTCTGATGGCTCGAAAACGGATGCTGAAGTAGGAGCAGGTTTCTTCTTTGAGACAATCGGTATTGCCAACTCCTTCAGTCTTTGCAATATCACAAGCTGATGTAACCATATTTCCAAACATATCGAAGGGAAGAAGCAAGCTTTACTTTCCTTGCTTAGGGCAACACTTTTAAATGTGTCAAAATACAATTACCGATCCAACCAAATGTCAAGACACTTTACCATCCTTTTACTTGCCAAGAAAACGATTTGGCAACAAATTTTCCAGTTAAAACTCCATTAAATAAATGGAATAGTTTGGAAAACTTTAAAGTTAAGTTTTAACTTCCAGCTATAGCCATATTATCGAATTTAAATCATCGGCCTCAATAAGAAAACTAGTCAGATCACTGGAAAAATTGCTAAACTAAATTGATGAGTTAAACACTACCTACTAAGGACTATTTTGGTGGTAGAACTTGTACTGTTCTTTTTGACAATAAATATACCAGTTAAGCATATTTTAGCTTATACTTCCTCCAGCTACTGAAATATTTAAAATTTTAAGACCAATGCCTGTCAAAGGACACTTAATTTTGTAATCATTTTTCATTGAATTCCACTTAAACATCGCAATTACACGATTTTGAATTATTTCAAAAGATAATCCCATTTTTCATTCAAGAGAGAAAGAATGTCTTCATTAGTTTAACATCAAAGGTGTTACATATCTAAACGCCTTAAGCTTTCTCAAAGCAAAACTCGCTTTCTTAAGATCCTAAAGTATGTCATCGAGCCATATATTTATCAAAATCCGTAATAACCCCCAAGCACAAAAAACAAACTTGTCTTTCAATTTCCACATACCCATGTTCACTTCACATGTCCTTCAACATACCAAAACTAATTTTTAATTTATTACCAAACTCTTCAATTGTACCAAAACAGGAATAAAAATACATTAATAAACCTTAAAGAAACTGGATCACTTGAAAACAAAAAATCACTTGAATAACTTCTCCTTGAAAAAAATGAAAATATGTAGTCCAACTTATTTTTCATATTAATCATGTAACATAAACAAAAAAGAAATACCACAACAAATATTTCAGTGTTGTTTGTCAACAACGTCATCTCATCTTGTCACAGCGCTTATTTATAGGCCAACACTACTTACAGACCTTGTTTGCCTCAAGTTCAAGTCCATGCCCGCGTGATTGCGCAATCGTGCAGCATCATCAACTTTAACTTCCCACTGATTCCCTCCACGGCCAAAGCATGCCCCGCCCTTCCTGATATTCAAGCCTTTCTTCTCAAGAGCCACCAAGTAATGAAGGCAGAGAGCACATGAAGGAGAAGAAAAAGTATTTATGACGAAGAAAGTAATTTTTATTTATTTTCTTCTTACTTCCGCACAGTTTGTATCAATGAGTCAAGATAGCAGAAGATACAACAAAATCAACTACGAGAAATTTAATACCTCATGGATACTTCATTCATCTGCCGACTACCACTCTGTGCAGCACCAACAAACCAAACAAACCATTAACAGAGGCGCAGCCACGATGATCGGCGCGGAGTCAACAACCAGCGCCTGGGTGTTGTGGGTTGAATTGGTTTGTTTTTTCAATTTATTTTCACCTGCTGTGCCATAAAGATTCATGGTCAAATTGCTTGTCACCCGGAGTGTCAATCATTCAAAAAAATAAAAGGAAAAACGTCAAAATATGAAGAACTGTATCTACACAAGATCAGTTGTGAGATGATGAGAGCAGAGATGTGCGCGACTAATTACATATTCAATTGCTCATTATAATGATGCGGCGGCATTTAGCTTTAAAGTGATATGACGCTGACACACAGTATTAGTGGTGGTGGTGGTGGTGGCGGGCGATGTAAGCATTAAGTTAATGTCACTTTAACGACCAAATTAATTTTAATTGATATGGTAATTAAATAAGCAATTCAAAAGTAACATAATGATAATGATGCCCGGGATAAGTTTACCGATAAGTGAAAATTAAGTAGTTGTCGCGACTCATAGCGTTGCTCGTCTTCGTCGGCAATTGTGAATGAGATGACGATGATAATACATACACATATGTATGTATATAAATAAGATTTATTTGCATACATTAATATTTGTTTTTAATTGCTTAGAATATTTTTTAACTAAGAAACTTTATTTTTTCTAATATAAACGAAAGAGTTGATGTTCAAACTTTTTTTAACGCTTATTGTTTACATGCAAACGATGTTTCAGAAATTTGCAATAAATTAGTAGATAATTAATGAGATGACTTAGAAACAATAAAATATATTTAGTTTCAAATATTTTTGGATAAAAGCTTTAGCCATATTTTATATCTTCTTGACATAAAAATGAGCGTCCCATTTATCCCATAGGCACTATGATCAATCTGTGTGTGACAAACTTTGCATGTGATTACTGGCTCGTGTTAGCTTAGGACTCATTTAATATATTTCAAAATTTAAATTCATTTTAAATTAAATCTTAAATGTTTTCAGCAGAATTTATTGGTTCCATATTTTATTCAAACTTGTTTCCTCAGATTTATTTAAGCTATGTTTTAATTATTATTTTTGTTTTCCTTATTTATGTTACAAAAAATGCAAGAACTCTAATTCTTTTCATGGTTCCTTAAAACTACTTCTATAAGTCAACACTTTATTCAAATTGTATGATAAATACAAAAATTGAATGATAGATTATCTAAAATTGTTGTTTTTCTAAATTATTAGCTCCAAAAATCAACACAATTTTTGTTGACATATCGAATCGTATTTTTATTCATCAAAAAAACAACTCACTGATGTCTTTTCATTAGAAAAGATCCTAATCAAACCTCTCAACATCGAGTTCGTTCAAGTTATTTTGACAACCAAAACTATTTAACATCAAATAAGAATCAATTAGACATAAACCAGAATTGTATTTATTTCTTTTCAATGATTTTTTGATGCAGTCATCATTGTTTTTATTAAATAACTATATCCTATCTATGTTTGTTTATGCAAATTCTTTTAATCTTAATAGAGACCAATAAATAAACGTGTGAAACTTTCATTAAATGCAAATTTTTTGATTGGATTTTGACAATTTTTAAAATGTTACAATAACAAAATTTCAAGAAATTATGCATTGCATTTAGTTTTGAAAAATAAATAATTTATCAAATGCTGTTTATATGAGTCAAGTAAATTCAAGGTGCCTTTAGTTTTGCAAATGTCAAACATCAAAGTGTGCAAAATATTCATTATTTTTATCGAAAATGTCTTTAAAAACTTCAATGTCACCAAAGTTAATTTGTTTTTGTAAATCATTTTCTGTTGACAGTCCTTTTGGCTATCGATGAACACTTGAGGTTTTATAGAATACATAGTTGGAAGTCAATATTTATAAACTCACATGTACACAGGTGATGAGCTCCGGCTGGATAATTTAAATTAATATAAAATAATATACAAGGGACATCAACTTTACAATTATTGAGTTCCTGAAGAAACATTAGTTCATTATTAAGATGTCTTTGGTGAAAAGATTGCATTGGAAGAAGCTGAATCTAATATTCATAGGGCGGTAGATTATAAGGATAATCCCAAGAAATTATGTTGAATTGATTCAATACGTTTTCTATAAATTTCGAACAGAAAAAAATTCCTAAATTTTCAAAAGTGAAGTCACAGGTTGAGGGAAAGGTTATTTTTCCCACACTAAAGTGTAAAACTATCAAAAGATACGATCATGGACGCACATTACTGTTTTAAAAATCGACATGTCATCAGCAAAAATGAGAACCTCGCTAGAAAGCAGACATGACGTTACGTGCGACGTTAATAGACAGGATGAACAGAAAGGCCCAAGATGGCTTCCTTGGGGAACACTACATTCAGCAATAAAAGGTTTTGAATGAAAATTTCTAAATTTTTCTTTTCAAGGTCTGGTTTGATCCATATTAAGAAAATGTGTATAAAGCAGAGAGCTTTAAGTTTCAATAGAATGATTCTTTGGCTAAGTCTTAGAAAAGCATACACTTCAACTTTATAACCTTGTTTTAAAGCGTTTGAACATAATATGTTGGAGAATGTGAAGAGGTTTGTAATGGTTCATCTATTTTTTCATAAGACCATGTTTCTGTTCGCTACTCTCTTACAAACAACTTCTTTCAACAATTTAGGAATGCAAGGAAGTTTTGCAATGGGCCTGTAGTTTGTTATATGTTATATTCTTACCTTTCCTGGAAATTGGTGTGCGACTTCCATTCACTGGGTAATTTTCCTGTATTCAGGAGTAGTTTAAATAAGAACGTAAGGTATCCAACTAAAACTTTTCAATGCTATCAAATGAATTCCATCGAGACCGACTGAGCAATCATCATTCAACACGGATGAAAGATCAAGGACTTAAGGATAAAGATATGACTACAGCTAGTTTGCGAAAACGAGCTTAGATTAGAGGTTCTTGTTTATGAAGTTAACTTTAAAGCCATCTAATTTTGTCTTAAAGTTTACAAATTTAAAAAATGTTTTGGGATTCTCTTTCAAAGAGGTGCCCATTTCAGTAACAGAAAACCAGAGTTATCAAAATTAGAAAGAGACCTAAATTTATTAAAGATTTTAAAATAAGAATAGAAGTTGATTGAAGACAGATTTTTAAGGTAAGTTTTCCATACCTTTATTCTTTTGTTACGTAGTAAACGCAGTTTTTTCTTGTGCCAAGGGTGGTTGAAGTTTGTATTTCTTGATTTCTTCAATTCCTCAAGCTGAAGGTCCATTCAAAGTAGAGTAAAGATTTTTAATTTATTGTGGGATACAAAAATCTTATTTAAAATGTTTTGACTATGTTTCTTAAATATCAGTCATTTGTCCAAGTAAAAAACCAATTACTGAACAGAACTAAACCAACGAATATCACAGTTATTTAACTTAGGATTTGAGCTGGGTAAAAAGCAGTCCTTTCTTTTTCTTGTAAAAGATTAAGAGCATTTTGTATATCATTGAAAATAGAACAAGCGGATCCACCTGAAACACACACACAGCAAAATCATCTGCGTACATTCCAAAACCAGATCACTAAGTTCTTTGTTTTATCGACGTATTCAATTGGAGTATATCCTAGGAAACAATGGGAAAGTATCTTTGATTTTTTTGGTCTAACAGTGAACTATTTCTTTCAGACATATCTGCTAAGCTTAGCAGATCAGAGTTAAGCCCTAAGCCTGTAAGCCACCATATTCAGTAAGTCCAAGTGTGCAATAAAAGAAAAGCCTTATATCAACAGCATACATGTGGAAATTAGCTTCTTCAACACTTTGAGGTAGATCATTTTTAAATATTTTTAAAAGCAGTGGACCCAATACAGATCCCTGAGGAACTCCACTCACCTAATATATTCTTGAATTGTGATCTAGAATCGTTATATTCAATTAAATCAAACTAGCAGATCTGTAAAATTGGAAAAATCATTCAAGTTTATATACTAGGAGCATATGTGTCATACTAAGAGCATATGTTCATTAAAAGCTTAAGAGAAGTCCAACAAGCTTACAAAAATTACTATGTCATTGCTGATATAGAATTTCAAATATTATCTGATACTTTTATCAATGCCGAAAGGCAACTAGGCTTAGGCCTAAGACCATACTGTTTGTTACATAAAAGATAATTTGTTTTGAAGAAATTGCAAAATTTGAAAGTAAAGAAGTTCTTCTATGACTTTTCAGAAGTATTTTTTTTTTTTTTGACAGGAGAAAATCTTCAAAAGGCACTTGGCAGTATTCGACACTAAGTAGTGTGGGACTTTTAACCACTAAAACCACCTCTTCATCACCTCTTCTTAATTTTGTACAATCACTTTGGGGGAAGTTTAAACTTATAATACTTTCCCATGTTTTTTAGACCATAAGCTCATGAAACTTGGTTCTTCTTAATCTCCGAACATGGTTTCTTAAATTCAAGACCGACTCCATTTCAGAATTAGTATGACTTTGCAGTCTCTGGTTTTGCGATACAGCGTATTTTTTAACAACTTCTGTAACCATTTCTATTTGTAAGTCACGATCGGTATTTCTTATGTACGAAGGTGCATTAACTATTCCACGAAGGACTTTGTTTTGGAATTTTTCAATGATTTCGGTATTTGTTTTCTTTGTACAGCCTCATAATTGGATTCCATAGGTCCAAACAGGATTTATTACTTGATTATACAGCATTATTTTGTTTTGGATTGATAAATCAGAGTTGTTACCAAGCAACCAGTACATTTTTCTATATTTCAAGTTTAGTTCTTCTCTTTTCTTTTTGATGTGCTCTTTCCATTAAAGCTTTGCATCCAAAGTCATTCCAAGGTATTTGGCCGTATTGACGTAAGGTACAGCTTGATTATTAATGATTATTGGAATATTATTTATCTTTTTATTTGTAAAGTTTATATGTGAAGATTTTGTTTCATTGAGTTTGATACGCCATTTTTCGGTCCAAGCTCTCACTGTGTCGACGGCATTCTGTAGTTTTACTGGTGCCTTAGAGACATATTTGCCGGGTACCAAAATTGCGGTATCATCTGCAAAAGTAGCCATTATGGTGTGATTACCAACTGGAATATCCCTTGTGTACAGTAAATACAGGGTAGGACCTAGGACACTTCCTTGTGGTACACCGGCTTCTATTTTCTTCAATTCCGAGTATTCTTGATCGTACCTTACTCTAAAAATATCGGTCAGAGATGTACGATTTTAATATTTCAAAGTACTGCCTGGGAAGATCCCTTTGCAGTTTGTACTCAAGTCCCTCATGCCAAACCTTGTCAAAAGCTTGAACAACATCTAAGAAAATAGCTGAACATACTTGTTTTTCTTCTAATGCTTTTTCTATTACATCCGATATTCTATGAAGTTGGTCTATCGTGGAATGTTTATTTCTAAAGCCAAACTGATGGTTTGGGATTAACCTTCTTTCTTCTATGATTTTGCTAAGTCTCTTCAGAAGCAGTTTTTCAAAAACTTTTGCCATAATTGGTATAAGCGATATATATATAAATAAAATGAGAAAAATAAATAAATGAGAAATATGGCACAAGTTTAAATTGATTTGTCTACTGTTGCAGAAAGTCTGGTACTCGGCATTTTGGGAATGGGAATAACATTGGCAAACTTCCATACCGAAGGAAAACATGATGTCAAAATGACCGAGTTGAAAATATTTTTTCAAACGTGTAGAATACGTGGGAGAACCATTTTGACATTGAGTGAATAGATAACATCTTAGCCTAAGATAGCTTTTACAACATCGGCATGTTCTACTTTTGAACTATTAATGCTTATTGAATCGATTGTAGGTAAAATAAAATTGGTACAAATTCTTATCAACTTTAAGAATTTGATGCTAAGCTCATCGGAATCAATAATATATTACTTTTGATTATTGTTGCGTCTGATCCCCATGTTCAGCAAATTTATCCATAAATTGATGATGGCAGAATACTATCTAGTCTTAAAGAGTAATATAATTTTATAGCAGCAAACGAAAAGAGTTATAAAACTCTTGAATCTTCTTCACCTATTATGTTCAGGATCACATTGATTTTTTGATTAATAAATTTCGGAGGTAAACTAAGAATTCCATATCTTACAACTCTTGTTTTGAGTATGGTATACGTATGTTAGTTTGCAAAAATTCTCCTTGGTCATCTGGATTTACCATAACATCAATTTCCTGGTAATTAACTTGAAATATGTTATGCTTTAAACACTGTATTCATATTTTTGAAGCCTCTATAAGTAAAGGTTAAAGGTGACTCTTGGAGTTTCTAGTGTCACGAAAACGAGATCCTGTTTGAAAAAATACTGAATCATATAATCGATCATAATTTTTAACGTTACAACGGTCACTTACAGGAAATAGATCCAATAAAGTCTGTAACATTTACCGAATGCAAATTGTTTGAACAAACGTTTCAGAAGCTTTTCCACAAATGATTATATCCGTGAAAGAATAAGAAATGTCTTCAGGAATAAATAGTGTGAAAGGTTTAAATTTATAAAGCTGTTAGGTCAATACACTACTCCCACCAAAGTATTTTTCCTTAAATCCATAATTTCTAAAAAGCAACATTCAATTATCTTATAAGGTGTAAGTGTAACGGTGAGTAAATTGCGCTTCAATCTCAATTTTGAAGAAAAGTTTCCTACAATGTTGTTTCTCGAAAAGGTGATCTCAATAGGTCACCGATATTTTGTGACTTTTAAACCTCTTTCTTTGAGGGTTGTTAAAAATAAGGTGCAAAGCAATGTTCCACAATCGATTCACTAACTTAACAAAATAATTCATGAAGTATTCGAAGCCGCAAATGTGCGAATTAGTCACTGAAAATTCCATGGAAAGAATATAACCCTTAAAAAGTACTCGTTTTTCTTCTGTATCACAAGCTTGACTCCGTTAAAAGTGATCAAGGAAATCTAAAATATTTTGTCGTCAATAATTGCCCGACATATTCTCAAAGGAATCCTCTTGACATTTCTGATATGATCTTAATTAACTTAATAACATCCATCAGAAATGTCAAAATGAAACGTCAATGCGTTGACATTCCAAAAATACTTTTATTTTTAGTTAAGAGAATTTTTCTTTTGTCATCGTTGCGTATAAACTCAAAAAAACAACTTCAACATAATTGTTGTTAAAAAGAGTTACCTTTAAAAATGTGTAAACAAACCAATCAAATGTGAAAAAAAGAGCTAAAATTGGTTTGAAATTGACAATCTAATGAAAGGAGTCACATTCCGAACGTTGTTTTTGAATGGAGTACGCTCCTTTTTCGGGAGGCGACACACGACACATTCTTCCAATTAGTATTAGAAATAGAAAATCAAATATAGTCACATAAATAGAGACCCATACTGTAGTTTGGCAAGCCCCATCGTATAAACGATACGATACGTCCAATACGCAGCAATCGGATCCAAAACGGATCCAATCATGGTTCGAATTAATTGGATCATTCAAAAAACATGATCCGTGAACAATTTTGTTTGTTTAATATTATGTAAGGCTCTTTGTGGTATTCGTATATTCATGATAATGGCTATGTCGGTATAGGCCGCATTTTAATGGCACAAAGGCATCGGTTTACAAAAAAGGGAAAGACAAAATTATATAAAATTGGGCGGGCTAGAGTTGGGCTATTGTTGTAAAAAGTTGTTGATATTTTCCTCTTTGTCCTTGTGTTTCTTGTATCTTAATATAACTTAAAATGAACTGCACCCACGACCAAAGACCAACGAATATTAATGGACAGAAAAATGCTCACGAATGCCTCAACAATATGTATGCCTCGAGCTGAGCTTAAAAGTCAAAAAGATATAAAGGAAATGATAATGACCACTCAAGAAAAGGTCCAAACTCAATGTTTTTGTAATTTAACTTAAGCCAAAGCTATATTGGTTATGACAGACCATATCATAAACCTACAAACATAATTAAATGACTTAATAAATTCGAATACCTATCTGGACACATAGAAGACCAACAAGGCTTGAAAAGAATTTTGTTTGTTTTTATTTGTTTTTGTTTCTTTATTAATTGGATTTGAATATTTTCAAGCTTCGCACAAACCCAGGCTTTGGACTTCAGACCAGCCAGTAGAGGGAATAAAATTAAACGAATCTTTTGTGTGACAGACATGAATGTAAAACACGTCATTTATATGTCAAACTAGAGCGACAAGATCACTTTGACAATATACGTGACTTGATTATTAAAAGATTTATGGTTGAATTTAATGTCATTTTGTGTTTCGTAATTGTAGGAAGGATTTTGTTTTGTTTTTCTGTCTTTTTTTTTGACTATAAAAAGCCAATGAACTTTGGATAAAAATGTTGTTGAACTTTTGCTATTGTAGGAAGTTATATCAATGATTAAGAGCATTATACTTGATAAGTATTTAGAAAAGTGAAGAGGTTCATCTTTAAGCTCTTCGACAGATTGTTGAGTATTGGCATTAACTTACATAAAGATGATAATTAAAAAATGTCTGTTGCGATCAAGTCCTTGAGAAATATCACGATCAGACAACTTTTCTATCGTTGTCACATCGATATATGTATCTTCTTATTCTAGGAATAAAAAATCATTAATAGAATAAATAAGCGATCGAGCACCTAACCCGAAGCAAGCACTTAAAGTGAAGGATGCAGAGGCTTTTCTACAATCAGTCTGTAAGTAACATGTGTGACATTAACGGTACCTCAAAGGTAAAAATGTGGCGCATAACTGAGGACGATAATATCTACACAATGTCGGGGTTATTTTGATGAATTTTAAAAACCCAAACAAACCAAGACTCGACGTTTCCGGTGATCGATCTGAATTTAAAAAACCCAAACAAACCAAGACTCGACGTTTCCGGTGATCGATCTGCTCATTAAATAACCAAGCTTTCAAAATTTAAAGAAACTTGTTTGCAAAGATCGGTGAGAAATCGTCAAACCTAAGTCTTCATCAACACTACGGGACCAAATTATCAGTAAAATTTGGTCGAAAGAATGCATGCCCGATGAATAGAACCTCAGTATTGTTTGTCCGATACTGACAAATGGAGATCCTCTAAACTACAACAACCATACAGGACTCAGTCTACTTAAAATCGCTTACAAAATCTTCTCTGTCGTAATATGTGAACGTCTAAGGCCCCTCGTCAATAACCTGATAAGTCCTTTTCAGTATGGCTTTAGACCAGGAAAGTCTAGAGTCGATCAATTACTCACATTATGGCAGATCCTGGAAAAAAAACCTTAAGAAATCAAATCGACACCCATCATCTTTTCGATTTCAAGGCCGCATAGGACAGCATCTAAGCTCAATTGAACCAGCTTTACGAAACGTGAGAGGCTGATTATACCGATATGATTTAGATCGTTTAGATCGTTAAAGAAGAATTCTCCTAGGTAATTCTTGCTTTTTCGAGCCAGAGCAGGGCAAGTGCAGAGAAGATGAAGAACTGTTTTTTCCTCTTCTTCGTCCATACAGCTTCTGCGAAAGTCATTTGAGAATACGCCTACTCTCGTGGCGTGCTTTCCTATTAGACAGTGTCCGGTTATGACACCTATTATCGAGCTTATATGCGATCTGCTTAGAGAGAGCAAGCACCTTGAACGTATTATATCCAGTGTTGGCCAGATGTTTTTTGTGGCTTGACACGTGGTGATGTTGTTCCAACTGGTGCCTGCCCTCCTCGCAGCGTCTTGCATTAGCAACAGTTTACAAGTAGCGATTGGCATGCCAGTACTTGCCAAACGAGGTAGCATGGGCTGTACTGTACCGTTCCTGGCGAGTTCATCTGCCTTACATTTACCTGGAATGTTTCTATGGCTTGGCACCCAGCAAAGGTGAATATTAAACTGTTGCGCCATCTCCATTAGAGATGATCGACAATTATGGACTGTTATAGAGTTTGTAGATACAGAGTCCAGAGATTTGATAGCGGCCTGGCTATCAGAGAAAATACGGATATCAGATGTTGATATCACGTTTTCTTTGAGCCAAGACAAGACTTCCTTAATCGCCAAAAGTTCCGCCTGGAACACGCTACATGATTGGGAAGGCGGAATGAGAGACTTAATTTCAGTCGTTCAGAGTAAACACCTCCACCAACCCCTTCTTTGGTTTTTGAGCCATCTGTGTAAAAATGGATTGACTCATCCTCCAAGAATGTCCTTTCCTCCCAAAAAGATCTGGGAGGTATAGAAATCTGGAAGTTTCTGTCGAACTGCAGTTGGGGGATGGTGTAGTCTGTGTGCTTTGGAATTGATTCTAAGTACCTTAGAATTACGGAGTGTCCAATGTTGTTGTTAGTCCACTTCGACGAAGCTTTGATGCGAATAGAAGAGCTTGCAGCTATTTGTTTGCTAAATATGTCGAGAGGTGTAAGGTAGAGCAAGGTGTCCAGTGCCGCAGAAGGGGTCGAAAGAAACGATCCGCTTATACATAGGCAAGCTGAACGTTGGACTTTATGTAGCTTATCCCTGTTTATACCTTTCTCTAAAGCACTCCACCAAACTTCCATGGAAAAAACTTAACCGAACCTTTTGATGTCTTAAAAGGCTTTAGACAAGGTGATGCGCTGTCATGCAATTTCTTCTTTAATATAGTACTTGAAAGAATAGTACAGAGCTCCCACGGCAATACTAGAGGCACTGTCTTTCAAAAGTCCGTCCAATTACTAGCACATGCTGATGACATTGACAATCAGAAGAACTCAGCGTGGTGTCAATGGGACTTTTTTGAGTATTGAGACAAAGGCGACAATGTTGGGTTTAAGGGTTAATCAGGGCAAAACAAATTACATGCTGTCATCAAGAAAGGACTTAAAGGTCATCATCGGAAGACGTCAATAGCTTAAATTTCTATCAGTTTTTACATTCTTAGACGAAAAGGTGATAGACATTTTTTTAATGGTTAGTGTTGTCATGTCAGAGGTCTTGGCTTCTTGTTTTCTTCCTCTTGCAAGGAATTGGAAAATCCTCATGAGTAAATCTTATGATGAAAAGTGCTTAAGACGTTTGGATTAGGAATAAAAACTGTAGGTCCCCTTAATCGCTGACAGTATTCACACAATTAATTCCTTCAAGGTTCGAATTATGAAAACAAAATGTGAAAATCTTTGCAGTGAATTTCAAACAATTTGAAATACGTAACCTTCAATTTTTACCTAGAGTGCGCTTATTACTAGTCGATTGTCAAAAAATTACACATTATCAAGTGACAACTGCCCAAATGGATATCTTTTCAAAATGAAATCTCCAGTTGGAACACCTTTTAGAGATCATATAAGCCGGGACTTTCTTCTTTATATATAATCCATAACCAGGGTTGTTTAATTTTAAATCAAAGGAATCAAGTGTTGCAACAACTTGTGAAGATCAAAAGTTCCAATTCTTTTGGGCTAGCCACTAGACGAAAAAATCTTAAACTAAAACGTAAGTCCCTTCAAGGTATCGTCTAAATCGATATTGTCTGATTCTTGAAGAACTCAACAGTTTCTTTTGTCTTGTCAGTTTCGTCAGTCTTTTAGACTAGGTGATATTTTTATCAACTGTCAAGATCACTAAGATCTCAATGAATCTTAAAAGCTCTGAAATTCGTTGAACCCCAAAAGCAAAACAGTCAGACTTTTTTTGATACCTAGACGAGACTAGCAAAAGCCTAAATCATCATCTTCTATCAAAAATATTGAAGAAATGACAAAAATATGTCTCTTATTGACATATGTACATACATATTCTAAAATTTAGAATTGTTAAAATCGTGCTGTCATTTGTGCTTGGAATTTCCTTTTAAGTTAATTCCCTATTCCCAATGGTCACATCACCTCTCATACAAGCCATCAAAAATTGTTTCCATAATCAAATTGACACCTAACATTTATGGGATGTGTACAAATCAATGGACTGACAAAATACCTCAAGATAAAAACTTCCATAAACAAACACTCTTTGCAACTTAGTCATGGGAAACATGTGTTCTAAATGACAACTCTTTAAAGACCCCCTACATCGTCAAAGAAGGCTTCTTCACCATTTACCAAATATAACAAAATTATAATTCCACCTGAACAATTCTTTTATACATCTCACGATAAGCAAGCCCAAGGCTACCAAAATGTTTTTGATCTTTTTTATACACAGTGATGGCACTTTGCGGCACATTTTTATAGCGCCATTTTAAGTCAATCTTTTTTAAAAATCTTAGGCTAGGTAGCAGCCGCCACCTGGCGATGACAATTTGATGCTTACTGACAGCTCGTGCTTGATGTATACGATCATTAATCTTCTGACTAATTGTTAGTTCGAAAAAAGATTGTGATTTGTGAGGAAGGCTTTTAGATTTATGTCTTGAAATGGATCAGTTTAAAGTTTACATCGAGATTATACATTAAAAGCGCCTTAGACAGAGACATCTAACATCAAATCAGCCTTAGGTTATCTATTATGGCTTTTATTAAGGTGTGCCTCCAATTTATGTCACTTTCAATTTAATCTTGATTCTTGATGGAAAAAACATGACACTTTGATGGCAGAGTTATGGAAAGAACCTATACCCGGATAATGCTTAGGGCGAGCCTTAAGTGTTTTATTTACCTAGGAGGAACTTTTATAATTCTATACTGACACGTTTAATAACAATTTGATGAATTATCAAGATTTTGTCAAAAAGCAATTATGAACTTATTGTTAGCTGAACCCGTTTTTCTTTTATGGAATAGCAAAGGTTAAATAGGATTTTTATAACTTTGTTTTATACTTACGTAAGATCGGAGTAAGCGCGGGTGTTTTGTCAACATGATCGAGCTAACCAAGTTCTCAGAAAGTACAAAATAGAATACCACAATAAATCATGTTTATTTTATTGGACGTAATAGCCATTCACGAGAAGGCCTTGATCTTTGAAGAGTTAATGAGCTTGCATTGTTTTGTGGTAAGGTAGCTACGAGTGTGTATCAATTGTTTAACCTTTGATAGATGCCTCGTGTAAAGTTGATGATCGTGGTCGGGGTTATAGAATACAATGTACGGTATTCGTATGGCTATAAAAAGCTACTGTTTTGATTTGTGTGTGGGAATAATTTGACATAATAAGACAATTACTATACAGAGGCTGATGATAGTTCTTAATGAATGTTCTTGATGTTTAAATCTTTTATTTAACAAGAAAATTAATCATCAGATAATATTTTACACTTGATGGTCAAATGATTGATTCAAATAAATAATATTATTGAAGAAAAACTATATGAATAGATATGTCACTAAAATATTTCTTAAAAGATTTGTGATTTGACACGTTGATTAATGAGAAGGTGATGATTATATTATCTTCTTCTTGATACTTTTCCATGAATTTTTAATAACTACCTCCAACAAAATCAACTTTTAACGACTAAACAATTAAATCTCGGAATTTTGTACTTGACATTTGCTTAAAATGATGCCAATTTCCTTCTGTAAACCTTCAAGACCTACCTTGTCATCATTTTATTCGATCTCTGAATTTTAGTTACAAATCAAGGGTGTTTTTTAGACGTGTGATTCTCAAGAAAAAATAAAACGCATACAATCTTAGGTTATTGCCAAGAATTTATCTTTATTAGGAAGATAATACCTTGTCATTATGTTGTCAAAATTATTTTGGGCAAATGGCTTGCGAGCAGAAGAGGAGAGAGGAACACCGGCTTCTTAGACGGAAAAAAAGAGAGCATGAGAAGCGCGCGATCGAGGAGATAGAGGGATGTCACAACAGGAATGAGGTTCGTAAATTTTACCAAAAGGTAAAAAAAACCTCCCAAGGGTATCAGCCACGAACCGAAGCCTGTAAAGACGATCAGGGGAACATCGTAGTAGAACCGCAGTCGATGCTGAGAATATGGAAAGATCACTTCTCCAAATTATATAACGGCGATGACGAACCGAATTCCGCTGTAAGGGAGATAGAACCACTCAACCTCGGCGACGCAGATCAACAATTCCGCCTACCCGACCTTGACGAAGTGAAGATAGCTATATCTAAACTTAAGTCAAACAAAGCTGCTGGAGCTGACGGCATCACCGCCGAACTATTCAAAGCAGCAGGCGATGACTTGGTAGGGAGCATGCACCAACTCATCTGCAAAATATGGTCGGAAGAAAGCATGCCCGATGAGTGGAATCTCAGCATAGTGTGCCCGATACATAAGAAAGGAGACCCTCAAAAACTGCGCCAACTACAGAGGCATCAGTCTCCTTAACATTGCGTATAAGATCCTCTCTGCCGTATTATGTGAACGTCTGAAGCCATTCGTCAACAACCTGATTGGTCCTTATCAGTGTGGCTTCAGACCAGGAAAGTCCACTATCGACCAAATATTCACACTACGGCAGATCTTGGAAAAAACCCAGGAGCTTCAAATCGATACCCACCATCTCTTTATAGATTTTAAAGCCGCGTATGACAACATCTATAGGGAAGAGCTCTACCGAGCAATGTCCAGTTTTGGCATCCCTGTCAAACTTATCCGTTTGTGCAGAATGACGATGGAGAAAGCACGCTGCTCTATCAAGGTCGGAAAAGATCTTACCGATGCATTTGATGTCAAAAAAGGTTTTAGACAAGGCGATGCACTGTCATGCGACTTCTTCAACATTGTTCTGGAAAGAATTGTGCAAAACTCAACCGTCGACACTAGAGGCACAGTCTTCCAAAGGTCCATCCAATTACTCGGATACGCAGATGATATTGACATAATTGGAAGATCAAAGCGTGATGTGATGATGATGCATTGCGACGGAAGCGAAGAAGATGGGTTTAGTGGTCAATGAGGGCAAGACCATGTATATGCTGTCATCAAAAAAGGACACTGAACGACGACGTCTTGGACAAAACGTCACCATGGACAGCTATAACTTTGAGGTCGTTAAGGACTTTGTCTACCTAGGCACCGCTATTAATGCAGACAACGACACCAGCGCTGAAATCAAACGAAGAATAACTCTTGCAAATCACTGCTTCTTTGGACTTAGAAGGCAATTGAGAAGTAAAGTCCTCTCTCGAGCATGTAAAATCACCATCTTTAAGACACTCATCATCCCGGTTCTCATTTATGGCGCTGAGGCCTGGACCCTGTCAAAGAAAGATGAGAGCGTCATAGGATGCTTCGAGATAAAAATTCTTCGGGTGATTTTTGGTCCCGTACGCATAGATGGAGAATGGAGGAGAAGATATAACGACGAACTGTACGGGCTGTACAGCGACACTGACCTAGTTAGCAGAATTAAAGTCCAACGGCTTAGATGGCTAGGTCATGTGGAGCGGATGGACATCAACGCTCCAGCCCGGAAGGTCTTCGAATCCAATACCGAGGGACGGCGCAGTAGAGGAAGACCGCGACTCAGGTGGCGCACCCAGGTGGGAGAGGACCTCAACCAACTTGGCGTGCGAAACTGGAGACAGCTAGCTAGGGACCGAGCTGGCTGGAGACGCTTGTTGGTTGAGGCCCAGGTCCGCCCTGGACTGTAGCGCCACCTTAAGTAAGTAAGTAAGTAAGCTTGCACACATTCCATCCGAGAAGCCCACTTTACGACCACTTATGTTCCGTATTTGGGCAGTATGTCAGCAATAATCAGATGAATTATCTATTTCAAGGCACCTCGTGCAACATTGGTGTATTACTAACGTAGGTGGCCATGATACCGTTGATATCCATTAGGATATCTATTGCATTTAAAAAGTATAAGGTCGGTCCTAGTACACTTCCTTGCGGTACACCAGCTTTAACTTTCTTTTGTTGGCCCTACCGTTTTCTTAAGAGTCAGTTCGTAACACTCGATTCTAGTAATACGAATTACTGCCTGAAAAAGTCTCTTTGCAGTTTGTACTCAAGTCCTAAGTCCAAACCTTGATAAACATCCAAGAATTTAGCAGAGCTAACTTATTCTTCTTCAAGTGCTTTTTACACCACTTCCGTAATTCGATGTACTTGGTCTATGGTGGACTGGATATTTCTAACTCAAAGTATTTGTTCGGAATATGTCTTCTTTCTTCTATTATTTTTCTGAGCCTTTTCAGAGGCAGTTTTTCGAAAACTTTTGACATGATTGCTAAATGCGATTTTGGCCTGTTAGATATTACTTCTTTTGGTTGCTTACCTTGTTAAGGTATAACAATGACTTTTGATATTTTTAATGATGTAGTATTATTATAAATTGGAGTTTTTTTAAAGGCTATTGAGGGCATTTCTTTCAAAACCTGAGTAGTGAGTAGGGTACGACCTTACCCTTGTGATTTTTTATTAGGTGACTTATGTTACTGAAAAATGATTTTTAATTCTTTAAATCCAATTTTCGACCATTTTTTCAGCATTTGGGGCTGACAACTTTCTTTAAAGGCGTCAAGACGCCTAGTGCTTATTTGCGTAGACAAGTTGTCTTACAAAAAATAGTAAAGCTAGTTACGATATTGGAGACCATACCACAGACCCATCCTTCAATAAATTGATTGTTTCGGTGCATCATGTAACGTGAGCTGAACCTTATTTTGGTAATAAATTAGCACCATTTTCAAAAGTTCATCATACACAAAATACAACTGTCAAAAAGAGCAACTCCTATAAAAGTATTGTTAGATTCAAAACTACACGGCTAAAAAACACACGACTTTTTATTGCATTTTTAACTCTTAAAGGACTATTCACATGTGCTTTTAAAAAATAATTAACCTAAATTATGTGCAAATTGTATACAAAAAGGTAGAAATATAGCTTGCCTTAATTATAAGTTAGTAAAATTTTTCATTGCCAAAATAAGATAAATCAATCTGATTGTAACGAAATGTCAAACTCTATTCATGTTCCACATACGACCTTCAACGAACAAAATGTTTGCGCCCCTTAAAATGTCATTTTTAGCTAAAAATGCGATAGAATGTTGGTCGCTCTCATGTGAATAGTCCTCAAGTCTATTTATTATAAAATGGAAATCAAACTGAGCATAAATCAAGTGACAGCTGTCAAAAAGACAAACTCCGATAAAAATGTTGCCAGACACCCACCTTGATTTTGCATTTTTGGTATTTGGCTATTAAAGGGCTATTCACAAGAGAGCGACAAAAGACCTACGAAATTATTAATAAATTTGATTTTAAACAATTTATTAACCTAACTTCTGTGCACATTGTAAACAAAAAGTTAGAAATAAATCTTAAGTTAATCTTAAGGTAATAAAATTACATATTTCATTGCCAGGATAATATTAATTTAAGAAAACAAATTGTTCGTCGCAATTTAAATCTGATTGCAATGAACTGTCAAACTCAATTCAAGTTCCACATACCATCCACACTTTAACAAATAAAACGTTTACACGCCTACAAATTTTATTATGCTCTTGAAATGTAATATTATGTTGGTCGTTGGTCGCGCTTGTCTTAAGTCTATTTATTATGAAATGGAAAACCAAACTAAGCATAGATCAAGTGACAGCTGTCAAAACGACAAACAACGAGCCAGGTTGAAACCCACACGTCACCGAAATTGTGTCTATATTTACAATCTCTTTTCTTTTCTGTTTTTGCTTGTATTGCATTTTTAATTTCTGACTCTTAAACATATGATTCAACTTAAGCCAGAAAAGGTTCTAAAGACTTTTTAACAGGCTTTTAAAAGTAGGCATTTCTATAGAACGTTTCGTTTAAGATATATTAGAATTAAGTACTTAGTGGACCATGAATGGTTCTCACTTTTAATGAACAAATTTTTTAAGATTTTTGGAAGTATAGGATAATTAATTTTGTAGTTTTAAGTGGATAGGGCTGGAATTTTGCACCTGTTAAACACAGCTGTCATTTGAAGTGTCATACTACTAGTTGAATGCTTTATTTTTTGTTTTAAATCAACAAATGTTGCCAACGTGAGTGGCTTCATTTATTTTCATTTCCCGAGCTGACGATTTAAAACTTTCAAGACTTCAAAACAAAAGAGATATTAAAAACATTTGCGCCACCTTATATAGTGTCTTGAATGTCATAAATGACACATGCTTGTTTATGTTTTGTTCTAATTGCACCTATCCCAAATGCATATTAAACACTGCGCTTAACTATCTTGTCAGTTATTGTAAATAATTTTGCTATTATAAACAAAAAATACAAAGTAAAAATAAAATATTTTAATTGCAAACATAAAATATATACAAATAGTTTGTAGGCGGTGGGTTTGAGAGATGTTAAACACAGATATTCAATTTAGAAGCTTTTCCAGCCTAGAAAATAAGACACATAGGTACCCCAACCGCACAATAACTATCATTGACGCCTTCTCACATCCACCACCACCGCCCGGCCCTCCACCGACCGGATCGAATTGAATCGTGTGAACCGCAGTGAACGTGAATAAATATTTTTTAACGCAAAATATAAAATGTCCAACCTGCTGTGAAGTGGATTTATTATTAATGGTAATGGGTGTTTTACAAATGCTAGCCTTTTTTCTTTAATTTCTGTTTGAGGTTAATAACTAGGTTAAAGTGTCTTAGAATTCTCTGTGATGGGAATGACCTTCACATTTTGTGTTTTTGAAATCAACTTTTTGACGGTGAACAAGAAATATGAGTTTTGCAAATGGTCACGTTTAAGTTTCGAGGGCGGCAACGACGCGTTCGTTTGACGTTTAACATAAACTTCAAGAGACTCCACATATTATTTGTTTGTATTTTTTAAAAACCTTTGGTGTTTTGAAGGTTGATATTCTGCTCCATTTTTTTCAAGGTTCAATGTTTTTCATTTTTCTTAATGTTTGCATGTTTTGGTTAAGCTTTGGAGAAATTGAAAGATTCACTAATCATTGTGAATTTGTTCATAAATTATTATTGTGAGTTCACAATATTATGTGCAAAATGCCAAAATGGCGGCTGAGCAAACTGCGTCTTCGTGCCGCTGCTTGGGACTGCCATGCCGTCGTCGGTCGCCGCCAACACGATTAAATTCAAATTCTCTCACAAACAATAACCGTTGTCTGGCAGCATCAGCATCAACATCAGAAGCGGTACCGAACATATCAACAATCTATTTTGATACACAATACCTCGCAAAAGGGAGCAAACTACATGAAGATTGCAAAATACTTGCCTCCAACTCCAAGCTTCAACAACCTGCAACCTGCAACTTTTAAGTCAATAACGTGCGCTTTATAGTTGGTCTTTTTTTCCACCAGTGAATGAGAATGACAAACACTTGTTGAAGTTTCCATAGAAATGCATACTCAGCCTTAAGATTACGGTTGTTTTGATGATGATGGTGGTGTCATACTTGCGCCTGAGATCGAGATGCAGGCGAAAAGATTTCAAAATGTTGGCGGGCTTTCAAAATCAAAAGACTATTCGAGTTTCGAATTCGGATGCGGATCAAAATGCTGCATCTATGAGGTGGATGGATGGTAATGGCGATGGATTTAAGCCGGTATTTCTATGGTTCGGTTGATTGTGCTTTGTGTTTCTTGTTTCTTGACTTTTTGTTTTGTTTTTGTGGGTGGTACATTATTGTGATCTAATTGATGTAATAACGACGGATAATTGTTGTTTGTAGAGTTGATTTATTAGTTCATGTGAAAAGCAATGCAATTAGATAGGTTTTTGTATTTGTTGGACTTTATTGCGTTACTCAAAGTAATAGAAAAAGAAGCAAGCCCTTTGACTCAGCATACGGTAAAGTAAAGACTATTCCTGTAAGCTGTCTCGAAAAACATCACGTTCTAAAATAATGCTATTAATTGTTTAAAATGACATAAGTGTTTTTTCTGTTGTTAATTGTTAAGTCAATTTGAACTTATCATTCGTTGGAAAAATGGTGCTTCTATTCTAACTACTACAAGGATTTACATTTATTTTTGTCTCCTGATTTAACATTTACTTTAAGGCAAGTTTATAGTTGTCATACCTTCACAAATCTTTTAGACCATCGGGTCATGAGGCTTGGCACTTCTTAATCTTTAAACATTATTTCGTACATTTAAAACGGTCAACATTTCGGAGGTGGTATGACTTTGCAGAAGCTTATAATGTAATACAGAGAATTTTTAATAACCTCTAAAAACATTACAACTTAAAGGTCACTATGTAGACGGCTATTTCTTATGTTCCAAGGACCAATTCTTATTCCACAGAGAACTCTATTTTGGAATTTTTGGATAGGTCCAGCATTTCTTTGCTTTGTTATCCCATAGTTGGATTTCATAAGTCCAAACGGGTTTTAGTACGTGCTTAAATAACAGTAGTTTGTTTTGGATATATAGGTCAGAGTTTATTCCTATTAACCAGTCCATGCTTCTGAACTTCAAATTTAGCTCTTCTCTTTTCTTTTTGAAACTCACCTTCTATTTAATCTCTGCATCCGAAATAATTCAAAGGTATTTGGAAGTATTGGAGGAAGATAGTTCTGTACTATTTATAGAAATTTGAAAATTTCAAAGGATCAGCAAAGGTGGCCATGATAGTCTTGATCATCAACTGGAATATCCCTTGTACATAAAAGATACAACGTTAGGCCTAGGACACTTCCTTGCTATATACACTGGATTCTATTTTTCTTAATTCCCAGTAATGTTGGTCTAACCGGCTTTCAGTATTTCGAAGTAATTTCTTTGCAACTTGTACTCAAGGCCCAAGAGTCAAACACCGCGTGAGAATATAAAAGAGCATACTTATTTCTCTCAAACTGTAACATACACCATTTCCGTAATTCTATGGACGAGTAATTCCAGGTCTATCGTTCAATGTTTATTTCTAAATCATAACTGATGGTTCGGTATAAGTCTTCTTTCTTCTATAATTTTGATGAGCTTTTTCGGTAGTAGTTTTTTCCAATCTTTTGCCATGACACGACCAATATCGATTGGTCTGTAAGGTGTTTCTTCTGTTGGTTACTTGTTTAAGTATAACAATGACTTCTGCAATTTTCCTATAATATTTCGAAGTATGTATTTTAAAGGGTATTGAGGGCGTTTCTTACAAAACTTGAGCAGTGATTGTACTCTGGTGATTTTTTATCAGATAAATATCATGTTGACATAAGATTGATACTTCTTTGAGCGTGACAAAATTAATTTCACATTCGCCGTTGTTATCAACAAGCTGTATGGAATAGGTAGCAGTATTTACTTGGAAAGATTTAGAAATATTCTCGAGATGTTTAACAAAAAGATCAGCTTATTGTCCCGGGTTTCGGATCCATTTGCCATCATAAGATTTTGCTGAAGGATTTTTTGATTCGGGCTTTGCTACTTTCGATAAATTGTATTCGGTAGAATTATCTATCATACAATTTTTCAGAAATCTACTCAGTGAATCATTTTTGAAATCATTGATTATTTTTTAAAGTTTTTGTTTCGACGGTAAAAGACTCTTATTATACGGAAATCGCATATTTCCTTCGAGCTCTTTTTTCTTTTTAAATCAACTCCCTTATTTCAACAGGATATTTTATTTCTGCTTCTCTTAAGTTGGAGTATTTTCTTGAGCAGCCTGTTGTATCAGCAATAAATTGTTCAACTTTATTATCAGCTTGTTCAATTGTGTCCATGGGAGATCTTAGGTTTATAAAACTTTCAAGTTTATCTCTGAATTTGTACCAGTTTGTTCTCTTATTCGTGAGCTTAGAAAAATTATTGATGTCATATTGACTATAAGACCCTTACACTTGTGTAACAAATTTGTGTTTCAACCCTAAGGCTAGCAACTAAACGGTGATTTTTTAAGAGCTTGAGAACTTTAAAAAAAAAAAAAACGCATACAATTTGCAAAATCTCATCGATTCTTTATTTGAAACGTTAGATTGGTCCATGACATTTATTTCTTGAAGATAATTTCATTTAAATGTTGACCGCGGCTGCGTCTTAGGTGGTCCATTCGGAAAGTCCAATTTTGGGTAACTTTTTCGAGCATTTCGCCCGGAATAGCCCGAATTTCTTCGGAAATGTTGTCTTCCAAAGCTGGAATAGTTGCTGGAATAGTTGCTGGCTTATTTGTGTAGACTTTAGACTTGACGTAGCCCCACAAAAAATAGTCTAAAGGCGTCAAATCGCATGATCTTGGTGGCCAACTTACCGGTCCATTCCTTGAGATGAATTGTTCTCCGAAGTTTTCCCTCAAAATGGCCATAGAATCGCGAGCTGTGTGGCATGTAGCGCCATCTTGTTGAAACCACATGTCAACCAAGTTCAGTTCTTCCATTTTTGGCAACAAAAAGTTTGTTAGCATTGAACGATAGCGATCGCCATTCACCGTAACGTTGCGTCCAACAGCATCTTTGAAAAAATACGGCCCAATGATTCCACCAGCGTACAAACCACACCAAATAGTGCATTTTTCGGGATGCATGGGCAGTTCTTGAACGGCTTCTGGTTGCTCTTCACTCCAAATGCGGCAATTTTGCTTATTTACGTAGCCATTCAACCAGAAATGAGCCTCATCGCTGAACAAAATTTGTCGATGAAAAAGCGGATTTTCTGCCAACTTTTCTAGGGCCCATTCACTGAAAATTCGACGTTGTGGCAGATCGTTCGGCTTCAGTTCTTGCACGAGCTGTATTTTATACGGTTTTACACCAAGATCTTTGCGTAAAATTTTCCATGTGGTCGAATAACACAAACCCAATTGCTGCGAACGGCAACGAATCGACATTTCACGGTCTTCAGCAACACTCTCAGAAACAGACGCAATATTCTCTTCTGTACGCACTGTACGCATTCGTGTGGTTGGTTTAATGTCCAATAAAGTAAACTGAGTGCGAAACTTGGTCACAATCGCATTAATTGTTTGCTCACTTGGTCGATTATATAGACCATAAATCGGACGTAAAGCGCGAAACACATTTCGAACCGAACACTGATTTTGGTAATAAAATTCAATGATTTGCAAACGTTGCTCGTTAGTAAGTCTATTCATGATGAAATGTCAAAGCATACTGAGCATCTTTCTCTTTGACACCATGTCTGAAATCCCGCGTGATCTGTCAAATACTAATGCATGAAAATCCTAACCTCAAAAAAATCACCCTTTATTAAAATATGTCGCTATTCGTTTTCATTGACCAGGAATCAAATTCAAATATTGGTGTTAAAATGAGAGAATATTGGAGTAAATTGCTTTCAATACTCAGGAGAGAAAGCTTCGATAGACGGTTTTGTCCAATAGTAGTTCGAAGCCTATTTTTTATAATTTTTATTTTCGAAATTTGGGAATTGAAGGTTTGGGAATGTAGCTCTAAAATTTTGATTTTCAAGAATTTGGTAGTAAAATAGTTCCAGCGATTGATCTGTTTGATAATCCTTTTTCTTTTTGTATGAGTCAATCAAGGACACAAATTGAACCAACTCATTACCAAGACTAGGGCTCTTAACATCCGGATACACTTTTACCAATGCCTTTGTTGCAGCCTTCAAATTTCCAGCATCCATCTTCTCGATGTGATTCAGGAATACAAACCTCCTCCAGCTTCATAGGCATATAATCTTTCAGTAAGAGAAACGGATAGATGCTCAAACACTGGGATGAAGGCGGATACTTTGTATTTTTCCTTGGGTGACAGATTTGCGTCTTGTTTTCCCGTAATCGAGCGGATTCAACCTCACATTTCTCGTTCTGGTGCGGGTGCGTGATTGTACATATTCGATATGGGATATTTTTTTGGCTGCTTCTTCGTATTTATCAAAATTGTTTCGTTTGGATTCCACGAATGATTCAAATTCTAGTGCACGTATTGCCGTTCAAGAATCATTTTCGGGTCTTACAACATCTTGTTTGTAACGTTGAATAGCTCCAAGATATCGTTCCCAAATGTTGTAAGCAAAGCGGTTTCGAGACCACTCATCTTCTGTAGAAGGTACGTTGCTTCATTCCTCACGATGTCTTTTTGTTCTTTATTGGAAGATATGATGGTAAGAGCTTCTTCAATTTCCGAATAGCCGTTGACTAAGGCTTTCGTAGCTTCAGTTTGGCAAGACCAACGAGTGTCGCTGAGCTTTTTCAAGACTAAAAACTGGCCACTTTTCTTCTCCGTTAATTTCTCAATCAGATTTCTGTGCCGATCTGTACGAGCTGTAAAAAACGTGTACGAATTCTGCACGAAATCAAGGAATTGAACAGCGATGTACAATAGTAAGCAGCTGCCTTTCCCACTAAATTTAGAGAATGACCACAACAAGGGACGAACACCGATAAATGATTTTTCTCCAAAATAAGAGCCTGCATCCCCTTGTATTTGCCACTTATGTTTGCAGTATTGTCATATGATTTTGATGTTTCACTGATTGCCTGATTGGAGTGAACAAATATGGATCAATGATTTCTGTTATTTAACATTAAAATAATGAAATAGTAGGAGTTTGAAACAGAAATGTTCCTAAGTCTCTATTGCGGGGTTCATCAAACAATCAGCCACAACCCGTACGTTCAGGGAAATTTTGAGTCCGGACTTGGGCCTACACCCATACAAGATCCAACTGATCCAGGAGCTCAAAGTTGATGATCATAGATAACGCCGTTTTTTCGCTGACTAGGCTTCGAATCGTTTGGAAAAGGACCCCAATTTTGGCCGAAAAATAACCCTTAGGGACGAGGCGCATTTTGAATGAATGGCTGTGTTAACAAGCAAAACTGCCGTATGGGATGACACCAACCCACGCGAGGTTCACCAGGTGATAATGCATCCTCACAAAGTAACCGTTTGATGTGGATTTTGGGACGGGCGTGCTTTTTTAATTTGTTAACCATGAAAACATAAACACATAGCGCTTTTACCATGTATGGTAAAGCATGGGCAGCATGTCCATCAGCTCCATCACCACAAGTTATAAATCTTGAGCCTATGATTGACAACTTGATCTTCTCTGAGTCACATTTAAAATGACAGATTCGTTGATCAGAGCAGTGCATCGTTTGATTTGTTCATCTTTCAGCATTTTATTGTGACTAGTTTGGGAATTCCAATAGGAGGTGCTACTCAATCCAGTTTTTGCAATGACACCCCTTATTTTTTTCGACTTGAGTCAATTCAAAAACATTTAAGCTTCTTTATCTAAAGAGGTCTTTTCTGAAAACTCTTTTATCCGTTCCATTCTTCTACATCATGACATCACTTTAAAGCATTAAAGCATAAACAAAAGTTAAACAAAAAAGAAGACATCAGCCAATTTATGCAAAAGGTTACATCTGCTCCAACAATGACCAGATCTGAATTATCTTGTCCATAATTGGTTGTAATTCAGCTCAGATAAATAAGACAACAACAACAATAACAACACCAGCAGAATCATAAACTGACAGCAAACATTTTTCAACAGTATGAGAAACAATTTAAAAAAAATATATAGGTCATCGTCTGATGCTAAACAAGAATCTCAACATCATCTCAATATTCCCATCATGGACCATAATAAAATTCCCTGGCTCAAGTCAAGATGAACATCATCAGAAAAAAAAGAAGCATTACAGCCTTGAGTTACGACCAATAACAATTTATTCGCTTATGTAACTCACATCACCAGTAACAGTGTTGCTGCTACTGCCACCACTTTGGATGATGATAATAATAATTCTCTGCTATACAAAAAGATGCATCGTCTTTCGAATTCAGAGTTTCAGACTCCACCATGGTTCTGCAACCACCATAAAAGATGTCACATTAAATATTGTGTATTACAAACGATGCAACAAATGATACCCACAAATGGCACCTACCTATTACCAACAAAACTTCTCTTCAAGCCTAACAGCCAGCAGCTCTACGATGACACGACAATGACACCACCACAGCATATTCTCGTCATTGTTGTATCGCAAGACGAAGACACTGACTTGACTATAGAGACTGTTAAGACAGAGATGATCTCCATCTTGTAGCAAAGAAGCTGAAACATGAGAATGTGCACTTCATATTATCCAGATCAAAAATCCATCAGTTGAATCTGAAGGTACCTTCAAGTCAGCTTAAAACCTATAGGTAAAGTTACGTCTTCTTCTTTAGCTTACCAGTCATAAATCAGATAGAACCCCAACCACCACCACCAGCCGCGGCACCGTCTTGATACGAAATATTGATGTCAGGGATGAGACAGCAGCTCAGAAACAAAACAAAGAAAATAAGAACACTTTCAGAACTTAACAGAAACACAATTCCAAAACGAAGATACGTCATTTTATGACACGGTACTCCACTTTTCGGTTGAAAGGTGAAGCTGCCTGCTTGTCCGAATCTGAAAGAACGAACTTGGCCACATATCAAGTGCCAAACAAAGTCCACCCAATCCCAGCTGTAACCAACAAGCAGCTGCCTAGTGCCTATAGCTTTGAAATCTGTGCCAGTAGGAGGCATCTAGCGCAGCAACAGTGTTCGTTCAAATCAAAACCCATTGATGCCGAAAATCCAAACCGGATTCCTTCAGTTTTTGTTTATTGTTCACATTCGTTCGACTGAACTTGCAGGTTCAGCTTTTTGGTCGGTCGGTGGGTCAATATTTCCAGAGCGCACACTTGCTTGTGCTTCTTCTTCGGTTATATGGCTGTAATTTTTGCTTATCCTCTGCCAAAGTGAAGATCGTGCCAAGCGAAGAACTGAAGAAGAGCCAAATCAATGTTCACTGAAGCTCACGGTCAGGGCTGGATTGTCATAAAACAGTTCAAGGCCAAGAGTTTGATATTAGTTCGTGTTTTCATTGACCTACAAATAATATTTTTAAGTACTTGCATTGGAACTTTGGACTTTTTTCAAAATATGCATAATAGTCAAAATGTCGCGTGATACTAAGTTTTTTGAAATTCTAATGTCCAGTTCTAAGTTTTCTAATAAATCAACACTTAAACCTGAGTTATTAAATTTCTCCGAAACTAATTTTACGTCAAAAATAGGCTTAACACTTAGCGGCCACACTTCATGTAAGCCACATGGGGTAACTCATTACCCCTCGATGAAAAACCTAACTGAACAAGATGTGTGGATATTTGAAGACTTTTAGCTAATTTATCCTGTCATTTGAAGAGTTTTCTAACATTTTTAATGGCGAAGTCACTTCTCAAGCTTTCCTGTCACCATCAGATGTCATTTGTTGTATTAATTTAAAATATTTAAGATCCCTATATAATTATAATTTTTAAGCCTTGAGCAACGAATCAATTCGGATGGCAGCTAAAGTTAAAGAAGCTTTGAGTTATAAGTTTTTTAAAAATTGGATTTGCTGGAAACAATATTATTTTTAAAACCATTTTAAACCAACTTTAAAAAAAATATTGTAACTTAAAAAACTTGTTTAGAAACATGAAGACAAATTTAATGTTCGATCCAAATAACTTCTTGATCCAGTTTGTTTGTTAAAAATGTCAACTCATTTTTAAGGTTTTGTAGTTCTTCTCTTAATCTAAGTTAGGGACTGTTCACATGAGCACAACCAACGACTGATGAATAAAGATAAGATAAATTTAAGAAAAAAAGTTGTTCGTCTCTAGTTGCAATCGGATTGTAAAGAACTGTCAAACTCAATTCGTGTTCCACATACGATCCACACTTAAACGAACTAAATTTTAGCGTGCGTTTTAACCTGCAAATTTATTTCAAGTCATTCTTGTGCATTTGTAACGAAGCATAAAAACATAACAAGCCATGGGCAATAAATGTCATAATGGACGTTGGTCGCCCTCATGTGAATAGTCCATTAAATTCAGCTCGATCCATAGACTATAACTAAAATCAAGATTGGAAGGATTTGACACTTCAATGAAATTCAATAAAATAAAATATGGTATGACACAAATTGCTGAAAATTGCAACTCGTTCAGTTTCGTTCAGTTTTGACTTGCGAATGGAAGAATGTTTTCAAAACAGGAAATACAAACAAAGTTGTCGCCTTATGAATTTGATAACAATGAAGAGGGGTGAAAAGACAAACATTTCCAATAACAAATTAACCTTTTAAGGCAGAATCTATAACTGAAAAGGTTCACCTAAACAGTGAGAAAAAAAAAGTACATAAAGGGAAAACAGGTACTTATCTACTTTGCTTCTTCTTTGAAAAGTTACTTTTCGTTAAGTTTTGTCAGATAAATCAATTTTTATTCTCAAAATTAAAATGACGTCTTTATGTAAAATAAGTATACTTCCTTTCAACTTGTGAGGATTCGTTGAGTTTTGACAGACACATCAATCATGACTGTCACAATGAAAATGACATCTTATTATTTATTTATTTAGTTTACTAGCTTTCAATTTGTGCGGATTCGTTGAGTTTTGACAGATAAATCAATCTTTATTGTCAAAATGCAAATGACTTCATTAAGTGTATTAAGAATACTTCATTTGAATTTGTGCGGATTCGTTAAGTTTTTACAGATAAATCAACTTAACTAATTTTTTGACAGTGACAGCAGGCGGAAACTTAGTGATGATTTCTTTTAAAACTTTAAGATTTTCTTCTCAGAACTTGAAGAGGCCCCCCAACCAACAGGCCTATGTCTTCCGAGCCTGATGCTTTATTGCTTTTACCTACATTGCATAACCAGACTAGGTTTCCACCAAATCCTCTTCCAGTGGCTATAAAGCAATGGTGGAAGAAGTGTCGGCGGTGGCTATGGCGATGATGGCATGGCGTTGCACCGATCATCGATCAAGTTGAATGCAAAAGCATATAATGGCTTTTCAATTGTTGGCTGGAGCTGGAATATTTTGTCGATGATGCTTGCGTCTGGTCGTTCTTTTAACCAAGCTCCATCAGTTGACCTTATAACTAAAATGGCAATCGCGAAGCGAAAAAGAAAAACAAAAATCTGTGCGCGATCGGTCTGATGCAGTCTTCAATTTTAATATTGAAACAAAAAGATGAACAGGTTAAAAAAGATGTTTTTCTATCAACAATTTGAACTTGTGTCGTCGTCGTCGTCTTCGACAATAAAGCTGGTTTATCGATTTTTTCTTTCAAGATGAAAATTTGAATGCGCGAGCTTCTTTATAAAATGTCGGCGGGGATTTATATTTTTCGTCGATCGTTTCGGTTAGTTGTCGTGTTTTTCCACTTTATTGCTGCTTTTTTTAAATTGAGCATGACATTAACTTTTTGTTGGATTGTTTTGATGAACAATAAGCTCAAAAAGTGTTTGGAATGCAGTTACTATTTTCTATGACATCTCTGATTGTGCGCGCAAATAGAATGAACATTCTACACTCTATACCAATGGATCACGATTTTAATATATATATACCTTCACTTGATTTGATTCTTGAGAATTTAGAATGCTTTACGAATTTATTCAAGATGCTCCGAACATTTCATCTCATCTACTGACCCGTTGACTTTTAACGTTCTCTGGCTGTGACAAAGATCACTGATCGATTTTATGTAGGAATTGTACTAGGTAGGGATTTAACATTTGTTCTTGTGGGAAAATTTCTATGAGACGAATATGCATTACATGTGACAGGACGTCTTCTTACAATAATAAGAATACATCTAATTCACAACTTAGAACGAAAACTATCAGAAACAATGATCGATCGTTTAGGTGATGAAAGTGATCAGCAATGGCAACGGTCAACAAAACTGGTTGATGCATTGACACCTTAATTCAAAATGACAGTTCTGTTCTTTTTTTCAGAACACAAGACTTGTTTGTTTTATTCTTTTAAAACGTCAAAATTGTTTCGTAAGAGAAATGTCATAATCAACAACACTGGTTGACGCGTTGACTCCTTACGTCCAAATGACAGTTTTGTTCTTCATTCAAAACACAAGGATCAACCTTTTCACAAAAAAGGCAAAATTTGTCCGTTTGGGAAATGTCATAATCAACAAAACTAGTTTACACGTTGACTCTTTATAACGAAATGACAGTTTTGTTCTTATTCAAAATACAAACCTTTCCGGTTTTATTCTTTTAAAAACGTCAAAGTTTTTTCGTTCTAAAAATTTCATAATCAAAAACACTGTTTGATGAGTTTATTCTTTACGTCAAAGTGCCAAACACAAGGCCTATCTCTTTATTTTTTTTAAAAAACGTCTAAATTGTTACTTTCGGAAAATGTTGTAATCAACAAAACCAGTTGACACACTGACGCTTGAGCCAAAATGACAGTTTTAAACACAAGACTCTCCTCTTTTATTCTTTTAAAAACGTCAAAATTGTTACTTTCGAGAAATGTCATAACCCATTTCATATTTATTTGACAGTTACTTTGAATTGTAGCTTAATGTTTGTATTATTAACAATTTGAATATATGATTCACTGAAACTCTTCACTAATTCACTGTTATCTTTTGTTATATTTTACAGAATTCACCCTTGCCCAACATAAACGTTCCTCTTCACGCATCACAAGTTCCCGTTCATTTGGCACAAATGTGAAATCATCTTCCTCTTCAGCGACAGGGGTTAACTTTGATTGCCCCGAAGAATTTGGCTATTATCCGCATCCAAACGATTGCACTCAATATTATGTTTGTGTATTCGGGGGTGCACTTCTTGAGAGTTGTACTGGTGGCCTTATGTATAGTCATGAATTACAAACATGTGATTGGCCAAGAAATGTTGGTTGTGATGTTATTGATGGTGGTGGTGCCAGTATATCGGTTCCATCTGGAGGAGGTTCATCTTCCTATCGTGATGTTACACCTAGAGTACCACAAATCAAACAACAACAACAACAGTCCTATCAACAGCAGCAGCAGCAACAACAACAACAGCAAATTCCTCACCGTGATCGATTCGGATCATCATATTCAAGTTCAACACCATCAATTCAATCAAAACCAACTATTGTCCATCAATATCAACCTCGCCAGCAACAGCAACAACAACAACAGCAGCATCATCGTGTGATTCAAGCTCAAGTTCAAACACTGCCACCTCCGCCAGAGCTACGAGTTGCTCCTAATCCAGTGATTACATCTCGAGGACAACCCAAGCCTTTGCTTGATTCCCAAGAAGACATTGCTAAGGTTTGTTAAGAATAAAAGATGTTCTCTCGCACGTCCTTCCATCACGATGTTGATATCTTTTTATAGCTCTACGCCGATGCACATGACAGTTTGCCACCTGTGGAAGAAGAAGAAAGTGATCGTCAACAACGTGTCTACCGTGGGCAACCTAGCACCGTCGGACAAGTTCAACGTGATCGAGATGGTATCCTTCATCAAGCTAGCATCAATGCCATTCCAAATCATGGTAAAATTGGTTCATTCGCCTATGGTGCACAGATTAACCAGTACCGGTAAGTCTCAGATTCACAAAAGTCCCTCTTAAGATCTTCCCTATTCTCCTAATTTATCTTCATTTTCATTTTTATTTTTCGAACAAAAACCAAAACATAAAACTCCTTGTCACTCTTTATATTCATGCGACCATAATAAACGTGCTTAAGGCTTTACCAAGACGTTGACAACTCAATTGACTCAGAACAACGACGACGACGCCGACGACGTGATGTACAAAATGTGACAGTTGACGTCGCTGAGACGACATTATCAACACCGCCCATGGCAGTTACAGACCAAACAACAACACCTAATGTCAAAGAAGATGATGAAAACACATCGACAGCTACGGAAAATTATTCTGACACTACAGACGACACTGACACATCAGAAACTGATACACCCGATGATGATTTTGACTCAATCTCTTCTGATGACATAGATGACTCTGATACTGATGAATCAGTGCGATCCACACGCCAACTTCGTCCACAATACAACGCACGCTTAAATCGGTGGCAGTTATCCTCATCAAACTACAGAGCTGTCGACTCAAATCCGTATCAGCAACAGAGCTTTTCCTTTGGCGCCTTCAATCCATATCTGGCACCTCCACTTAATCCGCACTTAAAGGGTCCCAAAGGTCACCCACTCGACTTCAAGCCAAAGAATCCTTACTCTAGTCTTGGGTACAGTATCAGTGGAACTACTCAATCTCCGTTAGACCTTTATAAGCCCTACTATCAACCATCACCTACAAATCGGCCACCAATCTTCCAGCAACCAGATGTTTTGCCCTTCCTCCTACAGAGTCTCAAGGAAATCCAACAACAGAAAAAGAAAAAGCAAGAAGCTGAAAATTTCTCCTATTTTCATCTTGGCACTGAACCAGTTAGACCTGCCACACCTCCTACCAAAGCGATTCCTAGTTCTCATTACTCCCAATTCAGTACAGTAGGAGGCTTTTTCAATAACTTTGACAATCCACAGACGTACAACTTCAATCCAACCTCAACCAACCAGCAACCTAAAGTTGTCTCCCAGTTCAGCATCGCCTCCCCACAAGTCGAAGTTTCCACCGAGAGCAACTACTTCCAATACAATATCCTCCAGAATCAAAAAATGAAGAGCTATTATACCACGACAACAACACCATTTCCACAAACTTCAAACTTTCAAATTGTCTCAGCACCAAATCTTTCCAGTGTCAGCCAAACAGTCAAACTCTCGACTTCCCACAGCAATCCCAGTGTGCAAACACATCAGTTCAGATTTGTCAATCTAACCACAACACCAGTGCCATTTTATTCCAAGCCGGGTTCAATATCGTCCAACTTTAACTTGGGCGAACTCATGTCCGGTATGAAGGGTTCGGATATGGAACACATGCAGCCTGCTCTAATGAATATGTTTAAGTATTTCAAACAAACAACGGGTCCTGCTGGACACAGGGACAAAGTCACACTGCCCACTGTGCAAACTACAACCGATAACGAAGAATACGAATACTACGATGAAGAAGAAGACTTAAAGACCAAAAAGCCAACACCAACTACCAAAGCACCAAAGGGCTATGAGAGCTTCATAAAGAGTATACCCAATCAGTCTTACAAGACTCAAACCAAGCTCACTCTGAAGAATGTCAAATCAACAACAATGAAAACTCCCGATGACTATTATTACGATGAGGAAGAAGAAGACTACCTCATTAGGCATCCACCATCACAGAAACCGGTCTACATGCCAAACTCAGAAACAATGCCTCCAAGACCGGTTCTGAATTCAACAGTGCGCTATAAGAACCCCAACAGTGTCACAGGCTATTTCGATGTGACAACTCGACGTCCGGTGTTTTCATCGCATTTCCAGCACGATGGCGGAATACCGTCCTTCATAAACTTCCCATCAGATATCTTCCAAGACCTACGCAACCAAAACCAACATAATAACGTACAACTGACCGTCCCAACCGATCGACCAACTACAACTCTACCAACTACAACTTCGACTAAAGCCATAATTACGACAACAACTCGACGTCCAAACACTTCGACAACAACTCGCAAGATTTATACAGTACGTCCGAACCGAGGACACTCCAAGTGGAAGTACAACAAGGCTTCAGAAGCCACTAAAACTGAACGTAGGAAACGACCAACCGTCATACCGCAGCGCCCTCAACTTAATAAGGAAGTCAACATCGACTCCAACAGGTAGTGAAGGCAAAATTTTAAATAAATAAATTCTGTTTTTTGTTTGTGTATTTGTTGCGTGTCCCGAAATAATTTTCTGGAATGCCAAAAATAAGTTTAAAAAACTTTTTAAACCCTTCCTTATTACTTTGTTTGTTTACCTGAGACCACCAGACTAATGAATGTAAATAGAAACAAAAAAAAAAACGATCTCAAGACCGACTATGTTGTGTATTTATGTCACTTCTCCAACCTTGTCTCTTTCTCTCTCTATTTCTGTCTTACTCTTCTTCATGTGACTAATTTACCAAAATGAGAATAAAACATACACTTTGACTCAACAAATCATATTTTGTATATGGCATGAAATTCATCATTGTAAACTATTTTTTCTCCCATATTTTGGTCCTTCGAGCCGGATAATCCTTCTAACCTCATTACTAATCATATATTTTATTCATTTCTGTACATATTTTTTGTTTTCTTTTATTTTTATTTTACATTCAAAAATAATAACATTGTGTTGTGGAATAACCCCTAAACTAAATTCTATAAAAATTGTAAAATATATAAAACAAAATAAACACAATCAGTGTTGAGTCAAGCTCACAAGCACCACCACCGCAACAATCGGGGAATATTTTCATTTCGCAACAACGACCAAAAATCGTTGAAAATAATGGCAATCGAAATTATTATAATACGTCATATGAGACACAACAACAACAACAACAAAATTATGATCCATATTATTCGGTTTATGATGATGACATTGATCTGTATAGGGATGTTGAATATAGCAATCAACAACAACAACAACAACAACAGCAACAACACCAGCCACAGCGTCAACAACAGCAACAACATCAACCGATTCATCAACAACAACAACAACCTCAACATCAATTGCGTGGTAAGATTCCACAGCAACAAATAGTACAACAACAACAACAGCATCAACAACAAGCCGAGCCATTGAGACCCACCTATCGTCCAGAAATCATAACCTCCCCACAACCAGCCCGTGAAACTTACATCAGCAAACCGCTTCAGAAGCCATTGCAGCAGGAGAGCAAGCCATTCAACAATCAACAATCGTTGATCTACAATTCGGACTATGATGAAGACTTGATTGCACAGGTAAGAGGGAGCTTATATTCTTATTTCTTGAACTTAACTTAAAGTAATATGTAAGAAGTATTCTTGGTGACTTAATGAACCAATTGTTCACTGTAGGGCAAGAATTAAACCAGATTAGTTAATACTTTTAATCTTTAATTCGAGTAGCTTCAAAGGTTAGATCTTCAAAGGATTAAGAAGTTCTAAATTTAAATACATTTTTCTATCACATCGTCTTTTTAAAATGTCAAAGACAACAAAAAAAGGAATTCACTAAGTTAAAAGACTACTCATACCTAAACAATAAATTGTATGATGATTCTGCAAAGTATAAATCCTATAGTAACAGTTTTAATCATCTACATAAGTATCTCACTTAGTTTTTAAAATGTCTCCTTATATTATGAGACTATGGTTCCTAATTTGACTCTATCTCAAGTTGTGAAAAACTTTAACCAAATTAGGAAAAGGTTTTGATAAAGGTTTTCAGACATACAAAGTATTCACAGATTTTGCTTAGTCCTTTGGGTAAATCATGAAATTCTTGTTCATAATCTTTCTTTGCTGGGATTCCATCCTCATTTTTTAAAATGGATAAGCTCTTATTTGAGCAACCGGAGCCAATTCGTCAGAATAGATAAATTCAAGTGTAAAGCTATCAAAGCAACATCAGGTGTTCCACAGGGGAGTCATACTGGACCCTTATTTTTTATACTTTTTATAAATGATATTTCTGATACTTTTAAATTTTCTAATTATTTATTGTATGCTGATGATGTTAAAATTTTTAAAACCCTTAAATCTGTTGATGATTGTCTATTATTGCACGAGGATCTAAATACAATGGCATTATGGTGCAATAAAAATTTACTCTTTCTGAATGTCTCTAAGAGTCGAAAGCTTTACATGCTTTAGGAGAAAATCATACATTTTGTTTGATTACTCAATTAATGACATTGTTTTGGAAAAAGTTACTCAAAAAAAGACTTAGGAGTCATATTAGATCATAAACATTCTTTTAATTTCCACATTGATTTTGTTGTAAATAAAGCTTATAAGATGCTCGGCTTTGTACGAAGAAACACAAAGGAATTCACTAATCCTTACGCGCTCAAATACCTTTACTCAGCCTTTGTTAGATCAAATCTTGAGCATTGTAGTGTTGTTTGGAATCCGTACACTCATTCCTTAAGAATAGAAAGAGTGCAGAAATCCTCCACTAGATATGCTTTTAATAAGCTTAATTGGAGTATTGATAGACATCCATATCCTGTAAGGTGGCAGCTCTTTGGTATGCAAACGCTTGAGTTAAGAAGGAGATATTCTTCAGTAATGATGGTAAAAGATATCTTAAGTAACCACATAAATTGTTCTTATTTGCTTTCATGTAAACGGTGATTTTTTAAGAGCTTGAGAACTTTTTTAAAAAAAAAAACGCATACAATTTGCAAAATCTCATCGATTCTTTATTTGAAACGTAGATTGGTCCATGACATTTACTTTTTGAAGATAATTTCATTTAAATGTTGACCGCGGCTGCGTCTTAGGTGGTCCATTCGGAAAGTCCAATTTTGGGTAACTTTTTGAGCATTTCGGCCGGAATAGCCCGAATTTCTTCGGAAATGTTGTCTTCCAAAGCTGGAATAGTTGCTGGCTTATTTGTGTAGACTTTAGACTTGACGTAGCCCCACAAAAAATAGTCTAAAGGCGTCAAATCGCATGATCTTGGTGGCCAACTTACCGGTCCATTCCTTGAGATGAATTGTTCTCCGAAGTTTTCCCTCAAAATGGCCATAGAATCGCGAGCTGTGTGGCATGTAGCGCCATCTTGTTGAAACCACATGTCAACCAAGTTCAGTTCTTCCATTTTTGGCAACAAAAAGTTTGTTAGCATTGAACGATAGCGATCGCCATTCACCGTAACGTTGCGTCCAACAGCATCTTTGAAAAAATACGGTCCAATGATTCCACCAGCGTACAAACCACGCCAAACAGTGCATTTTTCGGGATGCATGGGCAGTTCTTGAACGGCTTCTGGTTGCTCTTCACTCCAAATGCGGCAATTTTGCTTATTTACGTAGCCATTCAACCAGAAATGAGCCTTAACGCTGAACAAAATTTGTCGATAAAAAAGCGGATTTTCTGCCAACTTTTCTAGGGCCCATTCACTGAAAATTCGACGTTGTGGCAGATCGTTCCGCTTCAGCACGAGCTGTATTTTATACGGTTTTACACCAAGATCTTTGAGTAAAATCTTCCATGTGGTCGAATAACACAAACCCAATTGCTGCGAACGGCGACGAATCGACATTTCACGGTCTTCAGCAACACTCTCACTGTATGCACTGTACGCATTCGTGTGGTTGGTTTAATGTCCAATAAAGTAAACTGAGTGCGAAACTTGGTCACAATCGCATTAATTGTTTGCTCACTTGGTCGATTATGTAGACCATAAATCGGACGTAAACCGCGAAACACATTTCAAACCGAACACTGATTTTGGTAATAAAATTCAATGATTTGCAAGCGTTGCTCGTTAGTAAGTCTATTCATGATGAAATGTCAAAGCATACTGAGCATCTTTCTCTTTGACACCATGTCTGAAATCCAGCGTGATCTGTCAAATACTAATGCATGAAAATCCTAACCTCAAAAAAATCACCCTTTATTAATTTGTATTTCCTTGCAGAAGTCTCCGTATGGTTTTCTACCTACGTGATGAATTTTTTATAAGCAATTTCAGTAGGAATGAACCCATATCTCCTTGCCTCAAAGTGAGAAGTAATAGCCGCGTTTTATTATCACCATGATCTGATCCGGATCTTGGATTTACATGCATTACAACAACAACACAAGATCCTACTTTGTGTTTGGATCTCAATTTGAGATCCAAAATTTAATTCTTTTTTTCACAACAAGGAGCGCTCTATCATTGTGATTTCACATGTAAATGTTGGTATCATTGCAAACAAATTAAATAAAACCTGTATTGCCATATAACATTTCCATTTGACTGAAATAAAATATTTTTTTAAATAGAAAGTGAGAAGCTTTATATTTATTTATTTGGCATATAATCCATGAAATAATTAGATATTTTAACAAAACTTGATATTAATTGGTGAAATTCAAATAATTAAGTCCAAAAAAATGTATATTTGACATAATTTATGGGCATTCTTTTCCCAAAAAAAAAAGAACAAAAAAAAATCCAATCCAATCCAAAATTAGAACTCAGAACCGTCTGAACCATCCCAATGAAGAGAGTAGTTACGAAATGACGGTGGGTTGTATGTAACACTTCCAAGAATTTCGATAGAAAATCATACAAAATTCTTAAAAGTGTTACATACAACCCACCGTCATTTCATAACTACTCTCTTCATTGAGATAGTTCAGACGGTTCTGAGTTCTAATTTATGTCACCTAAGTGTTTCTTACAACCATTTTCAATTTAAAGAATGATTTCAAAAAATTCCCATGTAAAAGTATTTTGAACATTTTCTTATGTATGTAAATATTTATTTAGTTCAATATGAAATGTGATGTTTTAAGTTCCTACTTACTTTTTTGTTTGTTTTTTGTTTTTAATGTATGTAAATATGAAATGAAATCAGTAATATGTGATGTTTTAAGTTTCTATTTACTTTTATTTTAATTATTTGTTTTTATATTAATAAAAAAATGTATTCAAAGAGTACAAACAGTTTTTATTCTTTAAATTATGTGTCTATTGATTAAATCTTCCATTAACTGCTGCCGCCTTGAACTGCTTGAAGTTCCTGAATAAGAATCAAGCTCTGGAAAAGATTCATGCTGATGGCTTTCCTCTAACTCATCGTTGTTGTCTACACACATGTTATGTAGTATGCAAGCGCATGCCACTAAGTTCACGACAGAGTTAATATTCGTGTGCTCCGTAAAATGAAGTATTCTTCTAAAACGAGTTTTGAGCAAACCAAAAGTATGCTCAATTACTATTCGCCCAGAAGAATGAATTTCGTTGAATCTGCGTTGAGAATCTGTCATATTCCCATTGTCTTTGAAGGGTGGAATCAGCCATTCAAGACATGGATATGCCGAGTCACCAAGCAGGAATGAGTTGAAAGGAAAACGCTCTTCTGTCCTTTCGAATGAAACTCTATATAAATCCGATCTTCGGAGAAGTCGGCTGTCGTGCAAACTCCCCGGTTCTCCACAAAAGACATTTATAAACTTTTTTTTTGCATTAACAACACCTTGAAGTAAAATGCTGTAATAATGCTTCCTGTTAAAATAATTTTCTTTGTTCAGAACCGGGGCCTTAATTTTTATATGGGATCCGTCTATGCAACCCAAAATTCCTGGCATCTTTGTTTTTTCCTCCATTAAAGCAATATTTTGAGCAATTTCATCCCTGCTTGGCCACTTAACATATTCATGGCCAATGGATATTAGCCACATTGTCACTCTTTGAATAATATGCCATGCTGTGGACTGTGACACGCCAAATAAATTAGACACTTCGCGAAAAGTGTTGGTATTTGCCATGTACCACAAAAATATATATACTTCTTTTTCGGCAGAAGTTTTCGGCAGACCTCTTCTTGGTGTCGAATTGAACCGTGGTAAATGCTTGTACCGATCTGAAATACATTTTAAATACATTAGCTTCTAAACATAAATATATTATTCACTGACTGCATACCTATCAATATGTGGACGGTAGACCTATGAAGTCTGAAGTGTTTTTTAAAGTCTCCATCGGAATAGCTTTGAATTATTTCAAAAAAGTTTTTAATTCTTTGGTGATTTGCAGGAACATTTTCAGAAGTTGTAGAGCTACAACTGGAACTTGAATCATCATCGATAAGATTTAATAGGGATAAAATTGAATTGTTTGATTCTTCGCTTTCATCACTGTCCAATAAAATCTGCAAATTATAAAAGTTTTTAATAGAGAAAAGAAATACAAATTAAAATGAATACTTACATCAACCACAGAAGCTTCCATTTTGGGTATTTGTTTATATTTTTTTTGCTTCGAAATGTCACTTTTGAAAGAAAGAATTTGACACTGCTACCAAACTTTAAATAATAAAAAATATGATGATCCAATGCTGTTTTATTATCATGATCTGATCCGGATCAGATCATGGTGATAATAAAACGCGGCTAATGTTTTACACTCCATTGATATATTTCAACTCTGTTCAAGAGATAATTTAAAAAGATATGTCATGCTTGTTTTGCTATCTAATCAACACATAGTTACTTAATTTCGTATTTATTTATTTATTTATTTATTTATTTACAAACGGCTATTGTACATATTTATACATATTTATTTTATTTATTATTATTAGTACTATTATTTTGTTATTATATTTATTATATAAGTAGTAATCTATAAGAGATTGTAAAACTCTTCTTGATGAAATAAACTAAACTACACTAATTCCTCTATATTTTCACCAATTTGTCTTAGAGGTAATTTTTATTTCTGATTTCGAATCCGAACTCTGATTTTAGTTAAATGTTCTCAAACTCATAAATACCCGTTTCCAATGTCTATGTTTTTTGAAATCTTCCAAAAACTTGTTCTGTTACCTTAAGACTACAAATTCGAAATAAGATTCAAAATTAGTTTTATATCGTTTGACGTTTTTCTGTTAAGAACCGTATTAACATAAATGCTTCAGCGTTATTCAAAAATTAATTTATGAAAGGTTACTAATGAGGGTTTTTTTTGAAAAATTAGAAAAATACTACGGAATATCAAAGTAAAATAGAAAATCATCAAGAATTGTATTGCCAAGCTTTTATTCCAATAACCGGACCTGCTAGAATACTTTCAAACTAGAGACATCAAAAACCTTATAAAAAGTATAATTTGATTACCACCCACATTACCTTGTTGGCCATTGTAATGAACCATAAACTTTTGGCTGTTATCAAAATATTCTAAACGAAAATCCAATAAAATTTAGAAAAAATTTAATACAGGACTAACTTAAAAACTTAATAAATTCCATAATTTGAAAGAGGATATGTAAGAAAATATCAAAACTAATTATAATTTAATTTGTTATCAAGTTTTTCATTTTGTAATTCGTAATTCGTTTAGTAATGTCTAACTATGTCAAGATCTTCGAGTGCAACAGATGGCAAAATGATAAACAAATATTAATTGAACAACTTTATATAATATCGAGTCAGTTTAGTTTTACAATTAATTTTAAAAAAGATTGGATCAACGTGCAAAGAACTCGAAAGTAGATTTTATGCTAAGCATCGTAGTTAAAACCAGAATGAAAATAAAAGATTTGAAAGTTCCTTTATTTTTTTTTTTTTTTTTTTTTTTTATTTTTATTTCGTGATAATTTTTCAAAAGCCTATGACCGCACGTTTTACATTCAGAGATATGAAATATATTTTCTTACTACTGAAACATTATCTTACAAAAGAAAAAGAACAAATAATAAAGTAAATATTTATAGAAGGAAAAACACGATTGAAAAACCTCCATATAGATTAGAAAAAAAAAGTGTTCAATTAATAAAATAATATGTATGTATAAGCTAATATACATACTTGTATACAATAGTATACATGACAATTAAAGAGTTTATAGCTCAAATTTACATATTATTATTATATAATAACAATTACAACTTAATACTAGTTAAATAAATAACAAGTAAATAAATAGTAAACAAATAATAACAGAATAGAAACAATAAATAACTTTAAGATATTAATAAATACAATAAGGGAATATACAGCAAATAAACAATGTACATAATAGTATAAAAAAAAAATAACGTGAATGAAAAACAATAAATAAATTAATAATTAAATAAACAAAAAAAATTAATAAATAAATAAATAAATAAGTAAATATATAAATAAATAAATAAATAAATAAATAAATAAATAAATAAATAAATAAATAAATAAATAAATAAATAAATAATAAATAAATAAATAAATAAATAAATAAATAAATAAATAAATACGTACATACATAAATAATAAATAAATAAATAAATAAATAAATAAATAAATAAATAAATAAATAAATTAATTAATAGACAAATAAAAAATAAATTAAAAAAAATAGATACAAACAAAAATATATAAATGACATCAATTGAACATGTAGTACATATAGTACAAAAATAAATAATGTAGAAAGAGGAAAACGAAATAAGTTAATTGTTTATTATCACAGGTAAGTAAGCTGTTGTATAAGTAGATTTTCCGAAATCTCGCAACTGTTGTAAAAATTATTCGTTAGCTTGCAAATCCTATCAGAAATCAATTCGACATTCGCTCTATTATGCAAATCAAGAGTAGAATGATGCCAAGGAAGATTTAACATCATTTTTAAAATCTTATTCTGTGAGATTTGTAGTTTTTTAATGTGAGATTTTGCTGCATTTTTCCAAATAGGGCACCCATATAGCAATATTGATTGGAAAATAAGTTTATGAATTAGTATTTTATTTTTGGTAGATAGTGGTGATTTTCTGTTAATAAATGGATAAAGCATATTGATAGCAAGATTAATTTTCTTTAATGTGGTGTTAATATGAACCCTATAGGTAAGTTTGGTATCTAGATGTACTCCAAGATACTTTACAGTCTGATTCCAATTGATTATATTTCCATTAATATGGATTTGGCTGCTGGGAAGGAAACAAGATTTTCTTTTTCGGGAAAAAAAGATGGCTTGCATTTTTCCAGCATTGAGTTTAATCTTCCATTTGCTATAATATATTTCTAAAATTTTAATCGCATTTTTTAGATTTGTCTCAATATTGAGAGAAAATTCATGCGATGAAAATATTGCGGTGTCATCAGCAAATAATGCTGATTTGCAAAAAGGAAGCACTGGGAAATCAGAAGTATATATGTTGTATAGAGATGGTCCAAGGACGGATCCTTGTGGCACTCCAAAACAGAAAGAACGTAAATTTGAAATACCACTATTGACATGCACTTTTAAGATACTTTTTTGGTTTTATTCTGAAAGGTAGTCGTACTAAAATTGATATTAAGTCGCCCAAAATTGTGTAGGACTATACAAACATTGAAAACATTGCATTTACACACAAGTAATTACATTACACACAAGTAATTAAATTAACACAAATTAGATTAAATAAATTGAATAGAAATTCTGTAGAAATATTGGAGTTCAAGTTAATTTTTAAAAAAAGAGGCTTTGATGCGAACCAAACTGATAACTTCCCATCCCGTCTATCGATTTGTCTTGGGTTCGTGTTGGGTTAAAAAAGTTGTTAGTTGAATTATTCTTAAAATTTTTTAAATTCCAACTAAATTCCAAGAAATCGTTTAGTTTCAAAATCTAGTTTTGTTAAATAGATTTTGAGTCGATAACAAATTTTTACCAATTTGAATAGCATTTCTTAAATTTTTAGTAATTGGATGAATGAAATTAATTTGAGAGATATCAAGAACCGAACATCAATTTTTACCAAATTTGCGCACTATTTTTTATAGATTTTATTTTTTTATAAAAAACGAACTGTTGGATTTTTGAAAAAACTACTGAATATAGAACACATTATTTTCTGTGAAATAAAAAAAAGTCTGAGAACAAAATTTTTAATTTTTGAAAAGCTTTTTGAGTCTAAAGTAAATTGTTACCAATTTTTTTTAATTGTTTTTTGTTAGATTTTATTTTTTTGTAAAAAACTTGTCACTTCGATTTTTCTCAAAACTTTACTTATTGTTGACAACAATATTTTTTTAAAAGATGAAAGTCGAAAATCACACTTTTATTATTGTTTTTGTTTAGGTTTTTATTTTTTGTTAAGAAACTGTCAATTCGATTTTTCTCAAAATTTTATTGAATATTGACAACAATAGGTTTTAGAAGATAAAAGTAGTTGGAATCCAATATCTCAAAGTTTTGAAAACATATTTCAGCCGAAAATCAATTTTCACTAAACTTGTATTAATTTTTTTTTAGGTTTTTATTTTTTGTAAAAAACTGTCAATTCGATTTATTCAAAATTTTACGGAATGTTGACAACAATATTTTTTAAAGATAAAAGTAGTTTAAAACCAATATCTACAATTTTTGAAAAGATATTTGAGTCGAAAATCAATTTTGACCAACTTTAATACATTTTTTTTTAGGTTTTTTTTTTTGTAAGAAAACTATCAATTAGATTTTTTTTTAAAATAGTATCGAATGTTGAAAACAATATTTCTTATAAGATAACATAAGTTTGAAGCCAATATTTCAAATTTAAAAAAAAAATATTTGAGTCGAAATCAATTTTTACCAACTTTTTTTAATTTTTTTTTTAAGTTTTTATTTTTTTATAAGATTCGATTTTTCTCAAAATCTTAGCAGATGTTAAAAAGGTTATTTTTCGTTGCACACAATAGTTTTGGAGATAAAATCATTTTGTATTCGTAAAATTTTCGAGGTGACAAATTTTGTTTTCAGTTTTTTTGACATAACTTCCTATGGGAAGTTCAAAATTTAAGAAATTCTATTTAAATAGGTAAAATATGTTTTCGACTAAAAATCTATTTAACAAAACTAGATTTTCAAACTAAACTATTTCATTATATGAAAAATATTGTTAGTAGTTTTAAAATGTTTTAGAATAATTCAACTAACAACTTTTTTAACCCAACACGAAAACCTACAAAGTTTTAAGCAAGAGAAATGGTCAGACAGGATGGGAAGTTATCAATGTGGGTCGCATCCCAGCATCCCAGTTTTAAATGCAAAAGAACAACAAAAAACGGCTTTTTAAGACTAAGTTTTAGTGTCTCACTCTCATTAGATATGATCTTCATTTGACTTTATCTGAAGTTTTGAAAATCTTGAATGTAATTCCTTTATTTTGTTGACCAATTCGTTTTAGAGTTAACTTTCAGTAATGATTTCGAATCCAAATTCTAATTTTAGCTAAATTTGCTTGAACTCAGAAATCTTCGTTTTCGACATTACTTCCATATGTTTTTAAAAATATACCAAAAATTTGATGTTAAAACCTCACGACAAAAAATTTGTAATAAAATCAAAAATTACTTTTTGTTTTTGTTAAGAACCTTATTAATATAATTTCTTCAGCGTTCCTTAAAGGTAAATGTATGGCAAGTGACTAATGAGGGTTTTTCGAAAAAAAGATAAAATATTGGATTTTTTTAAACAGAAGATCAAAGTGAGGAATTATAGATTTGGAAAATCATCACGAATTTTATTGAAAAAAAAATAATTTTAATTACAATAGGTCATATTTCAATAACCGCACCTGATAGATTAATTTTAAAATAGAGCCAAGAAAAAGTAACCAGTGTAATGAACCATGAACTTTGAGCTGGTTGCCAAAATACTCTGGGCGAAAATCAAATTTTGAAGGTTTTTTTTGTTGGTTTGGTCAGATTGTATTTTTCTAAACATTTTGTCAAATTTCAAGAACGTCATTCTTCGTAATATAAAATTATCCTGAATTCAATTGAATTCATTTCAACTTTACGGAGGAATTTCGTACTACAAATAGTAGGTAGAAATGGCGATCTCAAGGCAACCTAGCCTGAGATCCAATTAGCGCTGTAGTGCACTACAAATGGTAATGAAATAGTCGCATAGATTTCTTTCAATGAACAAATGTTATCCAAAATTTACAATTCGTGAAAATTGTTATGTCTGATCTCGAACTTAATTTCAATATTTTTTATAACAACAGGAGTTATGATAATGGTTTTTTGTCATACGAATTTTCTCTGACAGGACTTGTTGTGAGACCGATTACTTGAAAAAAAAAAATTATTTTATGAAGATATTTTCTATACTCAGTTTTGAGATATAGATGACAAACAAATTTACCGAAATTATGGATGTACAAATGTAGAGATACGAGTATGCAGCTTTAGTTGAGAGATTTAAGCTTTTATTGATGGATTAATATGTCTTACAATATTAGCCGTGTTATTTGAAAGTTGAGACAATGGAGCATTTGTCAGAATAATTTAAAACAAAATTGTACAAAATTTAGCGACATTAAGATTTAAGAAATACTTAAAATACGAACTGTTGTCTAACTAAGTGTAGATTTTTGAATGTGACAGTTTTGACAATAATAAACAAATATTTCAGCTTATTTTTATTCATATAATTAAACAACTTAGTCGAGTCAGCTTACAAAAATAAAACTATACTTTTATTTAAAAAAAATAAATACATTATTATTTTATTTACGAGTAGTTTTACAATTAATTATATAAAAAATTACAACAACGCGCAGATAACGCTGAAATCGATTTTATTTATTCTGAAAGGTCACAAAATTGTGTAAAACTATACAAAATTTTGCACTTACAAAAACGATTCAATAAAAGTTAAGTTGTCAGCTCATTGAAATAACACACACAAGTTATAAAATTAGCAAACATTAGTTAAAATAACTTTTAAAAAAATCTTTCGAAATATCAGATTTCAACTTGATTTTTAAAATATTCTTATTGTGATTTGTATGTTGGACACTGCTCTACAAACACATCCTTCGAGGTATTAAATGTACTAACTTCTAAAAATTAAAAACACGAAATTTGATTTCGATACTCGATTAAAAGTCAAATTTCTGTCCGCACATGTTGTACTTGTGATTCCTATAAATGGCTTTTCCAAAAACACTCCCATCTTTAGACCCGATAATACATAATTTACTACAAATAAGCTTACAAAGCTTACAATCTCTTAAGTTAAGTTTTAAAAGCTGGCTAGCTATTTTTTTGTCGGATATTTACCAACTTTCGGATAGAACTTGAAAAAACATCAAATATTTTTAATTGAAAGATATAAAAATAAATTGTGTATGTTCGGGGTTGTCAAATATTTTAGAATTTATCGTCTAACAATTTTTGCAGATTGCATTTAATAGTAATACTTAACGGTTGTAAGAAATTTACAGGCTTGTAAAAGAATGCAATCTTTTGGGAATGAAATCATTATAAATCATTACTCGTGTTTTGTTGGAAAATCTATCCATAGTATAGTAGGATTTTATACGAATAACAAAGACAATATCCATTACATGAATACTAGCGATAAAAGTTAGAGTAGAATCTTTTCTGACATTTATACGAGTCTCGAATGGATCTTATGTAATTTCGTTCTAAAATTTTGGTACGATTGATATTATTTGTATCTCGATGGCTGTGTTCGTTGAATAGTTGTGCATTTGGAATCATGTGTTTTCCATTGGTGAAAAAATCAACGTATTACTGTTGATATTATTTAGTTTTGTTAGTGGAAATAGACTAACTGGGCTTATTTTGCAAGAGAAAACAATAGAAAAGATAATTAAGTTCTTCTATGTTTCCACCAAAGGTTTATCTCAGTTTAGATTTAATAAATCTTCATGGTGTTTCCAATGTACAAGAAGATTAAAAAATGATTTAGTTTGACAGCACTTTCTAAAATGCAAATGGTGTTTCAATGTTTCTTATGAAGTGCAAGTGAGATAGTTTGATTCGTGTTAAACAATGAAGAACTGAATAGCCCAGCACCATATAGGAATATGCTATCTACTATATGTGCATTTTTTTTATTATTTGATTTAAACAAAACTATATTTTTAGTACAAAAACATGCAAATAAACAGACTATAATGCATAATCTGTTAAACCAACTCCTTCACACAGGTTGTTCTTCTTATATTTTGACTTGACTCCGATCTCCGACTGGAATCGAGTGAAATCAAGCTCATTGCAACTCGATTCAGGTCTAAAAAAAATTGAGGCGATCTTCAAGCTCGCTTCAATACCCCATGCTAATGCAGTATTCTACGAACAAACCCCCTCCTTGAAGCAATTGTTAAATTAACTTTTTTTTTATAGAATTTCCAGATATTTTTTAACATTTCTTCTTGATTCCATTTCCATTTTATTTGTTTTAGTTAGTAATTCTACTAAGTTAATTTTAATTTTGATTTTCACAAATCTTTCTTCTATTTGTGTGTTTTTTTATTATTATTGTGACAGATATTTTCTCAGTTGTACCAATCTGGCTACTGCCGTTGTGTTTTCTTGGGAGTTTTTTACTATACTATTTATAGAATGTCAAAAACAGGTAATGCTAAGAATGATAAACTCGAAAATTGAATTCAAATAATAATGCAGATTCTGCACGCAAATGTCTACTGTTCTATCGGATGACTTTTCCAAAAAAAAAAAAACACTTATATTTCAAGATCTAACGTGATTTGCATATAGGAACAGGAATAGTTGAGTTGTAAGTCATTTTTCCTTAGATTTGAACGGGGTTTCACGCCACCTAATTTATGTTTCTCAGATGGCTGACTATTTACCAATTTGCTGAAAAAAACGTTTAAAAAAAACACATTTTTAAGCACAATTTTTTCATTGTCAGAAACTTTGGACTGCGGTAGAAATTGGTATTTGATAATAAATTGTTGTGATTACGATTATCAAATACATTACAATTGTTCGTCTTACAATTTCGGCAGATTCATTTTCCGACAGTTAATTGAATCCTTACACAATAGTTAGCTATTGCATTGAGTGGGTAAAATTTTGCATAGTTAATTTTCAGCCAAGCTTATGCTGGCCTTTAATTTTAATACTTCACGGTTGTAAGACATTGACAGACATGAAAAAGAGTATAATTATTATCAAACATTTATTGAATTCAACTTAAGAATTGCATTCATCTTTAATATAAGGACGTCAAATTCTTTGCAAAGTCCTTGCATTCACTTGATGTTTTTTGCTTTTTTGTGAAGTCTTTGAGTGAAATTTGTTTACACAAAATACCAGTCCATACCAGTTTTCAATGTCAATTACCAAGGGATTAAAATCTGAAAAGTGTTTTGTAAAATTTCTCTTCAGAATGCAAAACACTGCAAAGACTTTTAGTAAATGCGAACACTTCAAGTCAATGGAAAGAATGCATACAATCTAAAATGAATGCAATCAAATGATTGGTGAAAAAATGATTGCAGTCATTTTAAGGTTATATGATCGTTGATTGAAATCCCGTTCTTTAATCGCATTAAATGAATGCAACCTTTATATCTAAGTCATAAGAAATTGAATTCTTTAACCAGCCTGAAAATTGCAAATATGTGTTTTACTCACAAATAAATAAATAAAATGAAAGCTATAACTGATAACTCCTAATTGAGATTATTTTTCAAAGAAGGCTTCAATTAGCAACTTTATTTATTGCAAGTCAATACTTCAATTCAAATTTCTAAATAATGAACTTTTCAATACCATCGCTTAATTTGTGAACTCTCCAAAGTTTTGACTGTGACATTTTCCTCGAAACAATAACTTTTTGTTAATGCTTATGTTCGGAAACAATTCATTCAGGTCAAAAAACATCGCTCGACAATTAAAGGTGACATTTATATAGGGAGCAAATCAAAAGTCTTGTAGAAAATTCTCAAAAACAGACAAAAATATTTCGATGTAGAAGAAATTTTTTGGTAGCTAGAGTTTTGATCTAGACACTTTTACGTAAGCCATCAATAAGTAGGGGCAATGGTATAGATTTTCTTCAAATTTAAGTGCCACTAAATTAAGTTTATTTTTATTCATCGTACTTTCCTTAAATAATTTAAAAACACAATTTACGTATGCTTATGAAATCATTATGTATTTTAATTTTTCTCTAGATCGAGCAAGACAATGAGTACGATCAACCCACACGATCTCCAATAAGGTAAGTCTGCACTTTCAATATTCTTTCTGTAGTTTTGTATATAATCCTACCTTTATTTTGTTTTGTTAACACAACTTTCCTTTCAAAACAGTAAATATATTTGTTTTGGCAAATTAACTAAATTATTTCATCAAAATTTTTAAATTATACCAATACCTAAAAACTGATAGTTCAGGTCCCCCAATGGCGAATATCTAAAAAAAATGGTTGGTCTTAAAAAATATACGTACCTTTACCTGTGAAAAGCAATAAAATAGGCTTCTCCTTTTCCTTTTATATTAATAAAACAATTCAAAACACAAATACACAACCCCAACACACACACACACACAAACACAAAACAAATCAAAACAACACATACACAAGCAAAATTCAAAATTTTATCATTATTTTATAAAAATTTGAGCACAATATTAACTAAATACTAAACTTTTATCTAAAAAACCTTTTTGTTTTTTGTTTGTATATAATTTATTTTTTTAATAAGAAAACAAAATCTTAAAACCAAAAATAGGGAAGACCGATTTGCGATCAATACGATCACTGATCGACCAATTGTGGTATCATCGACTGTTAATGTTAATAATGATGATGAGCCCTTCTATGCATCGTTATCATCGACTTTAGGCCCTCAGTCCAATTCCGATCTCACCGATACCGCCGCCAATGATGAAGATCAAGATATTCCCTATGATATCCCCTATGATTCAATAAATGAACCATTACCACCACCACCCCAAAGAACCCCTTCGTCTTCGGTGGTCTATGAGCCAAAGGTTATTGCCACAGAAGCCAATGATGAATATAGTTTGTTTGATGATAATAACGAACCGACAACTGTGGCAACTACAACAACGTCAACTACCACCTCTTCAACAACAACAACAACGCCAAGGACGACGAAATCCACAACTAAGTTGTCAACAACCACAATTACAACAACACAAACACAACCACAATATGAAACAACACAATCCACAACGTCTTCCAAAAGGTATTACAAAAAAAGCTTTCTAACTTTATAAACAAAACAATAAAATACAAAATAAACAATATTAAAAACATAAATTTAATAAAATGTTTGTATATCATGGCTAACTGCATCTTTTGGGAAAATTCATAATTATAATAAAATATATTTATTGAAAGCTTTATTTGTCACCAAGTTTTATAAAATAAAAAAAGATTATTAATAAAAATTTAATCATTTTGGCAACTAAAAAAATATCATTTTAATATTCACAAAATTATATAAATTTTACACTTATACATAATACACAATTACACACTCACACTAACACAAATACTAAACACATACACAACACAGAAATACAATTATAGCGAGTTCTTTCCAAATATCAAGAAATCAAAAAATGTTGATCTTAAAAACGCCAAAAATCTATTTTAGACTTATAAATGTTCAAGATTGAAAACAGCTTAATTCAGTATGTGGTTTTAAATCTTGGGTTTTTTGTTACTTTCTGAAGAACTTTACTCCTGTACCAAATAAATGTTTTCGTCAAAATTCGGACTTCCTTGGAGCAATTCGGAAATATTAGCCGAGTTTTATTTTCCCCGTGATTTAGATCAGATTATTGAATCTATTGTTGTGATTCCAAAATTAGTTTTTCTATTTCACACTAGGTGATGTTTTGTTTTGCGATATTTGGTATCACTTGTAACTGTTGCAATGAAACCAGTGTTTCCAAATTAGCATTTTCATTTACCTGATAATGAAATACGAGGTCTGTTCAAAAAGTACCCGGAATTTTTAAATATCGCGGGTCTGGAGAGTCCGAAGGTCAAATTTTGTTTTTATTGTGTTAATGCAATTTACAGCTATATTCACTGTTTACTATGTCTGTGGGAATGGCTAAGGTTCGACGTGATTTTATAAGCTCGGCGATTTTTGCTTGTTTAAAAAATGGAAGAATTGAAGAGTCAAATAATTTGTATTAAATTTTGCATTTTAAATAAAATAAATTGTAACAAAGTGTGTGAAATGTTACAAAATGCCTATGGTGAGTCTGCTATGAAGGAAACAAGTGTTTACGAGCGGTATAAGCGATTTCAAGATGGCCGCGAACATGGACCCAGCACGTCAATAATCGATGAAAATGTGAAAAAAATGGAAAAAAAGGTTATGAATGATCGCCGAACCACGATTAGAGAAGTTGCTGATGAAGTTAGCATACCAATTGGCTCATCTCATAACATTTTTTCAAATGTTTTGGGCATGAAACGATTGGCAGCAAAATTCATTCCAAAACTGCTGAATTTTGACCAAAAAAAACAATCGCATGAGCATCACTCATGAGCTGTTAAATGACTTCAACGACGATCCAAGTTTGCTTGAAAGGGTCATAACTGGTGATGAAACACCTGGAAGCATCCAACGTCACCAAGAGCGAAAAAAGCACGTCAAGTTCGATCGAATGTGAAGATTTTGCTAAATGTTTTCTTCGATTATAATGGCTCAGTGCATCAAGAATTCTTACCACAAAGTCGTACAGTTAATAAGGAGTATTACCTTCAAGTGATGCGACGTTTGCGTGAAACAATCCGAAAAAAAAACGCTCGGATTTATGGAAAAGCAATTCATGGCTTTTGCACCACAATGATGCACCTACTCATTCGTCTTTGCTCGTTCGTAATTTTCTGGTCAAAAATAGTACCGTAGTCATGCCCCAAACTCTATATTCCCCAGATATGGCTCCGTGTGACTTTTTCCTTGTTCCAAAGTTGACGAGACCCATAAAAGGACGGCGTTTTTCCTCCATTGAAGAAATAAAGTCCGAATCGCTGAGAATGCTCAAGGACATATCAAAAACTGAATATCAAGAGTGCTTCGAAGATTGGAAAAAAAGCTGGCATAGGTGTATTAGATCTGGGGGAGGGGGCTACTTTGAAGGGGACCACATCGATGTAAACGAATAAGTAAATAGTTTTTTGAAAAAAACGAAAATTCCGGGTACTTTTTGAACAGACCTCGTATTTTTGAATTATATAACGATAAGAAAATGTTTAACTTAGCAAAACATAATTCCGAGAAATAATATGAATAATTGCAGAAAAAAAAGTAGTAGCCGTGGCATGATTGTTAGTGCGTTGGACTGTCATGCAAGGGGTCTTGGGCTCAATCCCTGCCTGTGCCACGTACTGCCTCTTGGGAGTAATTGACAGATCCTTCAAGAGTAATTCTTGTCATGAAAAAGTGCTTTCTCAAATTAGCCGTTCGGATTCGTCCTAAAATTGTAGGTCCTTTCCATTCCTGATAACAGTACTCGCATACAGGAATGGTTGAGAGTTGTTAGTCACTAGGCCCTGAAACGCATATAATAATTGATTGCTATGGCAACAAATTTAGTTTTGTTAAGTTTAATGTTTACAGTTATGTTTTAAAAACGATTTTGGCCAAGTGCCATAATAATGTGCCATAAATTATCTTCAAAAGCGTCAATTAGCTTGAATTCAACTGCGTAAACAAGCAACTTCACATAATCCATACAAAATAGTCAAGCGGTGATAAGTCTCACCCCACAAGTCCACAACGCGAGATTATGTGCTCAATTAAAGTATATTTCAAAAAATAATTGTTTCGTTACGTTGGGCCGCATGAACGGAACAATTATTTTGATAAAAAAAATTGGCCTGGTTTGCAAATGTTGTTCAAAAATTTCAAACCAAACTAAGCTTTAAACGAGTGACAGCTGTCAAAAAGAACAATTCCGGAAAATAGCATTGGCAGATTGAAATCCATACGTCCGCAAAGGTCTAAAACTAGTTTGCAAAACAAAGTTAAACTTAAGACCTCTTGCATGACAGTCCTACGAACTAACTCACTTATCACGCCACGGGTACTACAGTGATTAATATTCCCACAAAAAGTTTTCTTCAATGAACTGATTGTTTCGTTGCGTCGCAGGAACCGAACCATTATTTTGGTAATAAATCTGCTAATGTTGTCGAAAAATGACTAATCAAACTTAGCATAAATCAAGTGACAGCTATCAAAAAGAATACTTCTGAAAAAAGCATAGCCAGATTGAAATCCACACGTCTATAAAGGTCTAAAACTAGTTTGCAAAGAGATATCATAAGCTCAAGTGACTTTGCTACACATATCGGGTTTAGCTCAAATAAAGTTGATTTTATTTGCTCCTTCAGTTCGGGTATTGTTCAAAATCCCTACATTTGAAGCGCCACTTTTAAAAATGATTGATTAATTTTGAAACGTTGTTATACTTTCAAACATTCCACTATTGTAAATGGTAAACGTTCATCCTCGCAGTACCCGTGAAAAAAACTTTACGGTGGCACAGACAGGAACTAAATTAAGACCTCTTGCATGGCAGTCCTACGAACTTATTTACTTATTACGCCACGGGTACTAAAGTAATTTCACATATTCCCACAAAAAGTTTTCTTCAATAAATTGATTGTTTCGTTGCGTTGCGGGAATTAAACCATTATTTTGGTAATGTTGCTCAAAAATGACAAATCAAACTCAGCATAAATAAAGTGACAGCTGTCAAAAAACTAACTCTGAAAAAAGTATTGCCAGATTAAAATCACATGCTTACAAGAAAAAGAAACGTTATGAGTTTATTTCTACAAATTATTTGCAAATAAATATCATACACTCAAGTCATAGCTTGATTAAAGTTGGTTTTAATGCTACCAGAGTTCGGGGATTACATTTAAATCACTACTTTTATTGTAAGTCTTAATAATTTTGAGTCATTGTTCAGTGGCAAACAATAATTTTGCATAATGACACTTCAAATGACAGCTAAATGTGACAGGTGTCAAACTCCAGCAATTTAAAAATTTAAAAAATGATGTTGGTGGCTTTTAATATTTGTATTTTTAAAAATATGTATTTGAACAACATCCTGAAAATTAATATAACTGAAAAAACTCAAGACACCACATGGAAATCCATTCTCTGAAAATATAAACAGAACAGAAAAATATCTTCAGCAGGAACCTACATTAATCTTTTAAGACGAAATAGAAAGTTTCTTCCAAGATTCCCCCAACAAATTTCGAACACATTTTAACTATAGTTGTTTTTTCATCAAAAATCGATTCATTGTTTTATGTCATAAATGCATGTTCTAAGTTTCATCGAAAAAAGCATGCATTTTATATTTTGAATAGTTATTTAAGTGAATGTTTTTTATTTAATTTATTTGTAAAGCATGGACAAGCATGAGTCAAAAAGACGATAAAATTACCGAAACATAGTTTTATATTCAGTTTTTTAATTTTTTCTAGAAAATTGGAAATAAAAAAAGTCATTAAAATAATTATTTCCCATCGATCTTATATATTCTTTTATATTTGGTCGTAAAGCTGGTTGAAGCCCTCTTCTTTTTTTCCTTGTTAAATTTATAGGTTTTAATACTACCGGTACCGGACCTGGAACATTCCTGTCTTTCTTGGATTCTCTTCTTTTATGGCTTTGTTAGTTTAAGTTTCGAACAATACCTGAATTTATTGCTTTTGCAACGTCAGAAAATTTACCAAAAAGCCAGAAAACCTTAATGCGAAATTGATCACTACTCCATAAAGTGGAAAATATCAAAGAAATGTTCGACTTTTCCAAACCAAAAAAGTAATAAAGGAAAGATACATTATTCAACTTCAACTAGAACAACCTTAAATGAACTATTTATTTAGAAGCCTTTAATTTCAATATGCAGACATATTTGTAATTTAAGCTCGTTTAAGGTCCTAAAACTTGCAGGAACCAACCTTCTTACAACCCTTGTGAAATTTCTCACAAGCTTAAGAACCTTCTGATTCCGTAGGTCTGCAAATAAAACTTAGAAAACTAAACACCTAACCAAAATATGAAACCTATTTTTGTCAACCATAATATCTTATACTGATACATTCCTTCTGATCCACTGTTTGGCCTCTATAAAGTTTCGATAAACTAAACTAAATCTTTACACAAAACACTTTTCCGAATAAGAAAATATATTTTTATTAGAATAATTTTTCATTGAGCATTCATTTATGTATTTATTTTTTTTCACCATAATATCACTCTCAAAACCCCCAAAACAGATCCAACAGATTATCGGATGATGGTATCAAGACCACCACCACTACCAACACCACCAATAAGGCGACTCCCACATCTGTCATATTGACCTTCACCTCGAATGTGGGTCTTACTAATCAATCCAATAGACATCTCAAAACCAATACCGATTCAATCCTTAGTCAATCCCCATCCGAAACTACCCCAACTAGTGTGCAATTTTTAGCTCAAAACCAATCGAAACGTGAAAGTTCTGAAGAACGATCAGAAGCTACTTTAGAAATAAAAAATAATAAAAAGTCTAGATTCGAATTAAAAACCAATAACAACGATAATAATAATGATAATAGACCAAAAGTTCAACAGAGTGAAGAAATCCTTCCAGAAATCGTTGAAGAAGCAGAACAAGCTGTTACTGAAAAACAAAGAAAGAAAATTCTAAGCTATATTATATCTGATGTAGAACCACAAAGCTTTAAGTCTCCAGTTGCGAAAATCCCAAAGGTTAGTTCGACAACAGAGGCAACAACCATAAACATTCCCCTGGATAGTTCAAAGAATCAGAGGACATACCGCTTTAGTCTGTCGCAAGGTTATAGAGGTTTCAGTTTGAAGAGTGAAGAGTCGGCAAGATCACAATCATCCCCCGATTCAGAGGAGAAAAATAGTAAATCTGGAGTTCCAATTTATACACGGTCAAGATCAAGGTACGACAGGAAGGAAACTGCCCTCAATGAACAGAGGGACGAATACGAACCAACCACATACGCACCCATACGATCGTGGAGATTCACTCGTACCAGTCCCGTTCCATTCGCCAAGCACGATTCGAATGTCTTGAATTCAGACGATTCCGATATCAGCCAAGAATACGAGTCAGCCAGTGTAAGAGACAATAATTTCAATGAAGATATCGTTTCGTCTTCGGGAAGTGAACACACCCTTGTAACTCAACGATCTACCACCGAACAACAGCAGAGCTTCACTGCTCGGGCATCTTTGTTTAAGGACAATCTAAGCCGCACCTATGAGACTACGGGACCCACAAAGTTTGTGTCTCCATATAAAAGCCTCGAAACTATTCTTCAAGAAAAAGAAGAGTCTTTGAAATTTAATTCGATTAGAAGCTCTGCAGCACCCAGAACTCAAAGCCCTACCCAAGCTTATGAGTCGACAACTCAAAAACCATTTAGAAGCTATTTTCTTATTACATCACCACCGAGGGTGTTGTATAATGCCACAGCACCAACCACAGCCCGTACAACTCCGACAATAAGTTGGAAATTTAATCAGTCAACTTCGGTAGTTTGGCCTTCGTCCACACTTCCAACAACAACTAGTACTTCTACTACAACTACAACAACTACCACAACCACAACCCCGAAGCCAACAACAACGACAACTTCCACTACAACTACAACCACAACTCCAAAGCCAACTACAACTACAACTACAACGACTTCAAGTTCAACATCAACTACAACCACTACAACATCAGAGCCTGAAACCGTCCCACCAAGCACTGTTGCGCCAACAACTACAATCAGGCTACCTTCGACAGCATATCGTACAAAAATCAGGCAAGAAATTTCCAATTACCAGAATCCAGAAGCTCGATCAAGAGGCCGATCCAGGTACACAGCTTCATTTTCGAACGCCTTAGACGACGAGGCCACAACTTATTCGCCTAAGCATCGTTTTGGTACCCCACATTACGACAGTACAACTTACAGTCCCGAGACTCCATCATACCGCCGACGAACTAGACCAACTCCTGCCCGTCAGCCTAAATCAACAACAGAAAGAGAGAGAGATTTCTTCCTTAAGACTAGAAAACAATTTGTTGAGTTCGAAAATGAGTCCTATGATCTACCAAGGTCTGAAGCCTTAATTGGGTTGTCAGTGAACAAGAATGAAAATACCTATACCGATAAACCTCCCAGGTACACCACATCAAAGACAACTTCAACTTCTGAGAAGGTAGTAGAGATAACCGACAGATCAGTTCAATACTATTCCAAGTTCCGTACAACGGCAACACCTGAGCGGACTCTCGCTGAGTCTCTGGGGAATGCTGGCTATTTGACAAACAGTCGGGGAAAATATAGAGATTTGGGCTTTGCTAATGAAGACAATGTCGAAGACATTGAGGAGTTCAGTGAAATTGTATCGAGCACTACTACGGCACCCTCCACTGCACCAACCACTTCCACAATCCCAATGCCACCCACAACCCCTTCGCCTACACGTACCTCACCCACAACAACCACTAAAACCACTCCTTCCACAACCACAACGCCTTCCACAACTACCACACCTTCCACAACTACCACTCCTTCCACAACTACCACACCTTCCACCACTACAACTCTTTCCACAACTACCACTCCTTCCACAACCGTTCCATCATCGACCGTTCCATCCACTACTCAATCCACATCAACAATACCATCCACTCCATTACAATCCACATCCTCCACATTAAAATCCATTATCCCACCTCGAGCATCTCGAGTGAATTCAGCCATCAAGTCATCGATTGCTGCCGCCTCAAATCGGAATAAGGCCCTATCGTCCACATCCGCGTTTGCCAAATGTGCTGACAGTACGCCAAACGCAAAGTGCAACGAAATTCCTTCGAGGTATTTAAAAATAAAATTTTAGATTCTCTCTTATGATCCACAAAAAAGCCCACCTACGATCATTGTGGGGAATTATTTTCTATACATTTGATTTTACTGAAAGTTATTTTTCTATATAGTTTACCCTCTCTGCTAAACATTAAACAAATTAGTATAAAATATTTAAAATTAAAACAAAAAGAATTAAATGCATTTCGTTGGTGTATGCTGAAAATCACTTTTAAAAAAATATTAAGGAAGGCTTTAAAGTGACAAGAAAGTTAATTTGGTTACTTTTGACAGGTCTAATTGGTGGCGGCTTCTTTCAAAAAAAAAATGAAAAATTCACTTTTGGGATGTTTTAAATTAAAATTATTATTTTGTAGAATTTAGTAAAACAAAAAGCACAGTAGAGATTTTTTAATAAAATTAAGTTCACGTATAAAATACAAACAAATGGACTTTTTTTTCAATTTTAAGTTTTAAATTTGACTTTTTATTTTTCATTTTGTATAATTTGATCTTTATTTGAGAATCAGCAACACATCAGTTAAAACGAACTTTGATATAAACAAAAATAAGTCAATACTAGTATGGAGATTGGAGAACTTTAACTTGACATTTGCCGCGTGAATCTTAGATGTTCTTATTTCGTTTAGATAGATTAATAATTTCGTTCCTTATTTGACATATTCGGGTACTCAAATATTAAAACATTAAAAGATCAAAAATCGAATCAAGAAACCATTGTCAAAAACAGTAAACTACACAACAAAGTGTAAACGTAACCTTAAATGTCAATCACAACTTGCACATGACCACTTCTTATCTTACAATCATTTTTACTTGTCTATTTTATCTCCTCGATAAATGTTAATAAACATTTTCTTTGTTAAGTTAACAATCATTAAATTTTAATAACTGTTTCTATACTTTATATAATACATAATAAATTTTGAAATCTTGTTTAAAAATTGAAGATAGTCTCTTCATCAACATGTAATTCTTCCTGCTGTCAAATGTGTTTTTGTGATCCACAAAAGATTGAATATTAATTTGGTTTGAAATTAACCTAAACATTGTGAAAAAGTAAAGGGTTTGCGCTACCTGTCATCTAACAAGATTTTATTCTGCGAGCTGTCAAATGTGTTATTTGCAATCCACACCAACAGAGCAGATTCCACAAACGATCGAATAATAATTTGTCGGGAATTATGTTTTAAGGTTTAAACATTTATCGCTCTTATGTGAATAGTCCCTAAGTATAGGGTTTTCCAGAGGTTTCATATTGAATATCCCGCTCTTGTTTTTAAAATTATCATTTAACAGCATTTTATTCTGCGAGCTGTCAAATGTGTTATTTGCAATCCACACCAACAGAGCAGATTCCACAAACGATCGAATAATAATTTGTCGGGAATTATGTTTTAAGGTTTAAACATTTATAGCTCTTATGTGAATAGTCCTCAAGTATAGGGTTTTCCAGAGGTTTCATATTGAATATCCCGCTCTTATTTTTAAAATTATCATTTAACAGCATTTTATTCTTCAAGCTGTCAAATGTTTAATTTGCAATCCACACCAACAGAGCAGATTCCACAAACGATCGAATAATAATTTGTCGGGAATTATGTTTTAAGGTTTAAACATTTATCGCTCTTATGTGAATAGTCCTTAAGTATAGGGTTTTCCAGAGGTTTCATATTGAATATCCCGCTCTTATTTTTGAACTTATCATCTAACAGCATTTTATTCTTCAAGCTGTTAAAGTTTAATTTGCAATCCACATGAACAGAGCAGATTCTACAAACGATTGAAGATTTAAGGGACTATTTACATGACAGCGACAAACCACAAAGGAATGATCCAATATTTGTCCATTATGACAATTTATTCGTTGAAGTGTGGATTATATGTGGAACTCAAATTGAGTTTGATAGTTCGTTACAATCAGCTTGGAATTTCCAACGAACAATTTGTTTCCTTAAATTGCTCTAATTTTGGCAATGAAAAAGCTCATTTTAATACATTAAGACTAGTTACAGATATGTTTACAATAAATTGTTTAAGATCATATTTATTTATTCATTCATCGGTCATTGTTCGCTCCTATGTGAATTGTCCTTAAGCAAAGGGTTTTCCATAGATTTTATTTTGAATACCCCGCTGATTCGACAGCTGTCAGTTTTCAAAGCTGTCATATTTTGACATTTTACAAGCAAAATCTACAGCTTCACTAAAAATTGAAAGATGTTCGTTTCAAAAAGATATTTAAATTGCTCAATTTACTTTAAAAATGGACGAAATTTTCACGGTTTTGAAAGAAAAGACTCCTAGAGAGATCTTGTGATTTAACTTCTATGAACTTGTTTCTTTAAGAATCGTGAAAGAAACGGTCTTTAGGTCTTAGAAGTGGAACCCATAAGTTTTTGAAGTTATAAAGTTATTAGTGATCCATCTATAGCCGAGGCGACCATTTCACTGATTTGTTTTCATTGTCATAGGCATTGGAACTTCATCTTCGAAATGAAATAAACAACTATTAATTTCTCTGCAAATATTACTCATTTTTTTTTAATATCAAAGTTGCACTTCTATTGAAAAATCATTCAAAACTTGCAAGCAATCGAAATTTCTCTGCAAATCCCTTAAGGGCCTTGCACATGAGAGCGAACAACGAATGAAAGAACAAACGTTATTTTACACATTTCAAAAAGTTAATTTCAAACAATAACACATTTAAATTATAAGAAACCAATTAACAATTATCTTAGGATAATACAATTTGCATTTTTTTTTCTAAAACAAGACAATTTTGTAAAAACAATTTGGTAGAAACGAATTGCAGTGTGATTTCTACGAACTGTCAAACTCTATTCGCGTTCCACATACCATCCACACTGCAACGAATAAATTGTTAGCGCTCAACTTAACCTCAAAATTATGACACTATTGCTTTTTTTTGTTGAAAAGGGTTATTAAAAATTGACTATTCGTCGCTGTCTGTCAAAATATGCGAACATCCACAGTTCGCAATTCGTGGCTCATGTGCAAGATGATTAAAGGATACCACCAAGCTCTATTCACTATTTTCCAAATACCCTATAAATACAATGAATAGTAACATTTAAAAAAATGAAAAAACACAAATAAACAAAAGAAAATCCTCAAAAATAAAAAGAAATTAATGTTTAAATGTGAGATAAGATGTTTGTGGAACGCATTCTGCTGTTGTGGATTGTAATAAACATAAACAGCTTACAAAATAATGCAGTCTTTTGTGTATGCAATCATTAGCAAAAGTCTTTTAATTCTCCCGTTATCATGCTTAAAATGATTTGTAAAGGCTTCAAAAGAATAGAACTGCAAAAGTCGTCTCAAATAATTAAAATTAATAACATTAGCAGTAAAATTATTTGGACAGAATTGCAGATTGCAATATTTTTAGGGTCAAATTAATTATTATTGTGAAATTTTAAGTCCTTAGATGTATTCAAAGACTGCAATCCTTAAATTGAACTTATAAGTTTTATACTTTAATTTAATAAATATGATTTAAAATCATGAAAAATGAATATAAAAATAAACCAGCATGGTGTTTAAATATTCGTTTCGCCCCGATGTAATGGTTGGGCTCATCAGAAGATGACCATTACACTTTGTCTTGACGCATATTTTCTCGAATAAATCGAGAATCCAATAATATGAGCTACATAGAGCTACTGTGAATTATATGGTTGCTACAAGTCTTCAGAGAAGATACATTTATTTTTATTTCCTTGCTATGGGACATTTGAAGATGAAATGTATAAGTTATAAGTTTTAGTTTTGCATCATTTTTCAATCTGTTGAATTTGAGTTTGATTTTTAAATATCGAAAAATTAAATTTCAATTTTTGAAAACTTAATCAAAATCTATAATAAGACAACTGTCACTATATTATAGCTAGCAGTACAATTATTTAAGACTCAAAACTGAAATAGATACTTGTTATACCTTTAAAATCATTTGAGTTGAAAAATGTCAAAAATATTCCCCATTTTTAACCCATTAAAGTGTAAATCACTTAAAACTAATTCATTGCCTTTAAGAATATGTACATCTTTTAAAAACAAACGATTTATTATCTATTAAAAAAAATAACATATTTGAAAGATTAATACAGAATTACAGTCAGACTATTCAAAGACAGAGTTGAAGGCTTTAGTAATAAAATATTTTCTTATTTTAGTGATTAAATTTTAAAATAATTTTGTTTTACAGAAAATGAGTAATTTTAGGAAGATTCCTTTTACCCCGAATATTATGTTTCAGTATACACCAATTTTTGAAATATATAAACAATTGAAAAAGAACAAAGAATTTAAAATAAAATACTAATGTAATGTTTAGTAGAGAATTCCTATTCTATTTGTTAATTCTTATACTTTCTTATAATTTTATAATACAAAAACAAAAAAATAATTTTCAGTGCACTTTTCGACGGCTACATTAATTTGCACAATGTAATAAATAATTTTAAATTAACTCTCAACCAGAAACGACTTTATAAACGGTCAACGCACTACTTTTCATCAATTATTATTATAAAAATGAAGCAATGATGAACTTTACTTCTAAAATAACATCCCTAAATCCATCCTACATATTTTTGTCCTCGTTTTACTTTCCTTTTCGTCTACAAACAATATTAAAACCTTAAAAAAGAAAACTCATCTTTATGGAAAATAAATTTAAAAAAAAAAGCCTATTTTTCCGAGTCTGTTTTATCTGTTGGGTTGCTGAGTATCTTCGCTTAATTCATTTAATTTTTTTTCATAAAATTTTATTTTTATTAACAATTTAATATTTTTTTGTTAGAGTTATTAACAATTTTTTAGCTTTTGGATTCTTTTGCTTTAAAACATAAGTAAGTATTTAAAATCATCTTTAGTTTTTGTGCAAGTAGTATTTTCAAACTATCGCACTTAGTTTCGGTAATTTTATTTTAATTTTACTAAATATAAAAATAATAAAACTTTCATGCACAGTATTTTGGTGGGAACATTTTTTTTTTTAATTGAATAATATTTCTTTATTATTAAAATTTTATAAAAAACAAAATTAAGAAATTAATTCAATTTTTATTTTTTTAAATGTAAAATTTAGAACAAATAATAGAGTTCGTGGTGGTTCACATTCAAATGGTGCTGAACGCGAACAACAAACAGCCACAGTTACCAATCATCGAGGAACACATCCACCGTAAGTATACTTATCTAAACTTGTAATGTTATATCCTCAAAACCTTTAGGAACAATATTTTTGTAGAGAAGCAAAGCAAAGAAATTTTTAAATAAAACAATAAAATGTAAAAAAAAAATTACGAATACGCCCAAGTGCACATAAAATGGAGGTCAAAATCAAAAATCGGGTGGTCAAAATTAGTTTTTCTATTGAAATATGTACGGCCTCTCGTTGATAAGCAAATGGACTAGGAACTGTGGGCTGAAAGTCAATCCAGCTAAAACAGAACTAGTGCTATTTGCTAACAGGCGCAAAATACCTGATTTAAAAAAAAATTCAATTGAAGGCTGCCCTCTTAAAATCCTTGATCACGCAAAGTATTTTAGTGTGATCTTCGATAAAAAACTAAACTGGGGCCTGAACACCAAAGATAGATTCAAAAAGGCATCGATTTTCGGGAAAACCTATGGACCAACCCTAAAATTATCAGATGGATGTATACGGCAATAATTAGACCAATACTTACTTACTTACTTAAGGTGGCGCTACAGTCCGGGCGGACCTGGGCCTCAACCAACAAGCGTCTCCAGCCAGCTCGGTCCCTAGCTAGCTGTCTCCAGTTTCGCACGCCAAGTTGGTTGAGGTCCTCTCCCACCTGGGTGCGCCACCTGAGTCGCGGTCTTCCTCTACTGCGCCGTCCCTCGGGATTGGATTCGAAGACCTTCCGGGCTGGAGCGTTGATGTCCATCCGCTCTACATGACCTAGCCATCTTATACGTTGGACTTTAATTCTGCTAACTAGGTCAGTGTCGCTGTACAGCCCGTACAGTTCGTCGTTATATCTTCTCCTCCATTCTCCATCTATGCGTACGGGACCAAAAATCGCCCGAAGAATTTTTCTCTCGAAGCAGCCTAAGACGCTCTCATCTTTCTTTGAAGAGGGTCCAGGCCTTAGCGCCATAAATGATGACCGGGATGATGAGTGTCTCATAGATGGTGATTTTACATGCTCGAGAGAGGACTTTACTTCTCAATTGCCTTCAAGTCCAAAGAAGCAGCGATTTGCAAGAGTTATTCTTCGTTTGATTTCAGCGCTGGTGTCGTTGTCTGCATTAATAGCGGTGCCTAGGTAGACAAAGTCCTTAACTACCTCAAAGTTATAGCTGTCCATGGTGACGTTTTGTCCAAGACTTCGTCGTTCAGTGTCCTTTTTTGATGACAGCATATACTTGGTCTTGCCCTCATTGACCAGTAAACCCATCTTCTTCGCTTCCGTCGCAATGCTCAAAAACGCTCCACTGACATCACGCTTTGATCTTCCAATTATGTCAATATCATCTGCGTATCCGAGTAATTGGATGGACCTTTGGAAGATTGTGCCTCTAGTGTTGACGGTTGAGTTTTGCACAATTCTTTCCAGAACGATGTTGAAGAAGTCGCATGACAGTGCATCGCCTTGTCTAAAACCTTTTTTGACATCAAATGCATCGGTAAGATCTTTTCCGAGCTTGATAGAGTGGCGTGCATTCTCCATCGTCATTCTGCACAAACGAATAAGTTTGACAGGGATGCCAAAACTAGACATTGCTCGGTAGAGCTCTTCCCTATAGATGCTGTCATACGCGGCTTGAAAATCGATAAAGATTTGAAGTTCTTGGTTTTTTTCCAAGATCTGCCGTAGTGTGAATACATGGTCGATAGTGGACTTTCCTGGTCTGAAGCCACACTGATAAGGCCCAATCAGGTTGTTGACGAATGGCTTCAGACGTTCTCTCCTCTGTAGTTGGCGCAGTTTAGAGGGTCTCCTTTCTTATGTATCGGGCACACTATGCTGAGATTCCACTCATCGGGCATGCTTTCTTCCGACCATATTTTGCAGATGAGTTGGTGCATGCTCCGTACCAAGTCATCGCCTGCTGCTTTGAATAGCTCGGCAGCGATGCCGTCAGCTCCGGCAGCTTTGTTTGACTTAAGTTTAAATATAGCTATCTTCACTTCGTCAAGGTGGGGTAGGCGGAATTGTTGATCTGCGTCGCTTAGGTTGAGTGGTTCTATCTCCCTTACAGCGGAATTCGGTTCGTCATCGCCGTTATATAATTTGGAGAAGTGATCTTTCCATATTCTCAGCATCGACTGCGGTTCTACTACGATATTCCTCTGATCGTCTTTACAGGCTTCGGTTCGTTGCTGGTACCTTTGGGAGGTTTTTTTTACCTTTTGGTAAAATTTACGAACCTCATTATTGTTGTGACATCCCTCTATCTCCTCGATCGCGCGCTTCTCATGCTCTCTTTTTTTCCATCTAAGAAGCCGGTGTTCCTCTCTCCTCTTCTGCTCGTAGAGCTCGCGAGCAGCTCTAGTCCTTTTTTGCAGCGCCGTTTTGTATGCTTCTTGTTTCGCTGCGTGCGCTTGCCGGCAAACCAGGGGTTTCGATGTGGTGGCCGTGTGAAACCTAGCACTTCAGAGGCGGCATCTCTGATGGCTGCAAGGCAATGTTGCCACTGGTTTTCAATGCTTAATGCAGGAAGCAAAGGACTCCTTAAGAGGTTATTAGAGACTCGTTTGGAAAAGGACATGGCAGTCTCTTGCGATTGTAGCCGTCTAACGTCGAATCTTCTCACAGTACTTCCTTGTTTTGGCTTGGATCGGGATATCCGTAGCCGTACCTTGGCTACAACGAGGTAGTGGTCTGAGTCAATGTTGGCCTCTCGGAATGTTCGGATATCCTGGATACTGGAGAAGTGTCGTGCGTCGATCGCAATGTGGTCAATCTGGTTGACGGTTGATTGATCAGGAGATTTCCATGTCCCCTTGTGGATATTGAGATGTGCGAACTGCGTACTAGCCTCCACAAAGTCTCGCCCCGCAGTGAAATCGATCACCCTGAATCCGTTGTCGGAGGTGGTGTCGTGCAGGCTGTATCTCCCGATTATGCCACCAAAGATATCTTCTCTTTCTAGCTTGACATTAAAATCTCCTAAGACAATTTTAATGTCATAGCCAGGGCACTGCTCATATGTCTTGTCCAAGAGCTCGAAGAATATGTCTTTGGTGTCTTCATCTTTCTCCTCTGTTGGGGCATGCGCGCATATTAGGCTTATGTTTGCGAATTTAGCCTTGATGCGGATTGTCGTGATGCGCTCGCTCACACTGTTGAAACTCAAGACTTTTTGCCTGAGTCTAGTTCCAACAACAAATCCACACCCAAATAGACGCTGTCTTTGTTCTAGGTAGCAGTCGCAGTAGTAGATATCGCAGTCTTTTAGTTTGCGTTTGCCCGGTCCATCCCATCGCACTTCTTGGATGGCTGTTTTATCTGCCTTGCAGCAGTTTAGGGCTTCCGCTAATTGTTCGGCTGCACGTGGTCTGTTAAGGGACCTAACATTCCACGTACATATCCGAAGTTCGTTGTCCTTATTTCGTTCGCGTGGGTTGTCAACAGTGAATCCATCCGTATCCGAGACTTGTTGGTGCTTCGAAACTTAAGGTATTTGTACGTGGCCAGGAAGTCACCGCGATGGCAAAACCCCCAACCTGGAGGGCCAGATCCTTAGTATAACTCCAAGGAAGGGGAGCCGGATAAACCGCTCCTTACAGGCCAGGGCTCCGAATATGTCGAAGAAGCCCTATAAGGGACAGAGGACGATCATTACCGTCGCTGATTAATTATCAGCTCAAGAAATATCTTGAAGAACTTAAGCTTCTTAATGACTGACAGTATGGCTTTCGTAGCAATAGGTCCACTGGTGATCTCATGGTTTATCTCACCGAACAGTGGAACAAATCTTTACATAGTTTTGGAGAAAGTAAGATTATTGCACTTGATATTTCAATATAGGGTTTTCTTATCGAAAACGCGTGCTTTCGGTTTTCATGAATCCCTCCTTCATTGGATTAGTAATTACCTTTCGAATCGTTCAATACAAGTTGTGTTGGATGGATTCAAATCTGAAAACTAAAAAATAAATGCTGGTGTGCCCCAGGGTTCTGTTTTATCTCCAACACTTTTTCTCATTTTTTTAATGATCTCCTGTCTTTAACTTCTAAGCCAATACATTGTTTCGCTGAAACCGCGTGGAATTTAATGCTTCGAAAACGCAATGCTGTCATGTATCGTTAAAGCGAAATATACCCCCCCTGCCATTTTCCATAAATGACACTTGCATCGAGGAAACTGAACATCTCGATATTATCGGTATGTGTATCACCAACCACCTTTTGTGGAACGATCACATACGCGATTTCGCCAAAAATGGCGCAAGATGTTTGGGTTTTCTAAGGCGATGTAAGAAGTTTTTCTCTCCCTCTGACCTGAATCGACCGATTTGCTACGGACGACTGAATGGAAGCAATATTTTTGACACTTAGACTATACCGTTTTCGCACTGACACGCCAACATCAGAACACCGAATATGTAGACTTAAACTGTTGCATTATACTTTTTATTTCCCTTCAATAAGAGCTAGAATTATAACCGATAAATATTGTTAACGCTCTTTAAGTTTGGTTACCGACTCCGAGTTTCAGTTGAAAATGTGTATAATTTGCGTGTACTTTACCATGATGAAAATGTTGATCATATTGAATAAGTTGACAATGACAGTTCAATAATTAGTGAAAGGGTGCGTTCACAAATTAATTGCAAAGTTGTCAGATAATCCGATGGACTGTCATGCGAGAGGTCTTGGGTTCGATCCCTGCCGGTGCCACCTAAAGTTCTTATCCACGGGTACTGCCTCTTGCGAGGAATTGACAAATTCTTCAAGAGTAATTCTTGTCATGAAAAGTGCTTTCTCAAATTTACCGTTCGGATTCGGCTTAAAACTGTAGGTCCCCTCCATCCCTGACAACAGTTCTCGCACACAGGAATGGTTGAGAGTTGTCAGTCACTAGGCCCTAGTTCTCAAACGGACGGTTGTGACACCCAATTTATTTTATTTTTTGTCAAGTTCCTATTGGAAAACAACCGATGATATGTTATGTCAAACCGACACAAAAATTAAGTAATATTTAAAATTCTGTATTTTTATTGAAAAACATATTTTTAAGGCTAAAAACATTCTTATTAAAAGAAGCAAACTAAAATAAAATTGGTGAAATCTGGTGAATTAAAGTACTTTAGAGGAAAATACAAGAGTATTAATGTTAGTAACTTCTACTGTCTTCAAATACGAAGCTTAATTATTGAAAACGACTTAAATTTCAATTTATTCAATGCATTTTTGAAAAGAAGTACATTTTATAACAAATTAAATAAAACAAAGGTAAGAAATAAATCAACTGTGTAAATAAGAAATATTTGTAAACAAATAAAAATAATAAAATCCAACTGTTTTAATAACTCTACTATAATATAAACTTTGTTCGTAACCATGTTTATAAACAAAAACAAATTAACGAAAGTGTAATTGTAATAATATTTTTAACAACCAAAATCTCACCATAAAACTTTTTTGATTAAAAACAAAAACTTACATAAATCTAAACAATTACAGTCGTACCCGTCCAACTTTGAAACCATCCGGAACAATTGTCTCGAAGGCACAAGAATTCGTCGACATCTACAAGAATCCACCATCTCGTCCAGAGCCCTTATATCCACAACCCACTCCCGACAAGACAGCTGCAAAATGCCGTAAAGATGTTTGCTTACTTCCAGATTGTTATTGTGGTGGAAAGGAAATTCCCGGTATGTACATTTAAAACTTAACCCCCTCCCCCTCTCACAGATTTTACTCTGCTAAAGAATAAAAATTAAATTCGATGAAATTAAATCAAAAAACAAAACTTTTAAAAAAAAATTACAATACAAAAATCAAAATCAGGTGGACTTGCAAGAAACGACACACCTCAAATAGTCCTTATGACATTCGATGATGCAGTCAGCCAATTAAATGTTGAATATTACGAATTACTATTTGGAGGCAAAGGTGAACGCGCTCGTAAGAATCCAAATGGTTGTCCAATAACAGCGTCATTTTATGTTTCCCACGAATGGACCGATTATTCAATGGTCCAGAATTTATACGCAGATGGACATGAGTTTGCGTCACATACTGTATCGTAAGTTCAAAGATCAATGATAGGGGGGATAATGTCAAATTTTAACAAACTACGCTCTTTCTGCACCATCAATTTTCTTCCAGCTAAATCCAAACTATTTTTATTTTCGTTCAATTGTTTCATTTAATGTTTTTAACTTATTTTGTAAAATATCAAAATTTTATTAATCTTTATTTACATAAATTCTTTTCTCTTTTTTCATATATATGTGCTTATTTATGTACCTACCTTTTATTCATCATTACATAAATATTTAAAATTCATTTAAATATATAAATAAAAACCAAAAAATGTCAAAAAATCAGCTGATTTACCTGTCGAAAGCATTCCACAAATTGTCCTTTTGACCTTCGACGATTCGGTTAACGATCTGAATAAGCAACTTTACACTGATCTCTTCGAAAAGGGTCGTGTAAATCCAAATGGCTGTCCAATATCTGCTACATTCTATGTATCTCACGAATGGACGGATTACAGTCAAGTTCAGAACTTATATTCCGATGGTCATGAAATTGCTTCACATACTGTATCGTAAGTATTTTTTGTTTTTCGTATCTTAATATTTCTAACGTAGAAAGTTGATGTAGAATTATTAGAGAACGCATTTTACACAAAACACACAAAATATAACACGTAGGATTTAAATGTAAGTTTTATTAAAATTAATTATTGCTAAAATATTATATAAATTAAATTATTTTTGGTTTCTGACAATCAAATTACACTTTTCCAATCGGTTTTCATAGCCTTACTTCAAAACTGTAAGGTTGTCGAGATATTCCTTTTTAGAATCTGGAAGAAACACAAGGCAAATTCTTAATTCATGAAGTAGCTTTTTATTAATTAAAATCGAGCTGCTTTACCAAATCTTCTTCGATTTTCAGTTTAAATATTTAAAGTTTTTTAAAAAATCATAAAATCTGTAGGTGTCTCAAATTAATGTTATAAAAATGCTTCCATTTGTGCTAAACTATTTCAAAAAATTTATACAAAAATTACTGAATATCGAAAGCAATATTTTTTGTAAAATAAAATAAGTTTGAAGCCAATATTTTAAATTTTTGAATAGATATTTGAGTCGAAAGTAAATTTTTACCAAGTTTATTGTTTTTTTTTTAGAGTTTTATTTTTTGTAAAAAAACTGTCAATTCGATTTTTTTAAAAATTGTATCGAATGTTGATAACAATATTTCTTATAAGATAAAATTAGTTGAAAGCCAATAATTCAAAGTTTTTAAAAGATATTCGAGTCGAAAATCAAATTTTACCAACTTTTGTTAATTTTGTTCGGTTTTTAATTTTTTGTAAAAAATTCGTAAATACAATTTTTTTCAAAATATTACTGAATGTTGACAACAATATTTTTTGAAAGATAAAACCAGTTTAAAGCCAATATCTCAAAGTTTTAAAAAGATATTTGAGTCGAAAATCAATTTTTACCAACTTTTATAATTTTTTTATTTAGGTTTTTATTTTTTGTAAGAAAACTGTCAATTCGATTTTCTCAAAATTTGGCGTAATGTTGAAAACAATATTTTTTATAAGTAAAAAATAATAGCTTCTATTATCTCAAATTTTTGAAAAGATATTTGAGTCGAAAATCATTTTTTACCAACTTTTATTAACTTTTTTTAGATTTTTATTTTTTATAAAAAAAACTGTCAATTCGATTTTTTTCAAAATTTTACTGAATTTGAAAACAATATTTTTTGAAAGTTGAAAGCAAATTAAAGTCAATATCTCAAAGTTTTGAAAAGACATTTGAGTCGAAAATCAATTTTTACCAACTTTTATTAATTTTATTTTTAGATTTTTATGTTTTATAAAAAAAACTGTCAAAAACATTATTCTCCGTTACACAAAATTATTTTGGAGATGAAATCATATTTTAGTCGTAAAATTTTGGAGGTGACAATTTTTTTTTTTCAGTTTTTTTGATTTATATGATTTTTTTTCAAAAAATATACTTCTTTGATGTCACGTTACAATATATTATATAAAATTTAATTCAAGCCTCTAGCGTTTTTGTATGATATTTAGGGTTAACTCAAATGTTCACCTTTTTTTCAAACTGCTATGGTAAAAAAAACACCCATGCAATTTTCTTGAGAGCCCTTTCTGAATCTTTCTGTCTTATTATCTGTATAACAAAATTTATTTAAAATCGATATCTCTTCTGGTTCTTGAGCTATGGACGACGAAAAAACGTCACGAACGTACGTACACACGCACGCACAGAAAAATCTAAAAATCTTCTATTTTAACTCTAGGGACCTTGAAACGTCGAGAAATGTCAACATTTTCAATTTGATAAATCGTACCCATTACAATAACTTCTTATGGGAAGTAAATAAGGTTGAAAACGAGTATTTTTAAAACTTAAGCAGTTCAAAGTTCGGATTCGAAATCAGCACTTAAAATTAACTCCAAAATATATTTTTAAAAACTTTGAAAACATTAAAATTGAAGTGGGATCAAAACTTCATATAGATTCAAATGAGGAATCAACTATTTTTAGCTATCATTAGTTTTTGTCACTGAGCAGGTTCAATCGACATAAGGGACTTTGGAAGATGGACTTGTACTTGCCTGAAGACTGTTTTGTAGACAATTATGTTTTTGGTAGTTTTTGCGCACGATTATTAACTGTAGGTAGAGATTAATGAAGTAAAGTTTCTAGTATCAAGTTTATTGCACTTGTTGCCTTGGTCAAAATGTATGTTCAAAAAATGCATGTGTCTAAACCTGCCCATTGCAACCAATCATTGGAATTTTTTGACAGGTTAGTTTTCATTGAAAAATGTCTGGTACCAAGCATTTCTTCATTGGAATCAAGTATTTGAGGTTAGAGTTGATTATTGGAAGTAAAACTGACAGGTGGGAATTCAAAGAAAATGAAACACTTTGAGTGGAATTCTTATGTTCCGAAATGTGAAATCAGCAAACAGCTATTTATTGTAAACGATTTCAAAATTAAAAATGAACTTAAAGAAAAGTTCTGGGTTAAATAATGTACTTTTTTAGTAGACAAAAAATCTACAACTCATCAGCTTCAAAACGACAGCAAAAATAACAAATTTTGAATTTCTTACTCGCTTTTGAATCTCGAAAAAATGTTCAATAATGAAAACCAATGATAGCTATGATTCGCACCTCATTCCCTCGAATACAAAGAATATAACCTGGTAGCGTTCCTAGATATTGAAGGAGCTTTCAACAACGTTAGTTACCAGGCGATCACAACAGCAATGGATAAGCTGAAATTAGAGAAGTCACTCATAGATCTTATAAGTCTCATGCTCAAAGCAGGACAATAATTTCTAACATGAGAAGTTTTACTACCACCAGATTGGTGAATCGAGGCACTCCCCAAGCTGGAGTCCTTTCGCCTCTTTTATGGAACATGGTAGTAAACGACTTACTTACAACATTGGAAACAGAAGGTTTCAAGGTGATTGCCTACGCTGATGACGTTGCGAAGCACCCCCAAGTTCTCTCGGAACTCCTACAAAATGCCCTAAACAGGCTAACTAAATGGGCTAGTCAATGTGGATTGGACGTCAACCCACACAAAACAGAATTAATACTCTTCTCGAGAAGATATAAAATTCCTCAGATTAGCCCACCCAAGATTAAAGGAATACCATTAAGCTTTTCCGACCAAGCTAAATATTTGGGCCTCATTTTAGACAAAAAACTAAATTGGAAGGCAAATATTGATGAAAGAGTCAAAAAGGCTACTGTAGCGCTTTTTACTTGTAAAAAGGCCATAGGATCAAAATGGGGCTTCTCCCCAAAAATAACCCACTGGCTATACACTTCGGTAATCAGGCCGATCTATGGAGCCGTCGTATGGTGGACCGCACTGGATAAGATGGTAAATCTAAATAAACTCATTAAAGTCCAGCGGTCAGTAGGTATGTGCATCACAGGAGCACTTCGCACAACACCAACCGCAGCACTGGAAGTGCTTTTAAACCTAACACCACTTGACATCTTCTCTAAAAAGGTGGCTGCCAACTCATGTGTAAGGCTTAGAGCCACCTCTCAATGGACCAGTAACAATACTGGACATACAACCATTCTAGACAATTTCAGATCTATCCCAGATCGCTTAGACTATACCACCCCAAAAATGGTATTTGGTAAAAGATTCCATGTGTCCATCCCTTCAAGATCCTACTGGGAAGAAGAGGGACCCCTGGAAGACGATGCGGTACACTTCTATACTGACGGTTCAAAGACCGATCACGGAGTTGGAAGTGGTATCTTTTCAGAACAACTGAATCTCAGTCTATCCTATAGACTTCCCAATCAATGTAGTGTATTCCAGGCAGAAGTAATGGCGATTAAAGAAGCACTATCCTGGCTCAAAGAAAACGTTATATCTTGTAAGGATATACGAATCTTCTCAGACAGCCAAGCCGCTCTTAAATCTCTCGCGTCTGTCTCCACAAACTCTCGAACAGTCCACGATTGTCAATCATCTCTGAAGGAGATGACGGAACAGTTTAACATTCACATCATTTGGGTGCCGGGCCACAGAGACATTCCGGGAAATTGCAAAGCCAAGTATTGACTTAAAACGGTCAAAAGGCTTGATATCACTAAGCAGACAAAGTATAAGCTCTACAATTGGAGTAATAACGGGACACTGCCTCATAGGTAGACATGCTCTGAGGCTAGGGGTCTACACAAATGACTTCTGTAGAAGCTGCATGGACGAGGAGGAAGAGGAAACAGTCCAACACCTTCTATGTACATGTCCAGCACTCTCCATTAGAAGGAATTACTTTCTCGGTAATCCCTTCTTGGATAATACCAGTGAACTGGCAAATATTGACACAAAACGTCTCTCTAACTTTATTAAAAGTACAAAATGGTTTGTTTAAATTCATTACTCTCCCATGAGTAACCTCATTAGTGGTATCACAATGGACCCTTGAGGTCTACGTGTGTCAATGATATCTGGACAGCCACTCTAACCTAACCTAACCTATGATTCGCACCTAAAAGATTAATTCTATCCAAAAGACAAAGAATTGTATTTTCCAAATCATTATATTCATAGTTAAGAGATATGTTGAGTTTTAACATAGCCTTAAAAACTTTGGCACAATATTTTAAACAACCTTTTCTTAAATTTTCCAAATATTTAGCAATTTACTATCGAATTCAAAATTTAAACATTTTTTTGATGTGCTAATAAGCTTTTATAAAAAAAATTTCTAAACACTGACAGTTCGTGAAAATAAACCGAGCAAACTAACTTTAACGGACATCTGAACGTAAAATGGACCACTTCACCAACTGCTCTTATAAGAAATTTTGTCTTGGTAATGACGGATACCATATGGATTAACCAATTTGCTAAAAGTTAGAGTAGCCTTTCTATGATTTAATCGTTGGAAAATGTAAATAGGTAGTAAGATGTTAAAATCGTTTAAAATTTGCGAAATCATATTGTTATCTCAGTAAATTATATATATCTTTCTGACTAAATTATAAAAATTGAGAATGAATTGAAACAGACCCCAACAAACTTCTGGGATTTCGTGAAAAGTAAAAGAAAAACTGACGGTTACCCAAACTCTGTCTTTTAATAACACAACAAGTCATGACTCCTAAATAATTTCAAATATGTTTGCTAATTTCGTCAAAGATGCTTTCGACGTGCCTCCTTCTTTTCAAATTCCCGATTCATTCTTTCCAGCCCAAAATTATCTACACCTTAACTCACTTGACTTGACAATATGGGAGGATTGAATTGTTCGTTGTGTCTCAGAACTTGATGACTGTTTTTACCCTGGCAATGATGGAGTACCATCATGTGTTTAAAAAAAAAAGTGTGTCTCATTTATCGTACCCTCTGTTTGTTTTGTTCAATGAGTCTCTTAGAAGCTCAATTTTCCCACTATTATGGGAAAGTGCATTTATAACTCCGTTTCATAAAAAAGGGTCTAAGAATGAAATAAAGAATTACCGGCCGATTGCCAAACTCTCCGTTATTCCCAAACTATTGGAGTCCATTATCTGTAAGATGTTATCCTTTAATTGTAATTCAATTGTATGTGAAAGTCAACATGGTTTCGTCCAAAATAAATCAACAATCACAAACCTACTTCACTTCACTTCTTTCTGCCTTGACTCCTTCGAAGATCGTAAGCAAGTAGATTGCGTATTCACAGATTTCAGTAAAGCCTTTGACAAATTTTATCAGAAGACTTTAATCCATAAACTTAAGGCCTTAGGGTTTAACTACAAATTCTTCACGTGGATCTCGTCTTATCTCAAGAACAGAAGTTATAGCGTTATATTCAGAAATGAATTCTACGACCAATTTTACGTCAACTTTGGTGTTCCACAGGGTAGCCATTTAGGTCCTTTATTATTTATCTTATATATAAATGACATAACATCCGTTATAAAAAAAACTCCTCTGTTTTAATATACGCTGATGACATTTAAATTTTCAAATCTATTAGATCAATTAATGACTGCTCAAAGCTTCAAGAAGATCTTCATAGTTTTAGGGAATGGTGCAATACAAACCGATTTTTATTAAATATTGACAAATGTAAAACTATGTGTTTTACACGCAAAAAAACAATTATAGATTATAACTATTTATTAGATTCTTCCTCCCTTTGTAAGCTTTCCGTTTTCTCTGATTTAGGTGTTGTTCTTGACAATAAATTAACGTTCTGTGACCATTATAACTTTATAGTTAAAAAAGCTAACAAAATTCTAGGTTTTATTAAACGTTTTTCTCGTGACTTTCGTGACCCATACGTCTTAAAACTTCTTTATGTATCATTTGTAAGGCCAATACTTGAATACGTCTGTGTTATATGGGCACCATACTATTCAGTCCATATTGACAGACTTGAAAGTATCCAAAAAAGATTTATGCGTTTTTGTCTTCGTTTTCTTCCGTTTTCCCAAATATTCACACCACCTCCTTATTCTCAGAGACTTTTGCTAATAAACCTCCCTACACTTTCACAACATAGACAATATCTCCAATTTTGTTTTATTTTAAAATTAATTTATGGTTATATTATATCCGCAACAGCTCTGAATCATCTAAATTTTAGCTGTAGTCAAACTAGCATAAGAAGATTCCTTTTATTCCTTTATGTCCGATCTTTAGCAGAACTAACTATGGTATGAATAGCCTTTTAAATCAATTGATTTCAGTCTTCAATAAATTTTATAATTTAATTTCATCTGTTAATGACAATGTTAAAAGTAAACAATTTTAAGAAAGCTTTTTAAATATGTTATTGTATTTATTTATTTCAATTTTAATTAAAATTTTAAATTAAAAAATTACGTAAATAGCTATAAGTTTATATTAACGTTAGATAATTAACGGATTATATAAATAAATAAATTGCCTTTACGTTTAAAATGTTGCGCCCTTGTTTTTTCTTTAATATTTCTAACTTAATATATTTTAAAAACCTGAAGTCATAGAAAAATTTAAAGGCGAGATTCGAGTTCAAGACACCTTAATCCTTTAAAAAACTATTTCTTTGTTTGTGAAAGAGAAAAAAAATAATTTTCCTTTTATTACATATTTCTGAACAACAACAATTCGCGAAAGAATAATGCTCTCAGTCTGATCCTTTATTTGCCCTTAACCTCTTGGCGGATATGCCTATTTTCTAGAAGACTGAATATATACATAATTTAGTCAATAATTGATACAAAATAAACATACATAGTCATATACCTCTGTATTTGAAGAGGTTTGCTGAAGTCTGGTAGCTCCTTTATTCTTAAGGCCAAGTCTTCTAAATAATGCCAAATATTGTTCAGCGTCTGTAAATGCTGATTTAAAAATATGCTTGCATTTGAATCACTAAAAAAATGTTGCTGTTTGTGAGGAATAACAAAAAAACTATTCACATCCATTCCAAGAGAATCAAATGTAAGTTTTGACATATCTTTCATGAACAAAAGTTTCAAAAAACCACTTTGAATCCATCCACAACTCATTTTCGGTTTTGCTTCATAAATATTATTCGTGACCAACTTTTTTTCGAGAAAAATACATTTTTAGTCTAGTACAAGACATCTTGTGTTTATTTTATTCTTCTGTAAGGTTTTCAATTTCGCAAAAGGTATATCTTTTAAAACTTTCATGACAAAGGTTAATAGTTTGTTTTCTTATATTTTAGTACAAATCGGTTGACTTGGCTACAAAACCCAGAGTTGACCAAGAAGTTTCTTAAATCAGTAAATTAACGTCATTAAATTAGATTATGTTAAAAAACCCTAAGCTTTGAACCTCTTTTTGCTGTTGATTTCATCATTAATTTGTTGACTGATTTATTGGAACAGTAAAAATTAGAACGCCATAAGTAAAACAGTCAGCAGTTTGGTAGAAATTATGTATATTTCATCATTAAAATATATTTAAGAAAATAATTTAGCTTCAAATCTTCTTATTCGAACTCATTTCATTTCGTATTTCATATGGTAGTGGCTTTCTATCAGGATTTCGATAGTGTCAGTTCAGTGTGAAAAGCCACCACTTAATGGGAGACCTCATTTTAGTAACGTAGGATCAATAATAATGGAAATTAAGTTACACTTTTTCTAAGGTTTTTGATGGCCTTTCACGCCAGCTTTTTGAGATAAAAACTTTAAAAAAAAACTTGCTTTTAAAGGGTATGTAAATTCATAGTAAATTCAAACGTATTTTTTTTTTAATTGGCGATAGTTTAAATATTGTTCGTACCTATTTCTGGAAACATTCTCATTATTTGTAAGCCTTCATCTTCAGCTGCCATACTTAAACCTTAAAAGAACGCTAAAGTATTTATGTTAAAACGGTTAACAGAAAACCACAACAAGTTATAAAACCAATTTTTGTTTTTATTACGAATTCGTAGTTCTAAGGTTATAAAATATATCAAGTTTTTCGAATATATTAAAAAAAAAAAAAAACCTGGGATGCGGTCCGCATTGAAAACTTCAAATCCCGATTGTTGATTTGTCTCCCTTAAAACTTAAAAAAAATTATTCATAACAATTTTTGTGTGAGCTTAATAATTTGAAGTCAATATCTTTCTTTGTTCTCCTAATCCTTGAGTAGAAAACCATTTCTCACCAGTTTTTTGTTGTTTCTGTAGGTTTTCGTGTTTAAAAAAAAATTGTCAATTTTCTAAAAAAACTAAAAATTACCAACAATATTTTGAATATGGTGAAATACTTTGATTTTTACTCGAAAACCAATTTTAACCAAGTTTTCATGCAAAGACTGGTTGTTGGATTTTTATAAACATTTTACTGAATGTCGAAAAAAAAAATTCTATAAGATGAAATTAGTTTGAAGCCAATATTTTAAATTTTTGAAAAGATATTTGTTTGTTTTAGGTTTTTCTTCTTTGATAAGAAACTGTCGATCCGATTTTTCTAAAAAATTTACCTTAAGTCAAAAACGTTATACTTCGTTGAATAAAATTATTTTGGAGATAAACTCATTTTTTGTTCGTAAAACATTCGAGATAGATCACAATTTTTTTTTCTTTTCTGAGTTTTTTTTTTTTGCTTCTTTCTCCAGGATTATCGGTATAAGAAAATATATTGTTAGTCGATATCTCTTGTGGTTCTGGAGATATGGCCGACGAAGGTACGAACGTTTGTACATACGCATTCACTGACATCTCCCTTAAAGTCTCTTATTTAGATTTTAGGGACCTTGAAAAGTCGAGAAATCTCAAATTTTTTCTGTTTGCACTTTAAAATATAATTAAATTAATGTTGAAAAGCGTATTTATAAAATCGAGGAAATATAGCCAAACTTAGAGTTTGGATTTAAAATCAGCACTTAAACAAATTATTCAAAAACATAAACGAATTACATTCAAGGTTTTCCCAAGCTCTAGATTGAGTCAAATGAAAACTAACGATAACTAAGTCATCTCTTAAGTAACAAGATATTACGAAAACAAAGTGAGATGCTAAACTGATTTGAACTGTACTTTGTGAAAATGTCGAACAATAGTTTTTTAAGAACTGCGTTCCGTTTTACCCTAGGCTTATAACAGCGTTTTCAGAGAGTAACATTTAAAAAACATGAACTAATAGAACAATAATTATGATGTACGATTTCAAAAAGACTTACATTACATTTGTTGCCCAGTGATGTTAATTGTTCTTACAAATTTTCGAAGCTTATCAAATACCTTCATTTTTCAAAACTCTTAAGCCATTGAAAATAATTTTCTCAAAAGCTCACAAAGGAAAATTCATTAAAATGTCAATAATATTTTTCGTTTTCTATCACTTTTCAATAAACTTTCCTGAAACTTTTCTTTTCAAAATTTTCATAAATCATACGATGGTTGAAAATATACATAAAAACAAACATACCTATAAAAATATTAGATCCAAAAACTTTGTTCATCTTTTCGGAACTACATATGTTATCTTTAAAAATTGTAATTCTCAAAAAGTTTTTAAGTAGCCTACATTTCTACACTCACAAAAAAACAAAATACACAAAATGCTTTACTAACACTTATGTATGTTTCGTTTAACTAACTTAACTCTTTAAAAATTACATCCTTTCAAAATGTTACCTCTTTTCTGTCATTTCCTTTTTCCAATATAACTATAGGCATAGTTTTGGAGAACAATTTTCGCAAAAGAAATGGACTCGTGAAGTTGCTGGACAACGTGAAATTCTTGCCGCCTATGGTGGAGTCAAATTATCCGATGTTCGAGGCATGAGAGCTCCATTCCTTTCAGTTGGAGGCAATAAAATGTTTAAAATGTTGTACGACTCTAATTTCACATACGATTCCTCGATGCCGGTCTATGAGAATCGTCCACCAAGTTGGCCTTACACTTTGGACTACAAGATCTTCCACGATTGCATGATCCCACCTTGTCCGACAAAGAGCTATCCTGGGGTGTGGCAGGTGCCAATGGTGATGTGGCAAGATTTGAATGGTGGTCGTTGTTCCATGGGTGATGCATGCTCCAATCCCAGTGAGTCTGATGGTGTTTACAAAATGATCATGAAGAACTTTGAAAGACATTACACAACAAACAGGTAAGAAAAATTGCATATTTCTAGGAAGTTTATATTTCAAAGCTTATTTTCTGTTTGTAATCTTTTAGAGCTCCATTTGGTTTGTTCTACCATGCAGCTTGGTTCACACAGCCACATCATAAAGAAGGATTCATCAAGTTCTTAGATGCAATCAATTCAATGCCAGATGTTTGGATTTTGACAAATTGGCAAGCGCTACAATGGGTCCGTGATCCAACACCTATTTCCCGATTAAACAATTTCCAGCCATTCCAATGTGATTATTCGGTAAGTCCTTTCTTCTATATTCTTTATATAACAAGATTCAAAATATTTATTGTTCATTAAAACAGGATCGACCAAAACGTTGCAACAACCCTAAAGTATGCAATCTGTGGCATAAATCCGGTGTCCGATACATGCGAACATGTCAGCCATGTCCTGATATTTATCCATGGACAGGAAAAACTGGAATACGATCGTCTCGAGTTGACAATGACATTGAAGAATCATAAGTATTTAATTTAATTATATTGAAACAAAACAACAACACAACCGAATTTAATTTAAAAGACGACCAAGACAATAATTAAATAAAAACAAAACATTGGCTATAATTAAATAATTAAATTATTTCAAGGATTTGAAAAATAAAACAAATTAAAAACAAACATGAAATACGTTCACTCGCTGAGAATTTAAATTTTCATTCTTCTCTAAATTTAAAACAAAAATTGAAAATAATATTTATTATTTTTTGTTCTTTAATTTAAACTAAATAAAAATCATTATGTAGAAAAATAAATTATATAAAATAAAAACATCATTCATTTATGTAACCATTTAATAAAAGAAAGTAAAATAAAAACCATTGTCAATAAATTTTAGGGATGTTTTCCGATGTAGATTAATTTTAATGTTAAACCTTAGTTTTATTTAAAATTTTATAAACAAAACAAAGTTTATAAAATATAATTTTATGTGTTGTAAAAAGTTAATAAATGTTGTAAGATTTTATAGTATATAACACCATTACATAATGTTATTAGATATTCATCCTCATTTGTGATAAATATTTCACATTTTTATGTCTTAAATTTTAAGTTTTGTTTATTTTCTTTTATTTAATTAATTTGAAACAAATAAAAGCTATAAGTTCATGGTTTTTATATTGTATTTTAATTTCTTTTTGTTTAATTTTGTGTTTGTATATTTTAAGTCACAAATATATTTGTTTTGTTATTCATCAAGCCATGTTGTATTTATGTTGCTGAATGTAATATTAATAAAAACAATTACACTTAAAAACAATTTTTTAAATCGAAAAAAACACCACTAACACTTATGAATGTTTTCGTTTTGTTTAAATGTTATTTAAATAAAATTATTGTTTTGGTTTTTTTCTAAGAATACAAAACAAAACAATATAATAATTGAGTCCTAGAGTGTACAGGGTGGTGTAATGTTATATTAGTTATCATTTTTGTTTGTAGTAATGTAAGGAATAAATACGATAATTCTATTAGTCATATAAGTAATTTGTATATTTTGTTTAACCTTTAATACCTACCTATGAAAAGGTTGCTAATAAATAATAACATTATTACATACAGGGTGTTACAGAAGAAAATTTATTCAGGCATTTATTATACGAAAATCAATTTAATTTGTATCGATTTTATTTGTTCGTATTTAAAGCTTATTTACTACTTTTTGTGGCTTAAGCCCATCAAATTCTTTTGAAAAGAGTCTTTTAAATTTGGTTGACAGCTAGTCAGAATGCGAACTAGCTGTCAATATGTGAACTAACTTTAATTGTGTCAACTTACTGTCACTTTGTCAACTAACTGTCAATATGTGAGCTAACTATCATTGTGTCAACTTACTGTCGATTTTTTAACTAAATGTCATTATATAAACTGTTTATGTTATTGTAAAATGTTGAAAAAATTAGAGCTCACCCAAAAAGTTCATTAACAATTTAAAGTTGGTATTTTTGCATATATTTTGTTAAAATTTTCCAAGGCCTTTACTTATTCGTAGTTTTACCTTTTATCTTTTTTAAATCTCTATACATTTTGTTTTTTTTAAAGAAAAACACTGAGCGCTTAGATGTCAGTTTTCATCCTCCATTTTGTATTTATATTATTTTTCATTGATTTTTTGTTTTTTAATTCAAAAGCATACGCTCGTTTTTATTTTTATTAAATATCAACATTCTTTTTCAATTCCTTTTAAATTCGCTCGTTTCCAATTATTTTAGGAGCTTTATAGTATTTGAGAATCGAACGAACTTTTTTTCTACGACCCGAAACGCATTCACCCTATTTTTATAGTACTATTCTTTTAACAGCTCTCAAGGCAAGTTCTTTTCAATTCTACCTAAACACTTTATAAATAAGCAAATTTAATTGACACAAAATCAAATGAACATTGATTTCAAAGACAGTTTTTATAGTTTCCAAATTAATGTTTCAAACAATAGGGAATTCTGAAAAAAAAACTGGGAGACTCTGTTTAATTCGAATACTTATTGAACTTCAAAGTGTTCTCAAAATTTGTTTCAATTGCAAATTGAGTATAATTTTAACCAATTTAAAATCAAATTGATAACTTTGATTACAAAACATTGGGCGTTAAGATGTCAATTTTCATTTTATTTATATTATTTCCATTGACTTGTTTTTTTTTTAAATTTCAAAATTATACGCGTATTTTTAATTTTTATCAAATATCAAAATTCTTTTTACTTAATTCAATTCAAATCTGTTTCTAATAATTTAAGGAGCTTTAGCATTTGAGACGCGGACGATGTCTTTTTCTACGACCCGAAACGCAGTAACCTTATTTTCAATTCTGTTTTTTAACAACTTTTGAAGAAGGTTCTTTTCAATTTTACCTTAAGACTTAATAAATAGACGAATTTAATTGAGACAAAATCAAAATGTACATTGATTTAAAAACCAACTTCCATAATTTTCAAATCAGTGCTTCAAAAAAGGGAATTCTGAAAAAAATAGGAAAATCTGTCGTATTTCAAAATCTTTTAAAAAATGGAGCAACATTTTTACCTGTATGCAATATAGTATTATTTAAAAGCTTCCTTATTCTTTAAAATTCCTATCGAACGAATTAAACAAAACATATAAAGTTTATTTGTATCCTCATTTTATTTATGTTTTTGTTTATGATTTGTATTTTTTTTGTTTTATTATTTAAACTTATAGTAAGTTTTTTTTCTTATATTTTATTTTGATGTATTGTTATAATAATTTTATTAAAAAATACAGAAAAACAAAAAATGGAAATAATGTGCAATTAAGCAATTTAAAAAAGTATTAACATTCAATGTTAAATAATAATTTTATAGAATAAATAAAAAATATAAATAAAATTAATTGTCAAAATTGTGACTGGCTAAATTAATTAATAAATAATATAATTCACAAATGTTTAAAAATTAGATAGAACATCGAAATTTTATGTCTTCATTTTTAGTTTGAAATTTGTTTAAATGTTAAAAGAAAAACAGTGAGTGTTCGTATTTTATGTATTTATCAATGTTGTAGCAGAAGAAAGACGATGATAACTGAAATGAAATAAATAAAATGTTTAAATAATAAAATCATTGTTGTTTTATTTGTGTAGCTTCTGGTAATAGAAACAAAAAGATTTGACACCATTTTTGGGTGTATTGTGGATTTAAAAGACTTTACAGGTTATGTTGGGGATTTTTTCAAAAGCTTGAGAACTTTAAATAATAAAACTAGAAAGAAATATTGTTGTAAAGTATTTTTTTGTAATAATAATTATAAATAACGGGTAATTCATTTTACGAGTTCAAAAGTATAGGGCTGAAATTTGACATCTTTCAAACTTAGTTGCTAAACCAATTTCATTTTTTTTTTTTTTTTTCAGTTGAAAGTCTGACATCCCAAAACGCATACAAATCATTAAAACCTACTACAAAAATGGTGTGTCTACTACAGCCACATTTCCTGCTTTAAGAGGAGATTATGGTTTAAATAATCGTTCAACTACGCAAGCAATTGGGAACATTTTGAAGAAATTTGAAATGACTAAACTGTTTACAGATATTTTAAGGCCCGTGCATCATAATTTCGCTCGTACAATTAAAAATATAGCTGCTGTAAGTGAAAGCGTTGCTTTTTCCGAATAGGTCGATTCTTCGTCGTTCTCAGGAATTAGACATGTCTTACGGCATATTATGGCGTATTTCTCATTTAATTCTACACCTACATCCAAATAAAGTCCAGCTAACACAACAACTGAAGCCAGCTGACCATTAACAACGTCGTTCATACATCGAATGAGTGCTTCAACAACAGGCGGTGAACGGCGACGATTTTCGGAATAAAATTTTCTTCAGCGACGAAGCACATTTCTCATTCGGTGGTTATGTTAATAAACAAAATTGTCGTTTTTGTTTCGTTTGGGTTCTGAGAATTCTTAATTAATTGAAATGAGAAAAAATCTTGTTAAGTTATTGTAATGGGTCCGATTTGTCAAATTGAAAATTTTTACATTTTTCGACATTTCAAGGTCCCTAGAATCGAAATAAACGAATTTTAAAAAGATGTCTGTGCGTGCGTGTGTACGTACGTTTGTACGTCCGTACGTTCGCGACTTTTTTTTCTCCGTCCATAGATCAAGAACCAGAAGAGATATCGACTTCAAATAAATTTTGTTATACAGATAATAAGGCAGAAAGATGCAGAAAGGGCTCTCAAGAAAATTGCGTGGGTAGTTTTTTTACCATAGCAGTTTAAAAAAAAGGTGACAATTTTGGTTAACCCCAAATATCTTACGAACTAAAAACGCTAGAGACTTGAATTAAATTTTACATAATATATTGTAACGTAATATCAAAGAAGTATACTTTTTGAAAAAAATCAAAAGAGCTGAAAAAAAATTTGTCACATCCAAAATTTTACAACTAAAATATGATTTCATCTCCAAAACAATTTTGTGCAACGAAGAATAATGTTTTTCACATCTAATAAAATTTTGAGAAAAATAGAATTGACAGTTTTTTTTACAAAAAATTAAAATCTAAAAAAAAACATTACTCAAAGTTGGTAAAAATTGAATATCGATTCAAATATCTTTTCAAAAACTTGAAATTTAGGCTTCAAATTTCTTTATATTATAAGAAATATTGTTTTCAACATTCTGAAAAGTGTTGATAAAAATCGAATAGACAGTTTTCTTACAAAAAATAAAAACTTAAATAAAATAAATAAAAGTTGGTAAAAATGATTTTCGACTCAAATATCTTTTCAAAACTTTGAGATATTGGCTTTAATTTACTTTTATCTTGCAAAAAATATTGTTGTCAACATTTAGTAAAATTTTAGAAAAAAAATTCGAATTGACAGTTTTCTTACAATAAATAAAAAACCGGAAAAAAATTAACAAAATTTAGTAAAAAATGATTTTCGACTAAAATATCTATTCAAAAATTTTAGATAATAACTTCTTACTAATTTGTACTTATAAGAAATATTTTTTTCAGCATTAGGACAAATTTTGAGAAAAATCGAATTGACAGATTTTTTTATAAAAAATAAAAACAAAAAAAAAATGTATAAAAGTTGGTAAAAATTGATTTTTCAAAAATTTGAAATATTGGCTTCAAACTAATTTTATCTTTTAAGAAATATTGTTTTCAACATTCGATAAAATTTTGAAAAAAATCGAATTGCCAGTTTAAAAAAAAAATAAAACTCTAAAAATAAACAAAACTAAAACTTGGTAAAAATTTACTTTCGACTCAAATAGCTTTTCAAAAATTAAAAATGTTGGCTTATTTTATTTCACAGAAAATATTGTTTTCGATATTCAGCAATTTTTACATAAAAATCCAACAGTCCGTTTTTTCAAAAAAAAAATAAAATCTACAAAAAATAGTACGCAATTTTGTTAACAATTGATACGAGTACATATAGACAAACTTTTAAGCAAGACAAATCGACAGACGAGATGGGAAGTTATCAGTGTGGGTCGCATCTCAGCCTCTTTTTTTTTATTTCATCAAAATCTTAAAGCTAACTTAAAGCTAGACAAAAATTCTTAAAAAACTAGCTTAAATTTCAAAAACTTACAAAATATCTTACTGGCCCTATGCGGGTGAACTAAGTTAATCCATTATCTTATATCTACTGCCTTTCGGCCTAAGAACAATTTTAATACTAAATAAGAAGAACTTAATCTAAAACCAAGACAATTTTATATAAAACTTTAAAAAAAAAAAACGAAACCCATTATAATACTTAAGCTACTTAAAACTATTCAAAACTAATAATACTGCTTAAAAATACTTAAAACTACTTAAAACAACTTAAAAAATAAAACAGCCACAGTAAGCTTTTTTGTTTTTTTTTGTATGTTTTTTGTTGTTGTGTTTTTTTTTGTGTTTTTTTATATAATTTTTTTTGGTGCCACCCTGACTGTCCCTAACCTAATACTTAAACCTATATAAGAAGGCCAAGACCAAACGCCCTAGACAAACTTAAATGACATTCTCAATTTGAAGCCACCAAAACTGGTTCTCCTTCCTCACCCTATCACTTCGGTCCCTATCGGAAACAGTCCTACTGAACTAAAGGCACTCGTCTCCGTCCAGTGCGAGGATGTCTTGACTGTAAAGGAGTCGCCTATCTATAGTTTTACTGCTGACTTGTTAGATTAGCAGAACCGCCTCCTTATCCTGTATCAGCCCTCGATTGTCTAAATAGAGAAAATCTTCGGGCAGAATGTTGCCACTTAAACGTGCACTTTTGTAGTACTCTATGTTGGGGTATTAATCCCCAAAAATTAAGCTGTTAGTCGACGGCATCGCTCACGCAATGTGACCCGTTCCAAGCTTCAGCAAGAAATAATTTATTCTGTTTATGTTGGCTCTGTTGTATAGAACCTGGAATAGTATTGTTTGTACTCCTACTCTGGTGTTCTGTGTAATCCAAGGCAACGTATAGCAGACCTTGTTTCTCAAACACCCGAATCTTTTCCATTTGAACGCAACGTTGAACCATACCGGGTACTCATAGGCAATCATCGGCCATGTATCAAGACAGCTGCTAAAAAACAACCGTTTTGTCAGGGTAAAGACTCCCCTAGCTCTGGACAGAGCAGCACTCATATGTCTGTCGAAATACAAGTACTGATCCAACCAGATGCCAAGGTTCTTTAATACACTTTTATTCGCCAGTGGCTGTCGATTTGGTCCAACGATGACTAGATTTTTCCAGTTCTTTCTCGTATCCCTTGAGGCTCCATACATTTTCAACTTCCAGCCATCGCAATAGTGCTGAATCTTGTCGAAGTCACTCTGTGATGATAACCTCAATTTTTGGGGCCGTTCTGTACGTTCTGTTCTGTACGCAATTGTCGTCAGCGTACGCTATTGCCTGAGTCAGACTTGCTATCAGATCACTGGTGTAAATGCTAAATAAGATCGGCGAGTTAACTGCTCCCTGTTGAAGACCATTTATAATATCAAAGATTTTGGTATTGCCAATATTTTGACAATAAACTATTTACAATTAAGCATGTCATAAACAGTGGTTTACTTAGACCAAGTCTGTTTAACTTTAGATACAGACCCTCTAACCTTACGGTGTCGAAAGCCTTCTCCAAGTCAACCAAACAAACACCCGTACATTGTCTTTTAGATTTGTTCCACTGGATATCAGAAACAAGCTTAGGCTTAGCATAAATAGTGTCATTCCGCCTTAAAGCCGAACTGATTATCCGGAATTATTTTGTTGTTCTCAGCCCAATTGGACAGAGCTCTATTTGTAACCTCTTCGAATACCTTACTGATACTTGGCAGCAGACTTATCGACCGGAGATTTGTTGGATTGGAGTTGTCGTTTAACTTTTTCGGGAGAGGATGTACCACAGGCAGCGGTCCAACAGACCGGATAATATACATTAATCATAACGTTGTTAAACAAAGTGGTATAAATTTCCACAGCTTCCTGAGGTAAATGTCGTAGTCACCTGCTGACTTCTTTTTCTTTAATGAATCGAAGATGTGTATTTATTTATTTACGGATTTTCGACACCAAAGAATTCCTCGCCCAAGGCGGCGTCTTCTGGATCTATTCCTGCTGTCAGAAGTACATCTCTGTTCTCTGTTGTCCTCTGAACCTTAAGACAAGGAAGGTCGTTTTAATCATTCCTCCTAAAGATCTTGTTAATTTGCGGAAACATACTCGGGTTACTAGAATTAATGGCCCGAATTTTTTTGTTCCAGTACAAATTAATGTTTAACCGATAGTTTTCTTAGATTAATTTGTTTACGTTTTTTATCGACGACTTCAATGTCCTAACCTCCAGATTGTTTGGGCCAATAAATGTCCGATACAAACGTTTAAGCCTTGTTAGAAGTCTACTTTTGTGTCTATGTAGTGTGTTTGTAGTAGCGTTACGGTACTAGTTCGTAGTGTCTCGTTCCTTGTATTTCGGTATAGTTCTTTCCATGGTTCTTTGGATTGTGTCGTCCATTTGTTTTAAATATCAGTCAATCTGGGAATTTGTCAGATTCCTGTTGATTGGTTGGGCTATGTTTCAAGACCGAAGTTCCCTCGCGAAAGCGTTGGTGAAGCGTAGGCAGTGAGTCTTACTTTAATTGTAAGAATGCACCGGCACGTACTCCTCCAGCTCCAGAAGCTCGTTTGGAAGCAGTATTGCGGCGGCGAGTCCGCAGTGGTCACTGTCATACTCGATCGTCCGTAAACAGTTTCTTGATCTTTGACCCACAGTGTCAGTTATTATCAGTCTTGTGTCCATTAGCAAAAGATCCAGATAGGCACCGCTCCTTGGGAATGATGGTCTATCAGTAGCCAACAAGTCGAGCATATTATACTCGGAGCTCTGAATGCCACTACGAGATGAACGTTTCTGTTATCACCACTAAGGCTTCCTGTAACTTTAATATCATATGGTTTACTTTAACGGCAAATAGTTTTGACTAAAAATGGTCAACAAGCTTCAAAACAAGTTTATGACGAAAGCGAGAGCGGGTTTATCATTCAAGAGTTCTTATCTGTGGGCACGTCATCAAAGGCATTAGAAGTTGTTGACGAAGTTTGCAAAGGTTAACAAGTGAGCCGGTGGTGTGTGGATAGTGGGGCTACCTCCCATATGTGTTTTGATGAAAAATTATTTTCTGATCTGTCAAAAAATCACATGGGGTATGTAAAATTAGCAAACGATAAAAAGATCCAAATTATGGGAATCGGTACGGTTACAATTTTTAATGAAATTTATAATAAACCTCAGAAGTGTACTTTTTATAACACTTTATATATTCGAGATCTAGGTGAACCACGAACTACTATTAGACTAGAAGTATTACGAGACAGTGCCAAAGGAACTTTGTCAATAAGTCAACCGTCTTATGTAAGAAATTTGTTAACCAAATACAATCTCTTGAATTGCAAGCCGAATACCCTACCAATGCCACCTAAAACTAAAATGGAGAAAGAGCCCTCACAGAATGAAGAACGAACACCTGTTGATAAACAATCATACCAGGAACTCATCGGTAGTCTTTTACATCTGTCTACTTTTAGTCGCCCAGATATCTCCTGCAATGTTAACATGTTGTCTCAATTCAATCAAGACCCAAGAAAGCAGCACTGGAATTTAGCTTTATCTGTTCTTAAGTATTTAAAAGGAACAATTAATTCAAAAATTCTCTATTCCAGAACAGGCAAACCAATTTCCGCTTACTCTGACTCCAATTGGGCAGAAGACATCAATGATCGGAAATCCCAATCGGGCATTGTTTTCGTAATGGCTGGAGGTCCTATTGACTGGGAATCAAGAAAACAATCAATAATAACAACATCAAGTGCTGAAGCCGAATATGTGACATTAACATCTGCTGCTAAGAAGGCAAAATATTTCAAGCTCTTACTCGTTGAACTCGGAATCCTGAGTGAAGAGCAGCCCATAGAATTTATACACTGATACCCAAAGTGCTCAGTATATTGCTCACTATCAAGGAAAGCGGTCCAGGACAAAACATTTTCACATTAAATTTCACTATATTCGAGAAGCTGTATCCGAGGGAACTATTCGACTAAAATATCTGCAAACAGAATTGATGTTAGCTGATTCTTTAACTAAGTGTACACCGTTTCCAAAACATCGTTTTTGTTTTAAAAATCTTGGATTAACTTATGAAAAGTAATTTTTAATTTATTGAATATTTAATGAATTTTATTACAAAACTAATGTATGTACATCTATTCAAAGAAAATTTTTATATTTGAATTTACATTTATTTAAATCCAGCCTTTTGAATTTAAAAGTGTTGAGAGGGTGTGTTAAATATAATAATAAGTGTCAACACTAATAACACTCAACGCCCCCTTACACAAATAATCTAATATTAATTCTAAAGTCACTTAAATACAAAATACATTTCCTGTAACCTTTTTTCTATTTTACTCTTTAATATACTTGTTACTTGAACTTTACTTAGCGTGGTCGTTTTATTTAATCTCTGGACATCCTCTTTCATAACTCTGGTATTCTACATACATTTTCTACTAAAAGCGCTTTTAGATACAAAGTAACGTTTACGAAAGATATACATACATATGTGAAAAACAGATATTGTCAAATCGACAGTTGACATTTCTGAAACTGCTCTAACTTCTTAATGTTTCCTTGTAAAAAAAAGGTAAAAGGTCTTAAGACGAATATTTTGAATAAAAACCTTAATAATCTTCTATGCTCACTTAGGTTTTTTGGGACTTGTTATAGTTAAACAAAATGCAAAAAAAAAGAAATTATGGTTAATCTAAAGTTGAGTAGTCATCTTTCTTATTTATTTAAAGTCGAAAAATTCTTAAAACTTTTCAATGTTGAAAAATGTTATGTTTTACCAAGGTAATTTTATAACCATGAATTTTTTTTTAATTAAAATTATTTTGTTATCTTCGTAAATTAGCAAAGGTTGTTTTATAACGAAAGTTATTTTTTACCAAGGTGATCTTATAACCACTGCTTGTTATTTTTCAGTCTGAATTATGTTTGGATAAGCTAAATTGTATTAAAATAATCAGAAAAAAACTCGTGTCAAGTAAAGAAATAATTCCACAGAGAACCTAGTTCCTTCTGCCATTCCTAATTCTGTAGTTTGATTCTAGGAACAGGGACCGGAATACTAAATGATTACTCCGTGGCTATTTTCCACGGACCGCGAAACAAATTACCAATTATCTTTTGGTTTGCTGTTAGTTGCTCTTAAAATTCCACTTTTAATTTCTTCTCAGTTCAGGTCTCATCGCAATGAACAGGTAACGGAGACAGAATTGATTATAATTTGAATCGTATTCTGTTTTTAATTTAAAATATTGTGTAACAATAAATGGCACGCTTTTGCAATTTAACATTAACTTTGACAAAAAAACCACATACATTTTGAAAGATTTTGAAAATTGCAATCCGCTCAAGAATCTTAAAGATATGCTGGACGAGTTTCAAATTAAACGACTACAATGGCTATTTTGTAACATCAATCAAATGTTTTCAACCTGTAACGATATTTTAACCTCTAGTGAAACCCAAACTTAGTTGAAAAAATCTTCAACTATATATGGCCACATAGCGAAACATTACTTTTGTTTTCTAAATATTTCTTTTTTAAAAAACTTTAAATATTGTGAAACACCTTTGACTAGTATAATTTTGATGCATGACATCACATTAATATATCTTCAAAATAAGCATTAGTATGTTCAAATTGGCAACTTCTTAACATACTGTAGCTCATGTACAGTGGCTCCCCCTGACTAATCGGACACATGAGATACAAATTTTCGCAATGCAATTTCTCCAAGAAAATATTTGAAGAGTATACAATTTTGTAACCATTTTATATGACATTAAAAACACGTTTTTATTTTAAATAAGCCAAAGTTACAATTTAAGCCATTAAACATCAAATTAATATCAAAAACAAAAGCTAATCTATAATCTAACACCTCAAATATTATGGAACACTTAATATTTAGTACTTAGTTGCTTATCCTTTGAATTTAATGTACCTATTCCTTAAGTCTGTGGCGGCGCGGAATGGCACACTTTAGGACTTATATTTTGCCATTCTTTTTAAAGGACCCCCCTAAAGTTCTCAATGTTTATAAAGTTCTTTGAGCAACTCTACGCCCCAGTCTATTTCATATATTCTTGATTGCATTTGGGCCAGGTGACCTTTTCTGTGTTTCAAGCACCTTTGGGCAGTTATACAATAATCACCACCACAAGATGTGTGATTTGGGTAGATATTCTATTCTACAAAATGTTATTTTCGAACACCAAAATATGCAACACACCCTTTTACTCGAAATGCAGTTTTTTTTAAACTTAATTTGAGCTGAAATATGTCATAAAATTATAAATAACTTATTAATTTTCTTGGAGAAATTGCACCGCAAAAATTTGCATTCTCTTTGTCTGATTAGTCGTGGGAGCCATTGTACATATTTTAATCACACACTACCCTTTCCATTACTTAATCCTTTAAAACATCCTTGGTATCCTTTGATACTCACTTGGTCTTAAATTTTTCATAAATTAAATTTATTTTACAATGCAAAAAAATGGAAACGGAACTAGTTTATTTAGACGCACTTTAAGAGCTGAAAGTCTTTATTGCACCACCAGTAGAGTTGAAGAAGTAAGTTAAAATGATAACCTGCCCTCTTCCCTCAAGTACCTAAAGTTTATTTTTATTGTAGAACTTTCAATTGATTCACCCCTGATTAAATCAAAACGTTATTTTCGAAATCATAAATCCTTTCCTTTCACGCTATCTTTATAAACTATGTAGTTCCCAGCAATTTGATTAAATTACTTGCAGGTGTCCTCTTCATTAGAAATACACAGTTCACAACCTATAACGTGATTAAGATTATTATCTCAACATTTAATTAAAGTTTCTATAAACCTTAATATAAAAAAATTGGTGCTCAAGTTCACTTAACCTTTTTCTGAAGTATAAAAATCGAAAACATCCGTCTCGACACTCTAGTTCAAGTGTTTATCTGAAAATGGTTCTACCATTTTCGAATTTCGGTCGTCTTGCTTTCTTTCTTCTATTATTTATTATCCTTTCATTTGCTGAAAATAAAAATAATTGTTCTTCAGATTACAAATTTCGTCTCGAAGTAGCTCGAAATTATAAACTAAACGAGGCTCTTTTTGATGAGTATAAATGTAACGACCACACTATTGAAAAACGTCGCGTTGATCCAAAATTTCACGGTCATCCCAAGTCTCACAGTGATATTTTAGCCTCCAAATTTGGTATTGATACGACAATCGAAGAAAGACAAGCTAATTCGTTGATAAGCCTTATAAGTAAAATAGCTTTGAAGTACCTTGCTAAATGCCCACCGGTTGTTTATTACGATAATCATGTGGAAAAAAATGAAAGCCTTATGTTGCAGAAACTCTTTAAAGTGAGTTTTTGGACAGAAATATTATGAAAAATATACAATATTTAAAAAATTACTATTCCAGAGTTTCCCCATTACCTTCTACCACGGTCAAATTTCAGAAAAGTTTGAGCCTATCAACCGCGGTTTTCGTTCGCCAATGGACAACAATTGTCGTAGCTACATTTTGTTCATTACCGACCCAATGAATGCTCGAAAAATTATTGGTCCCCAAGTGAAATCTCGAGTAGTAATCGTATCTAGGTCAAGTCAATGGAAGCTTAAGGATTTCCTTGCCTCGAAGCAATCCTCAGATATTGTTAATTTACTTGTTATAGGCGAAAGTTCTGTTGCAGATCCTCAGAAAGTAAGATTCCTTACTTTTTCGAATTCATATATCATTCGTTTACCCTATTTCATAGGAACGTCCTTATGTTTTGTATACTCATAAACTTTACGCCGATGGTCTTGGAGCCAACACGCCAATTGTACTTACCAGTTGGATTAAGGGCGTTCTCTCACGTCCTCAAATCGATTTATTTCCGAAAAAAATCTCTGATGGATTCGCTGGACATCGATTTTCGATATCAGCTGTCAATCAGCCGCCATTTATTTTTCGAATTCGAAAATTGGATCCATTTGGTCAAACTCATATCCATTGGGAAGGAATTGAATTTAGATTGATAAATATGATAGCCAAGCAGATGAACTTTTCCTTTGATATTATTGAGCCAAAGGAACACGCTAAATTGGGGTTTGTACAGGTTTGGACTTTCGAAGCTAAGAGTGTTCTAAGAGTGTTTTGTTCTAATGTAGGTCGGGAGAGTCGATTATAGAAGAAGTAAGACTTCAAAGAGCAGACCTGGGGATGGCTGGAGTATTTTTGACTCAAGAAAGGCTTGAGAAAATCGATATGTCACATGGGCATTCTAGGGATTGTGCAGCTTTTATAACTCTGGCTTCCAAAGCCCTACCGAAGTAAGAGAAGTTTTTAAAATACTTTGGGCAGGTTCAGACGACATGAATTATAGGAAAGTTGTGTGGAAAGTTAGTCAAGAAAAATCTCCCTTAACTTATTAAAGTTTTCCACGGGTAAATTCCGATTTCCTTTAAAAATTGAATTTTGTTTGTGGCGCATGGAACATTATTGAAATAGTTTTAGTTTAACTTCGTGTACGTATTAACAAGTGCGGAAAATCTGTCAAATTCCCAGCAAAACATTTTTTAAAAGTTGTGTTAGTATTATTGCTGATGGGGACAAATCTGCTAAAAAATCCACATCTGCAAATTTGATCTTAAACCAAAAAATAAATCAATTTGTTTTGCTCCATGGAATGCAAAAACAGGAAAAGTTTGGAATTTGACAGATCAATAAGCCTGCTTAAGTCGAAATGACAGCTGTTAAAGGAATGCAGTTGACTGCAAATAAAGTTCCTCATGTTGTCTTAACCTGCCCATTACTTACCTCGTCTATAAAAAAATTTGTTATTTAGATATCGCGCTATATTGGGACCCTTCCAATGGCCCGTTTGGCTAGCCCTAACATGTATTTACCTCGGCGGTATTGTTCCAATTGTTTTTACCGATCAGCTAACTCTGCGTCACTTGATTGGAAATTGGGGAGAGATTGAAAATATGTTCTGGTATGTCTTTGGAATGTTTACCAACAGCTTTACCTTCAGTGGAAAATACTCTTGGAGCAACTCAAAGCGAGTTTCTACCCGCCTCCTGATTGGATTCTATTGGCTCTTCACGATTATCATAACCTCTTGTTATACAGGATCAATTATTGCTTTTGTAACGTTGCCAGCTTTTCCTGCTACAGTTGATTCGGTGAATGATCTCTTGGGACTGTTCTTTCGAGTTGGAACCTTGGGTAAGTAATCTAAGGATTTCAATTAATTTCTTACTTATTTGCCATTGTTTTTTGATTCCCAAAGATCGAGGAGGATGGGAAAAATGGTTTCAGAATTCTACTCACGAATCCACGGCAAAGTTATACAAGAAAATGGAATTTGTCAGTACCCTGGAAGAAGGTATTGGCAATGTAACCCAGTCTTTCTTTTGGAACTATGCCTTTCTCGGATCTAGGGCCCAACTGGAATATCTAGTTCAGTCAAACTTCAGCGATGAGTATGTTTTAAAACAAGTCTCTACTTTATTTTTCCGTTCAAATGGTTCTTTTCAGTGTTCTTGGTCGGCGATCAGCTCTTCATTTAAGCGAGGAATGTTTTGCTCCATTCCACATTGGTTTTGTTTTACCAAAAAATTCAGTCTATGCAGAGAAACTTGATCTAGCGATTCTCATAGCCCAAGAGAGTGGACTCATTGCGAAAATTACCAATGAAGTTTCATGGGTGATGCAAAGAAGTGCATCTGGAAAACTTCTCCAAGCTTCTTCTTCGCATGCCCTCAAGGAAAGAATTCAAGAGGAACGTCAACTCACCACCGCCGACACCGAGGGTATGTTCCTACTCATGGCTATTGGTTATGTCCTTGGTGGTTTGGCATTGGGTTCGGAAATAATAGGTGGCTTCACTAATAAATGTCGTCAAATTTTAAGAAGAGCTCGAAAGTCTGTCTCGAGTGGGATATCTTCAGCAAGAAATTCATCTGATTTCACTACTAAAAAAGATTTAGCTGATTACTTGCGAAGGAAAGCAATACGCCATGAAAGCCGAGAAGCTGCTGCTGCTGATAATTCTGGGAACACATTTTTCGGTTTCAAGGAATTTAAACTCACTAAAGCTACATTGAAGGAACTTTACGGAACCTATAATCAACCAGAACCGAATTTTATTTTTCAAAATGGAAAACTTATATTGGAAACTGATGCTAGATCAATAGAATCTTCAGCGAGAACGATTACAACACCTTCTAGTGTTGGTGAATTTCCTTTACAGCAGGAAGTGGAAGAAGTTGTACAGCATTTGGACGCTTGTATTGATGTTCATGATCGCCAACAGCAGGTCACTAATAGTTTTGTATTGGATGATATCGATGAAAAGGTTGCTGAGGAAGTTGAAAATCCGTTTGGAAGTTTAGTGGATGATGTTAATTTGGTATCGAGATATGAAAATTTGAAGCTTTTTGAAGAGAATGAACAGCAAAAGTAAACTAGGAATGACTTTTTAATGGGTTTTTTTAAATTGAATTAGAATTATTGTTGTTGTTTTGAAATAAAAATTCTGTGTTACTTTTGTTCTTTTGGGTCACCTTTTTTTTAGACTCGCGAAAACTTAAGCAAATTGATTAAAGCATAAAACTTTGCACATTTTTGTACATTCGGTTGAGTGCTTTTCAAATATACCGGATACAGAAAAAAATGTAAAACCCAAGTGCATAGGTGAAGATTCTGTTCCTTTCAAATTTTTGATTCATTTTTAATTCATAGGTTTAGCTTAGTGCCACTATTCTTTTCCACCCATGGTCTTGCGATGTTTATTAGGAATTATGTTGTTTATCAGATCTTGTCACACTATGGCCTTTGTATCAACTTCTCGTGAACTTAATGCTTCACCTGATTCCATCCAACGAATTGTTTTTTCCTATCCTCGCATTTAAATCATTATTTTCATGAACACAATTTTTCTTAGCATTAACATTCGGCCCAGACAAAACCTCCAAGAAATGTGTGCTGAGATTTTTACTGAGTTTAACTCAGCTGGTCAACGAGCCCTCGGAAAGTCTAGCAGAAAACACTCTTGGGTCTTACCTCTGACCCAATAAGTACACTTTTAGTTTTCTGTCCCCTCTAGGCACATCTTACCATGGTGTTATGTCTTCAAATTTCTCGCCTCAAAACACTCCAGTTAAAGAAAAAAATCCTTAGAGAAGCTTTTGGCAATACGAGAAAGACAACTGGGTCGGCCTTAATAACTATTTCAGGTTCTTTAACTGGTGACTATGCTTCTTCGATAGTGACGTTGAATGCAGTTCTGATATAATCACAATGAATTAGGAATGAGATCTTTTATCCCAAACAGGGTTAAGACATCAGATCTAAAGATTGGTTTGACTTAAATTTGCTAAAAGCTTGTTATGATTAACTAGTTCAGTTTCCGTTGTTTTAAGGCCAACGCAACTGGGAACACCAGAAGCAAGCCAGGAAGGCCTGCAACGAGGAATTTTAGCTCTTCCACGATTCCTGAGCTTGTGTTCATTGATACTCCATTTGTTATCTCTTTAGAGAAAGCTAGTATCTTAGTAAGGAAGTTCGGCGCCAATTCAACACTGCTGGAAAGTGTTGTGACTACGCCTTTATTTGAAGGCGTAAATGCAAGGTCCTTAAAGATCTTAACATTCACAAATCCGATGCTCCGGGTAGTATCACAGCTATTGTTCTGAAGAGGTGTTCTTTAACGCTGACAAACCCACTGCGTAAGCTTTCTTATCTCTCCTAATCTTCAGATCTCGGTCTGAGCGGATAAAAAATAGCATTTGCTCAACCCATACCCAAAAAATTCCAATCCTTTTCGACTAATTTCACATACGTCCCTTCTTTCCAAGATCTTAAGAAATGTCTTCTAGATCAAAAACTTCTTAATGAGTTGCAATACCGCCTATGTATAGCAGCAATAGGTCCACTGGTTATCTCATGGTTACTTTCACCAAACAGTGAAACAAATCTTGACATCGTTATGGACAAAGTAATATTGTAAAGCTCAACATTTTAAAAGCATTTGAAAAAAATTGCCTTCAGGCCCTGTTATGCTTGTTTATTCCAAGGCTCTGTTTTGTCTCTGACACTCTTTCATATTTTTATTGATCACCTGTCTAATCTCCAATTCATTTTGAGCATCAAACTTCTGAAATTGTAGAAGCTGAGCAAGGTCAGCTTGCAGAAACGAAAGGACGTTCATATCTTCTACCACCCCCCCCCCCACACTAGCGAAAAGGCTATCCAGGGGTGCCAGCACGTAGTATCTTGATACAACCGAGTTTAGTCGATACAATCGAGTATTGGCAGCACACATTTTGGTTCAATCGAGTGTCCTCGATTGTTTCGCCATATGCCACAGCACACAAACTCCAAATTTAACGTTTGAAACAAAAGTTTTCACTCGACAGAAATTACTTATCGTCGGGAGTGATTTTTGAGTTAGAAAAATGGAAAAACAAAATAATATGTCAATAAATAAAAAACAGACTGAGATTTTGACCAATTTAATGAGTTCTCACGTTGGTTTAGGGAGGAAAAATATGAGTACCATTAACGCAGCCCAGTATTCCTGGTAGTTTAAATTTCCTATAATATACTAATACTCCTTGCTGTTGTCAAATTTGGAGCTATCAAATTTATTTCATTGCGGACAATACTTATTTTCCAGGAGAACCAACGTTCGGCGAAAGAACTTGGAAACTGTTGTCTGTGCCATACTTAGCAACACATTTGTTCCAACATTGGTTTGGTAACTCCCACTGGCTAGGAGATTTAATGTTGCACAAAGCTGTAGAACAGATGGAGCTGATCTTTTTCTGTCTTCTGGAAGATCTATCCAGCTGAGTATCTTGTGAAAACATTCCTTGTTGACTCTAAACTGCTGCACGAAGTCTTTCTTTCTTTTCTTTTTGAATATTTGCTCATTTTTACTCAATTCGAATGGGTTGCTATTATCTCTCAAATATCTTCTTTTGATTTTAGTACTGGACTGGACACTTCATCGCCTTCACTTTCACTCTTCTATTCAAAGAAAAACATTTCGGAAAAGACTTAAAATTGAAAGTAGAATGAAATAATTTCAAAGTAAACTCATTTGACATTTCATTTTATAGTTCACAATGACTTTTTTAAGTAAAAGTCACAATGGAACTCGTCTCAAATTACGTGCTGTCAAAAATAATTTGTTCCGAGTTGATCGACGATCGACAATCCTCGATTGTATCAAGCTAAGTGCTGGCACCCCTGGGGCGCTCCTCTCTCTGATGTTCCTTCTTATGTATAACCATATTCCCGTACATATCAGCATGATGTTCTTAACATCGTCTTACTCCTTACCCTATTTCTTCCTTTCAACTGCCTCTAAGGTGTTAAAAGCGTGCCGATGATCAGAGTGCCTGGGGTCCCAAATCAAAAAAAAAAACAGATCAGCCTTAACGGAGTATCCGGACACCTGGCAACCTCCGGATTAATTAGCCATATCTATGTAATGCGAATCTCTGTACAGACGGAACTCTCTTTCTTTACAACCTTTGGGACCAATATAAACCAAAGCAAACAACCAAAAAAAGAAGATAATCTCGGGACTAAAAGTGCTGAACGAAGCTTGGTTGTTTCTAAGGCGATGCTAGAATTGGTTCCCTCCTTCTAATCTGGCTGCAATATACAGAACATACATACCTAGAAAAATTGAGTATAACTCCCATCTTTGGACTAGTGGTCCACACAATTTAACCTCTTGGAAAGTATTGGGCAACAATAACATCATTAACTCGATTACGTCACTCGAACATTGTTGTAAGGTTTCGTGTCTCACCCTTTTTTACCGTTATATTGACGGTACTTAAAACCCTTTGGCTTGTTCTAATGATAAGAAAATAATTGAGTCTTGGGATTCAAGAATGTTTTCTCCACCATCTCTTCTAATCTATAAAACGTATATACAGTCCCTGGCCATATTATTAGGCGCACTTTAGATTTTAATTTTCAGCTTTTTTAATCCTTTTGTGTCCTTTAAAAACGACTTTCGAATTGCAATCCGTTAGCTCTTTTGGTGTAGAAATAAAATGTTCGTTTTAGAACGCTAATGACATTCGAAAACGCATTGCCAGGTACGAAAAATCCGAATACGGATTTGTAAGTATTAGATTTCTTGTTCGCATTCGAAATAGAGTACAAAATTTTCGTTTTTGAAAATATTTGCTTTCGAAATGCATTACAGAATAGGGCTCCAGGTTTTCGAATATTGTAATGTATTTAAATTATTTTGTATGCAGAAATAATGCAACAAATAAGATTTTTTTTTAAAATTAATATTTTCAGTTTTTTTGTTGTTATTTTTTAAAATATTTTGTTGGATCTCTAAGAGCCTCAATTCTACTCAGCATACTGTCTATGCATGATTTGACTGTTTCCTGCATTTGGACGTGTTGATACCACACGTGAATTGCTCGTTCAATAAGTGACCGCATCTTAAGCTACTTCCCTCTTCATCAGCTCCCACACGTTTTCAATTGGGTTCATATCAGGGCTGTTTCCCGGCCATTCCAATATAGGGATGTTTTCTTCCCTCAAATAATTTTCTATGGACCGGGCTGTGTGGCATGGAGCTCCATCTTGCATAAAAACGTAACCATACCTACATTTTTGAACGTTAAAAATTCTGCAGTGCGTCTAATAATATGGCCAGGGACTGTATATGTCCAAAGCTTGAGTATACCACATTGTTCTCGAATATACCTATAGTTACTTACTAAAGCCTCATAGACAGTATTCTAAGAGAATTTAAAATAATCTGTGATAGTAACATCGTTGATTCATTAACGTCACTTGAACACCTACATAATGTCTCGGGGCACACCTTTTTTACTGTTATTTTAACTGATTATGCTCTAGCGAAATAGCCTGTTGTATTCCTTCTTTTCCAATAATGTTCATCAGTATAACCTTAAGATCAACTTCGGCAGTACTTTACAGATATTCGTTCATTTGCGGTACTACGCGAATGTGGAACGCTTTACAATCAATATCCTGTCATTCCTGGTAATTTCAATATTTTAGAATTTTAAAACAAATGTAAACTTAAACATCTTTTAAAACCTCTCTTACTTCCCTGCTACTTGCCTTGGCATAAAAAGGATTCTAATACCATTTGTGTGGGCACTGGTTAAAAACTTGGTTCCATACGCGCTGTTTCGCCCCAAAATTGACTTACTTTGTTCTTGTTTCACGATCTTAACTATCGTCCATTTTTTTCAGCTAACAACAACAAAATATTTAACTACATTTCATTTTTACAATCTAATAATTTTTTATTATAATTAATACAAAATATTTAACAAAACGATCTTGCGTACAATTGTTTTGCTAAAAGAAATATGAAATTAAAAAAAGGATTTTTACTAATTTTAAAACATACGACAATATTTTTTATAATTTTTTGTTTTCTTTTTAATTTAACCTCAACACAAATTGGAGGACACACATTGTACAACTGATTGTACACAATATTTTATAAATTAAACATTAAAATAATGACTTTTTGGAAATAATGTTTTTCTTTTGTTCGTTTAGTACGAGATTTGATGCATACGATAACCAACAAGTGAGATACAAATGAGAAAATTAAATAAGTTATACGAAAAAACAAAAATAAGACAAAATATGAAACAAGATATGAATATGTGATGTTTTGAGATTAAATTTTTAAGTAATATTTGCTTTGAGTACATAATATTCGTTTGTTTTTGTTTTACGTCTTCTAAATACATACATCGAGCAGTATTGATAAATGGGCATTGATGAGGGTTTTCTTTTTTCTTTGTTGGCAAAATCCTCGAATGCAAATGATCTATCTTAACATTTATTTACTTTCTTATACTTTTTTGTCAATTATTAGTGTTTTTTTTTGTGGGCGCTTTGGAAATTTACTTTGGGGGTAAAAATCAAGCACTTGCTATGCCAATTGCAACACCACCAACAAAAGCAGTCAAGAAGATGTGAAGATCGTTTAGTTTTGGTCCATTTTCATCACCAATCAAGTTGCTGTACCATTTCTTTCCCTTTTTGGCTTTGTTCTTTATGATTTCCTCAGCACGGTCCAATTTGCGGTCGACAAAGCGTTCGGCCTGAAAGAAAAAGAATGTAAAAAATAAAAATCTTGTACCAGAGAAATTGAAAGAATTCAAGCGATGAGTTGATAAACTTAGATTTTAGATAGAAATGTAGAAATGCACCTGCAGAAATGTAATGCGAGTTAAATGCGTCATGATGTCTCAAATTACTTTAACTGAACAAAACCACAAGATTTCTGCTGTTTCTTAAAATCGCAAACCAAAAGGCTTTCAGTGTTTAAAATAGTGTAAAATACAATGAGGCACAAATTATAGTGTTGGCACTTTTAAATCGGTGCACTAGTTTGGTAACACCAAATAAAATCTCTCCGTTGTGTTTGTTTAGTGGGCTTTATTTTCACAAGATTCATGATGTGAAAACATTTCGAACGAAGAGCTTACAGATTTGTAATACTCTTAATATTTTAAAAGTTCAAACACAGTGCGAGCTTTAGTAAAAAAAGGATAGATTTAAAGAGGAGATACCGGTCCACATTGGACTTAGGATCTTAAGGGATTTTTATAACGAAATGGAAGGGGAAGATAGAATTGGGTAAAGCATTACCACATTCTCGATGTGCGCTTAAAAAAGAATCTCTATTCTTAGCAGTACATCAGAAATTGAGTTCAAGGGTGAACTTAGGAATATTCCTAGAGTTGCGAATATTGTGGTTGAATTGTTTAGGAGAGAAAAGCAGCTAGATAATTCGATAGATCATTGTTTGTAAAAAAATATCAGTACGACAATAGAAGGCATGAAACATTGCGGCGGTGTTTAAACGTTGTAAATGTTTTGGTATTGTTATATCGCCTATCACTTTCAAGCTCTTTTTTTTTATTTCTATCATTAAAGCCTTAAGCTTCCAGGTCCAGGCCTCAGCGCCATAAATGAGAACCGGGATGATGAGTGTCTTATAGATGGTGATTTTACATGCTCGAGAGAGGACTTTACTTCTCAATTGCCTTCTAAGTCCAAAGAAGCAGCGATTTGCAAGAGTTATTCTTCGTTTGATTTCAGCGCTGGTGTCGTTGTCTGTATTAATAGCGGTGCCTAGGTAGATAAAGTCCTTTACTACCTCAAAGTTATAGCTGTCCATGGTGACGTTTTGTCCAAGACGTCGTCGTTCAGTGTCCTTTTTTGATGACAGCATATACTTGGTCTTGCCCTCATTGACCACTAAACCCATCTTCTTCGCTTCCGTCGCAATGCTCAAAAACGCTCCACTGACATCACGCTTTGATCTTCAAATTATGTCAATATCATCTGCGTATCCGAGTAATTGGATGGACCTTTGGAAGATTGTGCCTCTAGTGTTGTCGGTTGAGTTTTGCACAATTCTTTCCAGAACGATGTTGAAGAAGTCGCATGACAGTGCATCGCCCTGTCTAAAACCTTTTTTAACATCGACCTTGATAGAGCAGCGTGCATTCTCCATCGTCATTCTGCACAAACGGATAAGTTTGACAGGGATGCCAAAACTAGACATTGCTCGGTAGAGCTCTTCCCTATAGATGCTGTCATACGCGGCTTTAAAATCGATAAAGAGATGGTAGGTATTGATTTGAAATTCCTGTGTTTTTTCCAAGATCTGCCGTAGTGTGAATATTTTGTCGATTGAAGACTTTCCTGGTCTGAAGCCACACTGATAAGGACCAATCAGGTTGTTGACGAATGGCTTCAGACGTTCACATAATACGGCAGAGAGGATCTTATACGCAATGTTAAGGAGACTGATGCCTCTGTAGTAGGCGCAGTTTAGAGGGTCTCCTTTCTTATGTATCGGGCACACTATGCTGAGATTCCACTCATCGGGAATGCTTTCTTCCGACCATATTTTGCAGATGAGTTGGTGCATGCTCCCTACCAAGTCATCGCCTACTGCTTTGAATAGTTCGGCAGCGATGCCGTCAGCTCCAGCAGCTTTGTTTGACTTAAGTTTAGATATAGCTATCTTCACTTAGTCAAGGTCGGGTAGGCGGAATTGTTGATCTGCGTCGCCGAGGTTGAGTGGTTCTATCTCCCTTACAGCGGAATTCGGTTCGTCATCGCCGTTATATAATTTGGGGAAGTGATCTTTCCATATTCTCAGCATCGACTGCGGTTCTACTACGATATTCCTCTGATCGTCTTTACAGGCTTCGGTTCGTTGCTGGTACCTTTGGGAGGTTTTTTTTCATTCCTGTTGTGACATCCCTCTATCTCCTCGATCGCGCGCTTCTCATGCTCTCTTTTTTTCCATCTAAGAAGCCGGTGTTTTTTTTTGGCAATGTCGAATGTTAAATTCCATGCTCTGTAATAGACTATTGCGTTGTTGCTGATGACTGGTTTTACGAAATATCTGACTTTAAAATTTATGCAAGGATTTTCTCTAATCATATCTGTAACTTTGAAAAAGGGTAATTCGCTAGATACCAATGAACTCTTATGCTACAGACTAATATGGCGAAACAATTGCAAAAGTTCGTACCAAACAGCATTGAATTTGCAAATGAATGCATTGCAATCGAAAGGAGAAGCAGTATCGATAGAAAATATGCAAGATGTTATTCGCAAAGCAGCGCCGAAAGTTATCAAAAGAACATATCAACTTCAAGCTAAACAGCAATGGTTTGATAATGATTGTAGCCGAGCGAGATATAAGGCATTTGCTTTTCTTAAACTATTTAGAAAGTATGATAACTGTTATTTTAAACAAGAGCATGTCAAAGAAAAAGCGACGATCAAAGAAATCTGTTCGTATTTTAAATGGATCAAAGCTTAGTATTGGTATAAACATACCCACATCGGATTTAAAAATAAAATACATTATCAATCCCTTTTAAATATAGAGAAGTCAGCTCTACCTTTTCAGTATTGCGTCAATTACATCAACGATCAAAAAATGGACCAACCTTTCACAATTACAAAACTGAGAGCAGTATTAGTTGAAATGAAGGAAGCCAAAACGCCTGGAGAAGATCAAATCCCTCACGAATTTTATAAGTATTGTTCTAACGATTTTGCCAACTGTCTTTTACATAAGCTCAATGAATTGTATGAATATGATTATATCCCTCCATGCTTTGAATCATCTGTTATTCTTCCAGTTTTTAAAAAAGGAAACCAAAATGTGGTTAAAAACTATAGAGGGATTTCACTACTTATACAATCCGCAAGATATTTGGAAGTATTTTGTATAAGCGCTTAACCAATTGGTTTGAGGACCACAGCTACTAAGTGAATTTCAAGCTGGCTTTCGTCAAGGATATTCCACTCAAATTTTCAAATTTTTACACTAAGTACTATTGTCGATATCAAACGCACCCAGAGTATGCTTATTTTATAGACCTTAAATCCGCATTTGACAGCGTTGATAGAGATTTAATGTTTTATAAACTATAGGTATTAGGTCTACCATTTAAAATGTGGAAAACACTAACAAAAAAATGTATACAAATTGCTCAGCAAAAGTTTGGGACGAGACCTCGATGTCGGAAAGTTTTTTTTGACTCCTATGGGATTGAGACAAGGATGTATCTTGAGCACACTACTGTTCTCCCTCTTCCTTGATGATATAGTTTGTTATTTAAACGGTATGATTGATATACGAGGCAGTCTAATGAAAGTCTTGATGAATGCTGATAACATTGTGATGCTAGCCGACACTCCCATAAAACTTCAGATGATGATTACCAAATTGGAAGAGTACTGCAAAAGATGGAACCTAACCGTCGTGCAAAATCTCATATAATGGTGTTAGGTAGTGGTAAGGGCCTTCGGAGTGGTAATTTTAATTGGAAACTTGATGGGGTTCCTGTACAAATAGTAGACAACTACAAATACCTTGGATTGATTATGACGCCACAAAATAGTATGAAGTTTCATTTAGGAGAAAAACTAAAAAGTTAAAAAAATGCTATTAACTCTACTTGGTTCAGCTGCATGAAAAATAAAAATATTGGTCTACGTGCAAAATACCAGATATTTGAGGCGCTCGATCAATTATGTTTTATGCAGCCCAGGTTTGGGGATACCTTCAATATGAGACTGTCGAACAACTGCTTAGATTTTTTCTCAAACCAGTACTACGCCTGCACTTATATATATAATATACATACATCACAACACTGAAACTACATTGCGACTACATCCTTAAAGTGCTTAACTTAAATCGTCATATTTTGAAAAGTGGAAGCGTGGAAACTTTTATCAAATGAAATCAGTTATACAATATTTTTCGGGTTCTGGATGAAAGTATGCGCAAATCCTTTATCGAAGAAGCACCATCTTCAATATATAGAGTATATTATCCAAAGCTCGAGCACGATCTCAGCAAGATAAGTTATTTCCGAAATAACGTGAGTGTAAATAAAATATCTACCATTTTTAAAACACGAAGAGAGTTACTGCCGTTAAATTTTACACCCCACCGCCCAGATCTCCCAATCCAATGTAGTATGTGTAATCTGAATACTTTTGAAGATATAATGCATTTTGTGGGAATATGTCCATTACTTAAAGAAATACGAAAACTATACCTAGGAAAAGCTATTTTCACGACGGAAGAAGATATTTATCTTCAGAATGGAAATGATTGGTTGGCTCTTTTGAAATTTGTAAAATCTTCATTACGATATCGAAACCAATTTAGATAAGAGAGTTTGGTGCCAAACTCTATCACTTGCTTTTGAAATATCAAATATACTTTCTCCAAAACGATTTAAGGATTTGTTCCACTGTTCGATAAACCATCAAACCATCGGTGGACCTGTTTGCTACGAAAGTCATCCCACCGGTCGTTCAGAAGTTTTCGTTCTTCATTTCTTAAGGTGATAATTGATCAGCGTTTCCATGACCTTGGAAAGAAGGGAAGTAAATGCAATTGGAAGGAAGTTATATGGTTTGAGGAGAATTTGCCTATTTAAGAGACAATCTGGGCCAATGCTGTTTTCTATCCACTTCGAAATGGAAGTAAAAACTGGTAAAAAAAAATGCCGAAGGGAGCTTCGCTTACTCAGCGAAGTCAACACGGTTACCCTCTGTTGGGTCCCAGGACAATGTGACATTGACGGTAATGAAAAAGGCAGACAAATTGGCAAAAACGGTTCAATGCTCAGTCCGAGCCATATCGATCTAAAGGCTAATAGAGCAGGTAAATGAACAAATCACCAAAGTTTCATTGAAATCACAAGCAGCATGTGGCTAGCCCTTGAAACTTGTAATAGAGTTTGGAGAATTCTAAGGGCGAGAATATCCAAATGAAAAACAAAATTTCTTTTGCAACTAGTTAAGCCTCAGCTCTCCTTATTAATTGGTATCCTAACAGTTCACAACTGGGTGGACACCCAAATGGGTATCAGCTTATCCGATTGATGTAGAAAATATTAGGACCATTAGGATATTAGCTTCTACATTTTATGCGACTGCCCAAGCCTAGCAAAAAGAAAAAAGATAATATAAGAAAAGAATTAGGACGACTTATGTGATATCTCGTCCTAGATTAGACTATCCTAAATTTTCCCAGAAATCAGGATGGTTCAAGAAGGAACCCTCAACCTAAATCCTTACCAACCTTCCTATGCCTTACCCAAACCTTTCCCTTTTGCAGACGCATCACGTCATACAACATAAACCTAACAATAGAATGAGTCTTTTTCACGAGTGAGAACAATTTGTCTCATAAAAACGTTTACGTTCTCAAGTACAGAAGGACTCATGACACTCTCTGGTAGTTTCGAATTAACAGGAAACTGTGCTGCAAGTAAATTGCCTTTATCAATCGAGCTGCATAGGGAGTGCCATTGGGAACGACGTAGTCTTACGTACGTCTTCTATAAATGACCAGAAATTGTTACTAACTTTTGGACATTGTATAATTTTATGCCGTAATTTTCAATTATGTAATTATGAATTTGGTTTGACAAATATGATCATTACAGGTATTTTTAAATTAGTTATAATTATGCATCCCCAAGATTGGGACTCCTATAAAGAATTCCTTAAAAAGTATAAACTAGAATTGAGAATAGCCAAAAGATCCTCATGGAGATCCTTCTGTAACTCCATAGAAGAATCGGAGGCATCAAGGATAAGGAAGATTCTCTCGACAAATCCAACCATGCCTAGTTGTCTTAAAAACTCAGATGGTACATGGACCAACTCTTGCGAAGAAACGCTAAACCTGTTATTAGACACCCACTTCCCGGATAGCTCCCAATCCGTTAATACAACAAACAGTCCTGGGTCGGGTATTAACATAATTTTTCCTCAAGGTCTGGTTACAAAAGAAAAATTGACATGGGCTCTGAATAGATTCAAACCTTACAAATCTCCAGGTCCATATCAAATCGTACCAGCTGAGCTACAACATACCATTGATATAACTTCGCCCATCATTGAGATGATCTTCAAAAGTTGTATAAATCTGGTCTATATACCTCAGCGATGAAGAGATGTAAAGGTAGTTTTCATTCCCAAGGCAGGCAAATGCTCGCATGTCAACCCTTAAGACCTAAGACCTATTAGCCTATCATCTTTCATTCTCAAAACTCTGGAACGATTGATCGATATCCATATACGTAACAACATTGAGAAGAGACTATCAATGTCTCAGCATGCTTACTGCAAAGGGAAATCGGTAGAAAAAGCCTTGCACACTCTGGTAAGAACTATCGAATACTCCCTAGAAAAAAGGAATATACTATGGTGGCCTTCTAGGATATTGAGGGCGCTTTCAACAACGTTGACACATCTGCTATCACTTCTGCTATGATGACCTTAAACGTCGAATACTCAATCTGTGAGTTGATTAATCTAATGCTAAAAAGCAGGATCATCAACTCCAGTTTGGGAGATTTTGCACAAAAAGGTCTGTCAGTAGAGGCACTCCGCAAGGTGGTGTTCTGTCCCCTCTCATGTGGAACATAGTGGTTAACCAACTACTAATATCCCTTGAGAGGGATGGCTACAGAGTGGTTGCGTATGCCGATGATGTTGCTATCGCTGTCACAGGGGAACATCCTAATACACTGAGAGACCTCCTCCAAAATGCACTCAATATGCTCACTAGATGGGCTGATAACTGCGGACTTAGTATTAATCCTCAAAAAACAGACCTCGTCCTTTTCACACGGAAATACAAGATCCCAGTAATTGTACCTCCTTCAATAAAAGGTATACCACTAATTTTTACCAATGAAGCCAAATACCTTGGTCTGATATTGGACAAAAAATTAAGTTGGAAATCTAATATACAGGAAAGAGTTAAAAAAGCTACAGCAGCTCTTTTCCTTTGCAAGAAAGCCATAGAAAGCAAGCACAATGGATCCAAGTAAGATGTTTCTCGACCTTTACGGATGCATCACCCCATACAACCTAACTTACCTACCATAAGGAGGAGGAGTCTTGCAACTACAAGAGTGCAAAAAATGTGTCTTATAAATTCGTTTACGCTCTCAAGTACAGAGGGAATCATGACACTCTGGTAGTTTTGAATTAACAGGAAACTGTTCTGCAAGTAAATTGCCTTTATCAATCGAGGTGCATGGGGAGTGTCATTGTGAACGAACGTTGGAACCGATGACGACGCGGTGTTACGTACGTCTTCTATAAATGACCAGAAAATGTTACTACCTTTGGGACATTGTATAATTTTATGCCGTAATTTCCGGTTATGTTAAACTTATATCGTTTTTCCTCAGTAGGCGGAAATGTACCGTTGTGTTCACAAAATTTTTTTTTTATTTTTCGGTAAGTAAATACAAGGTGTCTCAAAAGTAAGTTCCCATTTGCTTATCTTATTACGCAAAAGCAACTATTCTGAGGGGCGCGGGGGGTATGTCAGTCGGTAGTCTGGCTCTTGGGAATTTAGTCGCTATGGAGCGTTTCTCTGGTGCGGACCGTGCGTTGTGCGTACGTGAGTTTTACAAAAACGGTAATTCGGCGACTGTAGCGCGTAGAAAATTCTGCAGTATTCGACATATTCGTCACTTAAATGATGCGCCTAGAGCACTCGATTCACTGCAAAATGGGTTGAGAAGTTTGAAGAGACTGGGTCAACTCTGGAGAAACCAAAATCTGGGCGGCCAAAATCATCAAGAACAACCGAAAACGTGGACAGTGTTACTCAGTCTATTCGAGATTATCCAAACCTCTCGATTTGGAAGCGTGCTGTTGCTTTAAATGTGCACAGATCTTCATTATGCCGCATTTTACACAAAGATTTACGTACAAAATTCAGTTAGTGCAAGAACTGAAGCCTCAAGATGCTGGTCAGAGGCTTGCCTTTGTAAATCAGATGATTGAGCGCTTTCCAACTTTCACCAACATCTTGTTTTCCGATGAATCCCATTTTCACCTGAATGGGCATGTAAACAAGCAAAATTGTCGTTACTGGAGTGCAACCAACCCAAAACAAAAACATCAGAAACCGCTACATTCACTCAAAGTCACCGTATGAGCAGCGTTGTCGGCGCGAGGAATTGTCGGCCCTTACTTTTTTGAAGATGGAAGGGGACGCACACTCACAGTGAATTCAGAGCGTTATGTGGAGATGTTAGACGAGTTTTTCGTACCCCAACTGCAAAACTTTCCTGGTTACAACCAAAGAACATGGCTCCAGCAGGATGGAGCAACTTCACACACGTCCAACAGATCTCTGCCTAGAGTTCGAGAAATTTTTCCGAACAATTTAATCTCCAGGCGAGATGACATAAATTGGCCTCCACGGAGTCCCGATTTAACGCCTTAAAAAATAAATTCCCAAACAGTGTACTTCAATATAAAATAAACATTTTTTCAATAAAGCTAAGACTTTTCTTAAAAAAAATTTAAATGTGAGCTTTCTTTTGAGACCGTAGTAGTACCCGTGGCATGATGGTTAGTGCGTTGGACTGTCATGCAAGGGGTCTTGGGTTCAATCCCTGCCTGTGCCACCTTGATTAAAATAAATTAATTTTCGCGGGTACTGCCTCTTGCGAGGAATTGACAAATCCTTCAAGAGTAATTCTTGTCATGAAAAAGTGCTTTCTCAAACTAGCCGTTCGGATTCGGCCTAAAATTGTAGGTCCCTTCCATTCCTGACAACACTACTCGCACACAGGAATGGTTGAGAGTTGTAAGTCACTAGGCCCTGGTTCACAACGGACTGTTGCGCCACCCCATTTGATTTTTTTTCTTTTGAGACACCGAAGAAATTCGAAAACCTATTAGAAAACTGCGTTTGGAGTGAAAATCCTACCAAAACATTCAATACATCCTAAGCTGCTCAGCAAAAATGGTCAGTAACGCCTTAAAATGGCAAAATAAACCGTAAACGCTAGGCCCAAAAAGGATGACTACTGAAAGAAGTGTAAGAAAAATTGTCCAGTTAGTAAAACCCTTCCATAGGACTTGTAAAATAAGAAATGGACTTCAACTGTTTGTTAGCGCTGTCACAACAGGGAGACGTCTTTTATAAGCGAAGTTACCAACCCGAAGTCCACGCAAGGTACCATTCTTGACAAAAAGGCATGTGGCAAAAAGAATGGAGTTTGTTAAAGCGCATAGAGATTAGGTAAAAGAGAAATTGAAGAATGTTCTGTGAAGCGATGAAAGCAAAATCGTCCTTTTTGGGTCCAAGAGTCGTCGAGAATATGTGAGAAGACCCTAAAATGTAGCATACTATCCACGGTACACTACAAAAACAGAGAAGCATGGTTGAGGAAAAGTTATGATATGGACTTCCTTTTCATACTACGGGTTCGGGCCTTTGTATCCCATCGGGGCAATAATTGATGCAACCGAGTATGTGAAAATTATTGAGGAGGTTATGTTACCCTATGCTGAAAGGAATTGCCGTTGGTTTGGGTATACCAACAAGACTATGACCCAAAGCATACGTCAAAAAAGGCAAAATCATGGTTTGCGCAGAAGAAGTTATCCGTTATGGAGTGACCCGCTCAATCCCCCGACCTTAACCCCATCGCAAATTTGTGGGGGGATGTTAAGAACGCAGTTCAGAAAGCAAACCCCTAGAATTCTAAAGAATTGTGGGAAGCAGTGCGTGATTCGTGGAACGCAATACCAGTCAAGAAGTGACAGGTTTTAGTGGACTCGATGCCATGTAGATGCGAAGCACAATAAAAAACAATTATTATGCAACAAAGAACTAATTGTAAGCTAACATTATTTGTATACTTTCATATAGCTTATTACAATTTTTCTTACTTCTTACGTAATAGATCTAGTACTTTGTCATGCTTTGTTTGTCATTGTTTATGAACAGCTATATATTTAAAAAACGGTTTTTACTGTGACAAAGCTAACGGTAAAAAATCGATAATACTTATTTTCTGTTATTATGAATAAAATATCTTTGTTTGTTATTAGAGGTTTATTGAAATATATTATAACGTTGATATTGAAGTCCCTTTTGTTTTATTTGGAGAGCACTAATATTTTCACACAACTGTACATCTCTGATTTTAATAACCTCTTTGCAAATTGAAGGTTTGTTAGATGTTTCCATATTTGGAATAAAATGTGTCATTCCCCAAAGTGAATGTTGATGTGCTTTTTTATTAAAACCGAAAAATAAGTGACACTGTATTTAAGTTGTAAATTGCAGAGAAATTCCCTTTTATCAAGTCATTCAATTGAAGGGTCCTTTTACCCAAAGCCAAAAAACATTCTTCCATGACTAAACGTTACGTTACGTCACACATTATCAATACTATGCCGTCACTGGACAGTTTAACAAGCGGAAATATCAGTCTATATAGCCTTTCAGATCATTGCATGCCAATAACATCATTTCCAGTGTTCAAACTAGTTTTAAGTCAGTTGCAAAATATTATTGACCGAAGTATGTACATGCAGGAGGGTTTCAGAGTGATAGCCTATGCGGACGACGTTGCTATAGCAGTTTCAGGAAAGCATCTTAATATCCTAAAAGAACTCTTACAAAATGCCTTGGACAGACTAATACTTTGGGCTGATCGGTGTGGACTGGGTGTTAACCCACACAAAACCGATCTGGTCTTATTTTCGAGGAGATACAAAATTCCATTTGTAAACCCTCCTTATATTAAAGTAATCCAATTAAAATTCTCAGACGAGGCTAAATACCTGGGTCTTGTCTTAGACAAAAAACTAAATTGGAAACGCAACGTACAGGAAAGAGTCAAAAAAGCTACTGTAGCTCTCTTTTCTTGCAAAAAAGCTATTGTTAATAAATGGGATTTAAAACCCAGAACCACGCATTGGCTATACACATCGATAATCAGACCGATTCGTACCGTGTGGCAGTATGGTGGACTGCTTTAGAGAAAGGTATAAACAGGGATAAGCAAAATAAAGTCCAACGTTCAGCCTGCCTATGTATAAGCGGATCGCTTCGCACGACCCCGTCTGCGGCAGTGGACACCTTGCTCTACCTTACACCTCTTGACATATTTAGCAAACAAATAGCTAGCAAAGCTCTGCTATTCGCCTCAATGCTTCGTCGCAGTGGACTAACAACAACATTGGTCACTCCGTTATTCTAAGGTACTTAGTATCAATTCCAAAGCACACAGACTACACCATCTCCCAACTACAATTCGACAGAAATTTCCAGATTTCTATACCTACCAGATCTTTTTGGGAGGATAGGACATTCTTGGAGGATGAGTCAATCCATTTTTACACTGATGGTTCAAAAACCAAAGAAGGGGTTGGTGGAGGTGTGTACTCTGAACGACTGAAATTAAGTCGCTTATTCCGCCTTCCCAATCATCGTGTTCCAGGCGGAACTTTTGGCGATTAAGGAAGTCTTGTCTTGGCTCAAAGAAAACGTGATATCAACATCTGATATCCGTATTTTCTCTGACAGCCAGGCCGCTATCAAATCTCTGGACTCTGTCTCTACAAACTCTGGAGATGGTGCAACAGTTTAATATTCACCTTTGCTGGGTGCCGGGCCATAGAGACATTCCAGGTAACTGTAAGGCAGATGAACTCGCCAGAAACGGTACAGTACAGCCCATCCTACCACGTTTGGCAAGTACTGGCATACCAGTCGCTACTTGTAAACTGTTGCTAATTCAAGACGCTCTGCGAGGAGGGCAGGCACCAGGTGGAACAACATCACCACGTGTCAAGCCACAAAAAACATCTGGCCAGCACTGGATTTAAAACGTTCAAGGTGCTTGCTCTCTCTAAGCAGATCGCATATAAGCTCGATAATAGGTGTCATAACCGGACACTGTCTAATAGGAAAGCACGCCACGAGACTAGGCGTATTCTCAAATGACTTTTGCAGAAGCTGTATGGACGAGGAAGGGGAAGAAACGGTTCTTCATCTTTTCTGCACATGCCCTGCTCTAGCTCGAAAACGCTAGAATTACCTAGGAGAATTCTTCTTTAACGATCTAAACGATCTAAATCATATCAGTATAATCAGCCTCTCACGTTTCGTAAGGGACTCAAGCTGGTTCCATTGAGCTTAGGAGGAAGCCTCAAGATTCATGTGGTATCACAATGGGCCATTAAACTGTCCTAAGTGTGTCCGTTTCCATCTTGGACAGCCACTATAACCTAACCTAACCATGCACATGCAAGAACCGTTTCAAAAACGCATAACAAGGTTTAAAACATAAACCATATTTTCGAACCAGCGGTATAAAAAGGATTCCACCTGCTTTCCTCTATTTATTGTTTTAATAAACATTTGAGCTCAATCGATAAATATATAAACATCCAATAACTAAAAAGTTAGAACTTCCAACTTAGAATTAAACATCCAACCCAAGCACATGCTTAACAAAAACAAGTAAAAAAAGATAATTTTTTTCTTTGTGAAAATAATTTAGCATTCAAAAGTGCCTCTTTATTTGGATTAAATGTTTATATTTCTATCTAAAATGTTTGTAATTAAAATAAAATTCGGATTTATTTCCCAAACAAATGCATTAAATGGTTACATTTCAAAAGTATTTGTTGTTCTTTTTTACAAAGTCTTAACATAAAAATAACGTAATAAGAAATAAACATTTAAATTAATTTAGTATTAACATTACAACTTATTGAAGCATCTAAATGAAAATTTGAAACTTGTTCACGCAAAAATGAAATATGATGGCGGAAGAACTGTTTCGTTTGTAAATGTGTAAGCAATTTGAGGAAGATGGTGGAGAAGTGGAGAATCGATATAGCATCAAAAATTATGCCGAACCTAGTCCAAGGAATGCACCACCAACAAAGGCAACCACAAATTTTGAATTATTTCGTGCAACTTCTTTGCCCTACAGAGGAGAAAACAAAAACAGAGAAAGGTTCATTCATTTGGGTAAATTGAACAAAAACGAAACATAACAAAATCACAAACAAACGAACAAAACAAAAATCCTAACAGGGTGGTTGAGAGGTGCGATATGATTTATCGTAGTGTAATAAATGTATTTTTTATGAATGAATTAATGATTATGTAAGATTATGTTTCTATATTGTGTAACACTAGCAGGATACTTATGAAAATCAAAGACTTACCTTATCCGCCCAGCTTCGTTCATGACCAGTAACTGCTTCTTCGACTTTATCGGTTACTTTATCGATCTTCTTTGTAACTTTAGACCAATCGACCTTGATGTAACCTTCTTGGTGGGCAATTTCCATGACAATAATTCCACCGCCAATAGCGAAGGCGGCGATCTTGCCAATTTTACCAGTGGCGTAACCGGTAGCCCTAAAAATAAAAAAATAATGATATTTAGAACTTAGGAATAGCCATAGTGATGCATTGTAATTGTTACAAAAGGTCGGGATCACTTTTTGAGTTAGTTTTTTCTTTGAGCTTATGCAATAGTTCAAAGAGCTAATTTAAAAGTGAGCTAGGCTGAAATGTGAGTTTTATTTATCCCCTTAAAGGAATGAGCACTTTCTCAGAGTAGGGTTTTGACAAATACCTTCACCCACAATATAATGCCCCTCAAGACTATTTGCTGCTGAGCATATAAATAAATACGCAAGAGCTCATAGAGTACTATATCCTAAAACTATCAACCATTCGTGAGTCTGAGTAATAACAGGGATGGAGGACTTTTCAGTTTTTATGGCGCTCCTAAACGACTAATCCGTGTACTATCCGTGGCATGATGGTTAGTGCGTTGGACTGTGCAGTTTTGAGAGTGTGAAGAAAATCAAATCTCTCGACTATCAAGCTGCACACTGGGACACATTAAAAAGGCACGACGACATTTTACAATGTACTAACTGCCAGAGGTTTGGCCATGCCAATGCCAATTGCAATATGCAGTTGCGTTGTGTCAGGTGCGGAGAAACCCACAAAGAAGGAGAATGCAAGCTGGGAAATGAGCGGGTTGAGGATTTGACCCTGCTCAAGTGTGTCCTTTGTGGAAACCAAGGTCCAACAAATAAAACAAAAACAGACCAGTCAAAAGCCGAAAGAAGTCGAACAGTTCGACAGGCTCCAACACAAAAATTTGTGGATCCCAAATTCTCTTACGCCCAAATGGTGTCAGGGAATGGGAACACGAGACAGGCTCCACCAACGGTTGTCTCCAAGACCTCTGTGCCTAAGGCACCAGAAGTGCAGCCTGACATTGTAGCCTTGTTGTTGAGCATTCAAGGTCAACTAACAGGGCTGCAAAGTCAGATAAAGGAGCAAGGCAAAAGGGTAGATCATCTCTATTCTTTGTTTCATGGCCTGGCGCAATTTAGACCATAATGGACGCGCTGCCGGAGACGCGCCTTAAAGTCCTAGCTGTGAATGTAAATTCACTGATTAGGATTGAACGAAGAGCCAATATGTTCCAATTGTTGAAAGACTACAGTCCCGATGTGTTTATGGCCTGCGAAACTAAGCTAAACCACAAACACAAATTGACTCATACAAATTACAATATCGCAAGAAGAGACCGGCCCGACTCCACTCAAGGGGGTGGTGTCGCTCTCTTTATACGAAAAGGCATTAATTATAAAGTCATATACAAGAATGAATTGCGAAAGCTCAAGACGCTAGAAGTTTGCGTTGTATGCATCTCTCTCTCTCAAGGGAAGCGGATGTATATGATTGCGGCTTATGCGGCTGGAGCTCCGCAGATCAATTACTTTGCATCAGAACTCGAGATCGTTTTTAGGGAACTTAAACTGAGCTTGGAAGAAAGAAGAAAAAAATTCATCTTTGCCGGTGATTTGAACGCAAAACATGAAGTTTGGGGAAATCAACATAATAATCCCAGAGGTAACCATCTTTTTAATTTGATGAATCTTTACAGCGTTGAATATGGCGTCGACCTGCTGGCAACTGAAAAGCCAGTATCCAAGAAGTGGCTCCTTTTTGGATCTTTTGCTGTACGACACCAGACTGACAGTTACAGACAAAGTGGGTAATCACCCTCGAAACTGCTTACTGACAGTCGAGTACGACAGTGATCACTGCGGACTGGCTGCTGTAATGCAGATTCCGAACGAACGCGAGTTACATATTTGTATGGTGACCTTCGTCACCATTGTAGTCCAACAACCCCAAACGGATATGCAATGAGCTCCATATGAAATGTAATACGAGTAAATTAAAATGTCAAATTGACAATTAATGAAATATCAAATTGTAATATAATATATTAAGTAAATTGTTCGATCAGCATATTAAAAATAAATGTGAAATATATCTGATCGAACAACCTACAAAATGTAGATATAGAAATTCAGTCGTGAATCTACCACAGCAATAAACAGAACTCATAAACAAAACTAAAACTCTTTTTCTTTAACTGGCGCAGTCGATACGGAAAGCAAACGCAGAAAAAAAAATTTAACTACAAATCAGTTAAAAATATTTTGTTAACAGTGCATGTTTTGTTAACCGTCCACGTCCCACTCCACACGATAAAATATCTAACACGATTTGCCGGGAGCTAAAAAAAAAAGAATAAGTAACAGCAAGATAGTCGAGCCATAGTAATTATGAAAGAAATTTCATACATCAAAGAATTTTCGGGCAACAGGCAAGAGTTGACCCAGTTTATCAACGTTGTTGAGAATCACATGAGCTTGACACCGGAAGACAGAAGAGCTGCTATGTGGACAGCAATATCACAATGCAAGGTGATAGGAAGGGCAAAAGAACTACTGCTTACCAACAACACCAGTACGTGGGAGGAGGCCAAAAATATTTTAAAGCTTTCATTCCGACCAACCATCGACCAGGGAGAAGTCACTCATCGCATAAACAACTTAAGAGTAAGTTCGGTGTTAGACTTAATTAATAAAATCGATTTTTTATTAACTGACATTAATACAATAATTATGTACGAAAACAATAGAGAACAGTTAAAATCCATGTTATACTCAATAGTCATAAATAAAATAAGAGAACTAGCTACAGGGAACTTAGCTAGAGAAATAAGAGATGTATATGACTTACTAAAAGTCAAAAGCATTTTGTATTCGTATGTAGGGTTCGATGTAGGCAATATTATAACAAACAGATTTAATAATAGAAAACAAAATGACTTAAGGCCGACAGATAGGACATACCGACAAAATAATCAACAGTCTCAAAACAATTTTTATTACAATAACTCAAGACAAACGAATCAGCGACGACAAAACACTGATTTCAATGCAAGTGGAACAAATGACACAAATCAACGACACACAAACAATAATTCGGGTCAGACAAATCGAAATCAACTAAATAATACTGCACAAAATAGCAACCAAACACTAAATAACTACAACAATAATTATTCCAGACAGACTCGTAATAGACAAAATGTTGAGCCAATGGACATAAATAATTTAGATCAAGGATCTCAAGTTGTCCAAGAAGAAAGTCATTCAATAGAAGCTCCGGTTTTTCTGAATGTAGCCTCTCAGGTAATAAAACACAGGTAGTATTCGCGTTTAATAATCAGAAACATATATGCTTGTTAGATACGGGGTCCACAATGAGTTTGATAAATACGAGTAAAATAGACTGTTCATCATATAACGTACTAGAAGAGCTTACAGTGAACTTGTCTACTGTAAATAACCGAAGCGTTGAAAAACTTAAAATTTATCAGGTTCCTGTACCTACTGAATTTGGTTATCCAAAAAATGTTTTTGTTAGAGCATATGGAAAATCACTAGGCGACAAAGCATATAGTCTTTTGTTAGGAATGGATGTTCTTAGTAACATGGTTGACAGTATAAATATTGTAAAAAAGGAAGTGGTTCTACAGAATAAAACTATACTTCCGATGACATTAGAAATAGAACCAACTTTACAATGCTTTGAGTTAGAAGGTAGTACTGAGGTAAAGCTAGACGATCTAAAAGTATTCGAGAGACAAGAAATACAAGATTTGCTTCAAAAATACAAAAATCTTTTATATAAAGATGGAGATCAGCTTACTAACTGCGAAAGTATATTCCATGAAATAAAATTATCCACAGACCAACAAATTAATGCCAGACTGTACCGTCTGCCTCAGAAACATGAAGAAGAGGTAAGAATCCAAGTTAATGATATGGAAAGGCAGGGCATAATACGAAAATCGAATAGTCGATATGCTTCACCAATCGTAGTGGTCGCTAAAAAACCCGATATCGAAGGAAAAGTTAAATACAGAGTATGCGTCGATTATCGAGCTCTCAATGATATTACTGTAGACGACAAATACCCATTACCAAATATCGAAAGTATTCTCGATAAGTTAGGTAGGTCTCAGTACTTCTCAACCCTTGATTTAGCCAAGGGATATCATCAAATAAAGGTGCATCCTGATGATATTCATAAGACTGCATTTGTAACACCAAACGGTCTATATGAATATACCAGAATGCCCTTTGGGCTGAAAAACGCCCCAGCGACATTTCAACGTCTAATGAATGAAATATTGAGAGAGTACATAGGCAAAATTTGCACGGTTTATCTTGATGACATCCTAATTTTTTCGACCTCATTAGAAGAGCACATAACATCACTGGACAAAATTTTTCAAAAATTAGCTGAGTACAATCTTAAGATACAATTAAGTAAATGTTCTTTTCTTAAGAAAAATACAGAATACTTAGGCCACATACTTACTGCAGAGGGAATGAAACCTAACCCCAACAAAATAGAAGTAATACAAAAATATCCTTTGCCTCAGACAATTAAACAATTACAAGGATTTTTAGGTAGCACTGGATATTATAGAAAATTTATTGCCGATTACTCTAAAATAGCATACCCGATGGTAAAATACCTAAAAAAGAACATGAAAATCAACAGTAAGGACCCAGAATACATTCAAGCATTTGAACGATTAAAAGAAAATCTAATTAAACATCCCATACTCAAATTTCCCGACTTCCACAAACAATTTTCCCTATTTACGGATGCTAGTAATTATGCGTTAGGAGCTGTTCTTACTCAAGACGGGCAGCCAGTCTGTTATGCCTCCCGAACGTTAAACGATCACGAAAAAGATTATTCAACAACGGATAAGGAATTCTTAGCAATAGTATGGGCTACCGCATATTTTAGACCGTATCTTTGGGGAAAGAAATTTAAAATAATTACTGACCATATGCCTGTAAAATATTTAAATAAAAAATACAACGGAAAGGAATTTAGTCAAAGAGTTCAAAGAGGACTTCTTAAATTACAAGAATTTGAGTTTGACATTGAATATATAAAAGGCAAGGAAAATAAAATAGCAGATTTCTTAAGTAGGATCCCAGAGGAAGTAAACGAAACATCAGAGACTGTACATTCAGCGAGTGAACAACTTTTAGACCATATTAAAATCAAAGAAGGAATTGTTAACATTTACCAGACTCAGCTTATACTGACTTATTCTGTAAAAAATGAAACAAAAGTACAACACACTAAAACAATAATTGAGGTAGATATGACGAAAGATGACAAATACTGGACAGATTTATTTAAAAGAACTATTAAATCAGGTACAATAGGAATTTATTCAGAAGTAGAAGATACTGAATATAATAAAGTTCAAAAAGTTTTAATTAAAATGTATGGTAATGACAAACAAGTAAAATTCTACAAACTGACACAGAGAGCAAGAGACTTAGAAAAAGTTGAAGATGCTCATAGACAAATATCATTGTATCACATCGAAGAGAGTAATCATTCAGGTATAGTAGAAACATATCACAAATTAAAAAACAAAATATACTTTCCACAACTAATAAGAGAAATTTCAAGAGTTATAGGAAATTGTCAGACTTGTCAAGAAGGTAAATACGACAGAAAACCAATAAGACCTAAGTTCAAACTAACAGAAACTCCACTTAAAGGTAATGACATTTTGCACATGGATGTTTACCATTTTAATAAATTAACATACCTGACATTTATTGACAAATTGACTAAAAAAGCTTATGGTTACAATTTAAGTAGCAAGAATTGGACAAGTAAGTTGGAATGCATTGAGGAACAACTGAGTAAATTCGGGAAACCTAGAAAAATTATTTGTGATAATGAATTTAATTCAGAAAATATTAAGGAATACTTTAGAGAAGAAGGAATAGAAATGCATTTGACCAAACCAAATTCACATACTGGAAACTCGGATATAGAGAGATTGCACTCAACGTTATTAGAAATCTTACTGACGATTAAAAACAAGGACATTTCTACTAATCGTAAAATTCAGAAAGCCATTCAGATATATAATAATAGATACCATTCAACATTGGGTATGAGTCCAAATTCAGCAGAAAAGACGAATCAAATAAATTTAAAAAACAGAATACAAGCTAAAAAGGACAAAATATTAAAAAAAAGGAATGTATCTAGGGAAAATTATCATGAAAAACGAAATGAAGGTTACATTAGAAACTATAAACATTTACGACACAAAAACGAAACATATTACAGAAAACATAATTTAAAAAATGTTGATCCAACAAATATTAAAAGACCAAATAAATTTGCAGGTAATCTTTTGGCTTCAAGCGATCTTCTGGCTGATAATACTGAGAGTAACGGAAGCAACACTCATAATAACACCAATACAAACCAATAAAGGGTATACTACCTTAAACTTAGGCACAGTCGAAATAGTAAACGAAACCCAGACTATATTACATATAATAGATACTAAGGATATATTTGCAACAATAGGATTGATAGAAGTTAATTTGCAAACTCTGCAATTAGAAAACAATACGGAAATCCGGAATTCAATTTTTAACATTAAATCAAAACTTGGATCAATAGTACCACTAAGAAGACAGAAAAGAGGACTAATTAACATTATAGGAACAGGACAGAAATGGTTGTTTGGAACAATGGATGACAATGACAGACAAGATATTATCGGACATATGAAAGTAATTGACACCAACAATCATGCAGCTATAACAAATCTAAACAAACAAATTAAAATTAACGAACAATTTATGGACTCAATCAACAAGTTTAAAAAAACATTAGACACAGATAGAGAAGTTTTATCCTATACCTTCCAAACTGTTGCTTCGAATCAAAAAGACATTGTTAGGAAACAACTTATTACCGACCAACTACTTAAATTACAAATATTAGAAAGCAAAATTGATAGTGTACTAGATAACATAGCATCTGCTAAACAAGGAATACTCCATCCAAGTATATTGACAGGAATGGAAATAAAGACATTAGGAATAGACTTTTATAAACTCGAAAATTCTAAAATAGGACTTATGAAACTTGACCAAGATAGACTCATAATAGCTGTGAAACTACCCAAAGACTATATTTTGACCCAACTTAAAATGATAATGCCAATACCAAATAATAATAAAAAAGAAATAGACATGGAAAATGTACAGTTTATAGAAATAAACAATGTTCAATATGTTTATAATCCTAAGAACATTTATTTGAAAGATTTAAATATAAGTAATTCATGTATAACAAAGGACTCCTGTACTTTTCGTTATAATAAAGAAAAGAAAATAATAAAAATTGATGACGATACTTTAATATGCAAAAACTTAGACAAAGAAAATGTTACTAATGGTTGTGATGATAGAAAATTAATTTTAACTGGAAATTTTATGTTAAATATTAATAATTGTTCAATAAATATATTAAATGAAACTATTTTTAACTATCAACTAGAATTTATTCAAAAGTTTCATTATGAAGAAGACAAAAATTTAAATGTAACAGACAAATTGAAGTTTGAAGAAATATCAAGAATACAACAAATTGAAAATTTACAAAAAATTAATGAATTAACTTTTCACAGAACTATAAGTCAAATCAGTAATATAACAATGTTTTTAATAATTATAATTATTCTTATTGTAATATTTTTCATAAACAAGACAAATCGTAAATTAAAAATTAAAATAAAGAATGTTACAAAGCCCCAACCAAATGTTAAAATTATAGAAACTCCGACGATTCAGGAGAATCTTAAAAATAAGGGGGGAGAAGTTACATATTTGTATGGTGACCTTCGTCACCATTGTAGTCCAACAACCCCAAACGGATATGCAATGAGCTCCATATGAAATGTAATACGAGTAAATTAAAATGTCAAATTGACAATTAATGAAATATCAAATTGTAATATAATATATTAAGTAAATTGTTCGATCAGCATATTAAAAATAAATGTGAAATATATCTGATCGAACAACCTACAAAATGTAGATATAGAAATTCAGTCGTGAATCTACCACAGCAATAAACAGAACTCATAAACAAAACTAAAACTCTTTTTCTTTAACTCGCGTGGAATTGAAAGAATACGTTGCAACGCACTCTTACAATTACAATAAGATGCGTTGGCCTCGCTTCACCAACGCCTTAGCGAGAGAACTTCGTTCGATTGACATAGCCCCACCAAACAACAGAAACCTGACAAATAAAGAAATTGACCAACATTTACAACAGATGGACGAAACAATAAAACGAACGATGGAACGGACAATTCCAAAGTACAAAGAAGGGAACCAAATGTACGCTTACAGAAACGCGACAATTGACGCACTACGTAGGCACAAGAGTGGCTTACTGACAAGACTCAAAAACTTGTACAGACGACTTACAGACCCACACGACTTGGAGGTTAGGACACTGAAGTCGTCAATAAAAAATGTCAATCTGTTGATTAAGGAGAACTACAGGCTATCAATTAACAAGTACTGGGACCCCAAGATCCGTTCAGTTAACTCGAGTGACCCTAGTATGTTCCCCAAAATCAACAAGATATTCAGGAAAAAAAACGACAATGACCTTCCGTGTCTTAAATTCCAAAGAACTGAAGAGAACAGAGACGTACTCAGGACAGCGCAAATAGATCCAGAAGAAGCCATCTTTGACGATGATTTTTACATAATTGAAGATTCGAAGGAAAAAGTGGAGGCGGTGGGAGCTGCTTTCCAGCAAGTGTAAAAGGTGAATGTTAGCATTCGCCCAACCACGACCTGGAAAACGGAGCCCTACTTAATCACTTTTACCTTCGAAATGATATCACACATTGGAGATCTGAGAACCGCGGTTTCATGCGGTTCAATGACGATTCCTTGGCAAATGCCATAATCGCCGAGCAAACGGGACCAAGTCCCTTGTTACTGACGAAGGTTGAGCTTCAGCTCATCTTCAATTCAATAAAAAACAAAAAGTCAGCAGGCGTCGATGGTATATCCAACGTTGTACTAAGACATTTACCGATGGAAGCAATTGACATTTATACCACGCCCTTCAATAATGCACTGAATAATGCATATTATCCAGTACATTGGAAGACCGCTGTGTTTCATCCTCTCCCGAAAAGGGAAAGGACAACTCCAACCCGTCAAATCTTCGGTCGATAAGTCTTCTTCCGAGCATCAGCAAAGTTTTCGAAAAGATCATTAATAGGGCTCTGACTAAGTGGGCTGCGGACAACAAAATAATTCCGGATAAACAGTTCGGGTTTAAGGCTCGTCATGACACAATTCATGCTGCGTCTAAACTCGTGTCTGATATCCAAGGGAATAAATCAAAACAACTATGCACAGGTGCTAATCTGATTGATTTGGAAAAGGCCTTTGACACCGTACTTTACCTTAAACTGAGCAATCTTGGCCTAAGCAAGCCAGTGTTGTATATACTTTATGATTAGCTTAACGGTAGAAAGTTTGTTGTCAAAAGTGTCAATGTAACTTCTACCACAACATTCTCAATTAAAAATGGTCTTGAACAGGGAGCGGTGGATTTGCCGATTCTCTTCAGCATTTACACCAGCGATCTGATAGGTAGTCTTACAAAGGCAATTGCCTACGCCGACGATCTAATTGCGTACAGAACGGCCCGAAAGGTTGAGGTTATTATAATTCTCTTGCAGCGTGATTTCGACAAGATTCAGCGATATTGCGACGACTGGAAACTGAAAATAAATGTCCAGAAGTCGCAGACAATTCTGTTCCGGACTCCGTTGGCTAGGGCCACGAGGGATACGTGTAAGAATTGGAGCAAGATGGTCATCGTTGATCTTCACGGGCAGCCATTAGTGAGCAAAAGTGTAGTGAAGTACCTCGGTATCTGGTTAGATCAGTATTTATATTTCGACAGACATATAAATGATGCTCTGACCAGGGCCAGAAGAGCCTTCGCTCTGACGAAACGGCTGTTTTTTAGCAGTCGGCTTGACCCCAAGTGAAGGTAATTTGCTACATGGCCCTCATACGGCCGATGATCGTTTATGGTTGTCCTGTGTGGTTCAACGTTGCCCCTTCCCAGATGGAGAAGTTTCGGGTGTTGCTGGGGAATACTGTACACTTTAAAATTGGTCTCTAATTACTTATGCCATGTAACCATTTCTTAAGACTGTAGTATGGTTTATGTATTTTCTATATGATTGAGAATTTACCTTAGCTTAGAGATTATCTTTTTAAGCAATTTAATATTTTTTATAACGTCATTTGGACATTTGTAAAGGTAGTCTGGAAACAGTCTCAGAAGTATGTATAGACAAACATTCTCATCTATATTTTCTGTAGTGTCAATGAAAGATTGCTGAAAGTTGTAAAGACCAAACACTTTATAAATTTCTGGAGTACTAAGTTATCTTTATTACAAGTAAAATTTTATGAATAACTATCAGATTTCTAATTTGTATTAACGATTTTTCAAAAGCCTTTGTAATAAAGCTTAAGAGAACTTTCCAATTTATAAGATATTATGCATATCATTTAAGAGAGATTTAAGCTCTTAAAAGAGCATAACATTAACTTAACAATCTTCATAGGGTATATGCTTTTTATGAGATTTGTTTACGCCTTTTTTCTTGTTTCGAAGCAATTTATGCTTGTTCGTATACCCTGGGTGACAAAAGCTTGGATACCTTATGAGAAACGATGAACATTGGAAAAAAAAAAGAAACTACAACGTCAACGTCATTTAAAATTGATATATTCCTAATAAAACAGACAAATTTTCCGAAAATCATAAGAACATAAACAACCACGCGAATTACAACCGGATAAGAAAGCAGTTGAGAAACTGTCTCAAATTCTATATTCATATCCTGCCCTATTACAAAGACTCGACTTAGGAGTGTGCTACTATACAGTTTACCAATAGGACGGGTTGATTTTTAAGGGGTATTATGGTCGTCCTTCCAAGTAGACTATTCAACGTTTGGTGGCGAAATCGCAGTCTACTGGCTTTTCACTGAGCCGTTTAGACAAAACCCGTAACCCGTACGTCACTCAAGATTTACCAAACACATCTCCGCTGTTTGTGAAAGTATGCAGCAGTATCCAAGGCAAGTAATTCAGCGGCGCTCACAAGAACTTGGCCTGACGCAGAGCACATGGCGAATTTTGCGTCATGATTTAAGCCTACATCCATACAAAGTCTAACCAGGAGCTGAAACCACACGATTTCGGATTTTAGAGCAGTTGGAAGTTGACATATGAGGAATATTTTTGGATGACTGGGTACGTAAATAAGCAAAATTGCCGGATTTGGAACGATACCAATCCACCCGAGATTCACGAAGTGCCATTGCATCCAAATAAAGTTACTGTTTGGTACAGATTTTAGGCTCGAAGCTTCATCGGTATGTCAACGGTGATCGCTTTAGGTAAATGTTCACCAACATTTTGTGGCATGCGCATAGCTCAATACACAATCGACTTTCTTGCGCGAGCAGTTGCACTGCATGGTTATCTTGAGCTGAGGCGACGTGAATTGGACACCAAGAACGTGTGATTTAACACTTTTGGAATGTATGTGCGAATAAGTCGCAAACCATCGCGGCCCCCAAAGACAACATAATCGATACCATGTCCCTTAGACGATAGTTAAATTTTCAGCAAAGCGATTTTCAATAATATGGAAGAAAACGGTGCGTCGTATTAATAACAAGACATCTTAATAAGAGTGATTCATAATAAGCTCCAAATGGTGTAACAAGAGCTAAGCCACCATTTCAATCTAAATGTACTTGGTTAGAGTGTATATAAAAATGTACTTTATCTGACACAGTCATTGTACCTATAATTGATCGAAAAATGCTTTTTAAATATGCTTTATGAATCTCATCATAGTTTGCCTGATACGTAACTACAGAGGCATGGGTCTCCTGAACGTCCAGTGTGGCTTCAGACCAGGAATGTCCACTATCGACTAAATATTCACACTACGGCCGATCTTGAAAACAATCCAGGAACTACAAATCGATACCCACTTTCTCTTTATAGATTTTAAAGCCGTGTTTGACAGCATCTATACGAGCTTTACAGAGCAATGCCTAGTTTTGGCATCCCTTTCTTACTTGTCTGTTTGCGTAGAATGACGATGGAGAATGCACGCTGTTCTATGGAGGTTGAAAAAGATCTCGCCGATGCATTTGATGTCAAAAAAGGTTTTGGACATTGCGATGCACTGTCATGCGACTTCTTCAACATCGTTCTGGAAAGAATTGTGCAAAACTCAACCGTCAACACTAGAGGCACAATCTTCCAAAGGTCCATCCAATTAATCGGATACGAAGATGATATTGACATAATTGGGAGATCAAAGCGTGATGTCAGTGGAGCGTTTTTGAGCATTGCGACGGAAGCCAAGAAGATGGGTTTAGTGGTCAATGAGGGCAAGACCAAGTATATGCTGTCATCAAAAAAGGACACTGAACAACGACGTCTTGGATCACCATGGACAGCTTTAACTTTGAGGTAGTTAAAGACTTTGTCTACCTAGGCACCGCTATTAACACAGACAACGACACCAGCACTGAAATCAAACGAAGAATAACTCTTGCTAATCGCTGCTTCTTTGGACTTAGAAGGCAATTAAGAAGTAAAGTCCTCTCTCCAGCACCTAAAATCACTCATCATCCCGTTTCTCATTTATGGCGCTGAGGCCTGGACCCTGTCAAAGAAAGATGAGAGCGTCTTAGGATGCTTCGAGAGAAAAATTTATCGGATGATTTTTGGTCCCGTACGCAAAGGTGGAGAATAGAGGAGAAGATATAACCACGAACTGTACGGACTGTACAGCGACACTGACCTAGTTAACAGAATTAAAGTCCAATGGCTTAGATGGCTAGGTCATGTACAGCGAATGGACATCAACGCTCCAGCTCAGAAGGTCTTCGAATCCGCAGTAGAGGAAGACCGCAACTCAGTTGGCGCACTCAGGTGGGTGAAGACCTCAACCAACTTGGCGTGCGAAACTGGAAACAGCTAGCTAGGGACCAAGCTGGGTGGAGACGCATGTTGGTTGAGGCCCAGGTCCGCCCCGGACTGTAGCGCTACCTTAAGTAAGTAAGTATGTGAAACGATGTACATTGGAAAAGAAGGAAGCTACAACGTTAACTTTATTTTAAATTGGTCAAAATATCTTTTTTTAATTTTTCACTTATTCAATCTCATCATAGGAAGTTACAACCGGGATATGATAAAACTTAATTATCTAAATGGCTGCTTTCTAGAAGCTCGTTCTTCCAAGTCGACTATTTAACAGTTTGTTGCCAAATTTGAGTCCTCTGGCTCAGTTAACGAACAATCAGCCAAAACCCGTACGTCAGCTAACTCAAGATCTATCGAAAACATCGCCGCTTTTCGTGAAATTGTGCAACAGAATTTGGGACGTGTTACTGTCGTTTTAATAACACGACGTCCTTATAAAGGCGATTATCTCAAATGCAGCATAATAAGGATCAAATGATGTAACAAGAACTAAGTATGTTAGATTTTTCAGCCAGCAACTGCTTTACGTTATATAACGTCGAATAAAAGCATTTCAGTCTTAATAAGTTGGTTCGAGTCTGCATAAGAATATACATTATCTGACAAAGTCATTGCACCTATCATGGACCAGAAAACGCTTTCCAAATATGAATTTACGCAACGTTGAACCTCAATTAACTACTACATAAAAGTAAACATAAAAGTATGCACCTGTGGAAAGGTTTCAAAGAATGTTTAAGAATAAAGAAAATTTACTCAAGACAAAAACCTTACAATGTAGGCAACGCAATTGGCAATATTTCCGGGTCATCCCCGAGATAAGATACCCAAACGATGAAAGGTGAAATCGGTGTACTTCATTGAATATAAATTAAAATTAATTTTGTTTTTCAATCTGCACAAATAATAATTTAAAGCTTGCAAAACATAAATAAATATAAACAAACAAAAATTCATTTCATGTCCAAATTTTGCATAAATACCTACGTAATCCACTAAAAATAGACTTTACTAAAACTTATTAGACAATTCAATAAACCAAACCATGATAAATGTTGTCTCTACACTGAATAATTAATCAAAACAAAAAAACTATTATTGTTGATCTCGTCATTATCCATATAATGAAATAAATACTTAAAAGAATTTATGAAAACATGTATCTAGATAGATATGTTGTCATCGGGCAGGTTTAAAAATCGACTAACCTTGAAATAAGTGCAGTCATCTCGACCGACGTCGTCGTCACAATTTATATAGATTATTGATTTCATTTTCATTCTCATTTTCACTACATAATGTATCTGGGTACCTGCACCTAAGATGAAACGTAATACGAGTAGATGCACATTGATTTCCTATGAATCATAACAAAACGATAACAAGATAGAAAATTTTCCCCCCGAGTCTTTAGATTCACCGGCGTCGCGCGGCTACGATAGGAATACAGGAAAAAACAACATCGCCTTACGTCACAGCCCCACACATCCCAAATTCAAAAACCTAAAGAAAAAACATGAACTACCCAGTCCCTCCAAACTCACGCATGTTCCCACGACAGGGAACTACCGGAGCCCCAGGTTTATTACCTAATAAGATACTTGGAAGTGGAACTCAACTTACCATCCAGATGCAACTCCAATGAACAATTGCGAGTAGGCCGATCGGGAACTGATGTCTCCCAGGACTCCGCCGAGGAATTTCGAAGCGCTTTCTGACATTTTTTCGATTTCTTTGTTATTGCTAATTTCTTTCTTTGATTTTGTCCAATCGCTCATTCCTAAAAATCGAAAAATAATCAAAAAAAACCCAAAAAGTTAAATAAACTAAATAAATACAAAAGAGAAGAAAATTTAATCACAGTTAAATTTAGGATAATTTATTTTTCCAAGAAAAATTTTGTGTAACCAAAAATGTTTTATTTTTTTTTCGTTTTCCTCACATGACTCAATTGGCTTAGATTTCTTTTTAATTTTTACTTACTTTAGTTTTTTACTTGTTGAAATCAATGAAGTTGCTTAACTTTTATTTCGATTTAATGTAATTTAGTTTAGTTCGCGTGTTATTTTCTTTATAATGGAAATGGAAGAGAAAAACCAATATGCGTGTTTGATATCGAAGATTCGAAGCAAATAATGAAAATTGCTAAATTCTTGCAACAACAACTGACAGCCGAGGAGATTTGATTTTTGATTGATTTTTCTTTTTGCAAATTTCCTTGGCCATTTTTGTTTCTGATGATGGGATTTATTTGGTTCGAGTCTAGGATAAGGAAAATACTAGATGCAGGTACAGTAGGAAACGAAATTTTCGATACGTGGTGAAATAAAAATATCGGAAAGTTTTTGAGCTACATTCCGGAATTTAATTTATGGCAAACGTGGTTCATCACACCCGCTATAAATCATATAATGGCCCCAATGTATCTCTTTGACACTTAAGAAGTTCGCGTTTTCTAATTATCTGGTTAACCTTTGTTTATAACTCCAGTGCTCCAGAAAGGTCCCAAAATTGAAATTATGAACTACCGAACCATTGCGAAGTTATCTGTAATACCTTAACTCTTTGAGTCCATCTTTCATTTCATTATAAATAGTTCAATTATTTGAGATAATTAGCTTGGTTGTGTTAAAAAACGTTCTTCTTATACTTATTCATTGAATTTAACATATGTTTTTAAGAAACGTGAACAAGTAGATTATATATTTACTGATTTTAGTAAAGCGTTTGATAAGTTTATCATACTTAGAAAATAGACAATAAAGTTTCGTAATGAATGTTCAAGTCTGTTTATTGCGAACTCTGGTGTGCCCCAGGGCAGCCATCTCAATCTTATTTATTAACTTCCCATATGAAGTTATTGTAGTCAGTCCGATTTAGAAAATTGAAAACTTTGACATTTCTCTACTTTTCAAGGTCCCCAGAATCTGAATAAAATATTTTTAGAGAGATGTACGTACGTTCGCGAAGTTTGTTTCGTTGTCCATAGCTCAAAAACCAATCGACACATAATTTTGTATGCAGATAATAGTGAAGGAATATGCAGAAAGGACTCTCGAGCGAATTGCGTTGATTTTTTTTACCAGAACAACTTAAAACAATTTTTACTTACTTAAGGTGATGCGACAGTCCTGTGTGAACTAGGGCCACATCCAACAAACTTCTCCATCTAGCTCAGTCAATAACTAGATGTCTCCAGTTTCACGCTCCAAGTTGGGTGAGGAGACGAAGTCCTTGACTACCTTAAAGTTACGTCTGTCGATTGTGACGTATTGACCAAGACGTCGGTGTTGTATGTCCTTTCTTGACGACAGCATTTACTTTGTTTTGCCCTCATTAACCGTTAAGCTCATTTCTTCCGCCTGTGCCTTAATACTCACAAAAGCCCCATTGACATCACGCTGAGTTCTTCCGATTATGTCATATCATCAGCGTATGCTAGTAATTTGACAAACTTGTGAAATATAGTTCCTCTAGTGTTGACGTGGGAGGTCTGCACTATTCTTTCAAGTACGATGTTAAAAAAATCGCATGGCAGCGCATCACCTTATCTAAAGCCTTTTTTTGACATCGAAAGGTTCTGTTAAGTTGTTTTCAACCTTTATGGAGCAGCGTGAATTCTCCATGGTCATCCTGCACAAACGGACAAGTTGGCAGGGATGCCAAAAATAGACATAGCTCTATACAGCGTGTCCCTGTAGATGCTGTGATATGCGGCCTTGAAATCGATGAAAAGATGGTGGGTGTCGATTTGGTGTTCTTGGTTTTTTACCAGGATCTGCCGTAATGTGAATATTTGATCAAAACCACACTGATAAGGACCTATCAGGTTGCTACAATGGGCTATCTTACAGATAAGTTGGTGCATGCTGCTAACCAACTTATCTCCAGCTGCTTTAAAGAGCTCGGCATTCAAGCCAGCCGCTCCAGCAGCTTTATTAGACTTCAGTTTAGATACGGCAATCTTTACTTCGTCTAAGTCGGGAGGATGGGATTGTTGGCTTTCGTCGTCTATGTTGAATGGATCATCCTGCCTGACAGCAGAATTCAGTTCGTCGTCGCCGTTATACAGTCTGCAGAAGTGGTCCTTCGATATCCTCAGGATTGACTGCGGTTCCACTATGATGTTTGCACTTTCGTCTTTGCAGCCTCCGGTTCCAGGTTTATGTGCCGGTGAATTTCGTTTAACCTATCCATAAAACTTTCGAACTTCATTCCTGCTTTTAAACCTCTCAACATCTTCGACCGCACGCTTCTCATGTACTCTCTTTTTCCTTCTGAGAATTAGGTGTTCCTCTCGCCTCTTCTGCTCATATAGCTCATGAGCAGCAGGCACTGTTGTTTGGCTACATTTGGCTGCCCACATTCCTGATCAAACCAGAGATTCCTTGTTGGTGGCTGCTTGAAACCCAGCACATCAGAGGCGGCTTCTCTGATTGCATCTTGGCAATGCTGCCACTGGATTTCCATAAATTGTGTTGGTGGCAGAGAAATTCGAGAGAGGTTACTTTTAACTTGGTCGGAAAAGGATTTGGCGATCTCTTGCGATTGTAGCATTTCGAAGTTGTACCTTCTCCCAGCACCTCCCTGTTTTGCCTTGGGTCTTTAAATCCGGAGTGCAACCTTGGCTACAACGAGGTAGTGGTTCGAGTCGATGTTAGCTCCTTGCAAAGTCGTTCGCAATATAATCAATCTGGTTGACGGTAGATTGATCTGGAGAACTCCAAGTTCTTTTGTGGATGTTGAGGTGTGAAAAACCATGACGTTTTGCCCCGCAGCAAAATCTATGAGCCTGAATCCGTTGTCGGAAGTGTTGTCGTGCAGACTGTTCTTCCCGATTATTCCACCAAAGATGTCTTCCCTTCCTAGCTTGGCATTAAAATCGCCCAGGGATATTTTAATATCGTAGCTAGGGCACTGCTCATATGTTTTGTCTAAGAGCTCGAAGAACATATCTTTCGTATTGTCATCTTTCTCTTCTGTGGGGGCGTGTGCGCATATCAGGCTAATGTTGCTGAATTTAGCCCTGATGCGTATGGTCATGAGGCGCTCATTGATGCCACTACAGCTCAAGACTTCTTGCCTAAGTCTGGCTCCAATGACAAAACCGCATCCAAATAAGCGCTGTTGGTTTTCGTGGTAGCAGTCACCATAACAAATATCGCAATTTTCCATCCTCTTTTTGCCCAGCCTATCCCATCGTATTTCCTGGATGCCGGTGATGTCTGATTTATAGTAGTCTAGGGACCTAACATTCCACGTGCATATTTTTTTTTAAACTCCAATGAATTTATAAATCAAAAAAAAATGAAAAAAAATATTTGTCACCACGAAAATTTTACAAAAAAAGAAAGGTTTCATCTCCAAAACAATTGTGTGCAACGAAGAATAAAATGTTTGACATCTATTGAAATTTTGTGAAAACTCGAATTGCCAAGTTTTTTTACAAGAAATAAAAACCTAAACAAAATTAGTAAAAGTTGGTAAAAATTGATTTTCGGTCGGATCGGATCACACCGATCCAGCCTCCAATAAATAATAATCATCCTTCCTTAAATGCTGATGACACTAAACTGTTGAAAAGAATTAACACTACAGCTGACTGCCTCCTTTTACTAGAAGACTTAATATTAATTAGAGAATATTTCAATGTAACTCTTATGTTCCTTATGTTCCCAGGTTACTTTTTGTTTCATTTGTCACCCCAACTCTGGTATATGCCCATTATTATTCTCTTCTTACTTACTTACTTAAGGTGGCGCTACAGTCCGGGGCGGACCTGGGCCTCAACCAACAAGCGTCTCCAGCCAGCTCGGTCCCTAGCTAGCTGTCTCCAGTTTCGCACGCCAAGTTGGTTGAGGTCCTCTCCCACCTGGGTGCGCCACCTGAGTCGCGGTCTTCCTCTACTGCGCCGTCCCTCGGGATTGGATTCGAAGACCTTCCGGGCTGGAGCGTTGATGTCCATCCGCTCTACATGACCTAGCCATCTAAGCCGTTGGACTTTGATTCTGCTAACTAGGTCAGTGTCGCTGTACAGCCCGTACAGCTCGTCGTTATATCTTCTCCTCCATTCTCCATCTATGCGTACGGGACCAAAAATCGCCCGAAGAATTTTTCTCTCGAAGCATCCTAAGACGCTCTCATCTTTCTTTGACAGGGTCCAGGCCTCAGCGCCATAAATGAGAACCGGGATGATGAGTGTCTTATAGATGGTGATTTTACATGCTCGAGAGAGGACTTTACTTCTCAATTGCCTTCTAAGTCCAAAGAAGCAGCGATTTGCAAGAGTTATTCTTCGTTTGATTTCAGCGCTGGTGTCGTTGTCTGCATTGATAGCGGTGCCTAGGTAGACAAAGTCCTTAACTACCTCAAAGTTATAGCTGTCCATGGTGACGTTTTGTCCAAGACGTCGTCGTTCAGTGTCCTTTTTTGATGACAGCATATACTTGGTCTTGCCCTCATTGACCACTAAACCCATCTTCTTCGCTTCCGTCTCAATGCTCAAAAACGCTCCACTGACATCACGCTTTGATCTTCCAATTATGTCAATATCATCTGCGTATCCGAGTAATTGGATGGATCTTTGGAAGATTGTGCCTCTAGTGTTGACGGTTGAGTTTTGCACAATTCTTTCCAGAACGATGTTGAAGAAGTCGCATGACAGTGCATCGCCTTGTCTAAAACCTTTTTTGACATCAAATGCATCGGTAAGATCTTTTCCGACCTTGATAGAGCAGCGTGCATTCTCCATCGTCATTCTGCACAAACGGATAAGTTTGACAGGGATGCCAAAACTAGACATTGCTCGGTAGAGCTCTTCCCTGTAGATGCTGTCATACGCGGCTTTGAAATCGATAAAAAGATGGTGGGTATCGATTTGAAGCTCCTGGGTTTTTTCCAAGATCTGCCGTAGTGTGAATATTTGGTCGATAGTGGACTTTCCTGGTCTGAAGCCACACTGATAAGGACCAATCAGGTTGTTGACGAATGGCTTCAGACGTTCACATAATACGGCAGAGAGGATCTTATAAGCAATGTTAAGGAGACTGATGCCTCTGTAGTTGGCGCAGTTTAGAGGGTCTCCTTTCTTATGTATCGGGCACACTATGCTGAGATTCCACTCATCGGGCATGCTTTCTTCCGACCAAATTTTGCAGATGAGTTGGTGCATGCTCCCTACCAAGTCATCGCCAGCTGCTTTGAATAGTTCGGCGGTGATGCCGTCAGCTCCAGCAGCTTTGTTTGGCTTAAGTTTAGATATAGCTATCTTCACTTCGTCAAGGTCGGGTGGGCGGAATTGTTGATCTGCGTCGCCGAGGTTGAGTGGTTCTATCTCCCTTACAGCGGAATTCGGTTCGTCATCGCCGTTATATAATTTGGAGAAGTGATCTTTCCATATTCTCAGCATCGACTGTGGTTCTACTACGATGTTCCCTTGATCGTCTTTACAGGCTTCGGTTCGTGGCTTGTACCCTTGGGAGGTTTTTTTTACCTTTTGGTAAAATTTACGAACCTCATTCCTGTTGTGACATCCCTCTATCTCCTCGATCGCGCGCTTCTCATGCTCTCTTTTTTTCCGTCTAAGAAGCCGGTGTTCCTCTCTCCTCTTCTGCTCGTAGAGCTCGCGAGCAGCTCTCGTCCTTTTGTGCAGCGCCGTTTTGTATGCCTCTTGTTTCGCTGCGTGAGCTTGCCGGCATTCGTCGTCAAACCAGGGGTTTCGCTGTGGTGGCCGTGTGAAACCTAGCACTTCAGAGGCGGCATCTCTGATGGCTGCAAGGCAATGTTGCCACTGGTTTTCAATGCTTAATGCAGGAAGCATAGGACTCCTTAGGAGGTTATTAGAGACTCGATCGGAAAAGGACATGGCAGTCTCTTGCGATTGTAGCCGTCTAACGTCGAATCTTCTCACAGTACTTCCTTGTTTTGGCTTGGATCGGGATATCCGTAGCCGTACCTTGGCTACAACGAGGTAGTGGTCCGAGTCAATGTTGGCCTCTCGGAATGTTCGGATATCCTGGATACTGGAGAAGTGTCGTGCGTCGATCACAATGTGGTCAATCTGGTTGACGGTTGATTGATCAGGAGATTTCCATGTCCCCTTGTGGATATTGAGATGCGTGAACTGCGTACTAGCTACCAGAACGTCTCGCCCCGCAGCGAAATCGACCAGCCTGAATCCGTTGTCGGAGGTGGTGTCGTGCAGGCTGTATCTCCCGATTATGCCACCAAAGATGTCTTCTCTTCCTAGCTTGGCATTAAAATCTCCTAAGACAATTTTAATGTCATAGCCAGGGCACTGCTCATATGTCTTGTCCAAAAGCTCGAAGAATATGTCTTTGGTGTCTTCATCTTTCTCCTCTGTTGGGGCATGCGCGCATATTAGGCTTATGTTGGCGAATTTAGCCTTGATGCGGATTGTCGTGATGCGCTCGCTCACACTGTTGAAACTCAAGACTTTTTGCCTGAGCCTGGTTCCAACAACAAATCCACACCCAAATAGACGCTGTCTTTGTTCTCGGTAGCAGTCGCCGTAGTAGATATCGCAGTCTTTTAGTTTGCGTTTGCCCGGTCCATCCCATCGCACTTCTTGGATGGCTGTAATATCTGCCTTGCAGCAGTTTAGGGCTTCCGCTAATTGTTCGGCTGCACGTGGTCTGTTAAGGGACCTAACATTCCACGTACATATCCGAAGTTCGTTGTCCTTATTTCGTTTGCGTGGGTTGTCAACAGTGAATCCGTCCGTATCCGAGGCTTGTTGTTGCTTCGAAACTATGATGTTTTTACGTGGCCAGGAAGTCACCCCGACGGCACAACCCCCAACCTGGAGGGCCAGATCCTTAGTATAACTCCAAGGAAGGGGAGCCGGATGAACCGCTCCTTATAGGCCTGGGCGCCGAATATGTCGAAGAAGCCCTATAAGGTGTTCACTAAGTAGTTCGACCTTACTGGAACTGTAGACGCCACCGTTGATTCTATCTCGAGAATTCGTCCGCTGCCGCCTGGATAAAGAGAGGTGCCTTAGTGGAAACACCTCTCCCCCCCTCTCTCGTTTGCTGCCCCCAACAACTTTCCACTGGGGTTGGAACCCAATCTCCAGTTGAGGTACTAGGCACCCGATGTTCACCGCGGGGAGGTGAGAGTAGGAGTTGATAGACAGAGGTGGGTTTTGAGAAAAACCTGTGGACCCTTGCGTCCTCTTGAATGCACATGTCTACCATTTGAACATTATTATTCTCTTCACGAAATGAAAATTGAAGTGATTCAAGGAAGGTTTTTTCGTTTTTGTATCCAATCTCTTCCTTTGTTTAGTGAGAATACCTTGCCCCTTTTTCACGAAGTCTCACTGTTATTAATCCTACTTTTTTGACAAAACATAGAAAATATTTACAATTTTGTTTTACTGTAGCAATAATTAATAGAACAATATTATCACCATCAGTTCTTATTCGTTTTAACTTTGGCTTTAGTGGACTCCAAAGATCATTATTCACAATTTTTAGTAGATCGATTTAGAAAATAGCCTTGTTTTCTGAGGAGATTCAACCCTTACCATCACTCTTTTAGAAGCCATCCTGAAAAATCTGTCAAAATTCAGCTCGTAATCAATGCCGGTACGTGACTGTTTCCCTCTAGACAGTTTACCACCGCCGGTTGACTTCTTGACGGTTTACCTCCAGAGCAGGTAAGGTAGTTTAAAATGTGGCTTAGTTTGCTTATAGGGTGCTTCTTTAGTAATGCGAAGGCCGATTTTTCTGTTTTTAGCGTTTTATATTATAGTGCCACTCGCCCGTAAGTTTTTTGAATTGTCTATGAACAATATTGTCCTTAAAATTATTGAATTCTGTTAAATATTCAAAGAAAACAAACAAAATATACAAAAACTTACTTAAATATCATATAGAATATTTTGGTTTGTAAAATTGCATGGTGAAAGTGTCATAATTCATATCATAAAGAATGAAAATAGAGAACAAAATAAAACTAAATGTGAAAAAGAAAATAATAAACTACCTTACCTACTCTGGAGGCAAACCGTCCGCGTCCGGAGGTAAACCGGCGGTGGTAAACTGTCCAGAGGTAAACTGGCAGAGGTAAACCGACCGAGCTAAACTGGCAGTGGTAAACCGGTGGAGGTAAACTGGCGGAGGTGAACTGTCCCGCTTCGCCTCCCCGTGGTGAACACGGGTGCCTATTACTTTAAATGGAGATTAGGTTCCAACCCCAGTTTAAAGTTGCTGTGGGTAGCAAACGAAAGAGGGGAGAAGGTGTTTCCACTGAGACACCACTTCTTTCATCCAGACGGCAGTGGAGGAACTCCCAAGATGGAATCAAGGGTGGCGTCTACAGTTTCAGTTAGGTTGAACTACTGAATTAACACCTTATAGGACTACTACGACATATTAGAAGCCCAGGCCTGCAATTAGTGGTTATGCCGGCTCTCGTCCTTGGAGTTAAATCAAGGACATCTTCCTTCAAGTTGAAGGTCGTGCGTCAGGGTAACTTCCTGGCCACGTAAAGAAAATACAGTTGCGAATTAACGACAACGAACTTCGAATCTGTACGGGGAATGTTATAGGTCCTTTAACAGTCCACGTGCAGTTAAAGAATTAGAGGGCAAAAAGAGGATGGAAAATTGCAATATTTACTATATTGACTCGTACCGAGTAAACCAACAGTGCTTGTTTGGATACGGCTTTGTCATAGGAGTATCACCCTCCAAACTCCATTTATTTACATTGTTGTATTTGTAAAGTCGATGAATAGATGTGAATTTCAACGAAAAAAATTGGCTTTTTGTCAAGCATTCATAGAAATAAGAGCCCGTTCACACGATCCCGAATCGGCGGTTTTGCCCTATCGTCGATTTACCGTATAAGCAAGTGTCAATATAATTTAAATGAGTATATTCAGACGATACGGCATTTTACTGTATAGGTACGGTAAAATTACCGATTAGGTCCATTTTGTCATTCGGTTTTGTCTCTTCAAATCGTTTTCGGTCGTACGGTAAAAAAAACGGATTCGGTTTATCGTGGAAATATATTTACAGACAGTGCATTCAGACGATTCGATATTTTGACCGATAATGCGTTATTTTTCGTATTTATATTTTTATTAGAGTGTTTTTCGAGCAGAGTGATGATCCCCGGTGACTGTTTCAGGCACTGGCGGTTCTTTTTTGATCCTTCAAAGTTTCAAACCGTCTTTTTTAAGCGAAGAACCGGAATTCACTATGGCTACTGGCGTGTCGACCGCAAGGACGAAGAAGACTTGCTCATAGTTTGTAATGACGTTTCCAAGGAAAATAAATATGTTTGACGCTTTTACTTACTACCTGGAGAAAGACTGATCCGCCCATAAGGACCTACACGAAATCGTTCAGAATCTTCTCAACCCCGCCTATAAGTTGCTCGGACGGCCACAATATATGGCCCATTTGGCCAACAGAAGCAATAGTCACAAACTCAGTATTTTAGATTGAATTTGTTGTGAAAGAAAAAGAAAATGTCTTAAAATAAAATTAATTTTTATGGTAACAATTTTGTTTGTTGTTGATTATTTGATATATTTTCTACACAGTTACCTTCTCCTTATTGAATTGTTTGGACCGGTTGAAGTGAACTAAGAGGATAGCTGCAGCCAAGCGAGTTTGGAGTTCTTGTTGGTTCATGTCGTGAGCCCATTCTACTTGTCCCCAGAACTTCAGTTGAAACTCTTTTTCTAGACGAGTGTTACGTTAAAATCAATTTGAATTGGTAAGAATTCATATTATTTTCACAAATGATTTGAGAAGAACAAAACTTTTCACTCACAAATTTTTTCATTAATACAAAATTTGACAGCCAGTGTTAAACAAATTTAAATGTCAAATGAAAATGTGTAAATGTTCGGTGTGGATGATTTTCGGGTTTTCGAAAACATTTTGCCGAATCCCCGGTTTTGGGTTTGGTGTGAAAAGGCTATAATGGTCGTCAAATTTAACATTGTTAGATTTTTTTAGTTCCCTTTTGTTGTAGTTTTATGAGGTTATAATAATTTACCAATTTTCGCATTCCAATGGGCAAGCAATCAATTTTTTTGTAGATCAAAAATCAGTTTTTGAGATCTAGATATACAATTGACAGATATCAGGTTACCTGCTTGACAAAACCCGATTTTCCTATCTTATCCACGAAATGTGTCAGAAACCGCTCATTACAATATAACGGTGGTTCAATTTATGAAAACTTAAAAGTAGTTTTTATTATGACGTATACATGGCTATTTTGTGTTTCAAACGGTAAGGTAGTGTGAACTATAATTGAAAGAAAAGAGACACAAAACTGTTGGAAAATAAACAAAGCTAGTTAAAAAGGAGATCGGTTTATGAAAGTTATATATCTTGAATCTACATCGTTTTATTTTTCTTAAAATGGCCAGTTTGGGTCATTTACGATAATAAGCCACACCACACTTCGTTACCATTTACAACACAAATAAGCCATCTATCCATCATAATGGAAACTAACGTTAAGGTTTCTGAATTTAATCCACTTTGCACAAGTTATTTTTGATAGTTAAACTTGATTACATAAACACCACTCGTAAGAAAAGAATAGGTACGCAGTGCATAAGCGTTTTTAAAAGGTGGTTAAAATATAGCCCATGTTGTTGCCCATAACTCTATCCTATGGTCCAAATTTCAAATGACAATGAGATAAAAGCTGCATATAAAACTTTTCTACAACTAACTCTTTTTTTATTTACAATGTAAAAATTGTCTGCCTGTTTTATTTCAACAATAGTTCACACTACCTTACCTTAAAACGCAAAGCAGCCATCTACGTGTCATAACAAAAACTATTTTGTAACTTAAAAATTAACGAGGATCACAAATTGTTGTTGTATTTTGCATGCCGAAATATAACCCATTTGGATCTTTTTCAATAAAATGGCGCAGGTTTAATTGGGTTTTAATGTCGGTACCGAATTATGTCTTATCCTTTAGGTCCTAAATTGTTCTTGGTATAGACGTGTTAGATATGGACTACTAGTAGCCAATTACGAGTTGATGATATCTATTACTTAACGTGACTAGTCCTTCTTTAGAAAGTGAAAGACACTTTTTAGCTTTCAAACTATTTTGTTTATTTTGTCAAACTTTATTATAAGATTAAGATTATTAAGGCAAAGAATTTAGATATGGCGTTCAAAAATTAGTTATAATTCTTTCTACCAAACATACAAGAGGGCAAGCTTAGCTAAACGAGGCTTTCTATGAGAATGAGAATCAAAGGTTCTTGGCTTATTAACGTACATTTTTTGTATTAAATATCCTTTAAAAAAAGTCAAACAGCATTAAATCACATGATCGTGGAAACCAATTTACAGCGGCATCGGCATGATGCCACACACCATGGCCATTTTTTCTTTGGTTGTGTGGTAAGTGACGCCATTCTGTTGAACCCAAATATTGTCCAGGTTCATAGCCGCCGTTCACGGTTAGTGCCTGGCTTTCAAAGAACTACAACCCGGTGAGGCTACCGTCAAACCGTCATATTTTATGAATTCTTTGGCTTTTAAAGATCGGTAGTGGGTTTTCATTTACCCAAATGCGGCAATTCTGAATTTCAACGAATCCACTGAGGTGAAATGGTGCCTCATCGCCGAAGGTGAATTAGGAATACTTCTTCAATTTGCACTCTGCATTTTTAGCACCAAAATCAACCATTAATTATAAATTATTGCATACGATTTATAACAAAAATATGCACAATAGATAATAATGGAAAAATAGGTAAAACAAAACTTTTTTCTGTTCCACTTCCATGTCGCTTTTCTGCACACCTTTCATTAATTTCACCTCATTCCCTTTTCGAACCATATTCTCCGAACACACTCTAACAACTACTCATGGCATTCCCACCAATCAGCCATACCAACCCAACGCCATTAAAATCCAACACAAAAAGTTCACTCGAAATTCAATATGGCGGGACGTGTCATTTAAAATGTGAAAAGTTGTGTTGTTTATCTATCTGAATATAAATTCTTATGTAAAATTAAACAAATTAAAATATATTTTTCTATAATCATTTATAAGTGAAGATATTAAATATTATTCAATAAACGCCTTCCGAATAAAATTCACAAGTGCAATGGACGCTGATAGCGACGAAATAGGCTTAACCATCGAGGACCTTATGTTTCTGTCAGATTTAGACAGGTTTGACATTTCTCCTTCTTTTTATTTTACTACTCACAACCAGAGTTTATTCATTTTTCCAACTTTATTTAGCATTCGCATTTACGCGCGGAATTTTTCTTTATATTTTTTTATAATAATATTGTTAATTGATAAAATATTTATTTAGAGATTTCTTAAATTTCCAAATGAATGTTTATGACATGAGAAATTTGGGATCGCATGTCCACTATTGGGACTAAGAGATTTGTTCTGCTTTTATGCTTCTAGGGAGCAGGTCGCCATCGCCATAGTCAAAGCCATCGCTTCGGTGTTCGGTCCATTATTTCGATCTAGAGAAAGAAAGAAAATTTCCAGTAGGAGTCTCTGATGGGCATATATTTCAATTTTGTTGTTTTATTTTTATTTTCTTGGTTGGTTCATGAGATGCTGAGGTTTTATGGTTTTTTCTTTCTGGACAAGTGTGAAGGTACTTGAAAAGAGTATGCATACACCACCAGGCCGCCTCAATTCACTCGCTCACATGTCTTGCCAATGGGGTGGGTCTAGTGGCGACTCTAGACCAAAGAGAATGAAATTTCGGGGGTTCATTTTTGGTTGTTTTAAATGGACAAGACAACTCTCGAGAAGGAGATAAGCTTGCAAGATCTAGCTCTAGAAGAAGTGGAGGTGGAAAAGTGGTGACTGGGGGGAGAATGTTTTAAAAAATAATTTAAAAGATGAGGACGGACGGAAAATTCGTTAAAAATTCTTATCTCATTTGCATAGGGTCATGAAATGAAATTAAATGCCCACAAGCAGTAATGAGGGTTTTTAATTGGTTTTCTGGTTGCCCTTCAATCAATCTTTCATCTGTCAACTTTTTATAGTTGTTTTTTTTTTTGTGTTTGGTTTTTGTTGTTGTTTGTGGGGAATTACATGATTTCATGATCAGAAATCTTTCTTAAAAATGACTAAGTATGGATGAGTTATTGAAGTTAGAAAAATGATTCTTTCATTCTTGAAGCTAAAGGGAATGTTTAAGATTTATTGTTTAAGATTTTTGAACACACAGAATATTAGGAGAGGTTTTTCAAAAATGGAGAATGTATACAAAATATTTAGTTCTGAACTTTTGTTTATGGAATATAAGCTGTGGAGACGAATTATGGTTATTGGAAAATTGTAGCTTTTTATAAAGTTCGTATTTCTTATAAGAATATAGAGGAATAAGGGTTGAAAAGAAGGGGTTATGAATACCCTTAGCAATAAGGGAGAGAGAACAGGATTATAAAGGAAATACGGATGCACATTACTTTTGAATATCTGAACGTTGTGTTGAGCGGGAATTATTGAGCCTTTTAAAGCATTCTACATTCGTGTAGTGCGGCTAAAGTAAAAATCCCATAAGTAAGAAATACTTAAGTGGACGTCTCAAATTGGCATCAAAGGTGAACTGATGGGCATTCCTAGGAGTACGTGTACCTATTATGGTTGAGTTGTTTGAGGGGAGGAACTCAACTGTCTATTTCACTAGAGCATTCTTGTAAAAATAGCTATAAAATAATGATAGTCAAGATGCTCTAGAGATACAAATGTTTCAGATAGGTAACGGTTACCTATAATTTTTAAATTCTGATGCCCATCTCCTCACTAACGTCGTTGTCAAAAAAGTACGGACTAATTACGCAGCCGCTAGCCCAAAATGAACCTCGAGTGGGTTCAACGGACATTCTACATATATATAGACATTTTTTTTGTTAACTAAAGTCACTAAAAGTATTTTCCCGTCAAAATTAGGGTCCTCTTAAAATAGATTCGAAGCCCAGTCAGCGAAAAAAGTTCAGACGCAAAATTCTCGAAGTTGAAGTCTGCGAAAGGCCGAGTTCTTGTGCACGGCGAGGAATACACTGCCTCGGGTTCTGCTGTACACCTTCACGGACCACGACGCTGTTGTCGGCCGATCTGCGTTCCTTGAAAGTACGGGTGTTGGCTGATTGTTTACCGAACCGGTCGTCTCAAATTTTCCCGACAAACCTTGAACAGTCTACTGTGTAGGGCCACCACGTCTACCGCAAAATTTGGGCAATGCACGCAACGTTTGCGTTAACGATAACTTACTTACTTTAGGTGGAGGTACAGTACTGTGTGAACTAGGGCCTCACCCAACAAACTTCTCCATGTAGCTCGGTCCTTAGCTAGATGTCTCCAGTTTTGCGCACCAAGTTGGGTTAGGTCACTTTCCACTTGTGCGCTCCACCTGATCCGCGGTCTTCCTTTACTGCGCTGTCCTGTGGGTGTGGACTTTTACCCTTCTGGCTACACCTCGTCGTTCCATCTTCTCCTCCACTCCCCTTCGATGCATACGGGACCGTAGATCACACGAAGAACTTTTCTCTCGAAGCGACCCAAGGTGCTTTCATCCGCTTTTGTCATAGTCGATGCTTCTGCACCGTATAACAGGACGGGATGATAAGGGTCTTATATAGGAACAGTTTGGTCCCTCGAGAGAGGACTTTACCACCCAATTGCTTTCTTAGTCCAAAGAAACAGCGGTTACCAAGAGTTATTTTGCGTTTGATCTCAGCGCTGGTGTTGTTATAACGATAACTCATTTTGATAACAAAGTTTTATCATTTGAACGTGCTGTTCAATCGTGTAATTTGACATGATGATTTGGCATAAACAACAGAATAATAATCAAAAGATTTGACAGATGTCACCAAAAAGAAATGGCCGTCACGGGGCAGCAAAAAATCTACCCGCGCGAATTGAAAAACCCTTTACTTAGCATCGTTTTTGGAGATTTCAAATTTCAAAAACTTTTCAACAGATGTTTTGTGATGCACGTTTTAAGTTCAGTCTAAAATTCCACAAAGTTTTTGATTGGACAATGAGCTTATCATATCCTGCCGTTGTAAGTTCACATCTGAAGGAAACAACTGAATTTATTTTATGATTTAATACTACATGTATTGAACGGTCCGAAAAGTAATTTCTAACCCAACAAGGAAGACATTCATCGAAACCAACTGCACGAATTTTTAATAAGAGAGCTTGATGCCGAACTCTATCAAACGCCTTTGAAATGTCAATTGCGTTAATATTTCTTTATCCAAAAGGATGTTAAGGTTTCTTGAACATAAATTATCAAATCAAAGTTAGACCTTTTTCCGAAAGCCACATTAAGAACCGTTCATTCTTCAAGATGTTTCTTAAGCTAAAAACTGATCAGCATTTCCATGATCTTGGAAAGTAGGAATTTAAGCGCAATTCAACGATAATTAGAGGGTGAAAAGGATTCGGCTTTTTAAGGGACAGTCTGGACAAATGCTGTTTTCCATCCACTCGGAAATGCAAATGGTAAAGCTTAGTCAGTGGTTTTGACAGCGTTAAAGAACAAATCTTGAGAAAAATAGCAAAGATACCATCCAGGCCAGCGGATTTGCGTATGTTAAGGAAGAAGGGTTATTTTTATTAGCTGTTTCATTCGAATCGGATATTGGTTTATATCGGGTTTTTCAATAAGAGCGCTACAAAAGCTTTTTTTTCAAATAAAACAAAAACGGTTCTAGATATCAATGAAGTTCTTTATTTCTGTAAAAGTACGTTCGATGCCATTATGTCTGAAACTAGATTTCTTTCGCATGATCACCACGGGCACGCTTGCAGAAGTCCAGACAAAAAAAAATCAAATGGGGTGGCACAACAGTCCGTTGTGAACCAAGGCCTAGTGACTTACAACTCTCAACCATTCCTGTGTGCGAGTAATGTTGTCAGGAATGGAGGGGACCTACAATTTTATGCCGAATCCGAACGGCTAGTTTGAGAAAGTACTTTTTCATGACAAGAATTACTCTTGAAGGATTTGTCAATTCCTCGCAAGAGGCAGTACCCGCGAAAATTAATGTTTTTTAAATTAAGGTGGCACAGGCAGGGATTGAACCCAAGACCCCTTGCATGACAGTCCAACGCACTAACCATCATGCCACGGGTAGAAGTCCAGACGCTGAACCCAATTTTCGACGGCTTTCAAGCATAAATCGACCGATACTGCTGCAATTTCACGTTCGATATCAATCGTCGCTGTCTTGTTGCCACAGACCATAGATTCCAATAGACGCTCAATTGCTGACCTGCTTTGGGCCTTTTAAAACTTAAAAAAATGAAGAAAATAAACCTTGCTCCACGTATTACAGCTAGAAAGAACACAAATTCCCATTTATTATGTAACTTCAAGTGGCTGCTTCAAGACTGTCGATGATTTTGGGTTGATGCCGCTGACAGATCGCTCAAATGGGTTCGGGCATGCATTGTTTCCAGATTGTTTGCATAAGATTGGTCAACCAAACACATGCCTTTAATTTTATTAAAAAGAAGTCGATTAACATGGCTCTATAACTCCATTCGTTCAGAGAAACGCTGTTCTCTGCCCCGTTTTCGAAGCAAAATTATCCAATGATGTCACCACTTCACAATCCGCACGAATTATAATTAGCTTCTCGGCAATGAAGTGCGGATTTTCTGCAAGGCACTGTCTGGGCTACGCAGCACTTACTTTGGAAAGAATACATTTTCAATATTTCACAACATTGTTTAAGGTTAAAGCGATTTTTGTATGACTTTCGATGAGACTTGGATTGACTCAAACAAAAAAATGACCAACACAACGTTAAAGTATAAAACTCCTTAAATATCTTAGTGGTATTGAACTAAACATCTTAAAGTAGGACGTGTATTGTGAAAATATTACAAAAGTTGACATTGCCAAAAACCGTGTTTTATTCGTGGGCGCATGAGTTTTGTCAAATATTTTAATTTGACTTGAGTAAGATTCTCATATTTGGAAATGGCTTTCTGTTCTACGCCCTCTCTCTAGGATAAACATGGTTTGCCAAGCTTTCGCCTACCAAAGGCTTTTATGGCTCATTCCTCCTCGCTGGAATCTTTATTAATTTTTCTGACGATATCTGCTTCGAGCTAGATAGCATATAGTTTGTAACGTCTCCTCAACGTTTCATGCCTTCATTATTTTATCGTTATGTTAAAAAGCAGTGTGTCAATGAAAAATATAAGAAATAAGTTGTTTACTATTGAGCACCAGATTATTTCTCTTTAGTCGTACTTCTAGAATATGAGCATGATCGAGTTTTCAATTGTGGTATTTAAACATTCAAAGCTTTAAAGTATGTGTTTTTAAATCTTCTACATATTTCTTAATTTCGGTTTAAAGAAACCAATAGTTTTGTTTATCCAAACCGATACGTTTTAGAATAGGGTCACTTAACTTAAATAATTTTGTAAACAATATTAATTGAATTTATCTTAAGAAAAATATAAAGCAAGTATTTGGATCTCTAACAAAATATCTAATTAAAAACTAGGTTAAAGGAAATCACGAATAATGTACGACGACCTACCTTAATGTATTGTATATCGATTAGGTCTTTTCTTTTCTTGATTCTTTTGTAATTTTTATATTTATAGTGTTTTTAAGGGGTTCACATATTCTTTATACTTGTAGTGTTTACAGTGTGGGCGTTCAGAAAAAGAGAAGACAAAAATGAAGGACATGTATACCAATGGATTATGAATGTTTAAACAGAGAAGAGATTAGAGATTGGTTTTTAAGCCAACAATGAAATCTAATAAAGATTCTGAAAACTGGATGAACATTTAGGCAAAATTGGACACGTTTTTAGTAAAGCCAAATATTTATTCTAAGACAGTCTGTCAAAGCCTTTTAAATCCAAAAACCTTACCATTACTTCTAAGCTGTGGTTGTACAGGACAATGGTTCTGTGAGTACTAACATAGGGATCTGATAACTAGTTAAAAGCACTTCGACCTCTTAGGCGCTAACGAGAGGAAGGTCTTGCGATGAGTTGTTGGCCCCTTATGTGACGTAGGACGATTCCTACTTAAGGTGGCGCTACAGTCCTGTGTGGTCCCTAGTTAGATGTCTCCAGTTCCGCGCTCCAAGTTGGGTGAGGCCACTTTTCACTTCTGCGCGCCAATTCATCCGTGGTCTTCCTCTGTCCTGTTAGTGTGGATTCGAAGATCTTCCGAGCCGGATCATTGGTTTCCATGCACTCTACGTGACCCACCCATCTTAGTCGGTGGACTTTTACCCTTCTGGCTAAGTCTTCGTCGCTGTACAGTCAGTACAGCTCGTCGTTCCATCTTCTCATCCATTCCGAAGATCAACTGTTCTCTCAAAACGACCCAAGTTGCTTTGGATGATAAGGGTCTTATATAGCGACACTATGATCGCTCGAGAGAGGACTTTACCACTCAATTGCTTTTTTAGACCAAAGAAACGGCGGTTAGCAAGAGTTATTCTGCGTTTGATATCAGCGCTGGTGTTGTTTTCTGCGTTCATAGCGGAGCCAAGGTAGACGAAGTCCTTAACTACACCAAAGTTCATCTGTCGATGGTGACGTTTTGAGCGAGACGTCGGTGTTGTAGGTCCTTTCTTAATGACAGCATGTACTTTGTTTTGCCCTCATTAACTGTTTAACCCATTGTTGCTGCCTCTGCATCAAAACTTACAAAAGCCCCATTGACATTACGCTGAGTTCCTCCGATTATGTCAGTGTTATCAGCTTATGCTAGTAATTAACAATATTTTTAAAAGATAGTGCTTCTAGTGTTGACGTGTGAGCTCTGCACTATTCTTTCAAGCACGATGTTAAAAAAATCACATGACAGCGCAACACCTTGTCTAAAGCCTTTTTTGACATCGAAAGGTTCTGTTAAGTTTTTTTCCGACCTTAATGGAGCAGCGCGATTTCTTCATGGTCATCCTGCACAAACGGACGAGTTTGGCAGGTATGCCAAAACTAGACATGGCTCTATACAGCTGGTCCTTGTAAATGCTGTCATATGCATTCAATCCATTTGCTCTAGTGGCTTTATTAGACTTCAGCTTAGATATGACAATCTTTACTTCGTCTAAGTCGGTAGGACGGGATTGTGGACTTTCGTCGTCTATGTTGAATGGATCATACTGCCTGATATGGGAATTCGGTTCCTCGTCGCCGTTATACAGTCTGCAGAAGTGGTCCTTCCATATCCTCAGCATTGACTGCGGTTCCACTATAATGTTTCCACTTTCGTTTTTGCGGACCTCGGTTCTAGGTTTATGTACTTGTGTATTTCGTTTCACCTGTTCATTAAACTTTCGAAAGATGGACGATTCCGGAGGCGCTAAAATCATGAACTGTATGCTATCTATCTCGAAGCAAATATTTTGATAAAAAATAAGCTCGCTCGACACCGGTAGGCTGATAACATAGCTAGTATGAGCGAAGGGAAACCAAATCGGGAAACCATTTTCTTGAGCTGAGCAACTGGATGGCGTCGGCGCGCGATAAATAGAGTGACTTGTTTAATGAGGTCAGGATGATGAAATTGATTGTTACCTTTCGAGAACTGTATGAGGTTATTATTTTACAAATCTTCCTCTAAATGTATCTATTAGAGAAGCTTGAGTATTGGAGATATTGTTAGAGACGAAAGATTATGATCTTCCACCTACTAATGTCCTACTTGTCCAAGAGTGTATCGCATTTTCCTAATATGTGTTAAATTGGAATACCGCAAGACAATTCGAGTTCAAATAGATGCAGTTTCCTTGAGACATTGCTCCCGCTAGGCCCTCTTGATATATTCGTGAAAGAAATGACACCCAAAAGCAATTTACGCCTAATACAGTATACCATAATAACTGGAAAAGGCCTCATTTCTGTTATAGAAACTTAAAAAAACCTTACATAGATTTTAAGCCAGTAGCCCTTACAGCATTCCCCATTCCCTCCTAGTGAGAAATGAGTGGAAAACAGGGTTATAAAAACAATTTATGTATCGGTAGGGTCTGGCATCTTTTTTTTTTATAATCCTCTCCTAGAAAGATCAATAAAACTCTATAACTACCACAGTATTTTTAAAGCAGAAGAACCGCGGATTGTGAATCTGCTAAAGACCTTGCTTCCCACAATTTGGTGAACAAAAACATGAGATATTTTTATTGACAGCTAAAGCAGCAATGAAGGCCCATATCCGCCAATCTCACAAATTCAAACCTGGTAAAACAGTGTCGAAGGAAGCACCGTTTACTCAGCGAGGTCAACACAAATACCATTCGTTGGGTAGCAGGGTACTGTGAGATTGAAATGAAACAGTAAACAAATTAGGCAATAATGGATCAATGCATCATCCGACCTATGTTGTTGCTATGCCAATAGATCAACTTAGTGGGCTTATAAGTTTTCTCGAAATCGCAAACAACAAGTGGGCGGACTTTAAAAAAAAAATACCTTTTGAAACTAGGCAGGGCTCAATTATTCTTATTGATTCGAACTCATGCCCACATAAGCATATCTGATCTATCTAGAGGGTGCGAAGGCGAGGAGACAGAAAAGGACAACTTCCACTTTCTCTGTAAATGCCCAAGTCTAGCCAAAAGAAGAATGACGATAATAACAAATAACTTTTTCGATAACCTTCGCCGCGAACTCCTTTTGTTGCCACCTAAGAATATTCTGATAAAGTTAAAAAGTTAAGCCAATTATTTGAATATAAAATATAAATCATGCTATAAGCTCACAGTTTATGAAAGACTTTATATTTATCAGGCTTAAAGAGCTTGTTAATAAAGACTTATCGTAGTACAACCCTTCTAATAACATATAAACATGAGTATTAGTCTTTCTTAGTATTTGCAAATTTTATCGTAGTATACCGAAAACTAATAAGATACAAAAGGTTAACACTTAATCATTCCCTAGTGATCATGCGATTCCAAACTTATTTATTTTATAAAATTATTATTTTAAGTAAATTACAAATTTAAGTTTTAGAGTTAATTTTAAACAACCAAATAAATTAACATCTAATTTTGTTTTTTTTTTTTAGTCGGGAATTCGGTTTCTTGCGGCTGGGTGAACCAGAACATGGTAGAAAAAGGAAACTCGTGAATAAAGTAATAGGCGTCCTCCAAGATATACTCATTCTTGCGAAGTGCCAGCAAGAAGAAAACAAACTAACAACCAAGAAACGCGAACCGAATAACGATGATGACAGTGATGATGAAGCTGCTGGTACTGCTAAATCAGCTGTATCTGCAATTCAAGAAATTACCGTTAGTGATACGAAAATAGAAATCCCAGATGAATTGCAACAACAATTACTCCAACCACAACCCCAACCACAACCACCACCGCCACCACAACAACAACCGCCTTCGCCGCCACCGCTTTCTCAATTTTCAACCCGCAAAGAAATCAAACTCGAATTGGACGACTATGACTCACAGACACAGAATTCCCAGTTAACAGATAAAACTTCATTAGATTTGGCAATAAATATAGAAAATAAATCTATAAAACCAGAACCGGAAGATTTGGAAGTTGAAGAAATATCAAAAGCTGCTACCGATCAAGATCAAAGTGGCATTGTTGGTGGTGGAAAAAAAGATGAGAAAGATGACAAAGAACTTATTGCAAAAGAACAGGATGAGGATGATATAGAATTAAATCCCTTGACATATTGTAAATTAGGACATTTACATTTGCTATTGGAGGAGTACGACAAAGGTAAGAATATTGAAATTGTTTTATACTTACAAAACCAACATATTAATGATAACTATGTTATTTGTATTTTGTAGCACTATCAGCGTACCAGAGATATTTTGCAGCCTGCGAATCGGATTATTGGCAGAATCATGAATTTCTATATGGCCTGGGGATGGTCTACTTTCATTTTAACGTCTATAAAAAGTGAGTTTTTTCTTTAAAGTTTACTAAAAATTCATTTATTTCTTGTAAACAATTAGAATATAAATATTTTCCTTATCGATTTATTTTAAAAAAAAAACTGCCAGCAAAAATTATGGTAATTTTTAAATAGTTAAAAACATTATGAAATTAATTCGTATGAATTACTTTTTCATTAAAATCAGGGATAATAGTTGTCTTTACACATTTAAGCGAAGTTAACGGGGTTTCACTTAGGCGTTGTGCTTAATGGATTGTTCCCAAACTCGATCAAGATAGATTTACGAGTATATAATATCCAGGTTTTAGTAATGAAGTCTTTCTACTAACGCATCAAATACAGGGTACGTCAGAGAAATGAAAGGGATTCTCAAAAATCTAGCACCATCTCTATTAGAAAGAGGAAATATTACACTTTTGTCACTACTATAATGAAACACTCATTTGCAGTAGAGTGATATTTTCGTCATAATAGTTCAGGGATGAATCCAAAAAAGATGCGATTGTGATAATAAATTAGGCTCATTTTTACGCACGAAGATAAACAAAAATGTCGTTACTGCTGTGAGAAGAGAAAAGCTGCGGCGGCGTGGGTCGTCACAGAACCTTATTTTTCGACAGAATGGTTAACTGCTAAAACTTCAGACACGTGTTAAGAAAGGAGAAAACTAGGAAACTAGAAGATATGTGGTTCCAGTAAGGCGATGCAACGTGTCATACCGCCGCCCGATCGAAACCATGGATTGTTTACACAAAATGTTTGGTAACCAATTAATTTCCCGTAGCCCAGACTTCTCTTGGCCGTCCACTTGCCTGAATTATCCGTGCTATTTGAAGTCAAACATTTATGCAACTAAACCACGGGACTTTTAAGAGCAGAAAACTTTAATTCGACAACATTAAGGAAAGTCTACGAAAATTTTGTGTTAACGTTTCCGTCTATGTATAGCAAATCAGGGCAGTTTTGGATAGCATCAGGGCCTTCATTTGCAATCTTTGAAAGTACATTTCGTGAATCTCATACATTTCAAATTCAAAACTTTGCTTCAAAAACCTCAGTTGAATGAAAAAAACATGATAAGCTGTCATTTTAACATAAGCAGACTTGACTTAAAAGTTATGGAGGTTTTTCTTGACTAACTTTCCAGTTAACTTTAAAATGGAGATCCCTTAATTCGAATTTTTCGGCAGATGACCAATCATTCGTTGTTCTATCTCAATTACAAATTGAGTTACATATTATTTTTTAAGTCCATTCCATCCTGTATTAGAAAAGACTAATAGTATGTGATATCCCATCTTTTTACACAGATGGGTCAATCATTTCCAATCATTATAGCGTGTTCCAGGCGGAACTTTTGGCGATTAAGGAAGTCTTGTCTTGGCTCAAAGAAAACGTGATATCAACATCTTATATCCGTATTTTCTCTGACAGCCAGGAGGCTATCAAATCTCTGGACTCTGTCTCTACAAACTCTATAGCAGTCCATAACTGTCGATCATCTCTAATGGAGATGGCGCAACAATTTAATATTCACCTTTGCTGGGTGCCGGGCCATAGAGACATTCCAGGTAACTGTAAGGCAGATGAACTCGCCAGGAACGGTACCGTACAGCCCATCCTACCACGTTTGGCAAGTACTGGCATACCAATCGCTATTTGTAAACTGCTGCTAATGCAAGACGCTGTGAGGAGGGCAGGCACCAGGTGGAACAACATCACCACGTGTCAAGCCACAAAACACATCTGGCCAACACTGGATTTAAAACGTTCAAGGTGCTTGCTCTCTCTTAGCAGATAGCATATAAGCTCGATAATAGGTGTCATAACCGAACACTGTCTAATAGGAAAGCACGCCACGAGACGAGACGAGGCGTATTCTCAAATGAATTTTGCAGAAGCTGTATGGACAAGGAAGAGGAAGAAACGGTTCTTTATCTTCTCTGCACATGCCCTGCTCTAGCTCGAAAACGCAAGAATTACCTAGGAGAATTCTTCTTTAACTATCTAAACGAACTAAATCATATCGGTATAATCAGCCTCTCACGTTTCGTAAGGGACTCAAGCTGGTTCCATTGAGCTTAGGAGGAAGCCTCAAGATTCATGTGGTATCACAATGAGCCATTAAACTGGCCTAAGTGTGTCCGTTTCCATCTTGGACAGCCACTATAACCTAACCTAACCTATGTGATAAGTGCTGCCGATTCACAGGAATTTGTTACAAACTCTAACTGCTAAAGTTTCCTGACACGATTCAAAGTTTTTTTTTCATATTTCCTACAGATCTATTATTCGTTATTTTAGGCAAAGATGACATATTTGCATTTTTAGCGTGCGTTTTGAAAGACTCCATATCATATTTAGTAAAAAACTAAAAAGTCTTCAAATCAATCCTACCCATTCGTTATTATTTTTACTTTGACTTTCTTGCGTTGAAAAATTTAAAAAAATCTTATAACTTTTAATTCTTAAAACATTTCAGTCATATTAGTAATATAAGATACTTATTTATGTATTTATTGCACAAATAATTACTTTAATTTAATAATTGTCGTCTTGTTTTACCTCATTGTAGTTTTCAACACTTTAGTAAAAATAAAAAAGACTTTGTTCTCGAAGTAATTGCTTCTTATAGGTAGTATAACAATTTTGTACTTAATTTTCTGCACGTCATACGTCATTACACTAATGAATCATTTTATCAAAACCGTATTCTAAAAGCTTGCTAAGTGAATAAATTATTTATTCATTTGGTGAAAAAAGTGTGGGAAAATTATTTGATTTCTCAAGTTACTTAAAAAAATGTAACTGAAGAATATATTTTATTAATACGTATTAATTTTATGAAAGAGCTTCAAAAGAAAATTATAAACAAAATCATTTTGATCATGTGAGCATGGAAATGCTTTCAAGTTCTTTAAATTTTCTAATACCCAGAGTTTTTAATTTTTTTAATTATGACTATTTAAGCATATTCTCCAACGTGTGTTTGGGTGTTGGTTCTTGATTTAATATATAATGATCAATATTCTTGATGCAATTAATAAAAAACTAATTCATCTTCTGTTACCCGACGTTTCGCTGGCTATTTTCCAGCTTCTTCAAGGAATTTTTCAAATTTATTAGTTTTGAGTTATCTGTTAAAAAGTTGAATAAATAAATTATTAACACAAATAAAAAGATAAATAAACGAACAATTTTAAGTAATGGAACAAAAACACAACAAAGTTAAAACTAATATCACAATTTATCACTTCTTATGGCAACACTATACAGCGAGCTTATGTTGTCGATATCTTCTTTATGGTTCATCGTCATATTCTCCAAGTGTATCTGTCTTTCTTTTGCAGTGAAATCCAAAACCATGAATTCTATTTTATACTAAGGTTTATTAAAAAATAACTTACAATTTTTCATCATCAAATTGTTATTTGCAGCTAGGGGATGAATATTTGTATTTAATGAGACAACGGTGGTTTAGTGTTAAAATTTGTTAAGTAAAAAAATAAAAAAAATAAATTGGGTGACGCAACAGTCCGTTGAGAACTAGGGCCTAGTGACTTACAACTCAACCATTCCTGTGTGCGAGTAATGTTGTCAGGAATGGAAATTTGTTAAGTACTCAAACCAAAATTTATCAAAGAGTCACTGGTAAAGTTGAATTTCGTGCACTATTAAATCACTTTAAAACAATGGTTTTAGAATCGTTTCCTTCTATCACTTTAATCAATACTTGTTCAATATTGAAAAATTAAGTAGCTTTTACCTAAGAACATTTTTTTTCCCTGTTAGTGGACCCCTATGGCTAACAGAGAAAAGAGAAACTTTCTTTAATGATTTGAGTAATCTTATAAATATTTGAACGGGAATTTTGAATTCTACACTCAATCCTGAATAGGATTTGTTAAGGTCGCCATTAACCATAACATGCACCCAAAAAGTCAGAAGTAAAATGCCTTTACTTATTTATTGTTAATCGGACATTATAAATAATAGTCACTGTCTATAAATGCATGCATAAGTCACTAGAACATTAACGATCTTGTAGTAAAGATTCACTGAGTTTTCTTAAAATTGTGGAAGGTATGGTACACGTATTGTTTGAGTTTCATTTTATTGACCACTTAAAAATAACATTCAAATGATGCGTTTGGGATGAAAAGGTCAAATTTATTGGTAGATACTTACTGGTAATTTTAAACATACTTTTCACCTTTTGTCTTCAAGTGGTGAATCGGCAGTTTGTAGGCAGACCGTGGTATACCATCTTCAGTTTGTACGATGTAAAACGAATTTGGACATAAGTTCTTCTTACATTAAAATTTCAAAAGTAGATATGTTTTTTTCTTCAAGGAGCACAAACAAAACAATTTTTCTTTAAATGATGTAGATATCCTAAATTCGAATATCGCTTTTATTTTTTTCTTTCACATCATGTTTTAAAAATATGCAGCTTTAAAAAAGGTGAAAGCAATAAAAAAAGGGGGTATTTTTAAGGCTAAGTTGAACTATCTACTAACAATAAATTGTATAATGATTTTGCAAAGTAAAAATCTTTCTTTGCTAGACACAATTTTAATGGTTATAGTATCTTACTTACTTTCTGGAAGTTCTCATTAGTTAAGAGTCTTTATTTATTTGACTCTATATGAGAAAAGCTTGAATTTGATAGTTTTGAAAAAATTTGTTTGGACTTATTTTTAAGTACTGACTTTGAATCCAAACTTTAACTTTAACTATTTGATCAAGTTTTAAAAATACCCGTTTTCAATATTATTTTGATATATTTATTAATATAATTGAAATATTTGATATAATAGAACTGCTTAGGCAACATCGTTACAAAAACAAAACTTGCTTTGAAACCGTTTTGTATTTTTCAATATTTCAATTTCAGTATTGAAGAAAACGATTATAGACTTTCAATGTAATACTCAAACATCATCGGAAATCAAATCTTTGCTTTATCCAAAACATAAAATAAAAACATTATTTAACACACCTTCAAACCAAATTAAACGATTTTTATTTTGGATAGAAGAAACTATAACACAATATTACGTACAATTAAAAGAAAAAAGTTAGCTTCTGTAAATGTTTGTATGGTACTTAAATTTAAAATGTATGCAATAATTAAACTTATGAACAAAAAACGTTATTTTTTCTCGCAAGAAGAGTTACAAAATGATGAAACCTGTAGCTGACTTTTTGACAACTTTTCTCCTAATCTGGTGTTTTATATTTGGTTATGTATTTTTGATATTCTGTTCGTGCCTTATAAAGTACTCTTTTGACCCGAATTTGTAGCCTGGTGTTTTTTTTTTTTTTAGTTTCAAAACGAAATCATTTGTCATTGAAACAAACACTTAAAAAAATGATAATAATAATAAAGAAAGAGAATCAATGGTTACTCAATTTTATCAAAAATAATTTTGTTGCAATATAATAATTTCATAAATCCTAGATCCAAATGTGTGCATACTATATAGTCATTGAAAGCAAATAAATTTGTGTAGCTCAAAAACGTTTCAATTAAATAATTAAAAAAAAAAACCTTTTGTAAGGCTTATATAACAACTGCAAACCTAATATACTTTAAAAAAAAGTGAAGGTAATTTTTATCGGAAATGCAAAGTCTTAAATGCATTATATACATTTATGTGAACATTATGTAATATTATTAAAAAGTCGACATTTTCAAAACGACTATTTAAAATTTGGTGTTTTGATCAGTCAAATTTTATTTTAAAAATCTGCTAGTCGTTATCAACATATTTCAAAAGCCAAACTTTGAAAATCCATAGTTAAATCAGACCTATCACAAATTCCGTCGTAATAGAAAACTATTACGAATTCCCAAAGACCGAATTACGAAATCGGTTCGTAATTCAAAATTGTGTAAGATTTTCCACTGCGAAAGTTTTTATTAATAATTTTTTTGGGCATTTATGTATTTATTAATTCATTTAAAAAAATAATTACTGAGTAAATAATTAGTACTGTTTTATTTTCAAATTTAAAATATTCGTATTCTTGTATTTTGTATTCTATTACATACTTATTCAACGTTACATTTCTCACCCTACTAAAAAGTTCTACATGTAGAGCTGTGACTCTTAACCGAACTTAGATGTGTTCATTTTCTACTTTGTGCACCACCTTATTCGTGGCCTTCACTTACGGTTCCAGAAGAGTAGATTCCAAGACCCAGTCATATCAGGACGTAAGAATATTATTCTCCGGGTTAAGTACACGTCGTACAGTGTGCAATTTTGCCAATCTGGGGGAACTTTATTCATTGTGCGTTCAAAATTTTTTTATTTTTAAAAAATCGATTATATATGTAATAATATGTTATTTGGAAAATGTTTGTTTAGCTAACCTGAGCTTAAAAAAGTGTAACTTTACATTTAGAACAATTAATAAACATGGTAAAGTTTGTGCACTCTATTCGTATTAAGTTTTTAAAAGTCATTATTTAAACAATTAAAGTGATTTTTAAAATTTGATTGCATTCGTTTTGAAACCTAGTAATAGGTTAGGTTAGGTTAGGTTAAAGTGGCTGTCCATGATGGACACACTTAGTAATATAATTGTACAGTCTTCAATCCTTCTTCTTTTTTATTTTATGGACAGCATCTAATGAACAAACAAAATTTAAAAACAACTCTAAAACATGATATGTATGAAAGTTTCGTAATTTAATACTTTTTTAATTTTATGTACATTCATTTATAAGACTATTCATCTTCTCCGTCTGAGCTTGATGTTTTCGAATCTTCAGTTTTTAGCAATGCAATACATTCTGGAGCTAGTGGACTTCTTTTTTTACTAAGCTTTATACTTCGGCTTGATAGGTAAGGACCAGAGGAAAGTAAAAATCTGTTTATTATATCTCGATTTGAGTTTTGCCGTGAAGATTTTCGGCTAAAATGCGCTCGAAAATGCCTATATTCTTTATTACTTGCTTCTTGGGCTTCTTCAGACAACAGCCCAAGAGGTAAATGCAAGCCTCAATAATATCCTTCGAGTGCATAAGGATTTTATGTATAGAAGGTGGCATGTAATACCAGGAATAGTTTTGAAGATAGATATCCTTTGTTTCGTTAGCATATAATCCACACTTCTCAGCATTAATTTCACATTCGCACGATATCACTTCAAGCAAAACACTGAAGTGATTGATTAAATCAAGATTCAGATCTGTTATTTCTGTTCAGGATTTTTAAAAAAATTTCTAGCAGTGTTGCAATCATTGGTGTTTCCAGAAATTTGCTTTGGCATATCAATTAAAAGCACCATTCGTTCCCGAAATTGGGTTTGGTTGCGCAAAAACAGTGACAGTACATGCTTCTTCTTCAGGGTAACACTCTCTTTTTGCTTCTTGCACTAAGTAATAAGGTGGATAAGCATTAGAATTAAGCTCTTTTTTGCTTTTAAAGTGTATTCTTCGAATGATTTTTCAAGTCTTCCTTTTTTTCCAATTGAGCTGTTTGAAGGAATATTTTCAACGAATCTTTTTGGTAGTTTTGCTTCCTTATTCAGCCATACCTCATTTGCATTTGTAAATTTTTCAATATTACGCCCACTTCGATCCCACCTTCGCAGTATTTTACTACTTAATGAGCTTGCATACGTTTGTAGCACTCTAGGGACATTGTCTGTGTCCGTAATAATATCTACAAAAATAAATTAAATAATTTAAAAAAGCACAACTAATAATTTGCTTCACCACGCTGTTATCAACTTGACACAAGAAAAACAATGACCTTTAATTTTTTTTTTCGCTTGGACCAACTTGATGTTTGTGATGCTGTAAAACGGTAAATACAGTTGTTTCTATATTTTTTTTGCCAAGTTAAAGTTGGATATTTTACCTTCCATATGATACCAATTTTGTTGCATTCGCAAGACTTTTATTTTTCATTAAAGTTCCGCTAGATAGGCAAAATTGCGCACTTTGCGTCGTAAGCATATACTGGCGTACGAAGCGTACACCAACTCACGGAGCTTTCATCCGTTTTTTGTCACGAAAAATGCTTCGTCATTTTATAACGGGACGGGGATATTGAAGACCCTTAGCTCAAAGAAACGGTGCTTCCAAGTCTCGTGATATTTTTTCCGTTTATAATTATCCTAAAATTACATCTGTTGACGTTTTATCGAGACGTCAGAACTGAAGATCCGGCTTAATGCTCATAAATACCCCAATCTAGATCAAGTTGAATTCTTGCGATACATATCACAGTAGTCTATAGTGCTTCTAGTAAAATATTGTGAATCTAGTGTTGAAGTGGAAGATATTCACTATTCCTTCAGGGACGATGTTAAGAAATCAAATAACAGCTCATCATCTTGTCTAAAGCTTTTTATGATATTAAATGGTTAGTGCAAATTGTTTCCTGTTCCAAATCCATGCCTAAAAGAAACTCATCATAACGCCCAACCTAATGCACATTAGTTTTATGTAGAATGGGTTAGGTTTGTCATGACTGAGACTGTTTTTTTAATTTTATTTTATTAATTCAAGCTTTTAACTGTCTTAAAGCTAGGCAAACATTCTTTAAACTAGCCTACTTAACCATAACTTACAACGCATTACTTAAGGTGGGTTTTCAATGTGAGAGTAAACGTGCTCCGAGTTTCTCTCAAGCTGCTCTAGAGAGCGATCTCTCAAGTGGACATAGTCTGGAGAGTAGCTCGCGGAGAGTTGACTAATGACTCTCGGCATTCGATTTTTTCGAAAGTCACTTGCAAGTGGACACATGTGTTTACCACTATCCGAGATAAGCTCGCGGAATACCAACACAGTTCGTAGCTGTCGAGAGTAAGCATGGTAAAGCAGTACAAACTATGTCTTTTGTTAATATAAATTTGATTTGAAAATACATTTTTAACTTCCCATAAAAAGTTATTGCATTGGGTCCGATTTGTCAAATTTGAAAATTTTGACATTTCTTGCCGTTTCAAGATCCCTAGAGTCGAAATAAAAGATTTTTAGAGAGATGTCTGTGCGTGCTTGTGTACGTACGTCCGTACATTCGTCTGTACGTCCGTACGTTCGCGAAGTTTTCTTTGTTGTCCTTAGCTCGAGAACTAGTGACGATATCGACTTCAAATAAATGTTGTTATATAGATAATGCAGAAAGGGATCTCAAGAAAATTGAGTGGTTGTTTTTTTTTACCTTAGCAGTTAAAAAAAGGTCAACATTTTGGTTAACCCTAAATATCTCACGAACGAATGCCGCTAGAGACTTGAATTAAATTTTATATTATAATAACTTTTTTAATATCTTTTTTTTTTTTAAATTTTGAGAAAAATCGAATTGACAGTTTTTTTACAAAAAATAAAACCTACAAAAAAAACAATACTAAAAGTTGGTAAAAATTTACTTTCGACCAAATAGCTTTTCAAAAATTAAAAATATTGTCTTCAAACTTTTATTATTTCACAGAAAATATTATTTTCGAGTTTTATTAAAAAAATCCATATTTTCATACAAAAATAAAATCTACAAAAAAAAGTACGCAAATTTGGTAAAAATTGATGTTCGGTTCTCGAGATCTCGTGAACAATAGAAGATATTGACTTTAAATTTGATTTATTACTTATAATATGCTAGGAGAAGAAATCCATCAAGTGGACACGATTATGAGAGTACCGTCAGCAAGAAAACTCTCAATATTCTAGCAGGAAGCTCGCGATAGCAAAATTTCTAAAATTTGGCTCTCAAATGGACAGAGAGTTGCTCTCGGGAGTTCACTAGCAGAAGTACTCTCAAATGGACACGCACCTTTTAGGATACTCCAGATTAAACTATATATTGTTCGTGCCTAATGTCTTGCGGCCTATACAGGTACTCCCTCTTACGAAGAATTGATAGGTTCTTCAAGATCAATACTTTCTTAAAAAAGTGTTTTCTCGTACGAGTATATCAATCTAACCTTTACACATTTGAATTTCTAAAATGATGACTTGACTTTAGTTATCAAATTATTTTAGAACACTGTTGTCCAGCAAAGTATCGTCTAACTATTTAATATGAAAGCATTCCCAAATTTCAAAAGTTTTCTAAATACTCGTATGCCATATTTAAGTGCTTAAGCACAAAACTCTAAGAAATTGTTTTGAAACGTAGCTTTTTTTCCAAAAATAAAATATTCGTTTCTTGTATCCATTTCTATTTATGCTAAGAACGCTAAAACAATAAAAAATCCAGAAAGTGAGCGAGGATGTGATATAAAGAAATGTCGGGCCTTTTTGACGAAGTTTTTTCGAACTAAATTTTCTTGAGTCTAATGTCTATCGCTATCAGTCTGCTTACTAGTATTTTGATCTTAAAGGAGTCAACAAAACTTAAACATTTTAGAGAGAAAAATGTTTGGTTCTTGAATTTTAGTAAATAGGTGCCACACGTTTGTGTGGCACTCACAAATTACACGTTTCACAATCTCTTTTCACTTCAAATGTCAAGAGATTCAAAGCTTGTAAATCAATAGGTATGACCCGTTTATTATGTTTTTAAATTAGCCATTAGTTTAACAAAAGTGTCACTTTTGCTGTTTTTGGGACATTTATATTATTGAAATTCGTGTTTAAATATTAGTTATAAAGTATCCAAAGCCAATTTACTTCAAAAGTAGATTTATTTAATTTTTTAAAATCTTTTAAGATCTTTTGCATTCAACAGAAAACCAATTATGAAAAAACTAGAACTTGCTAATTTCTTGCAAAAAGTCTGTTTAAAAATATTTCATATATTTTAAGATTTAAAAATGTACCTGCAAAATAAGTTTTTCTCAAAAATTTAAATGCCATTTTATTTTTCAAAAAATCTAGATTAACTTTTTTTTAAATCATTTTAAATTTTAAATTTTGTCTTAAAAATAGTTTGGTAAGCACTAAATAAAGAGCTTATAAACACATGTACATTTCGTCAACCAAAATTAATATTAAATACATTTTTCATCATAAAAATCATCATCAATTTGACCATTTGATTATCAAAAAGTGCACAGAAAGAGAAGATTATTGAAATCGGTCCATTAGTTTTTGAGAAGATTTAAAAACAAAATAAAGGTTTTTGAAAGGTACCCTTTTGGAGTAATACCAAAAAATGTTTTTCTTGTAGAAAGAACCCAAATTAAGAACACAAAATTTAGAGAAAGTTTTAGAAAAATCACATGTTTTAACCAAAAAATTTGTATGGGACTGCTGTTATTTTTCGTATTATCTAATAAAATGGAAAAAAACTTATCAGCTTAAAACCTTAATTTCAATCAACACAATTGTTTGGATTGTAGGAGCCAGGAATGACATACAGACGGTCGGAATCGGGGTACCCACTTTTTTCGACGTAATGTCATATTTGTTTAAAAGGTCTAGTTCGAAATATGTTGATATGTCGCAAATAAAATTCTTTCTTAAATCGCACATCGCGAATGTGGAATGCTTTGGCCAAATCTGTTTTTCCCTCCCATTTTGATGTTCACTTTAAGACCAATGTGCACCGGTATCTCCTTTTAAATCCTTTTCTATTTTCCTACTGCTCGCACTGTGTTAAAATATAAACACATAAAGGGTACTAATAACCCCTTCACTATTAATGTGTGTCAAAAAAATGTAATAATAATATTGAAGGCTAGTTAAAGGCAACTTAATATAAAATTGATGATCTCTTATTCAAAGTTTCTTCTTAAGAGGCTGAATATTTGCCGTTTTTCTTAGAAACAATTTTCATGAAAATAATTTATAGCATTACTAAAGTTTTTTCAAATTCTAAATTTTGTGAAAACAAAAATTTTAGTTGTTTTTAACAGCAAACCACTTTTTGGCGAATGCCGTTAAATTACTAATAAATCTATAGACTAAATCTTTACTTATACAACTTAATTGTATAAGCTTTATGGCTCATATGACCCCCCCCTGGATCGTCAGTTGGTCAAAAGTTAATGAATTTGTGCTGCGTTTTTGGGTAAGGCTGAATTTCCGATTCATATTAAGTTCTTGGTCCAGTCCTCAGTTAAAAGTAGTACTTTTAGTAACAAAGTTTAAAGAAGTACGAGCAAAATACAAACTTTGTTTTGATACACAAAAAATGAATAATTTATAATATAATAGGGGTCATATCCATTAACGCAATACGATTAGTTCTGAATTGAAGGAAATTCCTACGAAAAAGCAAACAAATTATCTCCCAGTGGGGGTCATGACCCCTACGACACCCCCCCCCCCCTGGATCCACCATTGTGTACCACTTACCACCCCTTGTGGAACAATCACATAAATGCCACAATATTTTTGGGTTTTCAAGGGCGATACAAGAATTTTTTTCCCCCTCTGGTGTAGGTGTTATCTACAAGACTTACATATATACGTCCAAAACTTGAGTATAACTCCCATACCTAGGGTGGTGCTCCTGCAACTTACTTAGGCCTCTTAGACACTATTGAACATAGAACATTTATATTGATTTGTGATAATACCATCATAGGTATATTTACATCGCTTAAACATCGTCGTAAAGTTTTTTGTCTCAACCTTTTTTACCGTTATTTTAACGGTGTATGCTCTAGAGAAATATCCAGCTGTATTCCTGCCCCTAAAACAGTTCAACCGTAATACTCGAACTTCTAGCAATGCTCATCAGTACACCCTCGAGCCCAACTTCTTCGTACTGTCAAGTACAGAGATTCGTTCTTAAGCCGTACTACGCGAATGTTTAACGCCTTAACACACTATGTCTTCTAACTCAAAACCAATGTGCACCGACACCTCTCTTCTTTTCCTAGTGCTCACACTGTTTCTTTACGTAATAAGGGTAGTAACTTCTCATTGAGTGTGTACTTATTTAAAAAAAAGCAAGTTGGTTAGTTTTTTATTGTCATACATTTTAAGAGTGGAACTTTACTTATTAACCTCTGCCTTCAGTTCATCGTGTAAAAACTGCAAAAAACTTATCTGCAAATTCATCAAGACTTGTTTTTTGTTTCGTAAAAAAATATCACTTATTCCTTTTCCAACTTGATAAGGAAAACATTAAATGGAATTTACAGCTTTCAGTCAAATGAAAAAACATGATCAGCTGTCATTTTGACATTAGTGGGTTTGACTTGATAATAAAGTATATTTTTTCTCAACCAACTTTCTAATAAAGTTGCTCTTATATGTAAGACAATTCTTTAACAGCTAGTCAGTCAGAAACTAAAAACTTGACTACCTTCAAGTCCCTTATGTCGTCTTAACCTGCCTAATGGTTGTGAGATGTAACAAGTCACTAGGCTCTATTCTCCTACGAGCTGTTGCGCTCCAACATCTTTGTATTTATAAAGGTATTCAAACCAAGGTAGACGTATTGAAAAATGTAAAGATCGCCCAAATTAAGCTAATTTTTCAAAAATCGAAAAGACTACATTGCAATTCTTCTTGAGGTCGATAATTCTTTAAATTTACATGTCAATCGATAGACTTTTAGGTGCACAAGCACAACACCTTCAGCTTTTCCTTTATTTCAGTAATTGGTCTAATTTATCTTCCCAATTATCATATTCATAGTTTTCAGGGACAGACACAAATTAAAATTAAAAAACTACTATGGCAACCTTTTTCAAGCCGAGCCTCCTTCATTCTCATTTTTTTTCTTTTGGATTCGGCTTTAGCTTCTGTCCTTTGTGGGTACTTAATTTTGGATGTGTGTGTGTGTGTGGGGCTTATCTAAAGTTTATGTTTATCCCCAACTCCGACCTCTTTTTACCTTCCTCTTCCACCTAAACAAAACTTAACGAAAAATATACCAACAAAAAAATGATAAAAGCACTTTACCAAATAAACATCATTACAATTAAAATCCAATTGGAATGAGAAAAAAAATGTGTATATGTGTGTGAATAATGTGGGTGTGTTGCTTGTGCTTCGGTCGAACTTCTCTCTTCACTGTAGTTATAAAAGTCTCTTGAATTTTCTCATATTTAGTTTACAGAATTCGGCCACATAGAGTGGACGTGCGTCGCCCGGTCCCGGAGATAAATCTCCCAGTAAAACAAAAACAAATCACTGCCTTTTTTCTAAGGACTTAATTATAATAATTATATACAAATATTATACCGTAGTAATCCTTATATTATAACCTCCAACCAACACTGTCTACATGTTAATAATAATATATACCTATATACATTTTAAACCGTTACATCAAAAACAAAATAAATAATTATATAAATTTAACAAATTTAATACAACCTACGAATATTTATACCGATTTACATATATATCCAACCAAACATATAACATCGTAACGTATCGTAATGTAATAAATAAATAAATAAGCAGTTTTTCATCTCAATATCGTAAATATCGAATATTTTAAAACAAACAAAATAATCCAAATCTCGTATTTTCCGTATGTCTGTCTGACTGCCTTGCCAGCCAACAAAAATAAAAATACAAATTGTGTTCAATCAAAATAAATTAAACAAAAATAAATCGATGTCGTCGAATTAAGGAAAACGAAAAAAAAAAGAAAATTTTTGATACTAAACTAGAATCTAGATACACAAGAAGAAAATCCATCTTATAGAAGAAAAGCAGCAGAAAAAGAAATAAAAATAAAAAATCGAATTCGATTTAATTCGAGTTGCACTTTACAGTTTACACGCGTTATATCGTATACGATATTGTGCTTACAATTAATATTTTTACCCACAATACCCACCCCACTTGTGTGAGATTGTGTTGTGTTTGTGTGTCTTTCTTTTATATTATTATTGTAAAGTGTCGAACGTCGACTCTCTTTTTTATCATACGAAGAGAGCTAAAGAGAGTCTTTAGATTGTTATTTGAGAAAAAGAAATAACTTTGAAAGAGTGTTTCGGAGAAATAACAAAGTGTCAAAAATAAAAAGAGAAACTTGAATACACAAAATTTTAACGAAACAATTTTCTCGTCCGTATACAGTTTCGTTAAGTTAGTGTTTTTTTATAATATTTGTGAGTATTTGTGCCGTTCTTCGTCGTCCCGTATAATCGTCGTGCATCCATACATATAAAATAAATTTATTCTTTTACGGTATTCTTTTGTGTTTTCGTGCTTTGCTTTGGCTATGCGCATCGCGCTAGCGCTAGAGCTTCTATCTACATAGCTATCAACTATCATCAAGGTGCATGATTTATCGTCATGCTTGCTACCAGCTCGGTTCTTTCCCCTCTTCATTCTCTTTACCATCGTTCTTCGATTTCGTCGTCCCTGTCGTTGCTATCATGCTGTTTAGCGGGGTTTATGTAATAAAAATAATGAATAAATAATGCAATAAGCAGAGCGACAAAGAAGTAGAAACAAAAAAAAAAAAACAAAAATAATTTAAAGCAGAGACAAAGAAATACACTTTTTGTGTGTGAAGTTAAAGTTGAATACTTATGGATGGATGTGTTTGTGTTTAGATAGAAAGAGATAGAGAAGAGAGAGAAAGGGAGAAGAGAGAAAAATTAACAAACAATCTTCATTTCTTCAAACTTCAGCCTTCACTACACTTCTGGATCGGGTTCTGGTTCTGATTCTGGATTTGAATTGAAATTGGATTTTATATTCTACTACTCCTGTGTACAACATTTATTACACGTGTGGATTTTGTTTTTATTTATGAAGGTTTGTATTTACTTTTTATTCTTTCTAATTTTAATTTGAAGTCTTTAAGCACAAGGGAGGGTTTTGTTATTAATTATTTAAGGGGAAGACTCATTTATTATTTGTTTGGATTTAAAATCTCAAATTGACAAATATTTTGTGGGTCTTGAACTTAGGTAGGCACATTATATCGTCGTCGTTCTATTAAAACTCCCTAAGTCCATATTTTGTGATTCGAGATATTTGCATTAAAAGTTTGAAATCAACATGCAAATTAATGGATTTTGGGAGTTTTAATTCTTTATAATTTAAAAATTGTGCATCGTTAAGCTTAGGGAGTTTTGAAAAAATATAAATTTTGTCATTTGCATGAACTTAGTGTATTTATTTCATTTTTGCGGAAAATGGACTTAGTGAGTTTTCAAAGAACGACGACAATATCCTCGTCAAGTAAGGAAGATTATTACACTTGATATTTCAAAGGCATTTGGCACATTTTAGTATCAAGGAATCTCTTCTTTGTTGGGTTAGAAACTACCTTTCAAATCTGATATCCACAAAAGAAATTCTGGTCCTGGTGTGCCTTAGAGCTCCAATTTGTCTCCGACACTCTTCCTTATTTTTATAAATGCCTTTTGTCTGAAACTTTTAACCCACTGATGACAGTACCTTTAGCTTTTTAAATTCTTTTTTAGACGTTTGTCCTTGTTCTTCGGATGTAAGGTGCCAATGGCAACACATGATAATCGCATTAAATTCTTATCTTGACAGCATTGTCTAATTGGAAATACAAAATCGTGTAGAATTTAATGCTGTCTATTGTCGCAAAAGCGTAACCCTCTCCTAATATCACTACCCATGGGTGGTACCTGCATCGAGGAGACTGGAAAGTTTTTTTTTTATTTTATCAAAATCTTAAAGGTAGACAAAAATTCTTAAAAAAACTAGCCTAAATTTCAAAAACTAAAAAAATATCTTACTGGCCCTATGCGGGTGCTCGAAGTTAATGCATTAGCTTATAACTACTGCCTTTCGGCCTAAGAACAATTTTAATACTATATAACAAGAACTTAATCTAAAATCTATCATTATTTTTTATTTTATATAAAATATTTATTTTATATAAAACTTAAAACCAAGACCAAGACAACTTTAAATGACCAAAACTGGTTCTTCTGCCTCACCCTATCTCTTCGGTCAATATCGGAAACAGTCCTACTCAACCGAAAGCACTCGGCTCCATCCAGTGCGAGGAGTTCTCGACTGTAAAGGAGTCGCCTATCTACAGTTTTACGGCTGACGTGGTAGACTAGCGGAACCGCTTCCCTATCCTGTATCAGCCCTCGATTATCTAAATAAAGAAAAGCTTTGGGCGGAATGTTGCCACTTAAACGTTCACTTTTGTAGTACTCATTGTTCGGATAGTAAGTCCCAAAAATTAAGCTGTTAGTCGAAGACATCGCTCTCGCAATGTGACCCGTACCAAGCTTCAGCAAGAAATTATCTATTCTGTCTTTGTTGTATAAAACCTGGTTGGAATAATAATGTTTGTACTCCGACTCTGGTGTTCTGTGTAGTCCAAGGCAACGTCGTCGCAGACATTGTCTCTCAAACACCCGAATCTTTTTCATTTTGGATGGATCGTCGGCGGGATAAGGGCCATGTAGCAAATCACCTTCACCCTGCTGTCAATACGGCTGCTAAAAAAACAACCGTTTTGTAAGGGCAAAGGCTCCCCTAGCTATGGCCAGAGCATCACTTATATGTCTGTCGAAATACAAGTACTGAGTCAACCAGATGCCAAGGTACTTTACTACACTTTTATTCGCCAGGGGCTGTTCGATTTGGTCCAACGATGACTAGATTTTTCCAGTTCTTTCTCGTATCCCTAGAGGCTACTTCCAGTCATAGCAATATTGCTGAATCTTGTCGAAGTCACCCTTCAAAAGTGTCATGATAACCTCAATTTATGGGGCTCAATTTTTGTCGTCGGCGTACGCTATTGCCTGAGTCAGACTTGCTATCAGATCACTGGTGTAAATGCTGAATAAAATCGGCGAGTTAACCGCTTTCTGTTGAAGACCATTTTTAATATAAAATATTTTAGTAGATGTTACATTGTCAATTTCGACAATAAACCGTCTACCAGACTGGAAAGCTTTTAGTTGTAGGTATGTGCATCACAACCCACTTGTGAAGGGATCACATATTCAACATCGCAAGTCGAGTGTTTAGGTTTTATCCGACATTGCAAGAAACTATAATTTAGAAGGCTTTTATTCGTCCAAAAATTGGGGCTCGTGCAATATTAACGTACTTTAGTCTTTTGGAAAGAATTGAAAAAAAGATCTTTGGAAATGATAAGCGATCGCTATATTAAAAATAAATCCATTGGGTAGCGCAACAGTCCGTTGAGAACTAGGGCCTTGTGACTTACAACTCTCAACCATTCCTGAATTACTCTTGGAGAAATTGTCAATTCCTCGCAAGAGGCAGTACCCGTGAAAAAGACTTTAGATCGTTATATTAGTGAGACATTTTCTTCTCTTCAACGCCGTCGTAAGGTTTCATGCCTATCAATGTTTTATCGATATTTTCGACAGCAAAGCTCTAGTGAAATAGCAAGTTCTATTCCTCCCCTCACGAAAATTCAATCGTAATGTCCGTATTTCTAGGAATGCTCATCAGTTTACCCTTTAGACCAATTTCGGACGTACACTACCGGTCAAAAGTTTGAGACCACCTCTGAAATTTGAGAAATATCGAGTTTTAACCCCTAAACTGAAGTTTTAGGAAAAACGTGAAAAAGGTGAAGAGCATGTCTAGTTTTAAATGATAGAAAAATGTAAACTAGTTTTGTACTAAACATAAATTATTTATTTAAAAAACCAATAAAGGCTGTAAATTGAGTTTTCATCAAAAAACCCTCCTTTAAATTCAATAATTTCTTTTTTACAATTCTGGCAATCTTCTTACAAGGTTTTGTATTTTTTCTTGTGAAATATTATTCCAGCAATTTTGTTGAGTTTCCCAAAGAACAGATTCCGATGTTATGTGGTGATTCCGGATATTTCTGTCAAGCTCTTCCCATAAGAGCTCAATGGGGTTAATATCTGGAGACTGCGGTGGCCATACCATTACTTTTAGAATTTCCTCTTTTTTTTTTGTTTCAGGTATCCCAGGAAAAGTTTTGAAGTGTCTTTCGGGTCATTGTCTTGATGGAATACAAAACCTTTACCGATTAATCGGAGTCCAGATACCAAAACGTGGTCTTCCAATATCGTTTTATAGACTTCTTTATCCATTCTTCCGATCACTCGTGTTAGATCTCCTACTCCATCGAAGGAAAAACATCCCCACACCATGCTTTACAGTTGGGACCAAACAGTCTGGTAGCATCTTCTGTTCAGCACTGCGCCTGACGTACACTCTGCCATTTGAGCCAAATATCTCAAACTTGTACTCATCGCTCCATAAGACTCTGTTGAAGTCTTCATCTGTCCAATCCTTATGGTTTTTGGCCCATTCCAACCGTTTGATCTTGTTTTGGGGCCGTAGAAGTGGTTTCTGCACTGCAACGCGCCCAAAAAGTCCAGCATGCCTTAGCCTTCGTTGTGTCGTTGATACAGATAATGGTTCTTCCCAGATTTTATTGATCTTGGCGCGTATTTCTGGTGCTGTTTTCTTTCTACAACGCTTGCTTATGGTGATGATATCGTAACTATAGGTCGTCCTGACCTCGGTTTATCCTTAAACCCACCGGTACTAGAGTAACGCTGTATTGTATGATGCTGTGAACTGCTCATTTGGATATCTTCAGTTTTGTGAGCTTAGGAGGAAGCCTCAAGATTCATGTGGTATCACAATGGGCCATTAAACTGGCCTAAGTGTGTCCGTTTCCATCTTGGACAGCCACTATAACCTAACCTAACCTAAGGGGTTAACTATAGGGATTCTTTTTTTAGCCGCACTACACGAATGTGGAATGATTTCATGGGCTCAATATTTACCACTCATTACAATGTTACGTTATTCTGTCCTTCCTTCCTAATTACTTGCACCCATTAAAGGGTATTCATAATCCCCATGAAAAGTTAATGATTGCATTTTTACTAAACATTAACTAAAAAAAAGTTAGCAACAATGTTATGCAATTTATTGAATATCTATTTTTGTTCCCGAGATTTTTAGTCGACATTTTTTTTACCAAATTTTAAAAGTTTTTGTATTTTCTTTTATACAAAAATACAAATTTGAGATTCCATTTTTCTAACACCATAACATTACCTTAACAACAAAATTTAGCATAGAATGAAATCATTTTGGAGTCGATATCGATATCGAGAATCGAATGTCAATTTTTTCCAATTTTTGTAGAAAAATCTGACCTTGATTTTTATAAAAATTTACTAAAACTTGAAAACAACATTTTTTATAAGATGAAATTTGTTCGAAGCCAATATGTTTACTTGAAAGCCCTTTCGGCACTTTTCTGTTTTATTATCTGTGTAACAAAATTTATTTGAAGTCAATATCTCTCCAAGTTCTTAAGATATGGACGACGAAAAAGCTTTCCGGACTATTGGGCAGGTTCAGACTTGAAGGGTAAGCAAGTTTTTAGTATATTATTGGCTAGCTGCCAAAAAATCTCCTTACCATTAAGGGAACTTTATTGGAAAGCTGACTGGGAAGTTAGTAAAGAAAAATCGACCTTACTGTCTAGTTTTTTTTTTTATTCAAGTGAAAGCTGAACTTTATAAATCGGGGATTTAAATAAATAGCATTTGGTGGCGCAACAGTCCGTAAAGAACCAGGGCCTAGTGACTTATAACTCTCAACCATTCCTGTGTGCGAGTAATGTTGTCAGGAATGGAGGGGACCTACTGGTTATGTGCCGAATCCAAACGTCTAGTTTGAGAAAGCACTTTTCTTGACAAGAATTACTCTTAGAAGATTTGTCAATTCCTCACAAGAGGCAGTAACCTTGAATCGCATTGATCGAACCCAAGAACTCTGCCAAGACAGTCCAACGCACTAACCATCATGTCAAGGTACCACGGAAACAATGATATCTGAGTAAAAAAAGATAGACCTTTGACTAGTAGACGAATTTTAGAATGATGATGACAGTTGAAAGTATTGGTTGATTTTTTGTTTGGCATAGTCAAGGAAACAACATCAAAAGTCCTATTCCTGTGAACAATTTAGCTTGTTCCGTCAAGATCGTAATTTCATGAGTATGACTATAAAAGTAAATTAAATTTCAAGTGTGATGTTTTGGTCCCTTATGCAACGTGATATTTCGAAATTAAAAAGGTGTATGTATCTACATACTAGATACCAACCATATATGAAGTCTTCTCAGAACCGATCACCCTTAAAATCTTTTCTAGATAAATAAGATGTAAATTTTAAAATAACAATTTCTTCAAGTGTTGTGTGCCCTTTAATTTAATATGGTTCACTTATTATGTCCGTAACGCACAATTGATTAACCTTTCAATACATATGTATGTATTTACTACTTAGATACTTTCGTTGATATGTCCACCTCTTTGCATATACCTATGTAGGTATTTACATTTGCTGAATTTAAAGAAGTTAGGGTAGAAAATAAGATAAAATGATGGCTTCTAAGGAATATCACGTAGGAATTCGTATTTGGAATAGATTTCCAAACTCATTTCTCTTTATTGACATGATCATTTAGCCAAAAACTTAGGTTGGGTTTCACGGGGTGATGCCACTGATCCCCGAAAACATCTCACTTGGATCACTATAGATCCATTATTCTCCCCAGTAAATGGTAAGGGTTTGGTAACTGAACTATCCTGATGGTCGAAAACGTATTTTTCTAGTATCGTCGTTCTTCTTATAGCTAAGCTAGGTGTCCTCTTCCGTTTCTTCGTCCTTGCACCCTCTAAATAGATTAAATGAGCTGATACGGAAAATCCGATACATGATTCGTTTGTATGACCCTGTTTTCCATCCATTTCTCCCTAGCAGGGATTTCTGGAAGAGCTCCTAGGTTATAATAAAGTTTTTCAAGTGATTACACTGTATTGGACGTAGTGCGCTTTTAGCGCCAGTTCTTTTGGGACGCAGAAACCGATGTTTTGAAATTAAGAAAGTTAATGGTTTGAAAATATTAGTTTCAATCAGGAATGTAAAGGATATTTTTTAATCGTGGGGTTTTTTAAAAAAATAAAACGCTTAGCTTTATTATAAAGAAAAGGGTTAGCCATTATGTTTTAACTGGCGAATAAATTTCAGCTGAGAGGTCCAATTTTCTACGATTTCTTGCAGCAATTCATAATAAAGTTAAATAAACAGAAATGGACCAAAGTGACTCCCTTGAGGTACACCAGAATATTCAATGGACTTAAGAATGTTCTTCGAATGAATCTAAACAAAAAGTAGAGAATTTTAATAAATTAGTTCATTATGAAATAGAAAACCAAACTGAGCATAAATAAAAGTGACAGCTGTCAAAAAGACTAACTCTTAAAAAAGCTGTGCTAAATGAAAACTACACGTCTTAAAAAATACTCGTTATTTTTGAGATGATGTAAAGATGCAATTGACTTGAAAATGTTTTTCGAATGAATTTAAACAAAAAGTAGAAAATTGTAATAAATTAGTTCATTATGAAATCGTAAATTAAAATAAAAGAATTAAAAGTGGCAGCTGTCAAAAAAGACCAACTCCTAAAAAAGCATTGCCAAATTGAAAACTACACGTCTTAAAAAATACTCGTTATTTTTTTAGAAGATGTTAAGATGCAATTAACTTGAGAATGTTCTTCGAATGAATCTAAATAAAAGTAGAGAATTGTAATAAATTAGTTCATTCTTAAATGGATAACCAAACTGAGCATAAATCCACTGACAGCTGTCAAAAAGACCAACTCCTATAAAAAGCATTGCTAAATTAAAAACTACACGTCTTAAAAAATACTCGTTATTTTTGAGATGATGTGAAGATGCAATTGACTTGAGAATGTTTTTCGATTGAATCCAAACAAAAATTGGAGAATTGTAATAAATTAGTTCATTACGAAATGGAAAATCAACTGACAGCTGTCAACAAGACCAACTCCTAAAAAAAGCATTGCCAAATTGAAAACTACACGTCTTAAAAAATACTCGTTATTTTTGAGATGATGTAGAGATGCAATTGACTTGAGAATGTTCTTCGAATGCATCCAAACAAAAAGTAGAGAATTGCAATAAACTAGTTCATTATGAAATAGAAAACCAAACTGAGCATAAATAAAAGTGACAGCTGTCAAAAAGACCAACTCTTAAAAAAAGCGTTGCCAAATTGAAAACTACACGTCTTAAAAAATACTCGTTATTTTCGAGATGATGTAAAGATGCAATTGACTTGAGAATGTTCTTCGAATGAATCTAAACAAAAAGTAGAGAATTGTACTAAATTAGTTCATTAAGAAATGGATAACCAAACTGAACATAAATAAAAGTGACAGCTGTCAAAAAGACCAACTCTTAAAAAAGCGTTGCCAAACTGAAAACTACACGTCTTAAAAAATACTCGTTATTTTTGAGATGATGTAAAGATGCAATCGACTTGAGAATGTTTTTCGAATGAATCTAAACAACAATTAGAGAATTTTAATAAATTAGTTCATTATGAAATGGAAAACCAAACTGAGCATAAATAAAATGACATCTATCAAAAAGACCAACTCCTAAAAAGGCGTTGCCAAGTTGAAAACTACACGTCTTTAAAAAATACTCGTTATTTTTGAGATGATGTAAAGATGCAATTGACTTGAGAATGTTCTTCGAATGAATCTAAACAAAAATGTAGAGAATTTTAATAAATTAGTTCATTATGAAATCGTAAACTAAAATAAATGAAATAAAAGTGACAGCTGCCAAAAAAACCAACTCCTAAAAAAGCGTTGCCAAATTGAAAACTAAACGTCTTAAAAAATACTCGTTATTTTTAGAATGATGTTATCATTAAAGCACATAATTCATTCCATTTCACTAAATTTTAATGAAGAAGTTTCCTATGGAAGGCAACCCTTTACACGAGATTCCAATAATTGAAGTTTTCAATACAGTTTTTCAAGGACACATTTTAAGTTTAAATTTTAAAATCTCAAACCACAAAATATCACCCTAAATCTTTTAACTAAAACTCTTAGGCTCTGTAGGTATTATTTTTATTTCATATAGAAGAAGTTCTCACGAATTGTTGAATTTCCTTTCGCTTAAGTACAATGTTGCGTGACGAAACGATTAAAAAATCAACCACAAGCTTCCTGCTAAACGCGGGAAAAACATATCTATCTACATTCATAGTTTCTATACAAATTAAGACCACTAACCTACTTTTTTTTTATAAATATATATACAACCACTAAACCATGCACTTTGCCATTGATAAAAATTTACGATTTAGAGTGAGTGTACATAAATGACGTCGTAATAATAATTGTCGGCTTTAAAGGCCGAGAGGCAATGGCGCTCGTCGTTAAGACTCATCTGCATAATGCCACACCTCTACTTGTGCTACAATAATAGCAAATTTAATTAAGTCGATAAGAATTTAAGTTTGCCTAAGTCCTTTAAAGGTGCGTTTTTTTGGAAATAGAAATCCTTCATTTTTGAAGGTATATAGGAATAAGCTAAACTTGCCCTATTTACATGAGTAGAGTTGCCACATAAATATTTATACAAAACGCATTGTTAGCAAAAAAAAAAAAAGTATGCAACAAATATTGCAATGCAAAAATATAGAAGTTTCTACAAACCTATCTATAAAGTTTTGTTTTCGACGTTGTTGTTGTTGTTGTTGTTTGCTTGTTTTATTTTGTCGGTATGGTAGTTGTGTTTACTTATTTCGATGGAAAACTGGGTCAACCATATTATACCTTCACTGTACTGTACATAGAGCAAACTTATCGTCCAATGAGTTGGGTTGGGAAGCACAAGTATTGGGATGGGAAGGGAAGGTATGGGTGGGTTGGGTAGCTGGGTATAGGTTGGTACATCTCTTCAATGTTGAACGAGCTTATCACTTGACTCGCACTCTTTACCCCTTTGGAACTCATGCCACCCACTTTGAAGGAAATCCAAACTACGATTGCGAATGCAGCAGAAGCGACAAGCCCCAGCAACAACAACAACAAGATACCATCACACCAACCGGCAAACTACTTTGGTTTTTTAATGATTTTTCTTTTCAATGTTTTTTGTTTAAAGTTTTTTTTATTTTATTTTTCTGTTTGTGTTTTCCAATTCAACTTTTTGAAAATTGGAACGCAGCAGAAGCAGCAACCAGCCTCAAGAACTACAGTGAATCGCAATAATTGTGCCCATAGAGAGGGAGAGAGAGAGATAGAGTGAATGGGTGAGTGAGTAAGTGAAAGAGAGAGGAAGCAAAAGCAACGAAAAAATTGTTTTAATTGCATGTGACCTACTTTTTCAAATGGTTGCCTTCGACTTGTCGCTAGCTGTTGCTATAGCTTAGCTAGCTAACGTTGCTAGCGAGTCTTCGTCATATATAAGTCTATGGTTGTGTTTTTGTAATTTGTGAGTACTTTTCTTTAACAGGGTGTGTTGAAATCTTCTTCTTAGAAGATTGAGATCGATTGCAGATTGAACTTATGCAATATAAGATAGAGATAAGAGTTATTGGTTCAATCAGAGCTGAGGAAGATCGTTAAGAAACGAAGACTTTTCTATGTTTTCCTTCAAAGCTTAGATTTGACAGATATGTATGCAATTAAATGTCAGTCAGTCAGTTCGTAATTCTACCTATTTACTATGTTTGACACACCCTGTAGGTATAAAGTTTTATGTCAATTTCGAAATAGTATTTACAAGTTATCTGAAAAACTATATATATACTGTATACTGTAATTGTTTCCTCTCTAATTTTACTCGCATGAAAAAACAAGTATTTCAACTCGGAGGGTGTTGCCTGTCCCAACCCCTCACATAATATTCCTTATGTAATATTCACAAGTGTCAACTGGAACTGTCAACAGAAAAACTATGCATGTTTTTTATTTCAAAAACCTTGAAAGGTATATAGTACATAGTTCTTATGTATACATAAGTTATGTTTTTGGCGTTCCCGGTTGTTGTTACATTCTTACTTTTCTATTTTGGACGTGTTGTATGAATGTGAATGCGGTGTGGCGCCACATAGTACCTAACTATCTACTAAACTTAAATGGTGTATACGGGACCAACTATACGTTGGGTTCTAATATTTCTATTCGAATCAGTCAGTCAGTTGAATTGTTGAATAGTTGAATCTTGAAGAATTTGAATTTGATTCATGATGATGTTGTCCAGTTTTTGTAGGCAAAAGAAGATTGAATTTAATTTGATTTAATTGAAAGAAAATTGTAATTGGAAAATGAAGAATTGGAGAACTCATTGAAGCAGGCTTAATTGAAGACTGATGTAGTTATGTTTTCCAATTAGGCTTTTAATACGAAAAAGTAAATCTTCAAGATATTCGAGTATCCGGGTACACACATTGATGAGACAATTGAGGTATGAGCTATCTTGGAAGGTCTTTTTATCTTATTAACGCCTATCAGTGTGGTAGTACCCGTAGCATGATGGTTAGTGCGTTGGACTGTCATGCCAGAGGTCTTGGGTTCGATTCCTGCCTATGCTATCTAAAGTCTTTTCACGGGTACTGCCTCTTGCGAGGAATTGACAAATTCTCCAAGTAAAACTCTTGTAATGAAAAAGTGTTTTCTCAAAATTAGCCGTTCGGATTCGACATATAAACTGTAGGTCCCCTCCATTCCTGACAACATTACTCGCATACAGAAATGGTTGAAAGTTGTAAGTCACTAGGCCCTAGTTCTTAACGGACAGTTGCGCCACCCAATTCATTCAACGCCTATCAGTGTATCTGAATAGTAAAATGATATCTGATCTGAAAATACAGGGATTCAGTACAAGGAAGATAGGATGTTTGCCTCTCACTCTGATTGGCTTGGATAAATGTGTTTCTTTTTGAAGCTCTGACAGAATTTTGTTCTCAAAAGCTTGAAAACCCAAAAGCTCGTTAAAAAAATTGAACGAATAAGCTTTTTGCTTGCAATTGAGAGTGATACTGGTAACTCTGTTGAATGTACAACTTTTTGCGAAGAATTTAACTAACAATTCTTTAAGAAAATACATTTTGAAAAATTGTAAACTTTAAGAAAAAATCAGATCATATTTCCAGTTAACTTAACTTACAAGAACCTTTCATTCATGATAAAACTGTTGATTTCTGTAACGCTTTCGAAACACATTTTCGTGCGTCATTTGTTAATAGCTCTGAAGAAGTTGATGAAGTATATTTTCATAATCTTGATTCCTTTGCGCAAACTCGCTGTAGTTACATCCCTGTGCTACAGAGTACGGTCCTTGATCTTTTATCCGCCCTGAATGATGACTGCTCACCTGATCCCGATAATATTTAACCGAAGTATTAAAAAAGTGAAATCAAACTTTCCCTAAATACAGGTAAAAGTCATTTTGTACACCAATTTTCAGAAAAGGTAAGAAGGCGAAACAGGAACTTATTACATAGTTACTTAAACTTGGACTTTCTAGTTCTTCCTTTAATGCTAATGAACTTGACAACAAAGTCAATGACCTCAACTCAGCTATGAACATAAGAAGAAAGGGGAAACCAACAAATGTTATGATTCGGAGCTTGACTCGTTCAGGAAAGAATGCAGGAAACTCTTCAACTGAGCCAAAGCCGCAAGACTAGCCTCTCACTGGGATTCTTACAAAGAATTCCTAAGAATTTACTAGAGGAAAATCTAAGCGATCTTCTTGTCTATCCTTCTGTGGCACGATAGAAGAAACTTCTGAAGCCTCTAGGTTACGGAAAATTTTTCAACTAGTCCAGCTATGCCAAGCTGCTTGAAAAATGCAGAAATGAATCGCTGAACTTACTATTGGTTACTCACTTTCTCTTACAGAAACTTGAAACAATTATATACGTTCAAGTTCAAATACGACATATCCACAAGGTCTGATCACAAGGGATAAGCTACAATGGGCTCTCAACAGCTTCAAACCATTTAAATCTGCAGGACCAAATTAAATAATATCAGCCGAGTTACAAAAGACTTCTGACATAATTGCACCAATCCTTGAGGCAATTTTTACCAGCTGTCTTTACTTGGGCCATGTTTCCTCGGAATTGAGAGAAGTTAAAATTGTTTTTATACCCAAGGCAGGTAAATGATCGCAAGTTAATCCTAAAGTTCTACGAACTATTAGTCTATCATTATTCCTTCTTAAGACCTTGGAAAGATTGATTGATATGCATTTAAGGGCAAGTATCGATACAAGACTTCTGTCTTCGTCTCAACATGCCTACTGTAAAGGTAAATCGGTGGAAACAGCGTTACACACTTTAAGTACGCACCGTCGAATATTCCCTCCTTTAATAACGTGGACACATCTGCACTAACATCTCAAAATGTTAAGCTTACTAGCAGAATAATAAACTCAAAACTAAGCAACTCTTCTGGCAGACGATTCGTTAGTAGAAGGACACCGCAAGGTGGTGTTCTATCCCTTCTCTTCTGGAACCTAGTGGTGAATGAAATCCTAACTAGTCTGGATACGGTTGGTTTCAGAGCCTATGCGGACGGCGTTGCTATAGCAGTTTCAGAAAAGCATCTTAGCATCCTAAAAGAACTCTTACAAAATGCCGTGGACAGACTAATACTTTGGGCTGATCGGTGTGGACTGAGTGTTAACCCACACAAAACCGATTTAGTCTTATTTTCGAGGAGATACAAAATTCTATACCTATCGCTACTTGTAAATTGTTGCTAATGCAAGACGCTATGAAGAAAGCAAACACCAGGTGGAACCACGTGTCAGGTCACAAAGAAAAAAATCTGGCCAGCACTAGATTTAGAACGTTCAAGGCGCTTGCTATCTCTAAGCAGATCGCATATAAGCTTGATAATAGGTATCATAACCGGATACTGTCTAATAGGAAAGCACGCCACGCGACTATGCGTATTATCAAATGACTTGCAGAAGCTGTATAGACGAAGAAGAGGAGGAAACAATACTTCATCTCCTGTGTACATGCCCTGCTCTGGCTCAAAAACGCAAGGATTACCTAGGAGAATTCCTCTTTAACGATCTAAATCATATCAGCATAATCAGCCACTCACGTTTCGTAAAGGACTCAAACTGGTTCCATTAAGCTTAGGAAGAAGCCTCGAGATTCATGTGGTATCAGAATAGGCCATTGAACTCTCCTAAGTGTGTCCGTTTCCATCTTGGACAGCCACTTTAACCGAACCTTATTGGTTTATTATTAGTGGTGGCTTTTGAAACTGCAACCATTTTTTTAACATCTGCCCAAAGGTTCTCTATTGGGTCGAGGTCAGGTGATTGGGGAGGCCGCCAGTCCAAAACAGAAACATTACTGACCCATAAACCACTCCTTAGCTTTCTTTTTTGGTGTAATTTGAGAAGGCCCATCTGATTGACATTTACTCCTCTGCGTAAGGCAGCGTGATTCCCTGAAGAATGTCAACGTTATTCGGTGTATGGAACCTATACCATGGTATGAGAAGGAACCCCATACCATAATGCTAGACCATGTAAAGGGGGATTTTTTAGCTATTATCTTTTTGGCAATACTGGTTTAAATAGCTGACGCACGTTACGTGTTCTGTTTCACTTTCAAACATCTTCAGTTTGGTCTATAATTTAACCATGAATCGTCTTACAAATGAACAACGCTTGAAAGTTCTTGAATTTTATTATCAAAATGCGTGCTCTGTTAAGAAAGTTCATGGCGCGCTTCTTCCATTTTGTGGTCAGTTTAATGGACCCACTAAAGCGGCTAATCAAGCTATTGAGACTAAATTTCGCACCATATTTTCATTGGTGGACATTAAATCACTAACACGCTTACGTAAAGTGTGAACTGAAGATTCGTTGGCGTTCGCAGCAATTGGGCTTCTGTTACTCAACAACGTGGAAAATGTTGTGGAAGGATTAAGGTGTGATTAGGTGGCGCAACAGTCCGTTGAGAACTAGGGCATCGAACCCAAGACCTCTGGCATAACAGTCTAAAGCACTAACCATCATGCCACGGGTACTACATTAAGGTGTGATGCCTTTCAAAATACAGCTGATGCAAGTATTGAAGCCGAACGACCTACTGCAACGTAAAATTTTTGGTGAATGGGTTTTTGGAAAGTTGGCCGAAGATCCACTTTTTTACCGAAAAATTGTGTTCAGGGACAAAGCTCATTTTTTCTAAATGGGTGAATATCAGCTAGAAGCATTGCAAGAGCTACCAATGCATCCAGAATAGTCACAGTTTGGTGCGGTTTATGGGCTGGTTGCATCATTGGACCGTACTTCTTCAAAGATGCTGCGAATCGTAACGTAATTGTGAATGGTGAGTGCTACCGTGAGATGATATCCAACTTGTTTTCGCTCGAAATGCTTGACTTGTGGTTTCAAAAAGACGGTTTCACATGCCACAAAGCACTTATTAAAAGACGAGTTGGGTGAACATTTTATTTCACGTTCGGGACCGGTCAATGGGCCGCCTATATCGTGCGATTTAACGCCTTTATACTACTTTTTGTGGGGCTTTGTTTAAGGTCATGTCTATACCCGCTCCAATTGACGCATTGGAAGACAACGTTGAAGCATTTATTCGTGAGAATATCGGCCGAAAATTTGGAGAGAGCACAAAATTGGACTAAGCGGATGGGCCATTTGTGGCGCAGTCAATGTCAAAACAATGTGGACAACTAATTAGAAACACAAATTGAATTCACTTTCAAAGCAGTATCTGTATTTTTTCAAAACATATTTTTTAAACTTAAAACAATGTTTCCCAAACATAACATTACGACATTTTCGTTCCATTGATGAAATAAGCCGCCTGCACTGCTGTACGAGTATAGCCTTCCAAGCAGCTTATTATTATCTTTAATACCTTCGAAAGAACATCATTGTTGGAGTTATTTTGAGAGCAACAGCTCTTTTAACATTTTCCCAAAGATGCTTTATCGGATGTAGGTCTGCACTTGATGATGCCCATTCCAGAACTGTTATCGATTGGTCCCTAAAGAACTGTTTCGTAATTCCAGCAGTGTGCTTGGGGTGTTGTCTTGTTGAAACTTCCATATCACTGGCATGTTTTCATCGGCCCAATTCACTAATCGTTCGTTAAGAATGTCAATGTATTTAACGGCTGTGTCAGCGTTCAATCGATTCGATGGATTGGGCCAACTCCACATTACGAGACACAACCCCAAACGTTAAGCAATCGCCTTCATGCTTAATTACTGGCAAAACGTATATAGGTCTATCTATTCTAAGTCTACGTTGCCTTGCGGTTACTAATGGTTTCTTCCGAGAAACACGACCATGCAACCCAACTTCCACCAATCTTCTTCTGATTGTATCGTATCGGGACATCGAATGCAACCGAGAGTTGGCGTTGTATCTCTGTGGACCTTATTTTTGGGTCTTTTTTGGCCAGCCTACTAATTTTTCGATCTATTTGGCAGCTTGTCTTACGGGCCCGTTTTTTACGAGGTACATTTTCAGCAGTCCCGAAGTTTTGAAAATGCTTAATTGCATTGAAAACTTTCTTTACAGAACAATTCATTTGAGATGCAATTGCTCTATAGGATATTTGAAGCTTCCAAAGCTTCAAGTAATGTTTCTAATTAGTTGTCCACAGCTGTATATAAAGATTTAATGCATTTTTCTGAATTGTATGTATTTTTTTTTTAAACTTTCCTATAGCTTTTAAAAAATCACCCTATATTATGCTTTTTCGGGTTTTCATACGCACGCATTCAGCATTTGGTGGTCGTCGAACGTCACGTGAATGGCGCTGCCAAATGAAACAATTTTTCTATCATCTGTCCATAAAATATTTCGCCAATTCTGAAGGGGGTTCCTATGAACATGGGTCTTAGAAAACTAAAGTCTTTTGGTAATGTGCTTTTTTTCAAGTGTAACTTTTCTTGGGTTTCTGGCGTTGTGATGATTTCTTCTCAATATTTTTCTAAATGTTTCCACAAAAGTGGGGTAAGGCTTTCGAGCATCTTGCAATCCCAATTACCGATTTCAGGGGGTAAAACCTTTTTTCTGACGTGCCTTTCAGCGTTTTCTTCTTAATTTTTTGCTTTCGCAGAGATTTGAATAGTGTTTTGGATTTCCAAATAAGTCTTTCCCTCAAATAGAAATTGGCAAATGATTCGGCGTTTCTCTGTAGTACACAATAACCGCTACCTTGCTTAAACTGCTATTATTTTGAAAGGATATTGCCACTTACTTTGTTACACAAAACTACAGTTCGTTATGCATGATTTCAAATTCGTCCAACACTTTTTGACTTTTGACTAGTTACCTCATAGTTAATCCTTTAAGGATTCCGGGTTGGTTTTAAACTAATTTTGATAATCGTATAATCCTTCTGTTCACGTTAATTCAACAATTGTTATCTTTTGGATCCGTCTTTTCTTCCAAGAATTCAACTACTTTAAAAACAAAAGTAAGCAACATTTAAGACCGTGCCCGTAGATTTAACAAAAAAAATATAATATCATCACATCTAGAGTCCACTTTTAAAGTGTCACATGCTTACAACATTTTATTTCACACTTGACAAAGAGAAATAAAATCACAACACCAAAGTAAACCATCATCGCACATCACCATCGCCATCAGACAATTCAGGAGTTAAAACAACCAAAACCTAACTAGACATAGGTCTGGTATAGGTCAAACAATAAATACAAAAAAGACTCAAGGAATGTACCTAAGGTACATATAGGCAGGGAGGTACTATAATCCCAAGTGGTGCACTTTAAAATATTATGTCCACCATGCCCATTTGTTTGTCGGTGATGATGAAGAAAATTGTTTTTACTCCTAGAGTTGGTTGGAATACCTGCCTTCTCTCATGACGTCGTCGTTGTCGTTGTCGTACTCGACCAACCGACCCATGATAGATCCAGAACGTGTCTTTTTTTTCTACTGTCGGTCGGTTCAGTCGGTCGTCCACCCAGCGGAGATCATCATCTCTCACAAAAGTGTCATCATCATTGTTGGTAACATCGTCGTCGTCGGTACGGTAGGCGATGTACTAAGGTACAATAGTGACATGCCACTCCTCTGCTGCATTTTATTTTTCTTGCATTTTTGTTTCCGAGGAAAAATGCCAATCCTAGACCTTGTTGTGAGTTGTTTGTAAGTTGGTGTAAATGCATTCTCCATGGCAATTTTCAATTTCCTTGGAAAAAATCAGCTGATATCCCTATCTCCTGACACCTTAACTTATGTACGTAGGTATTTTTTCTTTTTATCCACTTCAACGCGGCCGAAGCTATTGTCTATTGTTAAGGGTTGCCAGATAAGAATGACATCCACATACAACTTTTAATGATTAACTTCGTTTTGACATTTAAAGTTGACATAACGTCAGATGTTTTTAAATTGCAGGTCTTATAGTAACCTTTGAATTGAAATAGGGACGAATTCATATAAAGGCATATCAGTTGACATATCGCTTTATTCATGTGACGGTTAGATGTCGTTTGATGATGGACTTCAATTTGACATTTTGTTGACATAACGTCAAATGTTTTTAAATTGCTGGTGTTATATTAACCTTTGAATTGAAATAGGTACGAATTTGAATATAAGGGCAGATCAGTTGACATATCGCTTCATTCATGTGACGGTTAGATGACGTTTGATAATGGACTTCAATCTGACGTTTCAAGTTGACATAAAATTTGCCTTTGACGGAAAGAAAAACATGTAATTTTTTAATAAGACGTTTCATATCAACCTTGGAATTGAAATATGGGATAATTTTGGATCCAAGAGACAAATCAATCACTTAAAAAGTTTTAAAAATTTTGACAGTTCGTTGCATTCATGTGACAGTTCCGTTTTCATTTACAACGAAATGTCAATGAGATGTCTAAAGCAAATAGAATCTGTGATAGACTTTGACATTTCGTTTCATTCATGTGACAGTTCCGTTTTCATTTTCAACGAAATGTCAATGAGAATCTAAAGTAGCTAAGATCAGTTCACCTATCGTTTAATTCATGTGACGGTTCAAGTGTCATTTGACACTAAAGTTGGCATAACTCAGATGTTTTTAAATTACAAGTTTCAACTTATATTTTGACATTTAAAGTTGGCATAGCCAGAAGTTATTGAATCACAAGTTTCATATTAATCATTGAATTGAAATAAAGACGAATTTGGATCAGTGAAGTTGACAATCGCTTCATTCATGAGAAGTTGCAGGTGTCGTTTGATGGTTGACTAGGTTTTGACATTGAATTTTCACATAACGTCAGAAGTTGACGGAAGGAAAAACTTAAAAATTAATTGTAAATTTTTAAATTAAAAGTCTAACATTAACCTTTGAATTGAAATTCATTACTAATTTGGATCCAAGAGACCGATCAACTATCAAAATTTTGACAGTTTAGACATTTTGCTTTATTCATGTCACAGTTAAGTTGAAAATTGCAAGGAAACGCCAATGAGATGTCAAACGAAACTTAAACCAGTGAACATATCGCTTCATTCATGTGACGGTTCAGGTGTTGTTTGTTGATTGATTTCCTTTTGACATCTAAAGTTGACAAACGTCAGACGTTGGCAGACAAAAAATACTAAAGAAAGTGTGATTAAGTTCAATATCAATCTTTGAATTAAAATAGAAAACGGTTTGGATAAAAGAGTAAGATCAATCAATTAAAAAGTTTTGACATTTCGCATCAGTTATGTCACAGTTCAGTTGTCAATTGCAAGGAAATGTCAATGAGATGTCTAACGAAACTAGATTCAGTGCATATATCGCTTAATTCATGTGACAGTTCAGGTGTTGTTTGATGATTGACTTCGTTTTGACATCTAAAGTTGACAAATGTCAGGCGTTGGCAAACAAAAAAACTAAAAAAAGTGTAATTAAGTTCAATGTAAACCTTTGAGTTGAAATAGAGCAAGAATTTGGAAACAAGAGTAAGATCAATCCCTTAAAAAGTTTTGACATTTCGCATTAGTTATGTGACAGTTCAGGTGTCATTTGCAAAGAAATGCCAATGAGATGTCTAATGAAACTAGGATCAAGTGTCGTTTGATAATTGACTTTAAATTACAAGTTTATTTTGATCTAAAGGCAGATCAGTTGACATATCGCTTCAATTATGTGACAGTTCAGGTGTTGTTTGATGATCTAAAGTTGACAAACGTCAGACCTTTGAGTTGAAATAGAGCACAAGTTTGGAAACAAGAGTAAGATCAACCACTTAAAAAGTTTTGACAGTTTTGACATTTCGCATCAGCTATGTGACAGTTACACTATAACTGTGACAGTTCAGATGTCATTTGCAAAGAAATGCCAAAGAGATGTCTAATGAAACTAGGATCAGGTGTCGTTTGATAATTGACTTTAAATTACAAGTTTATTTTGATTCTTTAGCAGATCAGTTGACATATCGCTTGTGACAGTGCAGATGTTGTTTGATGATTAACTGCGTTTTGACATCTTAAGTTAAATATCAGACGTTGACAGACAGAAAAAAAAACTAAAGAAAGTGTAATTAAGTTCAATATCAACCTTAAAATTGAGATAGAGCACGAATTTGGATACAAGCGTAAGATCAACCACTTAAAAAGTTTTGACAGTTTTGACATTTCACATCAGCTATGTGACAGTTCCACTATAACTGTGACAGTTCAGATGTCATTTGCAAAGAAATGCCAATGAGATGTCTAAGGAAACTAGGATCAGGTGTCGTTATTGATAATTGACTTTAAATTACAAGTTTCGTCTATTAACCCTTGAATTGAAACTAGGTCCAATTTGGATTCAAAGGCAGATCAGTTGATATATCGCTTCATTCATGTAACAGTTCAGGTGTTGTTTGATGATTGGAAACTAAAGAAAGTCTAATTTTTAAATAAGAGGTTTCATATTAAACTTTGAATTGAAATATAGAATGAATTTGGATCCAAGAGACCGATCAACCAGTTTTGACATATCGCTTCATTCATGTGACGGTTAAGATGTCTTTTGATGATTGGCTTCGATTGGATTGGTTGATGGAAGGAAAAACTAAATTAAGTGTAGTATTTTAATTAAAAGTTTCAATTTAATATTTGAATTGATATAGATGATGAATTTGGATCCAAAAGACAGATCAACCACTTAAATTTTGACAGCTCTGACATTTCGCTTCATTCATGTGACAGTTCAGATGTCTTTTGCAGAGAGATTAAAAAAGAGATGTCTAACGAAACTAGTCCAATAAGTGTGCAAATAGAATGACATGTTTGATGGCAACACTTCTTCTACTCGCTTGCGTCGTCGTTGCCATATTCGTGTTTTTGTCATTTTCTGTTCTGGTTCTGGATCGTCTTCGTCTTTAGGTCTGTTCGTCTTTTTCATTTGAAAAGCCATTACAATGCAATTTACACCGAGTTTATATGCGTTCATCATCATCATCATCAGAATTATCATCATCACCGCTAGGCTATAGCCTGGATAAAAAATGTTCCACCTTGCTTGCTTTTTTTACAAAACGGGTTTCAATTCTGTCTCGTTTTTCTCTGTTTACACGTCGCATTCTCTTGGCACGCATTTTTGTGTTGCTTTACTACTTACTTACTATATTCCTTGCCTTCTTCGTCTTGTATTCAAATTTGTATTGTTGTTGTTGTATGATGTTGTCTTCCTTCTTGTTTATGTTTTCTTTTTTCTCTTTCTTCTGTCTTCTTCGTGTGATTTCATGTGATTACTCATCCGCAACAACAAACTTGAAAGTTCAGTCAACTTTTATTACAGACAATTTGTATTTTTCTTTTCTTTTTATCGTATGTGAATATACGACAATGTTGTGATCTGATGTCTCTTTATCGTATTTTTCGTTCTTTCCCCCCCTATTTTTTATTTTCGTCTCTTTACACCCAAAGCCGCTCCTTGGAATGTTTTTTTTTTTATAAATTTTGTTGTTTGTTTATTCAATTTTTTTTTTTGAGTCGAGGTGTAAATGCTCACGTCAAAAACGCACTTCAAGCGTGTTGAGTCAATAATATACCGTCATTTGACAGTTAGTAAACTGAGAAGGAGGGAATTTATTACGATCTTATCAGGTGATCTTTTAAAGATTGCCGATGTTTGTTTGTTTTATTTTTTTAGGTTAGATTATTATGAAAATTGTTTACTTTACTCACTTTTTATTCTAACTTGCGGCACTTTTTTAATTTAATCCTGTCGCCAAGTCTCAAGTGATCATTTGTGATAACGATAAGATAAAAAAAATGAAATCAAATCCAAGAATCTGTATTCTTTGTAAAGACCTTTATAGTAAAGGCCCTAAAGTAGGAAATGAATCGAAATAATTGATTAAGTTGTAAAAATAAAGTTGTTACTTAATTTAATGATAAAAGCAGGGGCGTGATGGTTACTGCGTAGGACTGTCATGCTAGAGGTCTTGGGTACAATCCCTGCCTGTGCCACCTAAAGTTTTTTTTGCGGGTACTGACTCTTGCGAGGAATTGACAAATCCTCCAAGAGTAATTCTTGTCATGAAAAGTGTTTTCTCAAATTTGTCGTTCGGATTCGGCTTAAAATTGTAGGTCCCTTAAATCCCTGACAACAGTACTCGCACACAGGATTAGTTGAGAACTTTAAGTCAATAAGCCCTATGTCTCTATGGACTCTTGGACCACTTTATTTAGTTATTAAATTATAAGTAAGTTAAGTACAAGATTTGAAACCATTATTCTTGTGATAAACAGGGTCACACATTTTTTGCTTTCAAATATAAATCTTAATTACACATTTTTACCACTTTTCCCCCAGCTTAAATGGAGTTTAAGGACTATTCACGTAAACTCGATCTTTGTGCTACAGAAAACGGTGCCAAATAGGTGGCTTATTGACTTCGCCAAATCTTGAATTTAAGCGACAAGGAAGCAATAAATCCATAATAGGGTGTGTTGTGTGGCTTGTTTCTTTGGAATCACATACCGTGCAAGCCATAATCTTGAACTTGATCTTTTGTTGACGATAACTATTGTGTTCTTACTATGAATGGCCAGCGTTATCGATCCATGATTACCCAATATTTTTGGCCCGAATTATAAAATATGGACACAAGCTACTGTCTCGCAATCGATACATTGAAAAGTAAGTTTGATCTCAAGAAATGGACCAGTCAAATGACAGCCTCTGTAGAGCGATTTAACGCCTCTAGATTATTTTCCTTGGTTTAAGCCAACGACCACCGACTGCCGCGCCGCAAGCATGCAAACAGTTATAATTTTATAGATTTTTAGATTAGATTAAAATGATTTTATTTATTAACAACATAATAATATAACAATTTACATTTATAACATCTTTATGGCATCTTTAATATTCTATCTCTATAACTTAGAGCAGTTTTACAAAAAAGTAAAAGCTTTTCTGACAATTCGTTCAATATATTCCGAACTTGTTACGTTGAAAGCGTATCTTTACCGAAGAAATGTCGTCTTGTTTCACGAGTCTAGAGTCTAGTCTAGAGTCGGACATCTACCCATAAAATGATATAAGTCTTCTCTTTCTGCTGTGTTACATATGTTGTACAATATTGGAAGGTCATCTCGGTGTGGCCTATAATTAAGCGGAAGAAGTTCTACCCTTGCCCTTAGCATCATTGACTTGCGCTGCGTAAAGCATGTTTGATTCTGCAACAAATTCAAAAACTTTAAATTTCGTGCTATGGTTTAAATATTTGTTGAAGAAACACATCTTCCAAGTTGAGTTTATTGCAATTTTTGCCTTTGCAAGCTTATCTTTCAAGTGCTTTTCCATTTTTAAATTGCAGGTGAAGATCACTCCAAGGTACTTGTATTTTTTGACAACTTTAAGTCTTTCGTTATTGTAGTGCTACTTCTCATTTGTTCGTAGTCTGCCTCTCCCTCTATTGAAGATCATGATCTTCGACTTCTCTTGGTTGACCACTAGGTTCCATTTAGCACAGTGTTCGCATAATCGGTTGATCATCAGTTGTAGCGTTTCCGGTGAATGAGCTAGAACCACTATATATCATCTGCAAACAGAAGTGCTTTGATAATAGTCTGCTGACTTCAATTCCACCAGGCAGGATGTCCATAAAACCAGCAAAGGGCTTAGAGTACAACCTTGCCTCACTCCAATTTTTGTTTCATGTATCTTCCAGCAGATTTTCTATGACTCTTCCAAATTCCTTGCAGTACAATTTCTACATCAACGATCTTCTATCGACTGTGTCGAATACAGCCTTGAAATCCACAAAGAACGCGTATAATCAATTGTGTTTTAATGCTTTTATGTTGTGCGTTTATTTGTGCTTTGATCTTTAGTAAAAATTTCCTCTTCTCTCGAGTTGCTGCTAGATAGTCTCGGTGTATGGATCCTCCCGTTCCTCGAAGTGCTGATGCCGCTTTCAAAGCTCTACCACATCTTCGCTGTCACGCATTTTCTATGCTATCGTTGTTAGCTTTCAATAGTTCCACACAAATAGCTTTGGCTTTTGTTGCTGGGTCTACTTCAGTTTGGATAAGTATATGCGCTATAATGTTCTTCTCGTTGGCCTTTCGCTCCTCAACCTGTCTTTCTAACGTATTGCACCGGGGTGCCACTTGCTGTAGCTGTACTTGCTTGCAACATGTTATTGCTGTCTCGCAGCGCTTTCATCTCAATGCCCATACCTTCGAAATCGGCTTTTGTTGGCAAGTTGCCCAATTTTTGGTCGAGCATTAATTCCATTGAATCACGCATCATTGTAATCAAACCAACATCTCTAATGGAGATGGCGCAACAGTTTAATATTCACCTTTTCTGGGTGCCGAGCCAGACAGACATTCAAGGTAACTGTAAGGCAGATGAACTCGCCAGGAACGGTACAGTACAACCCATCCTACCACGTTTGGCAAGTACTGGCATACCAATCGCTACTTCTAAATTGTAGCTAATGCAAGACGCTGTGAGGAGGGCAGGCACCAGGTGGAACAACGACGAAGAGGAAGAAACAGTTCTTCATCTTTTCTGCACATGCTCTGCTCTGGCTCGAAAACGCAGGAATTACCTAGGAGAATTCTTCTTTAACGATCTAAACGATCGAAATCATATCGGTATAATAAGCCTCTCACATTTCGTAAGGGACTCAAGCTGGTTCCATTGAGCTTAGGAGGAAGCCTCAAGATTCATGTGGTATCAAAATAGGTTATTAAATGGGCCTAAGTGTGTCCGTTTCCATCTTGGACAGCCACTATAACCTAACCTAACCTATTGCCTGTCTACTAAGGCTAGAATTAACACCGAAAGTTAACGGTCCTGAGTACGTCTCTGTTCGCTTCGGTTCTTTAAAGTTTCAGACTCGGAAGGTCATTGTCGTTCTTTTTCCTGAATGTCTATTTGATTTTAGGGAACATACTAGGGTCACTCGATTTAACTGACCGTATCTTGCGGTCTTAGTACTTGTTAATTGATAACCTGCAGTTCATCTTAATCAACAGATTGACACTTTTTATTGACGACTTCAGTGTCCTAACCTCCAAGTCGTATGGGTCTGTAAGTCGTCTGTACAAGTGTTTGAGTCTTTTCAGTAAGCCACTCTTGTGCTTACGTAATGCGTCAATAGTCGCGTTTCTGTAAGCGTCCATTTGGTCCCGTTCCTTGTACTTTGGTATTGTCCGTTCCATCGTTCGTTTTATTGTTTCGTCCATTTGTTGACAGTCCATCGCACTAACCATCATGCCACGGGTACTATTCTATTAATGCATGGGTTTGTGTGTATTAAGGTTAGGGGCGCCTCCAAGAATCATCCTAATTTTTGGTGTCTTGTCCTTTCCTTCTTAGCTAAGCTGGGCAATCAGAAGAAATGAAACCCCTCTAATCAAGGGTGGGTTAGAATGTGTCTTGTTTTTTATTTAGAAATATTCATCCACAGATTCCTGAAAACCAACAAATTTGCAACCTAAATTGAGGTATCCTAAAAGCTCTTAACGACTGCCATACGGTTCACATGAATTTCACTGATATTTACTTGAAAAGTTAGTCTGAGCAAATAATAATCAGATTTATGAATTTGCGTACCATTCAACTTCAAATGTAAGAAATCTAAACTTGAGGAAAGTAAAAACTTTAAGTCCAAAGTACACATACAAAATTAATCAATTCTTGCGGTAGCTACCTAAATGGCACCATCATCAATTTCTTTCAATTAATGAAAAATTTTATAATTATTTAGCAAAACTTTTGAAATGTAATATTTTAAGGCAAAAGTGTAAGAGTGCAAGACAACGCGCTAATTACAAGCCGCAACTTTAGCAAAATACCAAATCTCCCTTCTATAGATACTTTCCTACCTGTACCGGTTTTGGGTTGTTATTGTACTCCTTGCAGGTGCTCCAATTTATTTGTTCTTCCAGACAAAGTGCACTATCTTCTGTAAATTTTTGTTGTTTTATTTTTGTTTCCCTAAAGTCCTTGAAAATCGTCGAATACAAAGACAAACTAATTTCTAATCGAAGATAAATACGTTCATTGACTTCTGAAAGTCTCTCCTGACCACATCAAAATCTTTCTATACATAAATACAACATATGTACCTAGATAGATATTTTTTTTCTTTTAAGATACATATAGGTACAGGTATAAATATCAAAAGAAACGAACTCGTATCTCAAAGATGCAGACATTCATCTTTATTCTACTTTTTATTTTCTCTGTGTGGTTCTTTGCTCGAATCTTATTTTGCAACATACCTAGGTTCCTATAAAAGGAACAAAACAATCTTTAAATTTGTTGAAGGTCGCTGCAATAAGAAAAACTCAAAGATAATCTTTTGAATCTCCTACCTGCTCTTAACAAAGCAACATACATAGATACAAAATACAAAAAAAAAAAGTTTAAAAAAACTAAAATTCTAAAAAAGAAGCTAAATGGTTGATGGAGCAAAACCGGATTCACATTCATTGTGTCCGTCACACTCTATCGATACTGTTGATGCTCTTTTGCGTCATTTCACAACCACAACCTCCTTCATCGTCTAAATGGCGAATTAGATACAATAAAAAATAAAAATAAAAATAAAACCAAGAACAAACAAAAAGAAAAACAAATGTTCCCATAACTTTGATTTTTAGCTTTTAATCTGTTTTATTTTTTTTTCGTGCTTTGCTGTGGCGTGCACTGTAAGACTGCAAACGCCAAGCCGGCCATATCGCCATCGTCGCGTCTCGCGTCGTACTTATACAAAACGTAAATATTGCGGACAGACAGTAGAGTCGAGTCGAGTCAAGAGAAGCTATAAAGGTAGATCTCTATGTAGCTATGGCTTAAGCAACACACAATGGAAATTGCTATGACTGTGACGATCGTCATGATAATGACGATCTTTTTGAAAGGCTTGCCAGATCGAGCTTTTCATGAAATTACCAACAAAATAATTTAATATGACAGCTTAATAATATAATTGGGCTATAAGTAGCCAAATCTAATCTTAGAAGATATTTTTTATCAAACTCATAATTAGGATAAAATGAAACTGTTTAGTGGAAAGACCTTTTTCATCTAAAATTTTGTTCAAACAAAACCAATAAATCCATTAACCACATCATCGTTTCGAGCTAGTTCGGGACATGGTAACCCTGAAGTACGATACTGTGTTTTTGATACATAAAAACATATACAAACAAACAAACAAACATACAAACAAAAAAACACAATGGCTGCTGAAAGGTCTTCAAACTCTCTCAATTGCTAATGACAGTATTGCCGTTCTCTCTTAACTTGAAACGTTACAGTACGTTGTGTTTGCGTATAGCTAATAATTCTTCCTAACTCCATTATGTATGCTAATTTGAAGCTGTCAAGCTTTTCGAGAAGATCCAAATCCGTGATTGTTATTTGGGGATCTAGTTTGCCAATTGACATTTGTAGATGACAGGTTGAATAAAGTAAACAGATTGTCACAAAAGTTGACAGGCCTGTCAAAAAAATGAGTTCTTAAAGGTATACTTCAGATTTAAGATAAAAAATAATTTTCTCCATGAGAAGTTGAACTATTAAATTAAATGAATTTACATAAAATGTAGGAAAGTACAAAGTAAAAAGTTATACAAAATTTACAATTTTCAGTTACTCGTTAATATTTAATGAGGCAATTTCAAGAATTTCAAGATTTCATCGTGTCTGATGGTTACTGGTCTCGGTTCAATTCCTGCCTGTGTAACCTAAAGGTTTTCTTAACGGGTACTGCTTCTTTCGAAAACTTGTCAAATTCTCTTTATTTAAATTCTTGTCATGTGTCAAGTGCTTTCTTAAATTAGTAGTTCAATAGTCTCGATGGGACAGGAATGGTTATGAGTTGTTAGTCACTAAGTCGAGGTGGTTTACTTTTGGGATTCAAAGGTTAGATAAGGATTAATGGGCGAGTAATGGAAGTTATCGGCACATTTCGATTAATGTAGATCCATTGTGATACCCTGAAGTATTGAACTTCCCTAAAAGAGTGATTAAACCTATGATAATATGGGCTGTCTTGTTCTAGCCATTTGGAAGCTTTGGTGAAGCCTAATAGGTTACTTCTTTAAATATCTTGAAGTTCTTCAAGTTCAAGATTATTTAAGAAGTTACTGCCTTAGAATTTTCTAGTGTAGCAAATTGCTAGGCAGTAGCTGAAGAAGAGGGCTGTGTCTTTTATGGCTGAATCACAAACACGCTTCAGCTTCACTTGACGTTTACGAGTTCAGCCATAGGAATTCAATGCATGCTATCACAATGGAGCTTCGACGACCTCACGTTTCGTTTGACAATCGTAAGGAAAAGAACTTAATGTAACGTAATGTGACTCCAAACGGAAGCTCTAGTTCAATTATCTGAACATTTGCTTTGCCTGACAGCTCAACAGCTGTAAAAAAAAACGTCAACAAACAAAATATTACCTCTTTGGAGGGATAAAATAATAGAAATGTCATTCAAAGCAACGTCGAAGCAGTCCCACCGTAACGCAGACGAAGCCGAAGTTGAAGCGTGTTTGTGATTCAGCCATTAGTTCTTTCTCATCGCTGCATCCTCTGAACAAGTTTTTATAATAAACCAGCAGTTTTTGACCTGTTATAATGATTACAAGCAGTAGTAAAGACTTTTTGTCTAGGTGCATAACCGAGCGGGATTTTGTTTTGTCGAAAAGTTAACTTGTCGTGACACAGGTTTCAAGGCTTTTCTGTCTTGCATTGATTTCTTGGAGTATCTTGTAACCAATTATGTGTTTTAATTAACAGGATAGGGTGCCTGTTTATACTGGAATAAACTGGATTGGTTCAGTACTGTACCAATCCTCGACAGCTCATCAGCTTTTTCATTTCGAGGTACACAGATGTGACCTGATATCCAGCAGGTCAACATTCTTGGTGACCGAAATTCACAAGCCCCGATTTGATTTTTGTGGCAGAAATTGATTTTAATGCTGCTAAGCTGTGAAAAAAAAATCTTCTCTGCCGTAATATGTGAACGTCTAAAGCCCATCGTCAACAACCTGATAGGTCCTTATCAGTGTGGTTTTAGACCAGGAAAGTCCACAGACGATCAAATATTCACATTACTGCAGATCCTGGAAAAAACCAAGAACACCGAATCGACACCCAACATCTTTTCATCGATTTCAAGGCCGCATATGACAGCATCTACAGGGACGAGCTGCATAGACCCATTTTTAGTTTTGGCATCGTTGCCAAACTTGTCCGTTTGTGCAGGATGATCATGGAGAATTCACATTGACTTAATCGGAAGAACTCAGCGTGATGTCAATGGGGCTTTTGTGAGTATTGAGGCAGAGGCGGCAAAAACGGGTTAACGGTTAATGTGGGCAAAACAAAGTACATGCTGTCGTCAAGAAAGGTCTTACAACACCGACCGGCGCCTCGGTCAAAACGTCACCATCGACAGACGTAACTTTGAGGTAGGGTTGGAAGCTAGAAATGGCGATCTTAAGGCAACCTAGCCTGAGGTCCAATTAGCGCTGTAGTGCGCCGTTTTGATACCAAAAACTCGTTTGACCTGTGATTGAAAGGGACAGATTTATAGAGAAGCTTCATAGCGATTATGTTAGAGCCATTTTGTCGCATTGAGAAAAAAGATAAGGTCTCTAATCTTTGTCTCAGATAGATCATCAAGTTCGTGAAAGAATGCTTTTCCAAAGCACTTTCTCTTTGGTCACTACAACTACGGCAAAAGGTGTTGTAAGAGATACCCAACTTCTCCGCATGAACTCCTATAGGCCAATGTCCCGTGCAAACCGCAACAATCCTGGCTATGACTTGCCTTGGCCTGCATTGAAGATCGTTTGTTGGGTAAATTGCTCCACCTTCAGTTTGGTAGATAGAAAAGATTTTACCCTTCATAGCACCAAGAGGAATGTTAACTATTTCCGCAAGTGAGCTATGAAGGACCGATCCTTGCCTGGCTAGCTCGTCAGCCCGTTCATTTCCCACGATACCACTATGGCCCGGAACCCAGATCAGGGTGACACCGAGTTTAATATTCAGACTCACAAGCTCATCGCGACATTGCTGGACCAATTAAGATGAGGATGTGGCCAAGTTAATGGCTTTGACAGCTGCCTGACTGTCTGTGAAGATAGCCGCATTTCGGTTTTGGTTTGGGCTCTGTTTAAGTATCTTACATGCCTCCCTTATTGCCAGTAGTTCAGCCTGAAAACGTAACCGGCAACTCGCTGGGGACCTCGACTCCGCTAACAACATCGTCAACCTCGATGTTGTCATCAGCTTTGTCGGTGTCTGTTCCCCGACCCTGCAGAATTTTAATTTGGCATTCCTTATGCCAAAACTTTGAGGTAGTCAAGGACTTCGTCTACCTAGGCTCCGCTGTAAACGCAGCACCATCTTGTAATAGCACCATCATTGAGGACTGTTTTGTGGCGTATGTTACTGCCGACTTGAAAGACGCTTATTTGATCAGGATGTCTAAAAGTGTAGGCAAGATTGAGTGACGCAGAGAAGAAGCCTTCTCCTACTGCCGCATCCGTTTTCGAGCCGTCATGTCAGAATATATAGATATGGACAACTTAGTCATGTGTGGAACATGGTCTTCACATTCGTTTTTGTCAGGAAAGATAGTGTTTGAAGTTCTGTTGGTACGAAGAAAGGGTTTCATGAAGTCTGTGCTTACATTCTTTAGAATCTGAAGAATCTGCGCGTGTACGATGTGGCTGTTTTTTCAGCAACTGATCTGACTCTGCCGTAAGGCACTATTTTCAGCAGTTTCCTTTACATGTGTCAAAATATTTTTTTATTAAGAAGTTTTATCTTGAATAGCCCAGTTTTTGGGAAGCCTTTTACTTTGGAAACTGTCATCTTTTTACATTTGACAAGTAAAAACTATGCCACTACAATCATTTTCCCGATTATTTTGTTGTCGAAGAGGTGATCACAATTATTGCCCACCGAGATCTGGTAACACCTTTTGAAGTGTTTGTTTTAGAAGCACTGCTAAGGAATATGACAATGGTCCACAACACCTTAGAGGTTGAATTCGTGAAGTTGTTAAAGACATATTGCCGTAAAATTCCGAATTCGTCAAGGAAAATTTTCTAAAAAGGAAATGCTGTTACAACCTTGGCCGTAGCCGTCTTTCAGGTGACAAGATTTTTTATTGTTAAGGAGAAAGGTTCGTTTTTTGATATCAAGATGAAACTTCTTATGAGAAAATCCTGTACTATTCAGTTCAGCCAAATACGGCACTACTGATTGCTTTACACCCACACATGCTTTTGACACATTGCCACTCGGCTTTCGATGTCACTACTAAGGCTAAAGAAGTGTCAAAACGTCCGAAAAGAATCTTCGACAAAAATTCATGACATCTGTCAAATAAATTTTATTTTAAGAACAGCTTAAACCATTTATAGTGGAAATTATCTACACCTTTCGTCAATTTTGTTAAACCAAATCGTCTTGTTTCAGGAGTTGTCAATTTTTAATTAATTTGATTGAGACCAAATTATTTTTTTAAGGAATACATTAAATTTCATTTGCATTGATGGACTGTCTCCTCGTATGATTTTACTTTTTCGAACTTGTTTGTTTTTTTTTTTTAAAGAAATGTTGTCAAATTTGCATTTTATGTTCGACAGATGTGAATTAGACGTATGTCATTATCTCTGGTAGCAGCGTCTGGGGATACGTAGTACATAACACAAGTCGTAAAATCCAATATAAAGTCGTTGAAATTTAGGGTCATTGCTTTTCGGCAAATGACCTTAACTAAAAGCTACTGTCTTTAGACTTAAGATTTGAAAATAAAATAAACTAAATTTATGTATTTTTGTTGTTGTTGATACACATAAAATAAAACAAGCCTCTAATAAATAATCCCATCAAAAGGCAACACTGTCTTTAATAACTGTCTTCTTAAATAATAATAAAAAATAAAACATTTCTTTAAATTGGCTACAATGAAGCAAAGATGAAGAAGAAGCTTATAAATACGTCTTATGATCTACCATCTATACTGACTATATCCGAGAGAGCTTGTCTTCTTTTGTCCGGTTGGTTCATTTGGACTGCTGGGCTGTTAACCTGGCCATTGACCAAAACCAGTGTGATCTCAGAAGTTTTTTTTTTTATTGTTGTTCTTCACATTTCTCTTACCTTCTTAACTTCTTTTTTTGCTGTTACCTTTCCAAAGGTCTATACATTTATTGTGTTTTGTGTGAGCTCAAAACCACATCAACTTTGTACACTTCGGTCTTCAGCAACTAAATTAGAGAATATAATTTTGTATCTTCTTTTATAGACAAAGTTGGTGAGTAAATGGAATAGTGCAGTGGAATTTTGTTTATAGGTAATCAACGGTTTTCAAATAAAATTGATAATTAAACTTCTTGCAGTTTGGTCAGTCTATTAAGAAATAGGAAGACTATCTAAAAACTGGTTGAAATCAATACTATTTAATAGTAACTGTCTTACAGAAGACCATGAGAAACCTAAATTAAAAGAAATTCTTGATTTTAATTGATGTTAACTCGTTAAAGAAGTGCAGGCAGAACTATAGAGGGTTATCCACTTTGAGGTTTCAAAAGTAAACGTAAATAAAACACATGTTAAATATTTGTTTTCATGATATTTCTTTTTTATTATAAAGTTTGAACGTGTACATTATCATTATTACATCATTTGATAATGACCACCACTTGAATTGTTGCAAGCATCTATTCTTTTGAGGTAATTTTCGACCCTTTTTGACACATATTGGACGGTCTATCTAAGCTATAATTTAATGAATATTGGTTTTTTAAGTTCTCAAGAGTTAGAGGTTTATCTGAATAAATAGGGTCTTTCGCGAAGCCGGTACAGCGGTGATAAATTCCTTGATCTTGGTGGCCAGTTGATATTGCCACAATCGAAGAGAAATTAGGCGGCCAGGAAATGGCTCTTGCAATAAAGCCATATTCGCTCGAGTTTTGTAGCATGTGGCACCGTCTGGATAAAACCACATATAGTAGGCAAAATTCGGTTATCATATGACTATAACTTTTAGAATTGACGGTGACAGTCGTTTCATCATCGTTTACGAAGAAGTAAGGTCCAATCACACCTCCAGACCAAAGATCGCACCAAACAGTGACTTCTTGTGGAAGTAATGGCAGGCAAAAAAAATCGGTTATCATATGACTATAACTCTCAGAATTGACGGTGACAGTCGTTCCATCATCGTTTACGAAGAAGTAAGGTCCAATCACACTGCCAGATCAAAGAGCGTACCAAACAGTGACTTCTTGTGGAAGTAATGGACCTTCTTCGTCTTCAATTACTTGAGGATTCTCAGAAACCCAAATACGACAACCCAAATACCCACCGAGTAAGAAATAATCTTTATCGCTGAAGAAATGTTTGTTCTAAAAATCGTAATCCAAAGCCTGTTGTTCAAGCACCCATTCGACATATCAACGACGCAACGTTGTGAATGGTCAACTGGCTTCAGTTGTGTAAACTTTACATGGTGTATATTCAAATGCAAAATATGCTATTAAACGGTGATTTTTTAAGAGCTTGAGAACTTAAAAAAAAAAAAACGTATAAAATTTGCAAAATTTCATCGATTCTTTATTTGAAACGTTAGATTGGTCCATGACATTTACTTTTTGAAGATAATTTTATTTAAATGTTGACCGCGGCTGCGTCTTAGGTGGTCCATTCGGAAAGTCCAATTTTGGGTAACTTTTTCGAGCATTTCGGCCGGAATAGCCCGAATTTCTTCGGAAATGTTGTCTTCCAAAGCTGGAATAGTTGCTGGCTTATTTGTGTAGACTTTAGACTTGACGTAGCCCCACAAAAAATAGTCTAAGGGCGTCAAATCGCATGATCTTGGTGGCCAACTTACCGGTCCATTCCTTGAGATGAATTGTTCTCCGAAGTTTTCCCTCAAAATGGCCATAGAATCGCGAGCTGTGTGGCATGTAGCGCCATCTTGTTGAAACCACATGTCAACCAAGTTCAGTTCTTCCATTTTTGGCAACAAAAAGTTTGTTAGCATTGAACGATAGCGATCGCCATTCACCGTAACGTTGCGTCCAACAGCATCTTTGAAAAAATACGGTCCAATGATTCCACCAGCGAACAAACCACACCAAACAGTGCATTTTTCGGGATGCATGTTCAGTTCTTGAACGGCTTCTGGTTGCTCTTCACTCCAAATGCGGCAATTTTGCTTATTTACGTAGCCATTCAACCAGAAATGAGCCTCATCGCTGAACAAAATTTGTCGATAAAAAAGCGGATTTTCTGCCAACTTTTCTAGAAAATTCCCATTCACTGAAAATTCGACGTTGTGGCAGATTGTTCGGCTTCAGTTCTTGCACGAGCTGTATTTTATACGGTTTTACACCAAGATCTTTGCGTAAAATCTTCCATGTGGTCGAATAACACAAACCCAATTGCTGCGAACGGCGACGAATCGACATTTCACGGTCTTCAGCAACACTCTCAGAAACAGACGCAATATTCTCTTCTGTACGCACTGTACGCATTCGTGTGGTTGGTTTAATGTCCAATAAAGTAAACTGAGTGCGAAACTTGGTCACAATCGCATTAATTGTTTGCTCACTTGGTCGATTATGAAGACCATAAATCGGACGTAAAGCGCGAAACACATTTCGAACCGAACACTGATTTTGGTAATAAAATTCAATGATTTGCAAGCGTGGCTCGTTAGTAAGCCTATTCATGATAAAATGTCAAAGCATACTGAGCATCTTTCTCCTTGACACCATGTCTGAAATCCCGCGTGATCTGTCAAATACTAATGCATGAAAATCCTAACCTCAAAAAAATCACCCTTTATATGCCGTAAGACAGTCCTAATTCCTGAGAATGACGAGGTATCGATACATTCGGGTCTTCGGTAACACTTTCGCTTACAGCAGTGGTACGAGCGAAACGATGATGCACAGCCCTTACAATACCCATAACCAATCCAGTCTTTTGAAAAGTCAGAAAAAAATCCTTTGCAATGCTTAAAATTTTTCGGAAAACAAAGTCTAATGTCTTTAAATCGCTCTACCTTGATGCAAATAAAATGGTTAAGCGAGTATGCAAAAATAAACAAAAAACTTGTATGGCTGGTTTAGCAGTAAGTTTATCAAAATGTAAAGACTCAAAATCGTTTTGGTCTAGAGTGAGATTGTTAGATGGCTTTAAAAATGTTTCAGCAACTACAATAAATGTGGAGTTACTAGCAAACCATTTCAAGGAGCTTTTTAACGCCTCAACAACCTCACAACTAGTGTCCGACCGAAGCTTCGGCTTCGGCTTCGGTTCGGCCGAAGTTCGGCCAAAAAAACAACATTCGGCCAAACCTTCGGCTTCGGCCATTTTAGGCGCCGCAGAATTTCAATTTTTGAATTTTGCCTGACACCTTTTGCAAATCGTTTGTGTTTAGTTTAAAGTTTTGTTAAATCGTGGTTTCGGTTTGGTTTGTGTTGTGTTGTTTATTAATTTAATTTGTTCAATTTTGACTTTTTTTAACCTTAGGCTTCGGCTTCGGCCGAAGATTTTCTTTCAGCCTAATAATTCGGCTTCGGCTGAAAATCGACCTTCGGTCGGACACTACTCACAACTATTTCAATATGTTTTATCCTCAATCACTATTTCGAACCTAGACGACCCTTAAAAACATGAAAAACAACAAGGCAGCCGGGCTAGATGGAATTCCAGCTGAATTTTATAAAAAATCATCCCGTCTTTCCTAAATCTTCTTCTTGACTTTTTTAATAAGCTTCTTGAAAAAGAAGAAATACCTCAGTCATTTTTAAAGTCACAAATTTGTCCAATTTTTAAAAAAGCTCAAGGCATTTCGATTCTTCCTTGTTTGAGAAAAATATTTACCCAATTTCTATACTGCAGGCTTATGTGGTGGGTAGAAGGAAACAAATGGCTAAGCACTTTCCAAGCTGGTTTTCGCTCTGGTCTTTCAACTGTGGATCAAATCTTCGCACTCTCCAATATAGCAAAACCTTTCATCGTAACAAACTAAAACTTTATGTCTTTTTCATTGATTTTAGGGCAACCGGAATTCACTAATTTATAAATTATTAAATTTACGTATATCGACGAAATTCTTAAGACTCTATAAGCTTCTTCTCACCAATACCTGCGCTGTGTTAAATGGGAATTCCATATCCAGCTTCTTTAACACTGAAAGCGGTGTGCCCCAAGGTTGCCCCCTAAGCCCGATTATGTTCGCCCTTTTCATTGACGATGTCTCCCGTGATTTTCCTGGGGGTGTTAGGTTTGGATATCTACTTATTAAGGTACTACTTTATGCGGACGAACTTGTTGTTTTGCCGGACAACCCCACCACATTACAGTTACAAATTAATAGACTTAAAAACTTTTGTGATAAATGGGACCTGAATATAAACACCTCAAACTGAAAAATTATGATTTTTGAAAGCACCCGTCGAAGGAGAAACCCGCTAGAAGCATGGTCATTGGATCGTGAACCTATAGAGGTGGTTAACCAATTTAAGTATTTAGGTGTTCTATTTTGTAGAAATCTAGAAAAATGCTTATCGGCAAAAACTGCAATGAACCTTATATGGAACAAAATCTTCTGCAATAACTACATAGGCATCTCAGCTAAATTTAGAGTTTTTGAAGCTACTATAAACTCATGCTATGCCAATAAAGTTTTTGGTTGAACTATCGCCGTTTAAAGAATGGTATGAAACAGCAAATGCGCACGGATTTAATCTAAACCTTAGTACAACTTCTCTTTCTAATTGGAAAGGTAGGTTTTATGAATGTATTGCATTGGTTGATGATTCATTGTATCTCAAGTTCTTGAATTGGGCTCGGACCTCTCCCAGCAGATTTGTCTATAAGCAACTCCATCACACTTTGTTTGTAAACAATTATTTTAATAGTAATCTTTCTGCGAATGGCAAAAGTAGCCTTCATTCCTAAAGCAGGGAAACCCTCATACGTTAACCCTAAAGACCAATCAGCCTATCATCCTTCCTTCTTAAAACTTTGGAAGATTGATTGAAATTTACATCAGACATAATTTAAAACCATGTCTCATTTCCACAGCTCAACATGTTTACTCTAAGGGAAAATCAGTAGAATCAGCACTTTACTCGCTGGCACGTATTATTGAACATTCCCTCGAATACAAAAAATATAACTTAGTAGCGTTCCTAGATATTGAAGGAGCTTTCAACAACGTCAGTTACCAGGCGATCACAATAGCAATGGATACGCTGAAATTAGAGAAATCACTCATAGATCTTATGAGTCCGTATACGTATCTGGGAAGCACCCCTAAGTTCTCTCGAAACTCCTACAAAATGCCTTAAATAGGCTAACAAAATGGACTAAGCAATGTGGATTAGACGTCAATCCACATAAAACAGAATTAATACTCTTTTCGAGAAGCTATGAAATTCCTCAGATTAGTCCACCCAAGATTAGAGGAATACCATTAAGCTTTTCCGACCAAGCTAAATATTTAGGCCTCATTTTAGACAAAAAACTAAATTGGAAGGCAAATATTGATGAAAGAGTAAAGAAGCCATAGGATCAAAATGGGGCTTCTCCCCAAAAATAACCCACTGGCTATACACTTCGGTAATCAGGCCGATACTCATTTATGGAGCTTTCGTATGGTGGACCGCACTGGACAAGATGGTAAATCTAAATAAGCTCATCAAAGTCCAGCGGTCAGCAGGTATGTGCATCACAGGAGCACTTTGCTCAACACCAACCGCTTAACACCTCTTGAAATCTTTTCCAAAATGGATGAGAGGCTTAGAGCCACCTCTCAATGGACCAGTAACAATACTGGACATACTACTATTCTAGACACTTTCAGATCTATCCCAGATCGCTTTTACTAAGCCAATCAAAAAATGGTATTCGGTAAAAGATTCCATGTTTCCACCCCTTCAAGATCCTCCTGGGAAGAAGAGAGACCCCTGGAAGACTATGCGGTACACTTCTATACAGACGGTTCAAAGACCGACCACGCAGTTGGAAGTGGTATCTTTTCAGAACAACTGAATCTCAGTCTATCCTATAGACTTCCCAATCAATGTAATGTATTCCAGGCAGAAGTAATGGCGATTAAAGAAGCACTTTCCTGGCTCAAAGAAAACGTTATATCTTGCAAGGATATACGAATTTCTCAGAGAGCCAAGTCGCTCTTAAATCTCTCGCGTGTGTCTACACAAACTCTCAAATAGTTCACGATTGCCGATCATCCCTGAATGAGATGATGGAACAGTATAATATTCACCTCATTTGGGTGCCGGGTCACAGAGACATTCCGGGAAATTTTAAAGCCGATGAGCTCGCCAAAAACGGGACACTTCTGCCTAATGTTAGACAAAAACATAACATAGGAACACCACTTGCTACATGCAAATATCTTCTCAAACAATATGCTCTAGAATCAACAAATGCTAGATGGTCACAGAGTACCACCTGCCTAGCAACCAAGCAAATATGGCCAAGCATAGACTTAAAACGGTCAAAAGGCTTGATATCCCTGACCAGACAAAGTATAAGCTCTACAATTGGAGTAATAACAGGACACTGCCTCATAGGAAGACATGCTCTGAGGCTAGGGGTCTATACAAATGACTTCTGTAGAAGCTGCATGGACGATGAGAAAGTGAAAATAGTTCAGCACCTTCTATGTACATGTCCAGCACTCTCCATTAGAAGGAATAACTTTCTCGGTAATCCCTTCTTCGATAATACCAGTGAACTGGCAACGATTGACACAAAACGTCTCTCTAACTTTATTAAAAGTACGAAATGGTTTGTTAAAGTTCATTACTCTCCCATGAGTAACCTCATTAGTGGTATCACAATGGACCCTTGAGGTCTACGTGCGTCAATGACATCTAAAACAGCCACTCCAACCGAACCTAACCTAACCTTCTGCAAATCAAATAGGTTCTTTGTTTAAAGGAAGAACTGAGATGCTGAATCTGAATTACAAACCTCACAGAAATGATAATCCCAGATGTAACCTCTGCAATCGAAATGAAATCGAAGATGTCAACCACTTTTTAGCCATTTGTCCAATTCTACAAGAACTCCGAAGAGTTTATTTTTCAAAAATCTTTCTCAATCACCAGAAAGCGAAACAAATTTTAAACGGAGAGTGGGGTTGGAAGGACCTTAACAATTTTATTGATTATGCCTTAGATTACCGAAACAGTTTTTTAGAGTAAATTCAAATTCACGATAAATGTCAATTTTCAGGCAGATGGAAAATATATTGTTTGCCATGCTTATGTTCTTATATAATTTTTCAAATGTATTTCGAGTTTTGGTCAGATAAAGAATTTGTAATAATGTAATAATAACAGCACCGGACCAAGGTGGCTCCCTTGAGGTACACGAGAAATCACTTTTAATTGGCATGAAGGGTTAGTCCTGAACATGATGCTATATTATCTATCTTTAAGATGTAACTAAATCTATATAATGAAAAGGTTGTTAAGTCCAATTTTACTTAATTTATTAAGACGAATTTCATGACTTAATTTGTCAAATGCCTAGCCAAAGTCGGTTAAGATGCAATCGATCGAATGACAGATTGAATTGTTAACTTCTAACACTTTTGGATCCAAAGAAGACATTATGTCGGGAAGTAAATCTGAAGATCTTGTGTCACATGAATGCCAAAAGCCCCAAGTCCTAAGTCTTTAATGAAAATTAAATACGATAAAATGTCGTTTGTAAACCACAATTCTAAAGATCTACGAAGAATTCACAAATCTGGTTTTTCGTCAAGACTACTGGGTTCCTATCTCCAAAATTATCAGTTGTTCTTGAGGGACTGACACGGTTTCAATTCTTTGCATCACCGTCTTGTTCAAACAGCTCAAATGTTTTCATTATGTAGTTAAAGGCGATCCAAAAGTTATCCACTACTTTTGTAGTGAATTTCGATAAATTTTTATAATGATGTAGTTTGTGCTTGACAAATGTCAAACGATGACAGTTTCAAAAGTGACAACTACCCAAATAGCTGTCTATTCAAAACAAAACTTCTTGTTGTAAAAACCGTTACAACCAAAATCGTATTTACTTAGTTGCAGTTTTTATACAATTGCAAAAAAATAATTGTATGGTTTCAATAAAAGGGTGTTTTTGAAACATGTCAAAAAAAAGGTTTGTCATTATGTTTTAAAATGATTTCGGCCAAGTGGCCGCCTAGGATAAAGAGCTCACCAAAAGATTTCTCTAATAAATTGAAGAACCGAAACGTTATTTGGGTAATAAATTTGTACGATTTGAAAAGGCTTTTTAGGAGTAAGTATGTTCATTATAAAATGGCAGACCGAACTGAGAATACATCAAGTGACAGCTGTCAAAAACACTGACTTCTAAAAAAGTTACAACAAAACAAACCCTTGTGTAGAATCGAAAAATGTCGGTATACGATAATCTTAACAAATAAGTTAAAGGAGGTCGGAGAAAAATAATTTCGCTTCACCTGTTAAATATAACATAGTTAAGTAAATACTAAAATGTTAAAAAGTTTTATGAAATAGAAACAAGTATCAAAATCTGTCACACTTGAAACACCACAAACAACATCAAAATACGTCAACTCCACGTTTCATAAATTGGAACATTTATTTTATTTCCATTTGCTTTTTTCATTCATAAAATTTTTAATTTTTTTCTATAGATTGTTTTTTTTTGTCAGATATATTTTTAAATCATAATTAATCAAATGAAATAATAATAAAAAACATACCAAGTCACTTTGCCAGCAGTCATGTCATGTCCGACAGCAAAAATAGTTTGGAAAATTATCGTCTGCTAACGTCTCTCTAGAAACGTTTATGTTTCTTTTTTTATTATTATTGTTGTTATTGGCTGTCTGAATAGCTTTCAATTCTAAATTATTCAAAAAATGTTGTTGGTAGGTCTATCCATTTGAATTTATGTTCATACACTCAGGTTTAATAGATTGACACAACCAAGGATTTCATTTTTATAAAAACTAGATTTATTTGAATTTACTTTATTTATAATATTTTATCAATCGTGAAAAAGCTCTCACAAAAAGATGTCAGGTTTAACTTTTTACTTTGACAGAACATTCACTATTTACTGTGACAGAACTGTCACTCAACAAATATGACAGTTCGGTTTTAAAAAAATTACTTAGTCTTTTAGATTTGATGTCTCGTTTAGCATTGCAATTTACTATTTCTTTTAAACTTCCCATAGGAAGTTATTGTAATGGGTCCGATTTGTCAAATTGAAAATTTTGACATTTCTTGACGTTTCAAGGTCCCTAGAGTCGAAATAATAGATTTTTAGAAAGATGTTTGTGCGTGCGTGTGTACGTACGTTCGCGACGTTTTTTTCGTCGTCCATAGCACAAGAACCAGAAGAGATATCGATTTCAAATAAATTTTCTTATGCAGATAATAAGGCAGAAAGTTGCAGAAAAGGCTCTCAAGAAAATTGCGTGGGTGGTTTTTTTACCATAGAAGTTTGAAAAAAAGGTGAACATTTTGGTTAACCCTAAATATCTTAGGAACCAAAAACGCTAGAGACTTGAATTAAATTTTATATAATAAACTATATAATAAACTGTAATGTGATACCAAACAGGTATATTTTTTGAAAAAATCAATATAACGGTTTTTTTATAAATCAATAAAACTGAAAAAAAAAAAAATTTGTCACCTCCAAAATTTAGAACTAAAATATGATTTCACCTCCAAAACAATTTTGTGCAATGAAGAATAATGTTTTTGACATCTGATAAAATTTTGAGAAAAATCGAATTGACAGTTTTTTTTATAAAAAATAAAAATCTAAAAACACATTACTTAAAGTTGGTAAAAATTGAATATCGATTAAAAATATGTTCAAAAACTTGAAATTTAGGCTTTAAACTTATTTTATCTTACAAGAAATTTTGTTTTCAACATTCTGAAAAATATTGAAAAAAATCGAATTAGCAGTTTTTGTACAAAAAATTAAAAACCGAAAAAAAATTTAACAAAAGTTGGTAAAAACTGATTTTTGACTCAAATATCTTTTCAAAACTTTGAGATATTGGCTTTAATTTACATTCATGGTTCAGAAAATATTGCTGTCAACATTCAGTAAAATTTTGAAAAAAATCGAATTGACAGTTTATTTTTTACAAAAAATTAAAAACCGAATAAAAATTAACAAAAGTTGGTAAAAAATGATTCTCGACTCAAATATCTTTTCAAAAATTTGAGATAATAGCTTCTAACTAATTTTATCTTATAAGAAATATTGTTTTCAACATTAGGGCAAATTTTGAGAAAAATCGAATTGACAGTTTTTTTATAAAAAATAAAAATCTAAAAATAATTTAACAAAAGTTGGTAAAAATTTAATATCGATTCAAATATCTTTTCAAAAATTTGAAATTTAGGCTTCAAACTTATTTTATCTTATAAGAAATATTGTTTTTAAAATTCTGAAAAATGTTGAGAAAAATCGAATTGACAGTTTTTTTTTACAAAAAATAAAAATTAAAAAAAATTAATAAAATTTATTAAAAATTGATTTTCGACTCAAATATCTTTTCAAAAATTGTAGATATTGGCTTTAAACTACTTTTATCTCTCAAAAAATATTGTTGTTAACATTCAGTCAAATTTTGAAAAAAATCGAATTGACTGTTTTTGTAAAAAAAATTAGAAAAACTAAAAAAAAATTAACAAAAGTTGGTAAAAAATGATTTTCGACTCAACAAAAATTTGAAATATTTTCTTCAAACTAATTTTATCTTATAAGAAATATTGTTTTCAACATTTGGTAAAATGTTTAAAAAAATCTAATTGACAGTTTTTCTTACAAAAAATAAAACTCTAAAAAAAAACAATACTAAAACTTGGTAAAAATTTACTTTCGACTCAAATAGCTTTTCAAAAATTAAAAATATTGGCTTCAAACTTATTTTATTTCACAGAAAATATTGTTTTCGATATTCAGTAATTTTTATACAAAAATCCAACAGTCCGTTTTTTTTCATAAAAAATAAAATAAATAAAAAATAGTACGCAAATTTGGTAAAAATTGATACGAGTACATATAGACAAACTTTTAAGCAAGACAGATCGACAGACGGGATGGAAGTTATCAGTGTGGGTCGCATTCCAGCCTCTTTTTAAATGTGAAATTGGCCAGGATATCAGGAACTATGTTTATGTAAATGTCTAGAAAAATATAAAATGACAATACATTTTTCCCAATCAATTGACGTGGAGTGTAAACATCATAGAATTTGCATTTTTACTTTCTTAGACTTTTTTTTCCTTCTATATCCACTTGGCACTGCTGCCTTTTTGATTGATTGTAATGTACATAAATGAAAGAAGAAGGTGGCATTTGGGGATCCAGACAGAAAATGTCAAGACTCCAGACTTACAAAAAAAAAAAAACGAAAAAAACAAATAAAATAGGCAAATAGCAATTGTATACATTAAAAAGTACACAAGTCTTTATTGGTTAAATCAGAAACAGAAACAAAAACAATAACAACAACCACAACTTGAAGGCTTTGAATATTGTGAAAAGGAATCTTCTTGCTATTGTAACATGCAAATGTTTTAGGTGTTTTATTTTTACGAAACAAAAAATTATACAGTGTAAGTCACAAGGAGGAAAGTTATATATTTGGTCGATAACCTCACATAGAATCACGAAGGGGCGCCAGCCATTTCTTGACAAGCATAATTGACTTTTGTATAATTGAGGTAACCATACCTTAGAATTTAAACAGAAAAATAGAAGTTGAAAATATGAATTTTTCACTAGTTTAATTTTTTTTAAAGTCGTACCAAAGTTTCATAGATTTCTTCATATGGCTAAGATAACGTAGGACAATTCGATCTTTTCTTAAACATGAGATAGTTACCATTTACCTTCAGGACAATAGTCATTCCTTCGGTTGTCTTACGAGATTACCATGTTTCCACTCATTTGTTTGCTAACTTAAGAAATTGGTATTGCATTTTTTACCGTCAAATAAAGACAATAAAAAAAAGACCAACTTTTCAAAATTGCCCAATTTGGCTTTATTTCAACAAGTTTAAATCTAACAAAGATCAACTCCTGAAAATGGGCCTTTATTGAACTTGGCTTTCTTACACGGCATTATTGCATTTGCATTTCTCTAGAATATGTATCTTTTTAAGAAAATTGAAGTTGGTCACTCCAATAGTAATTAAGAGTTTTGACTTGGAATTTTTGATCCACATTTGATTGCTTTTGTTTTCGAAAGGTGGTTGTTTTAGACATAGCTCTACTTGCTGCTAATTTAAAATGAAATATGTATTCCTTCATTAGGTTGGCTTTTTTTAATTATTTGATGTTGATATGGTTACTAAATAATAACAGAGAATATATTTAATTTGGGGGAGATTAATTTCAATGTTTTAAACATATTTTTCATTTGTATATTGAAATAACTAATAAAATTCTTTCTTTTTCTTTTCAGGTAAGTTTTTTGCAATTGAATTAATTCCTAAGGCATTTGTAAGTATGAAGATTTTGAACTTAAGAAAAAATAAGATATTTTAAAAATAAGTTTGAGATTTTTTCGAAGGAGAATTTGTGTATATTTATTTATTCCAGATTTGGTTTTCTAGCATTCAAGAATGCAAAATCTTTTCTGATAGAATTAATTTAGGAAGAAATCGAAGAACTTTCTAACAAATAGCCTTCGTTTAAAAATCTCTACAATCTTTCAGTTAATTAATTAAATTTTGGATGCTTTTCCAGCCATCTCGGTCCCTAGCTAGATGTCTCCAGTTCCGCACGCCTAGTTGGTTGAGGTCCTCTCCCACCTGGGTGCGCCACCTGAGTCGCGGTCTTCCTCTACTGCGCCGTCCCTCGGAATTGGATTCGAAGACCTTCCGGGCTGGAGCGTTGATGTCCATCCGCTCTACATGACCTAGCAATCTAAGCCGTTGGACTTTAATTCTGCTAACTAGGTCAGTGTCGCTGTACAGCCCGTACAGTTCGTCGTTATATCTTCTCCTCCATTCTCCATCTATGCGTACGGGACCAGAAATCATCCGAAGAAGTTTTCTCTCGAAGCATCCTAAGACGCTTTATCTTTCTTTGACAGGGTCCAGGCCTCAGCGCCATAAATGAGAACCGGGATGATGAGTGTCTTATAGATGGTGATTTTAGATGCTCGAGAAAAGACTTTACTACTCAATTGCCTTCCAAGTCCAAAGAAGCAGCGATTTGCAAGAGTTATACTTCGCTTGATTTCAGCGCTGGTGTCGTTGTCTGCATTAATAGCTGTGCCTAGGTAGACAAAGTCCTTAACAACCTCAAAGTTATAGCTGTCCATGGTGACGTTTTGTCCAAGACGTCGTCGTTCAGTGTCCTTTTTTGATGACAGCATATACTTGGTCTTGCCCTCATTGACCGTTAAACCCATCTTCTTCGCTTCCGTCGCAATGTTCAAAAACGCTCCACTGACATCACGCTTTGATCTTCCAATTATGTCAATATCATCTGCGTATCCGAGTAATTGGATGGACCTTTGGAAGATTGTGCCTCTAGTGTTGACGGTTGAGTTATGCACAATTCTTTCCAGAACGATGTTGAAGAAGTCGCATGACAGTGCATCGCCTTGTCTAAAACCTTTTTTGACATTAAATGCATCGGTAAGATCTTTTCCGACCTTGATAGAGCAGCGTGCATTCTCCATCGTCATTCTAAACAAACGAATAAGTTTGACAAGGATGCCAAAACTAGACATTGCTGTGTAGAGCTCTCCCTATGGATTCTGTCATACGCGGCTTTAAAATCGATAAAGAGATGGTGGGTATCGATTCGAAGCTCCTGGGTTTTTTCCAAGATCTGCCGTAGTGTGAATAATAGTGTGGTCGATAGTGGACTTTCCTGGTCTGAAGCCACACTTATGAGGACCAATCAGGTTGTTGACGAATGGCTTCAGATGTTCACATCATACGGCAGAGAGGATCTTATACGCAATGTTAAGGAGACTGATGCTTCTGTAGTTGGAGCAGTTTAGAGGGTCTCCTTTCTTATGTATCGGGCACACTATGCTGAGATTCCACTCATCGGGCATGCTTTCTTCCGACCATATTTTGCAGATGAGTTTGCGCATGCTCCCTTCCAAGTCATTGCCTGCTGCTTTGAATAGTTCGGCAGCGATGCCGTCAGCTCCAGCAGCTTTGTTTGACTTAAGTTAAGATATTGCTATCTTCACTTCGTCAAGGTCGGGTAGGCGGAATTGTTGATCTGCGTCGCCTAGGTTGAGTGGTTCTATCTCTCTTACAGCGGAATTCGGTTCGTTATCGCCGTTATATAATTTAAAGATGTGGTCTTTCCAAATTCTCAACATCGACTGCGGTTCCCCGGATCGTCTTTCGTCGAAATCGACCAGCCTGAATCCGTTTCGGAGGTGGTGTCGTGCAGGCTCTTACTCCCGATTATGCCACCAAAGATGTCTTCTCTTCCTAGCTTGGCATTAAAATCTCCTAAGACAATTTTAATGTCATAGCTAGGGCACTGCCCATATGTCTTGTCCAAGAGCTTGAAGAATATGTCTTTGGTGTCTTCATCTTTCTCCTCTGTTGGGGCATGCGTGCATATTAGGTTTATGTTGACGAATTTAGCCATGATACGGATTGTCGTGATGCGCTCGCTCACACTGTTGAAACTCAAGACTTTTTGCCTGAGTCTAGTACCAACAACAAATCACCACCTAAATAGACGCTGTCTTTGTTTTCGGTAGCAGTCGCCGTAGTAGATATCGCAGTCTTTTAGTTTGCGTTTACCCGGTCCATCCCATCGCACTTTTTGGATGGCTGTAATATCTGCCTTGCATCAGTTTAGGGCTTCCGCTAATAGTTCGGTTGCACGTGGTCTGTTAAGGGACCTAACATTCCACGTACATATCCGAAGTTCGTTGTCCTTATTTCGTTTGCGTGGGTTGTCAACAGTGAATCCCTACGTATCAGAGGCGTGTTGGTGCTTCTAAACTAAAGGAATTTTTTACGTGGCCAGGAAGTCATCCCGACGCCAAAACCCTCAACCTGGAGGGCCAGATCCTTAGTATAACTCCAAGGAAGGAGAGCCGGATAAACCGCTCCTTACACGCCTGGGCTCCGAATATGTCGAAGAAGCCCTATAAGGTGTTCACTAAGTAGTTCAACCTTACTGAAACTGTAGGCGCTACCGTTGATTCTATCTCGAGAATTCGTCCGCTGCCGCCTGGATAGGGAGAGGTGCCTTAGTGGAAACACCTCTCCTCCCCTCTCTCGTTTGCTGCCCCCAACAACTTTCCACTGGGGTTAGAACCCAATCTCCAGTTGACGTACTAGGCACCCGATGTTCACCGCGGGAAGGTGAGAGTAGGAATTGATAGACAGAGGTGGGTTTTGAGAAAAACCTGTGGACGCTTGTGTCCTCTTGAATGCACATGTCTACCATTTGAACATCGAAAGCGTGATTAGAAAAATATACCTTTCTTAAAGTATTCAACATAAATAAGTTTCTAAAAACGCAATAAAAAAAAAGTCTACTGAATATTTTGCGGTCAAATTTATTTTGTACGGTAGTAAAAAATACAAGTTTAAAGTTGTATTCGAAATGGCCGCCTAGAGCTTTAACTCATTCTTTTAAACGACTAGGCCTTTGTTCTGAAGAGACGCGCGCTGTTTCGATAAGAATCGACGTCGAAACCGTTATTCGAGCTCGCTTAATGTTGACTAATTTTCGATGGGAAGTTTTACAGTCCGTGCTCTTCAACTCTGACCACAAACTGTAGTCCAACGAATTCAAATCTGGACTTCCTGATGACCAATCCGAAGCGGCGCACGATAAAATAAATTTTTAACAGATGAGGAGTGGTGTCAACGCTGAACCTTTGGAACTTTTAACAAACTTTGCTCCTTTACACTTTATTAAAAACTTCTTCTACGACCAATTCTTGGTCTGCCCTCTATTTTTAATAGTTCATTAAAATTCTATATCCCGAGAAACAAACATTTTTGATATTCTGAGTTTTTTCAGAAACCCAAAAATTTGGTTTGAATTTTGTGGGCTCTTATGTAAAGCGTTTACTGCAAAACGACCCCACTCCATGTTAACTGACTGAAAGTTTAAATCAAATTAGATTCTATTTTATGCTTATAAGTTTATGTGTTACGAAAAAAAAAGCTTAACGGAATTATTCCCACTAAAAGTAATAAGCAAGGACATTTGGAAAGTTTGAAACAAAGCTAGCTAGACTAAGTATACCCAAGATCAAACTACACGTTTTCTAAGGTTCGGTTCGAATCTGAACTAAAAATGATTATAACGTCAGAATTTTGAGATACAAACTTTTATAATTCAAAAAACCTAATATTAGCATTTTCAATATAATTCGTGATGATTTTCCAAATCTATATTCCTTATTTCAATATTTCATTTAAAAATCTTGAGCATATTATGTATTTTTCAAAAAATCTTTCCATAAAGTAACAATGAAAGAACGCTGAAGCATTTATGCTTAAACAGTACTTTTCAGAAAAACGCATGACCAGTATAAAAACAATTTTTCATTTTGTAGTCTTAAGATTAAAACATCAAGTTTTTAGAAGGTATGTTGAAAAACGGGTTTTTCTGTTATTTTTATTTTCCCACAATGGTTTCGACACATACCTTAGAAATGTCGTTGCTTATCAGCTCTTGCCACAATATAGACTTTGCCCCAATTCCTTCTTCAATTTTATTTAGTTTAAATTTTCCGTAAATAAGCAAGTCATTAGCTATTGCTTCCTGTTTAAAAGCCCTAATCTAGACAGAGTATCAACTTCTCGTGAATTAAATGCTGTGTCTGTTTCCATCCAAAGAAGTCTTTATTCACATTCTAGCACTGCAATCGTTGTAACCTTGTGATTTTGATGCACACAATTCTTCATGGACATTTGTGTCAGACAGCAACCGAAGAAGAGTGTGCTGAGACTTTTGCTGAGTTGAGTCACCTAAATCAGCTGTTCAACGAGCCCATCCGAAAAGCATAGCGTTTAAGGTCGAGCAGAAAACTTGACTTGTTTCATACCGCTGACCCTGATAAGTACACTATTAGTATTTTATCTCCTTTAGGCACATCTAACCATTGTGTTATATCTCCAAAATTTCTCAATCTCTCACTGAATAGTTCAGTCCATCACTACGAACCCCGAAAAAAAAGCTAAATCCCTTACTCGAACGGATTTCGTAATTCCTAAAAGTATTTCGATTATGATGAAATTCGTGATAGACCATCAGCTTAAAAAATGTCTCGAAGATTGAAAGCTCCCTAATGAAAAGCAGTTCGGCTTTCGCAGCGAAGGAGATATTTGACATCCATTTTCGCTAGTTCACTGGGATTATAAAAAGAGTATTTTCCCAGATGAAGTTTGCATCTTAGTGAGAGAGCAGGGAAAGTGCAAAGGAGGTGAGAGATTGTTTCCTCATCCATACCAATGAATGATTCTAGAAAAATTCCGCAAGATGTTTGGGTTTCTTAAGGTGATCCATGGAAGAAATTTGTTTCCCCTTCTTATCTGGCTGCTATTTACAAGACTTATTAAGCTTGAGCAAAAGTCCCATCTCTGTGCTGGTAATAATGCAACTTACTTAAGCCCTTTGGACATATTGAACATAATCGTAAAGTTGTTTTACCCCTTTTTACCGTTATCTTACCGGTTTATAATCTAGAGAAATAGCCAGTTGCGTTCTTCCCTTCAAACAGTTCAACATTAATACTCTCGCTTTTAGGAATTCTCATCAGTATACCCTCGAGTCCAGCTTCGAACGTACTGTCAATTAAAGAGATTAGTTCTTTAACCGTACCACGCGAATGTAAAATGCCTTTCCAAACGGTATTTCCCAGTCATTACAATATTTCGAAATTGCGAGCTAGCCGGCCATTCAGATCTTGTTTTCGCAGTATTCTTCGGATGATCGTTTCGTTGCTCACTTCCTTAGTGAGCAACGAAACAACACCTTTAGAGATCTCAGGATAAGAAAGGATTTTCCTTCACTTGCCGAACAAGTAGCTTTTCTAATATTAAGGATCAAATGGAAAACAGCATTTGTACAACCTGTCCCTAAAAAAGGCGAATCATCCTCCCCCTCTAACTATCGTCCAATAGCACTCACGTCCCTTCTTTCCAAGGTCATGGAAACGCTGATTAATTATCAGCTCAAGAAATATCTCGAAGAACAGAAGCTTCTTAATGACCGACAGTATGGTTTTCGTACCAATAGGTCCACTGGTGATCTCATGGTTCATCTCACCGAACAGTGGAACAAATCTTTACATAGTTTTGGAGAAAGTAAGATTATTGCACTTGATATTTCAAAAGCATTTGATAGGGTTTGGCATCAGGCTCTCTTATCGAAAATGCGTGCTTTTGGTATTGATGAATCCCTACTTCGTTGGGTTAGAAATTACCTTTCTAACCGTTCAATACAAGTTGTATTGGATGGTTACAAGTCTGAAATTCATAAAATAAATGCTGGTGTTCCCCAGGGCTCCGTTTTGTCTCCGACACTCTTTCTTATATTCACTTCCAATCGATTAACCTGTTTTGCCGACGACAGTACCCTCAGCTTTTAATATTCGTTTCTAGATGTCCTTCGTTGGAATTTCAACGGCAGCGTATGATAAGCTCATTAAATTCTGATCTTGACAGCATTGTGCAATGCACGGCTTTATCAACAAAAACCGTGCAGATTTTAATGCTTCGAAAACTCAATGCTGTCTCCTGTCGTTAAAGCGTAACGCACCCCCGATGTCACTATCTATGAGTGGCACTTGCATCCAGGAAACCAATCAACTATCAGTACTCGGTATGTGTATTACAGATCACCTCTTATGGAATGATCACATATTCGATATCGCCAAAAATGCTGCCAGGTGCTTAGGGTTTCTCCGACGGTGCAAGAAATGTTTCACCCCTTCTGATCTGGCTATAATCTACAAAGCTTTTATCCGTCCAAAGCTTGAATATAATTCGCGTATCATGGGCAGGTGCCCCCAAAAGCAAGTTTAAATCTCTTGGATAGAATTCAAAAAAAGGCTTTAAAAATGATAGGCGACAGAACTATAATCGAAGCATTTACATCGTTAGAACACCGTCGCAATGTTTCATGCCTTTCGTTGTTCTACCGATATTTTTATGAACAGTGTTCTGTCGAATTAGCCAGTTGCATTCCCCCCTAAAAAAATTCAGCCGGAATACTCGTACTTTTAGGAATGCACATCAGTTTAACACTGAGCTCAATTTCAGACGTACTGTCAAGTATAGAGATTCTTTTTTTAACATCGAGAATGTGAAATGCTTTACCCAGCTCTGTTTTTCCTTATTATTTTGATATTCAAAACTATAAGACCAATGTCCATCGGTATCTCCTCTTTAATCCTTCCTTATATTTCTAAAGCTTTCACTGTGCTTAAACTTTGAACATGTTTAGGGTATTAATAACCCCTTGAGTGCCCGTTTAATATAAAAAAAAAATAATCGTATTTAAGGTTTTTCAAAACTTCAGATAAAGTCAAATACAGATCCATAACTATTTAAAAATTACCAAAACTAAGTGAGATACTAAAATGATTTTGAAAAGTATCTAAAAGATAATACTTTTATTGTTAAGGCAAATGTTGTGTTTTAACTCAGCTGTAATATTCCGTTTATGTTTTGTTTGTCTTCTTCATTTTTAAAGGGGCATTTTTTCAAAGTCTGATGTTAATTAAAGAAAAATTTAAAGGCTATATTCAATTTAGGTCTTCTTAATTCTTCAAGACGAAAATAGCGTAGAATGAGTAATCTCCTCCAATGATAGTTTGGGGCAAAATAAATCTTAAAGTTCATTCAAAACCCAAATACATTATCTATTAATTTCTGCAAACGTGAGACTGACTTCACAGACATCCCATATCTCACTTACGATAGGGTGTTATTTCGATTTGTATGGAATCACGTGTCAGAGTGTCACGATGAAAAGTACATTGCCTGCCTGGTTATCGTAAAACAAAAAACTCAGATAAAAGAAAGGGTTTTTTGTCGAATTATCTATTATCAGTTGACTTGATAACCCAAACAGTCCAAAAAATGTAAACAAATAATAAAACATTATCATGAACTATGTAAGCTTAATTAGTTAAGGCAGATATGAGAACGAGTACGATTACGAGTACTTTGTGGGTATAAACAAGATTATCTTTAAATGATAATCTGGAATACAAAATTATGTTTAATTCAGGAAGTTGTGACATTTTAAGAATGATTTTAAATTTTTGTTTGTAAAGAGAATTTATTAGAATAATTAATTAAAAAAAAAAGAACTCAATAACTTGTAATTAACATGACTACCTTTACGCAAAGATTAAAAGTCTTGATCTATTATTCTTTGTCGATATCTTAACGCAGCTTTGCAGTACATAAATAATTTTGGGACGTTCATCTCATTGAGGAGATCTTTTATCTGGATAACCGATAAGATATTGGCACCTAGGTAATATCTTCTGGTTTCAGCTAAGACCGGACACCGGCCTATGAAATGTAAGGTATCCTCTCTCTCTTGCAGGTTACATAGATCACAAATTATCGGTAGATAGTCTCTATGTGGCATGTAGTTGAAGCAAAGAAGTTCACCTCTTAATCTTCCCATCATGGATATTTCGTCAACATTATATTCATCTCGAAAATAATTCCTTTCATTAAGATTATGGTTCAAACTGCTGTATAGGGTTCTATGAACTGAGCCTGTTGCTTCCATCACATATCCTTCTCTACACTTACGATCCACATTTGCTATTAGTTCGTAAAGCCTTGGTTTCCATTCGCTTAAGTTATTGCAATTGAGGTTAAGTTGCATCCCGCACTATTGACTTAGTTCCTGCCATTCTTCCATCCAGCCTGCATTTATCCTTATTATATGAAGCGCTACTATCTTTGGAAGTCTTTCATTAGACATATTGATAGCCTTAAGAATATAATCTATATGTAGCTTAAAAGTCCGTATAAACAGAGGTGGAAGTCTAGTTTCCAGCATGACCAGATAATTCGGGGCGTTGGACGGAATATGAAAGATTCTTTTAATATAATATCTCAGCAATTTTTCCACCGTTTCATACTGCTTGTAGCCCCACACCTGAGCCGAATATAACATGATGGCTTCTCAAACTGCTTCAAAAACTCGAAATTTGGCACTATGTCTAATATTTTTGTTCGAAAAACACTGTTCCACGTGGCAGCGATTGCTGTCTTAGCCTTTGCAAGCTTATCCTTAAAGTGGTTCTCCATGTCCAGGTTCTTAGTCGTTAGTATCCCTAGGTACCTGTACTCGTTGACAACTTCGATTGTCTCTCCATTATACCATCATTTCCCACTGTTACGGTTACGCCCGCCCCCTTTCCTGAATATCATGACTTTTGACTTTTCTAAATTCACAGTCAAGTTCCATATTTTGCAGTAGTCACACAAGCGGTTTATCATTAGTTGGAGAGATTCTGGCGAGTATGCGAGAATGACAATATCTACGGTGAACATCAGTGCTTTGATAGCTTTTCCGGCGTACTAAATACCACAAGGTAGGCATTCTACGAGATCTTCAATAAAGAGGGCAAACAACGATGGGCTTAGAGTACATCCTTGTCTAACTCCTGTGCAAGTGTGAAACCAATCTGACATCTCTTCGCCATTCCAGACAGCTGATTTTGTGCTGATATAAAGATTTTGGATTATCCTTGCAAACCTCCAGGACATTCCCATGCCATACAATTTATATATCAAAGCATTTCTATTAACAGTATCAAATGCTGACTTTAAGTCAACAAATAATGCATAAATAATTATGCTCCTTTATTTATAAATGATTCTGCAATACTTCTCAAGACAAAAATGTGGTTAATTGTAGAATAGCCTGATCTGAAACCAGCTTGCCACTCCCCAATTAGATTATTGTTCTTGGTCCATACATTGAGACGATGCTGGAGGACAGTTGTAAAAATCTTATATGAAGCGTTCAAAAAGGATATGCCCCTATAATTTGCCGGATCTGTTGTACTATATTTTTGTAAATAGGAAAGATCAAGGATTCTGTAAATTGTAGAGGGATACACCCATCTTCCATTATGTTATTGAAGATTGTTACAAGATTACTAATAAGATCCTGAGTTCCATATTTTGTAAAATTCCGCGGGAATTCCATCCGATCCTGCTGCTTTTTTGTCTTTTAACATTTGCAACGCGTCATTTAACTTATCTAATGTGAACATTGCATCAAGGAGATCATTAACAATGTTTGGTGCAGCGTACAGAATCGAACTAAACGGTGATTTTTTAAGAGCTTGAGAACTTTAAAAAAAAAAAAAACGCATAAAATTTGCAAAATCTCATCGATTCTTTATTTGAAACGTTAGATTGGTCTATGAGATTTACTTTTTGAAGATAATTTCATTTAAATGTTGACCGCAGCTGCGTCTTAGGTGGTCCATTCGGAAAGTCCAATTTTGGGTAACTTTTTCGAGCATTTCGGCCGGAATAGCCCGAATTTCTTCGGAAATGTTGTCTTCCAAAGCTGGAATAGTTGCTGGCTTATTTGTGTAGACTTAAGACTTGACGTAGCCCCACAAAAATAGTCTAAAGGCGTCAAATCGCATGATCTTTGTGGCCAACTTACCGGTCCATTCCTTGAGATGAATTGTTCTCCGAAGTTTTCCCTCAAAATGGCCATAGAATCGCGAGCTGTGTGGCATGTAGCGCCATCTTGTTGAAACCACATGTCAACCAAGTTCAGTTCTTTCATTTTTGGCAACAAAAAGTTTGTTAGCATTGAACGATAGCGATCGCCATTCACCGTAACGTTGCGTCCAACAGCATCTTTGAAAAAATACGGTCCAATGATTCCACCAGCGTACAAACCACACCAAACAGTGCATTTTTCGGGATGCATGGGCAGTTCTTGAACGGCTTCTGGTTGCTCTTCACTCCAAATGCGGCAATTTTGCTTATTTACGTAGCCATTCAACCAGAAATGAGCCTCATCGCTGAACAAAATTTGTCGATAAAAACTTTTCTAGGGCCCATTCACTGAAAATTCGACGTTGTGGCAGATCGTTCGGCTTCAGTTCTTGCACGAGCTGTATTTTATACGGTTTTACACCAAGATCTTTGCGTAAAATCTTCCATGTGGTCGAATAACACAAACCCAATTGCTGCGAACGGCGACGAATCGACATTTCACGGTCTTCAGCAACACTCTCAGAAACAGACGCAATATTCTCTTCTGTACGCACTGTACGCATTCGTGTGGTTGGTTTAAAGTCCAATAAAGTAAACTGAGTGCGAAACTTCGTCACAATCGCATTAATTGTTTGCTCACTTGGTCGATTATGTAGACCATAAATCGGACGTAAAGCGCGAAACACATTTCGAACCGAACACTGATTTTGGTAATAAAATTCAATGATTTGCAAGCGTTGCTCGTTAGTAAGTCTATTCATGATGAAATGTCAAAGCATACTGAGCATCTTTCTTTTTGACACCATGTCTGAAATCCCGCGTGATCTGTCAAATACTAATGCATGAAAATCCTAACCTCAAAAAAATCACCCTTTAGTATTTCCCGAAGCGTCCAGTAACTTTTTAAAATTTGTTAGCAGTACATTTGGTTTTAGCTCTTGATTGATTACGTAAGACTTCCCATTAAGTTTCCTCACTAAAGTCCAAAAAACTGCTCTATTGTTTACATAGGAACTTGTACTTCGCGTTTGCTTCAAGATACTGAATTTTGTTTTGCAATTCATTTGAGTCACGGAATGCTTTTAAATATGAAAAGGATGCTTTCCTCGCCATTTCACATTCCTTATCAAACCATTCAGATTTAGCAATTTTATTGCTTCTGCATGTTTTACTTGGATACCAAATTTTTATAGCGTCTTCTATCCCTGCTAGATCAGATACCTGCTGCTCTGAGAGTGCTAAGTCCAATCGTCTTCGATACCTATCTGCATTCGCGTCTCTCCATTTAAGCTTTAGCAGCAACTCCATATTCCTAACCCCTTCATCAAAAGGTTGTTCCAGTTGTACCGTTGTAATGATAGGAAGATGATCAGAATATGAAACAAGGTCGATTTTGAAATCCTTGACGTGACCATTCCATTCACCACCAGCTAGACTGTAATCAATCACTGAATTTCCTTGCTTGCCATCGAACCTGTACTCTCCAGCCTTGTCTGATGAAGTAGTGCCATTAAGAATTCGCAGTGCAAATGTGTTACACAAATCTAGTATTTTCAATTCTCCGCAATTACTAGTACAATCCTTAGATTGGCGTTCTTTTCCTTCAGCTATATTAACGGAACCATATTCTTTTCCAATTCTGGCATTCAAATCTCCAATCAAAAGGACATTGTTGTTAGCCTGGTTCAGCATAAACTCCTCCACTTTTTCAAAATCTTAAAAATTCTTACATTTAAGTGGCTGGCCTACGTACTACTTGATATAACCTTAACCCATATTTATCAACGTTTACAACAAAATGTTATTAAATTCATCGGCTTTATCAACAAAAACCTATGTAAATCCAATTTCCGGTGATAAAATAAAATATATAAAATAATTTTCATTACAAATTCGTCATCGTCATTCACGTGTTTAGATAGATCAAAGCCGAAAATAAACCTACGTATCTATATCCATATACATACCTATCTATGTTATGTAGGTATAAATAAATTAATCCACAATTAGATAAACCTTTTACACTTCGCCACACATCACATCGATGCGGCACGGCACGGCACAGAACGACGAGACGCGTTGACAAAAGTGTCACGTGAATAATGTTAGTCGAATTAATGATGCTTGAAACCTGCTTAGCAACAATAACTTAATATTGTTATATTAGGTATTTTATTCTTTGTCTTAAGCAGATGAATCTTCCATTGCGCCAAGGCATGTCTTTTGTATTCAACTTAAATGCCAAAGTTTTTGTTTCTTTTTTCTCAAATAATCTTCACAGCAAAAACGTCGAAAACGTTCAGCTCTGTTTTTTTTTTTTGGCTTTGAAATCTTTTTCATAGCAAACGAACATGAATACAAAATTCATAGATATTCATTTAAGGTACTTCTTTAGGTAGGTTAAAGCAGAAAGACAGAATCATGAAAACAACGATACCAAAATTCGTTCCATAGAAGTCCTTCTATTAATATAAGGCCCACAGAAATAAAAAAAAAGACATGAATGAGACTTTACATTTTCTACAGCCGCCGACATTCACGGTGCTGATCGTTTCCTTTAGTCTTTTTGTACAGTAGCGTCTTCGTCGGTCACATGAATAGGTATTTTTTCTTCTGGCAGGTATTTTTTTTCTAGAGCTTAACCTTCCTAAATCCTTTTTAGCACAGTTGTTGTTTTTATGTCTGTTCATAAAACCTCGATTACCTTAGCTCATTTTTCGACTTTTATAACCATTTTTAGTTACTCTGATTCTCATACCTGTACGCGTATATACCTACATTAAATTGGAACTGGGTCAAGTGGGCTTTTAATTGCACCAATGCAATGGTTAGGTACATTAAAAACGATAACATCAACACAAATTGCAATTAAAGTTACTCAGCGATGACGTGACGGTTGACGACGACAACGACGGAACTTTTCTGTGACACGCAAAATAGGCAAGGCGTAGCTTTGTTAGAATTTTTTTTCCCAAAGAAGTCTAAGGGAATACAAAAATTATAACATGTAGATTACATCTGTTCTCAACTTTGTAAAACGGAATATAGTATAATTATTTTGATAAATTTGTTCTCAAAATCGAGACTTAACTGTGAAGGTTTAAAGACTCCCATCATTATCAACTTGATTTATTTTACAAGAAAATAAAAAAGAAACATTGTACTCGTATTCATGATGGGGAAATATTTTTGTCGCCACATAAAAAACAAAGTCGAAATTAGCTTCAGTTGTAGGTCTTGGAAAAGAGATTCTTCGAGTCTTCAGGAATATAAACTTATTTTGATTTTTATTAGTGCTAACCAGATTGGTCTTAGAAGTAGTTTCATAAAAATTGTCAAGTGCGACAGTTGACCATATGGACAAAATATGGCTGGTCAAGGTTCTGTAGAACAAAATTCTGTATTTCAAAGTTCGGATTGGTCAAAAGTCTGTGTTTTAGAATTCAGAAAGAGGAAAGATTTTTTTGTTAATCATTCTGTTGTACAATTGTCTGCTAAAGCGTTTTTACAATTTTTAAAGTAGAATATTGACGAAAATTCGGGTAACAATTTTTCAGTAACCATACCTTTTCGGAACAGTTTCAGACAATGACTTTTTACCAATTTTCTTTGAATAACTTACTTAAGGTGGCGCTACAGTCCTGTGTGAACTAGGGCCTCACCCAACAAACTTCTCCATCTAGCTCGGTCCCTAGCTACATGTCTCCAGTTCCGCGCTCCAAGTTGGGTGAGGTCACCTTCCACTTGTGCGCCAAACCTGATCCGCGGTCTTCCTCTACTAAGCTGTTCTGTAGGTGTGGAATCGAAGACTTTCCGGGCCGGAGCATTGGTTTCCATGCGCTCTACGTGACCCAGCCATCTTAGTCGTTGGACTTTTACCCTTCTGGCTAAGTCTACGTCGCTGTACAGCCCGTACAGGTCGTCGTTCCATCTTCTCCTCCACTCCCTTTCGATGCATACGGGACCGTAGATCACACGAAGAACTTTTCTCTCGAACCGATCCAAGGTGCTTTTATCCGCTTTTGTCATATTCCATACTTCTGCACCGTATAGCAGGACGGGGATTATAAGCGTCTTATATAGCAATACTTTGGTCCCTCGAGAGAGCACTTTACCACTCAGTTCCTTTCTTAGTCCAAAGCAACAGTGGTTAGCAAGAGTTATTCTGCGTTTGATCTCAGAGCTGGTGCCTAGGTAGACGAAGTCCTTTACTACGTCAAAGTTACGTCTGTCGATGGTGACGTTTTGACCAAGACGTTGGTGTTGTATGGCCTTTCTTGACTATAGCATGTACTTTGTTTTGCCCTCATTAACTGTTAAACCCACTTTTGCCGCCAGTGCCTCAATACTCACAAAAGCCCCATCGACATCACGCTGAGTTCTTCCGATTATGTCAATGTCATCAGCATATGCCAGTGATTAAACAGTCTTTTGAAAGATAGTGCTTCTAGTGTTGACATGTGAGCTCTGCACTATTCCTTCAAGCACGATGTTAACAAAATCGCATGACAGCGCATGACCTTGTCTAAAACCTTTTTTGACATCAAACAGTTCTGTTAAGTTGTTTCCAACCTTTTTGGAGCAGCGTGAAAACTTCATCGTCATCCTGTTCGAGAGTTTAGAATTTGGCAGGGATGCCAAAACTAGACATGGTTCTATACAGCTCGTCCCTGTAGATGCTGTCATATGCGGTATTGAAATCGATAAAAAGATGGTGGGTGTCGATTTGGTGTTCTTGGGTTTTTTCCAGGATCTGCCGTAAGGTGAATATTTGATCAACTGTGGACTTTCCTAGTCTAAAACCACACTGATAAGGACCTATCAAGTTGTTGACGATGGACTTTAGACGTTCACATTTTATGGCAGAGAAGATTTTACAGGCGATTTTATAGTTGGTGCAGTTTAGAGGGTCTCGTTTTCCAGAATCGGACAAACAATACTGAGGTTCCATTTATTGAGCATGCTTTCTTCCGACCATATCTTAAAGATAAGTTGGTGCATGCTCCTAACCTACTTATCTCCAGCTGCTTTAATGAGGTCGGCATTCAAGCCATCCACTCCCGAGGCTTTATTAGACTTCAGCTTAGATATGGCAATCTTTACTTCGTGTAAGTCGGGAGGACGGGATTGTTGGCTTTCGTCGTCTATGTTGAATGGATCATCCTGCCTGACAGCGGAATTTAGTTCGTCATCGCCGTTATACAGCCTGCAGAAGTGGTCCTTCCAGATCCTTAGCATTGACTGCGGTTCCACTATGAAGTTTGCACTTTCGTGTTTGCGGCCTTCGGTTTTAGGTTTATGTACCTGTGAATTTCGTTTCACCTGTTCATAAAACTTTCGAACTTCATTCCTTCTTTTAAACCTCTCAACATCTTCGACCGCACGCTTCTCATGCCCTCTCTTATTCTTTCTGAGAAGTCGGCGTTCCTCTCGGCTCTTCTGCTCATGAGCAGCTCTCGTCCTTTCATGCAGCGCCGCTTTGCGTGCCTGTTGTTTGGCTGCATTTGCCTGCCGACATTCCGCATCAAACCAGGGGTTCCTTGTTGGTGGTTGTTTGAAACCCAGCAGGTTTTCGATACATTGTGTTTGCGGCAGAGAATTTTGAGATAGGTTACTTGTAACTCGGTCGGAAAAGGATTTGGCGATTTTTGGTGATTGTAGCCGTTCGACGTTGTACCTTCTCCCAGCACCTCCCTGTTTTGCCTTAGGTCTGAAAATCCGAAGTGCTACCTTGGCTACAACGAGGTAGTGGTCCGAGTCGATATAAGCTCCTCGGATAGTTCGTACATCCCTTATGCTGGAAGCGTGTCTGGCGTCGATCGCAATATAGTCAATCTAGTTGACGGTAGATTGATCTGGAGAAGTCCAAGTTCCTTTGTGGATAATGAGGTGTGGAAAACGCGTACTGGCTACCAAGACGTTTCGCCACGCACCAAAATCTATGAGCCTGAATCAGTTGTCGGAAGTGTTGTTGTGCAGGCTTGTCTTCCCGATTATTCCACCAAAGATGTCTTCACTTCCTAGCTTGGCATTAAAATCGCCCAGGACTATTTTAATATCGTAGCTAGGGCACTGCTCATATGTTTTGTCTTTCCTTTCTTTAAAAGCCTTTAAAAGTCTACCACCACTTTGAAAACTTTTATTGGCTGATCCGATCTAAAAGAAAATGTCGAGGAAACCAGAAAAACAGCTTTGTCATAAAAAAGTTAGATTTTTTTTATGGAAAGCACAGAGGCATTCGGAATCTCTCGTCTGAGTCATGCTGCTAGAATATTTCTTCAAGCTTTCTTTCTATGATAAGCTAAGTTCCAACCAGTTCATATGAGATAGGCTGACGATTTTGACGAAATTGAAAGACAAATGTGTAAAAACTTAAGAGACTTATTCCAATGCTTCTCTTTGCTGAAGATCCATAAACCTAGTGAAAGCCTAGTCTTTCATTGGAATGGACGTGTGACAGTCTTTGAATTCCAACCCCTTAGTCTGCAACGATAAGAATAAATCAAAGCAGTTTGCTCCGGATCATAGAGGTTTAAAAAAGAAAAGACCCTGTAAATGTGACAGTTGACCTTTGTACCTCAAACTTATCACAATCTTGGTCTCTAAAAGACTTGACAGCATTATCCTACCAGAATATTATCTATGAATACTGTCTATGAATTTTATTTCTATTTTCAGAAATTCAAAAAGGTCACCAAAACTAAAAACAATTATCCATTTTTCATTCTTCATTTCCTGTCGACTTATACTCGTATGTATGATGTGCCCTAAGTATAAATATCAATCACAAGCAATCAAGGAAAAAGTGTATCTTCATGAATAAGAATAACATCTCATGAATGTTTATCTAAATTTTATTCACAGAAATTAATAAAATTCAAATTGATTACAGCATCTTCACATTATTCTTTATTTTTGTTGTCTTAAATTCGTCATCGTTCAACATTTTTATACCTATACAAGCTTCAACACAAGACTTCTGTAAGTCTTCTCATTGTTTTATTATTTTTATTCTCTCAACTATTCTATAAAATTTAAAGAAAAAGAAAAAAAAAACATTAAACATTCTTCTTTGTCTACTTTAAAAACTTATTTATAGTTTTGACATTAGTTGGTGAAGGCAGGCAAGCTAGCAGCAGCCAAGTCAAGTCACCGCGCACCAATTATTTGCCATACAACTTCAATCATTTCGGGGGGAATGGAATACAGAAAAGATAGAAAAAAGCAAAGGTATTATACCTAAGTGAAAATAGTGCTAGAGCTAAAGCTAGTCGTAGTACATAAGGCTATAACAACCAAGACCGAACAATCGAGTACCCCGAGTGTATAACGGCAAGCGCAGTACACATCACAATGCGTACGTGATTTCAAGACTCAGTGCAATGGTCGAAGAAAAGTTGTATTCTGTATCTATTTAGTTTATACCTACAGAAATCAAAACCAAGAAGAATGACACAAAAATAAGAAAGAAAAGATCGAAAGACCAAACGGTCCAATTGTGAATTTTACATCAAATTCTTGACATTCACTGGACGGATATTGACTAATTACACCTGCGTGACGAGAACACTAAAGAGAGAAGCTGATTTCAAAATGAACTTCCTGCTGTAGGTAGGTAAGGTAAGGTAAAGTACTGACTTTATACCTACCTAAGTATAAGAAGACTTGGTTATTCTTGGATTTCAATTTCGTTCCAAACGCAGCACCAAGTTCTATCTACCTGTACGAGATGGGAAATTTATGTAAAAGTTCAGGGAATCCAAAATGGACAACACCCCCTTTATACCTATTCCTCTCTATAAGACTCTTTCAATTTCTCTGACTTGTTTTTTGTTTCTTTTTTAACAACAACATAAACTTGTACGGCGCAAGCAAACAAAGTTCAATGCCCCCATTCGTCGTCGTCGTAGTAGTCGGCGTCGTCGTCGTCATCATCATCATCGTCATCGGGATGGTGAATTGAACTCCGCGCGAGACAAGACTAGAGAAGACATGATTTTTATATAATGGGGATAGGTATGGGTATGGGGAGCTAGCCAGCCCAATCCCAATGTATCTAAACCTAGCGTTCCATGCCTGTACACACAAATGGCACTTTGCGCTGGAGCAGCGCAAAGGTAATGTGCATACGGAAGATGAGATGAGATGAGAATCATCATACCAAAGAGAGCGGGTTATAACAACAAACTAAAAGTCTAAAACTAGCTCTATAAAGGCACACAACAACAAACGTCTATACATTAGTTTAAAAGTAAACATCAACACACGCCACGCACACACTTACACACATGACTGCCCTGCCGTCATAGCCATGGAATAGTTTTCAAAGATTTATTCGATTTTGATTTCAAACAACAAAGCAGCCGGATTTGGTAACAGTAATATCGAAAAAGGCCCCTAACTAAATTTTATGGTTTTTTGAAACCAGCAAAAGGAAAGAAGTCTGGTCGAAAAAGTATCGTTCTTTTCCGTCCCACAAACAAAACAATACTTTTTCAAATGATGAAGATGTCCTTAATTCGAATCTGCATTGTAATTTTTCTATTACATCAGATTTTAAAAAATACGTCTCTTTAAAAATGCAAGAGACAACCAAAAACAGGGTTTTTAAGGCTGAGCTAAAATTCAACATATTTTTTAAAAATTTATTGTAAGATGATTTTGAAGATTACAAATCTTTGTTTTCTAGATACAAAATAAATCAGTTTAACATTTAACTTATTTTTTGGAGGTTCTCATTACGTTTGAGGGTTTACTTGGCTTTATATAAAGTTTTGAGCAAACCTTGAGTGTAATACTTTCATAATTTTGGAAAATACGTTCTGGACTTAATTTGTAATTTTGATTTCGAATACAACCTTCATTTTGACTATTTTCTCATGTTTTAAAAATACACCTTTTTAACATTATTTTTATATTTTTTTAAAGTATTACAAAAACTTGATATAAACCGTTCAAACCGTTTTACTTTCTGTTGGAAACCGTTTTTAGTATAGATGGTTTAGTGTTTCTTTCAGATTTATGAGGATTTTTCAAATATTGTATGGAATAGTTTTAACTGAGTATTGAAGAAAAGGATTTAAAAAACCCTCACGGATTTTATTGAAAAAAGCTACTTCACATTTGTAACATATTAATTTTGAAGTCGAATTTCAATAAAGACCATCAAAACTTTTTGTAAAAGTGTAATTTTATTGCCAGGAAGAAAACTTTGCCGACCAGTGGAAGCAGTAACTTGAACAGATTTTCGATATTGATAGATTTCAATTGAGTCAACTCTTAAAATTCCATTTTTGTTAAATTTGAATAACTTTCCTTTCGACAGTTGAACAATATATTCGAAGTTTCGAACGTATTAGAAATTCGGTCAAAAAAGGATAGTTTTGTGTTGTGTTTGTGCAAATGATGTATATTTCAATTCTGTACTGTTTACGTAGAAAATTATATACCAAAATGTTGCACAAACAAAATACGAACAAATCGGTACCGGTCTGATAAGTACTTAGAATCACCGCCTTATGAAACTTCTATCGTAAAAGAAATGTACTATCGTGTAGAATAGTCTTCGAAATGCTACTTCCGAAATTTGAGTCGAAACGGGACTTTCAAGTTTTAGAAAAATGAAATAAGAACAATGTCGTCGGTGATTCGAATCTTTCTTAGAATCTTAAGCTTAAGAGCGCTTGGATGCTGTCTACGGTGATTCTTTTCCTTCGACCGGCAAAAATTGGTATAAGAAGGTTCAGAGTGGTCGAACATCGGTTTGCCACGAAAACGGCTACAACGAAGGATAACGTAACCAAAAATCCACGATCTTGAATTGGCAGATCGCCATCGGTGATTCGATGCTTTTTTAGAAGCTCAAGCTTAAGAGCGTTTGGATGCTTCTACCTTAATTTTATTTTCCTACGACCGTCAAAAATTGGTAAAACAAGTATCAGGGTGGTCGAACATCGGTTTGCCACGAAAACGGCTACAACGAAGGATAACGTAACCAAAAATCCACGATCTTGTATTAGCAGATCGCCGATTGACTAAGTGGGTCATATCCTCCATTAAATGTTGGGTCTGAGAAAGCTTTCGGCGCAATGGTTGCCGCGTTTGCTCACTGCAGGCAAGAATTGCAACAGTAAGAACACTTCAGACCAGTTTTTGATTCTGTTTAAGCATGATTCGAAACAGTTTCTATTTCTGTTTGTGCGTCGACGAAACATGGATTCACTGGTAAACGCTTTAGAGACCAAGGAACAGTCGAAAAGATGGAGTTCACCCGTAAACGTGCTTGAAGAAGGCGAAGATTTCGATTTAAGATATTACCAATTCTTAAGAAAGCCGTTAAAATTAACCTCCCTCGAAGTTCTCTGCCTCCAACACAATGTATCGAAAACCAGTGGCAACATTGCCAAGATGCAATCAGAGAAGCCGCCTCTGTTCTAGTTTTCAAGCAGCCACCAACAACGAACCCCTGGTTTAATGAGGAATGTCGGTAGGCAAATGCAGCCAAACAACATGAGCTCTATGAGCAGAAGAGGCGAGAGGAACGCCCACTTCTCAGAAAGAAAAAGAGAGGGCATGAGAAGCGTGCGGTCGAAGATGTTGAGAAGTTTAAAAGCAGGAATGAAGTTCGAAAGATTTATGAACAGGTGGAACGAAATTTCCAGGTACATAAACCTAGAACGGAAGGCTGCAAAGACGAAAGCGGAAACATCATAGTGGAACCGCAGTCAATGCTGAGGATATGGAAGGACCACTTCTGCAGACGACGAACTAAATTCCGCTGTCAGGCAGGATGATCCATTCAACATAGACGACGAAAGCCAACAATCCCGTCCTCCCGACTTAGACGAAGTAAATATTGCCATATATAAGCTGAAGTCTAATAAAGCCGCTGGAGCCGATGGCTTGAATGCCAAACTCTTTAAAGCAGCTGGAGATAAGTTGGTTAGGAGCATGCACCAACTTATCTGTAAGATATGGTCGGAAGAAAGCATACCCGATGAATGGAACCTCTGTATTGTTTGCCCTATTCTGAAAAAAGGAAGCCCTTTAAACTGCACCAACTATAGAGGAATCAGTCTACTTCACATAGTCTATAAAATCTGTCCAATTACTAGCATATCCTGATGACATTGACATAATCGGAAGAACTCAGCGTGATGTCAATGGGGCTTTTGTGAGTATTGAGGCACTGGCGGCAAAAATGGGTTCAACGGTTAATGAGGGCAAAACAAAGTACATGCTGTCGTCTAGGAAGGACATACAACACCGACGTTTTGGTCAAAACGTCACAATCGACAGACGTAACTTTGAGGTAGCCAAGGACTTTGTCTACCTAGGCTCCGCTGTAAACGCAGAAAACAACACCAGCGCTGAGATCAAACGCAGAATAAGTCTTGCTAACCGCTGTTTCTTTGGACTAAGAAAGCAATTGAGTGGTAAAGTCCTCTATCGAGGGACCAAAGTGTTGCTATATAAGACCCTTATCATCCCCGTCCTGCTGCTATATGGTGCAGAAGCATGGACCATGACAAAAGCGGATGAAAGCACCTTGGGTCGCTTCGAGAGAAAAGTTCTTCGTGTGATCTACGGTCCCGTATGCATCGAAAGGGAGTGGAGGAGAATATGGAACGACGAGCTGTACGGGCTGTACAGCGACGTAGACTTAGCCAGAAGGGTAAAAGTCCAACGACTAAGATGGCTGGGTCACGTAGAGCGCATGGAAACCAATGCTCCGGCCCGGAAAGTCTTCGAATCCATACCCACAGGACAGCGCAGTAGAGGAAGACCGCGGATCAGGTGGGGCGCACAAGTGGAAGGTGACCTCACCCAACTTGGAGCACGAAACTGGCGACATCTAGGTAGGGACCGAGTTAGATGGAGAAGTTTGTTGGTTGAGGCCCTAGTTCACACAGGACTGTAGCGCCACATTAAGTAAGTAAGTAAATGGGAAAGTTATAGCTATCATTGAAATCAATCCTGAACATTTTGTGAATGGATATTTGACTGTTTCTGCCTTTGATTAGAAATGATAATTAATTAAGAAAAAAAAGTTGCCCATTTGTTTTTTGCAAAAAATCATATTTTTCTATTTTCCGGACGGAAATTTCAATGATTGGTTTCAATGATAGCTATAATTGCCAAATACTTTTCATCATTGAAATCAATCATTGACATTAGAATGTCTTAATTTTTTTTTTTAATTTAACATAGACATCGTTAACAGATAAGACGAAGAGAAGTGGGCCAAGGTGACTACCTTGTGGGACTCCAGAAGTTGCATGTATATGATTGGAAACTGAGTTACGGAAGAGGGATATGGGATATTTTATCAAAGGCTTTGCTGTAATCAGCGTATACAACATCAACTTCATTGCCATTCTCGAGGGCTGACAACATTTTGGATAGAAATTAAATTAAGTTAGTTCTAGTGAATCTACCTTTAAGAAAACCATGTTGAGCGGGGGAGAATAAGGGCTTGCAATGGAATTAAAAGGAATCATAAACTAAGCTTTCAAAAAGTTTTGCAATAAATGAAAGTTTAGCGATAGGTCTTTAATTGTTTATTTCAGTTTTATTGCCTTGTTCATGACTCGGAAATATGAATGAATTAAACTGTGTCCACTGACTATCATAGCAATCAATGGTAACTTCGATTTCTAACCTTCTAAAAATGTATCAAACATTCTTAATGTTCACATTACTAATGTCCTCAGAGTTTCTCAATTCCATTTTTTAGAACTCAAAAAAAAAAATCAAATGGAGTGGCGCAACAGTCCGTTGTGAACCAGGGCCTAGTGACTTACAACTCTCAACCATTCCTGTGTGCGAGTACTGTTGTCAGGAATGGACACAGCCCTACTGAACCGAAGGATCTTTGCTCCGCCTTGTGCCATGACGTCCCGATTGTACAGGAGTCGCCTATCCACGGTTCTTCGTCTGACGTGGTAGATTAGCAGAACTTCCAATCTATCCTGTATCAGACAGGTTCTATCTAAAAAGAGGAATACCTCTGGCGGAATGAAGCCGCTCAAGCGTGCACTCTCTAAATACTCGTTGTTCGGAAAGAACGCCCGAAAATTAAATTGTTGGTTGAAGACATAGCTCTTGCAACGTGACCTCGAACGGGTTTTATCACGAAATTGTCAATTCTGTTGATTCTTGCCCCGTTATATAGGACCTCGTTGGAAAAGTAATGCACGTAAAAAGATTCGGCTGTTCCGTATGAGGGCCAGCATTTAAATGTCTGTCGAAATATAAATACTGATCTAACCAGATACCGAGGTACTTCACTACACTTTTGCTCGCTAATGGCTGCCCGTGAAGAGCAACGATGACTATTTTGCGCCAATTCTTGCACGTATCCCTCGTGGCCCTAGCCAACGGAGCCAATGCACTAACCATTGTGCCACGGGTACCCCTATTGCAATTGCTACGCAAGCAATTTTCTAGATCAAGTTTCCTGACCGTGTTATTTCTCGAAAAGCTCATCACAAATGCCCTCCGAGATTTTGTGATCCAAAATCTTTAGAATTTTTTCTTTGAAGCCACGTGAAAAGATAAAGTCTATGAAAATGTTTCATAATAGATTCAAGACCTTAAAGAATCGTTTAGTTAAAATTGTGAATTGGTCATGGAAAATTTCATGCAAAACCATATGTTATCGATTACAAGCGCCTGTAACGTGTTTTTTAAGTTAAACCGATTTACAAAATTTTTAGTCGCTAATCCATACATTAGTCTGCGTAAAATTGGGGTTGTTTTGCTATATATAAGGCTTATATTATTAGGAGAGAATAACGTGTAATCCAACCATCAATCTTCTGCTACATCAAATTAGTTTTTCTTTTCGAAAAGGTTGTAGGGTAGTGTTCATTCCAGGTGTCTTGGGTTTAATAGCTGACTGTACCACCTCAAGTTTAACTTCACATTTACTGCCTCTTGTGAGGAGTTGACACATTTTCCAAGAGTAATTCATGTGCTTTCTACAATAAGACGTTCGGATTCGACACAAGGCTTCAATGCAGGTCTCCTTCATCCATGACATTTTTCTCATACAGGAATGTTTGAGAGTTGTAAGTCACTAGGTCCCAGTTCTCTAAGAGCCGGTTTAGTTTTCGTCATTTAAACAACATGAACGTATTAGAATCTTCCAAATCCTGTGATGAGCTTTTAATAAATTGATTATATAACGTTTCGTTGGTTATTTAAAGAATTTGTGTGAATTTAACAAAACTCTCAGAATCCAACTTGTTTATCAGAAAAAAATTCACAAAGTATCAAGTCCCTTAACAGAAAAAAAGATAGGCGATGAGAAAAACTACACATCAATAGGAATTCTATTCCCTATAAAAGGTATTAAGCTACATTCCTGAATGACCCGTTTCAAATAGGATGGACCAAAACCTATTTCAATAAAATCTCATCTCTAGAGTGGACTTGAAATAAGAATAGACTCTACAAATCTACACCCTTGAAAATCTCCTGCAAGCATTAACATCAAAGCCTGAAATTCTCACATGAATACATCCTAATGTTCATCTCGTTAAAATTAATCATGCGTTCTTTATTGCAACAATAAACCAAGTATACCATTATGTCCTTTTCTCTCTGCACAAACCAAAAAATATAGACTTATATAAAATCCCATTAAAACCAATCTTGTCCTTGAATACCAATAATTTCAGAACATTAACTATAGAATATCCATTTGATCCCTCTTGCTTTTCTATTCCAGCCTCTTGAACAACTGTTTTGTTTGCCTTGAGGATTTTCTATATATTTTTTTTCGCAGAGCCTATGTTTATGCTGATTTTAACTTTTAATCTTTAACTTCACCCTCCCCATTTTTAACATAGAAAACAATTTTCTAGGCTAGGCAAATGATACACACAAAAGAAAAAGAGACCAAGTACAAGTATAGAAAAAAAAGGCATCTTAACATGTTTTTCAAATAGCAAGCTAGGAAGGCAGGCAGTCGTTTGTGCGGCTCCTCCAACCCTAGAATTATTACCCTATCGTTACTTTTAGCTTCGAATCGGACATTGAAACCAAATTATGTTGTACAACATGTTTACATAGAAATGAAGAAAAATAACAAAATAGAAAACCCGATACACTAGATACGTCTTGTGACTATAGCTATACACAGAAGAATGAGGTCTTGAGGAAGAAAGGGAAGTAAAGGTTCCTACCTACCTTCCTAACAAATGCAAGAAAAATTGTTGTTCTTAAACATGTTTCGGGCAATGAGCAAGAGTTTTTTCTGTCTTTAATTGAAAAAAACCCGAACCCAACGCCTCAACCCTCTTAACCTATCAACCTTGTGCCTTTAGTTAAGCTTTGTTCTTTTCTATTGGCTTTTGCTCTGTCAGAGCAAACATGTCCTCTTTTTTGTATGTTCTTTTGGGTTTCTTTTAATCAATTTCTATGTTTTAACATTCAATCTAACTGTATTTCTATGTTTTCTCATAGTCCAGGAATTGAAGTTTTAAAAGCAGAAGACGAGAAGAGTACCAGTTCGTAGTTGAGGACATAAAAAGCCCACCCATCTGGAGCAAATTTTGTAAGCTTCATTAAATAAAATAAAATTAAATTGGTTGGATCAACAGTCCGTTGAGAACCAGGGACTAGTGACTTACAACTCTCAACCATCATTGTGTGCGAGTAACGTTGCAAGGGATGCAGGGGACCTACGACGAACGACTAATTTGAGAAAGCACTCTTCATGACAAGAATTAATCTTGGAGATTCCCCGCAAGAGTCAATACCCGTGACAAAAACTTTAAAGGGCATAGGTCCCCAAGACCTCTGGCATGACAGTCCAACGCACCAACCATCATACCACGGGTACCAGACAGCGTCATGCTTCATAAGTGATTTTACACAAGTGAAGTCTTACGTGCGTTTCATACCTTAACCTTTTTACCGTTATTTTAAGGACTATGCTTTAGCGAAACCGACAGACGCGTTCCTCCTTGTAAACTGTGATATTCGAGCTCATAGAAATCCTCATCAGTTAACCCATGAGGCCAACTTCAGTCGTACTGTTAAGTACAGAGATTTGTTTTTTAGCCGTACTTCACGAATATGGAATGCCTAATAACTTCCCATCTGTCAATTTGGGTATAACACTACATCATTTAAATGACCACCACTTGAATTGTTGCAAGCATCGATGAGGTCTTAGTAGCGTTCCTAGATATTGAAAAAGCTTTCAACAACGTCAGTTACCAGGCGATCACAACAGCAATGGATAAGCTGAAATTAGAGAACTCACTCATAGATCTTATAAGTCTCATGCACAGAAGCAGGGCAATAACTTCTAGCATGAGAAGTTTTACTACCACCAGATCGGTGAATCGAGGTACCCCCCAAGGTCAGGTCCTTTAGCCTCTTTTATGGAACATGGTATAGTAAACGACGTACTAACATCATTGGAAGCAGAGGGTTTCAGGGCGATTGCCTATGCTGACGACGTTGCAATATCTGTATCTGGGAAACACCCTTAAGTTCTCTCGGAAGTCCTATAAAATGCCGTAAATAGGCTAAAAAAATGGGCTTAGCAATTTGGCTTGGACGTCAATCCACATGAAACAGAACTAATACTCTTTTCGGGAAGGAACCCAAGATTAAAGGAATACCATTAAGCTTTTCCGTTCAAGCTTAATATTTGGGCCTCATTTTAGACAAAAAACTAAATTGGAAGGCAAATATTGATGAAAGTGAAAAAAGGCTATTGTAGCGCTATTGGGGCTTCTCCCCAAAAATAACCCACTGGCTATACACTTCGGTAATCAGACCGATACTCATTTATGGAGATGTCGTATGGTGGACCGCACTGGACAAGATGGTAAATCTAAATAAGCTCATCAAAGTCCAGCGGTCAGCAGGTATGTGCATCACAGAAGCACTTCGCTCAACACCAACTGCAGCACTGGAAGTGCTTTTAAACTTAACACCTTTTGACATCTTCTCCAAAATGGTGGCAGCCAACTCATGTGTGAGGCTTAGAGCTCCCTCTCAATGAAACAGTAACAATACTGGACATACTACTATTCTAGATAGTTTCAGATCCATCCCAGATCGCTTAGACTATACCACCCTAAAAATGGTATTCGGTAAAAGCTTCCATGGGTCCATTCCTTCAAGATCCTCCTGGGAAGAAGAGAGTCCCCTGGAAGACGATGCGGTACACTTCTATACAGACGATTCAAAGACCGATCACGGAGTTGGAAGTGGTATCTATTCGGAACAACTGAATCTCAGTCTATCCTATAGACTTCCCAATTAATGCAGTGTATTCCAGGCAGAAGTAATGGCGATTAAAGAAGCACTATCCTGGCTCAAAGAAAACGTTGTATCTTGTAAGGATATACGAATCTTCTCAGACAGCCAAGCCGCTCTTAAATCTCTCGCGTCTGTCTCCACAAACTCTCAAACAGTCCACGATTGTCGATCATCTCTGAATGATATGACGGGACAGTTTAATATTCACCTCATTTGGGTGCCGGGCCACAGAGACATTCCGGGAATTTGCAAAGCCGATGAGCTTGCCAAAAACGGAACACTTCTGCCTAATGTTAGACAAAAACATAACATAGGAACACCACTTGCTACATGCAAATATCTAGCAACCAAGCAAATATGGCCAAGCATAGACTTAAAACGGTCAAAAGGCTTGATATCCCTGACCAGACAAAGTATAAGCTCCACAATTGGAGTAATAACGGGACACTGCCTCATAGGAAGACATGCTCTGAGGCTAGGGGTCTACACAAATGACTTCTGCAGAAGCTGCATGGACGAGGAGGAAGAGGAAACAGTCCAACACCTTCTATGTACATGTCCAGCACTTTCCATTAGAAGGAATAACTTTCTCGGTAATCCCTTCTTCGATAACACCAGTGAACTGGCAACGATTGACACAAAACGTCTCTCTAACTTTATTAAAAGTACGAAATGATTTGTTTAAGTTCATTACTCTCCCATGAGTAACCTCATTAGTGGTATGGACCCTTGAGGTCTACGTGCGTCAATGACATCTGGAGAGCCACTCCAACCTAACCTAACCTACACACGAGTGAGAAATGTGCTTCGTCCCTGAAGAAATTTTTGTTCCAAAAATTGCCGTTCACGGCCTGTAGTTCAAGCACCCATTCGACGTATCTACAACCGACGACGTGAATGGTCAGCTGACTTCAGTTGTTGTGGACTTTAAGGATGTAGGTGTAGATCCAAATGCAAATTACGCCATAAAGTGCCGTAAGGCCGTCCTAATTCTTGAGAACGACGAGGTATCGACACACTCGGTTCTTCAGCAAACACTCTCACTTAAGCTGCGATATTTTCAGTAGAACGAGCGTAAGGATGATGGTTTGGCCTTAAAGTTTCTGTAACCAATACAATCTCTTCAAATTTCTTAACAGCTTTGTCAATTGCTTGTAGTACCCGTGGCATGATGGTTAGTGCGTTGGACTGTCATGCAAGAGGTCTTGGGTTCAATCCCTGCCTGTGCCACCTTAATTTAAAAAAAAAATAATTTTCGCGGGAATTGACAAATCCTTCAAGAGTAACTCTTGTCATAAAAAAGTGCTTTCTCAAAAACTAGCCGTTCGGATTCGGCCTAAAATTGTAGGTCCCTTCCATTCCTGACAACAGTACTCGTACACAGGAATGGATGAGAGTTGTAAGTTGAGTTGCCTATGGGTAATCATCGGCCGGATAAGAGCCATGTAGCAAATAACCCTCACCCTGCTGTCAAGATGGCTGCTAAAAAAAATCCGTTTTGTCAGGGCAAATGCTCCCCTAGCTCTGGCCAGAGCAGCACTCATATGTCTGTCGAAACACAAGTACTGATCCAACCAGATGCCAAATTACTTTACGATCACTAGATTTTTCCAGTTCTTTCTCGTACCCCTTGAGGCTACATACAGCGGAGCCCTGAACAGTATAGTTTCGCATTTCTGAATGTGGATTTTCAACTTCCAGTCATCGCAATATTGCTGAATCTTGTCGAAGTCACTCTGTGTTGATAACCTCAATTTATGGGATCGTTCTGTACGCAATTAGGTCGTCGGCGTACGCTTTGCCTAAGTCAGACTTGCTATGAGATCACTGGTGTAAATGCTGAATAAGATCGGCGAGTTAACCGCTCCCTGTTGAAGACTATTTTTAATATTTTGACAATAAACCGTCTACCATTAAGCATGTCATAAATCATATACAACAGTGGTTTACTTGCCAAGTCTGATTTACTTTAGATACAGACCCTCTAACCATACGGTGTCGAAGGCCTTCTCCAAGTCAACCAGACAAGCACCCGTACATTACCTTTTAGATTTGTTCCACTGGATATCAGAAACAAGCTTAGACGCTGAACTGATTATCCGGAATTATGTTGTTGTTCTCAGCCCACTTGGACAGAGCTCTATTTATAACCTTCTCGAATACCTTACTGATACTTGGCAGCAGATTTATCGACCGGAGATTCGCAGGATTGGAGTTGTCCTTTCCCTTTTTCGATAGAGGACAGCTGTTTCCCAATGGACCGGATAGTATGCATTATTCAGAACGCTGACTTCTTTTTCTTAAATGAATCGAAGAAATGATGGTGCTCTATCTTCGTGACTAATAGGGTATTAAATCCGTTTTGCCCGGCGATGATAGCCTTTGCCAAGTTTTCGTCAAAAGAACTTGGTAAAACCGAGGTTCTCGGATCGCCACTCCGTTATGTCGTTACGCAGGTAGAAGGGCTCTATTCTCATTAGGGTGAATGCTAGGATTAACCTTGTACACTTGCTGGAAAGCAGCCCCCACGACCTCTGATTTCTCCTGCGGATTTTCTATAACAAAGAAGTCATCGTCAATGACGGCGTCTCCTGGATCTATTCCTGCTGTCTTTTGGAGTCCTTACAATCCTTATGTGCACCAGAGTTCTAAAAAAATGTAGTATTGCATTCTGAAAAGTCCTACCCCTTCAATTGATTCTTCGGGAATACAATAGAAATCCATTCCCATTCTACTATAAAGTGGAATAAACTGAATTCCTTTGTATACTCCTTGCAGTCTTTGAATTCTTTCGAATGTTTTTTACATTATTTGCATTCTTCAAATGAAGTCAAAGTTTTGGAGTCTTTTTACTGCTTTTAAGTCATCAATAATCATTACAAATCTCCTCTTCTGTTTTGGCACAATATCGCTGATTTAAGGGAAGATTTAAAATAATTGGTGAAATCACAGTAGTCGAAAGGCTTTCATAAGCAGTAAAGACTTCAATTTGTAATAAGACTTCAAAGCAGTAAAAAGGCTTCAATATATTGAATGCAATGAAAAGACTTTAAGAATGCAAAAAATGTAAAATACCAAAAAGAATGCATTCCTTTGACTTTAATTTGGGACCTGGGACCTTAGTTTAAAAGTCACAGTACTGAGGTTAAATCAAAAGACGTTAAAACAAAGCCTTTCAATTGAATGGACTACAATGCTTAAAAGACTACATACTTTTACAACACTGATATATAGAAGATTGCAAAGTCTTCGAGGGAATACAAAGATTGCAAAATACTGCGAAATACTGCACAAGAATTCAAAGACTACAAAAGAATGCAAAGGCTTCAAGACTACAATTAAATACAAAGAATTTTAGTGAATGCAAGAGAAACAATGAAATCTCAAATTATTGTGAACAAAATTATTGCAATCTTTTCAAGGATAAAAATGACTGGCGATTGCAATCTCTAGGTGAATACATTTATCAATAAATCAATTCTAATGATTGCGTTCTTAAAAGATTGCATTCCTTTACAAGTCTAGCAAATGAACGTCTGGATTTTTCAGTGAAAACAAATGACATTTTTCGTCTTGAAGCTCTTGGCAACTCTGGTTTGTCAATTTCCTGCATCTGTTTTAATATCGTAAAAGAGAATTCAAAATTTCTAAAGAGAAATATCGTATAAAAGAGCAGAGTTCTGATAAAATAGAGAACAATACAAATAAAAACATTAGAAAAATACCTTCTTGTTCTCGCTCTCTCTCTTTATTGATTCTCCTCCTAGAAAAGACAAAAAGTCAATAGGTACCCAGAAAAAAAAGAGAGATAAAGATAAAAGAAGGCAGAGAACTTTATAATACGTTATACGATACCAATTGTGTAACTTATCTCGTAACATTACAAATAGAATTTACTTGTAATGGAATAAAGTACGCAAACAAAAATGGCAATGCCAGCCACAGGAGTGAGTAGTAGAGAGAGAAAAAGAGGGGAAACAATAAAAAACGGTGTACGTGACTTGTGCTTGTGGGAAATTGAAAACAGGGAAATAAAATAACAAAAGACTGATGAAGAAGATGATGATGAATAAAAAAAAAACACACACAAAACAAATAAAAATGAAAAACTGCTAGAAAATGGTTACTAAAACAGGGTGGTTGGGGGATGGTAAAACGTACAACCAAAACGGATGAAAACGAAGAAACAAAGTCTGAGTCTTTGTCGTTGTCAAAATTTATTTGACAATTGCTTTTTTCTGATAGAAAATCCGTTAGGGCTATCGTAATGGGTTTGACTGAGAGTGAGTGCATATAAATATAATAAAATATTAGGGTACACGATAAACAATTTAATATGTACAAAAATATGGAGGAAGGTAGGTTACGATACGAATACGGAAACGGTATACGGACGGAATTGAATGAAAGGAAAAATATAAAAAAGAGCAAAGGGTAGATGGTTATATGTACCCATAGCTTTATAGGGTGGATAAGGTTGATATTGGTGGTTTTTCTCTAACCATTTGTCTTAACTGTCAGTAGACCGGAACCTGGAATTAATTTATGATAGATCTGTCACATTTAATCCAGGATATGAAAAATTAATGATACCTTTGAGTATGTACAATGTACATATACCAATCTATTAAATGGTTCAGAATTGAAAAAAATTAAATTTATAACGTTTGGTAAAGGTCAAGGGATGTACCTACCTACCTACAAAAGAATTAATGTAAAAATGTACCTTTAGAAAATAAAATGAGCAATGATGGTTTTGGAAGCATTTTAAGAAGATGTTGTAGGCAAACATGGCTAAACTTCCTTCTTTTGTGGATGTTATGAGTTTGACACACGTCCCCGTTTGACGTCGGAATTTATCAACACTTAATATAGTGGTGACATATGGCAACATTTTGCTGCGGGAGTTGTAAGTGGACGACTTATAGAATGCATTGAAATTTGACAGATTGTTTTTTGACAGTTTCAAATTAGACAGAAGGTTTGTTTGTTTTGTTGAAATCTATTAAATACGTACTGTTCACGGTATTGACTTTTAGGATTTTATCAAAATCGGTACATAATGAAGTGTAAGTGGTTCCTTAAAAATATTTTTTAAAATATGTAATATAGTGCTGACATGGACACCCATGGAATTCTACAAAAATTTGGAAATTTGTCATCTTAAAAAAAAAATATCTGATAGCTTTTCAGGTAACTTCACCTATAAGAAACTTTCATTAGATAAAACTGTTGATATCTGTAACACTTTCGCAACCAATTTGCGTGACTCATTTTTAAAGTTGATTTTTATAATCTTTAGTCCTTTTCGCAAATTAATTGTAATCATATCCCTGTACGGTCCTTGATCTTCTTTCCGTGCTGAAAGATAAAACAACTGCTCAGCCGGTCTTAAAGATATTCCACTGATTGTGTTAAAAAAGTGTAAAAATTATGGAAGAAAGAAAGAAGAAAGTACCAAAGCGTACATAACAAAATATAGGCCCATTACATTCTTCCATTGCTAAGCTATTTCAAACAAGATAAAAGTAGTTTAAAGGCAATATTTACCATTTTTGAAAAGATATTTGCGTCGAAAATCAATTTTTACCAACTTTTGTTAATTTTTTTCGGTTTTTAATGGTTTGTAAAAAAAACTGTCAATTCGATTTTTTTCAAAATTTTATTAAATGTTGACAACAATATTTTTTGAAAGTTAAAGTAAATTAAAGCCAATATCTCAAAGTTTTAAAAAGATATTTGAGTCGAGTTTTTTTAAGTTTTTATTTTTTGTAAAAAAACTGTCAATTCGATTATTCTCAAGATTTTTCAAAATGTTAAAAACAATATTTTTTTATAAGTTAAAATAAGTTTGAAGTATGAATTTCAAGTTTTTGAAAAGATATTTGAATCGATTTTCTATTTTTACCAACTTTAAGTAATGTTTTTTTTTTAGATTTTTATTTTTTATAAAAAAAATTGTCAATTCGATTTTTCTCAAAATTTTACCAGATGTCAAAAACATTATTCTTCACTGCACAAAATTGTTTTGGAGATGAAATTATATTTAAGTCGTAAAATTTTGGAGGCGACACATTTTTCTTTCAGTTTTTTTGATTTATAAAAAAAACCGTTTAATGGATTTTTTTTCAAAAAATACAATTGCTTGATATCAAGTTATAATATATAATATAAAATTTAATTGAAGTCTCTAGCGTTTTTGGTTCGTAAGATATTTAGGATTAAACAAAATTTGCACCTTTTTTCAAACTGCTATGGTAAAAAAACCACCCACGCATTTTTTTTGAGAGCCCTTTCTGCATTTAATAAAATTTATTTCAATTCGATAATTCTTCTGGTTCTTGAGCTTTGGACGACGAAAAACGTCGCGAATCTTTTATTTCGACTCTAGGGACCTTGAAACGTCGAGAAAAGTCAAAATTTTCAATTTGACAAATCGGACAAATTACAATAACTTGCTATGGGAAGTTAATAACGGGTACTTTTTTAGAAGACTGGTTTTTAATCTTTCAATCATTTTTGTTGGTCTTTTTGACAGCTGTCACTTGACGTATTCTCAGTTACGTTTGCCATTTTGCGAACAGTGTTTGATAATCGTCTAAATTTACAAGCAACGCGCCAATTAAACGAATTTATTAAAGAAAACTTTTGGTGAGCGCAATATCTTGCCTTATGGGCCTGATACGTGACCTCCAAGATAATGAGAGGGATCATGCGAAGTCGCATGTCTAAGTAGATAAACCCAAGACCAATGGAGTCTAAGAAGAGAATCTTTTGCACTTTATTGCTGACATACTCCAATTGCTGCCAAATGTGGTCAAAAATTGGGCATCTTGTCCGAAATAATTTTTCAAACATGATAATAAATCCTTGTCGTCGTATAATAAAGCTGAATTCCTGGCCATCAATTTTAATAATTTGCGTTTTATTTCTTCTTGAAACTAACATTTCGAAAAAAAAATCTTATATAATGCAACATAATTTGTATCAAAAATGCATCTCATTTTGACAGCTCCTGGCGGCCATATTGTTTCTCTTCCTTTCTGTCAAAATATATTTTTTTTAATCAGTCACTTACAGACAAATTATCACGGCCAAGTTACGGCATTGTAACTTTGTAACTTTGCAACACGTTCAAATGATAAAAATTCAACTTTTAACGAATTTGATGCTCTGTCTGTGGCTCCATTCAAAGAATTGTTGGCCATTATCCTCACACTGAAATCGGCATTGCCGGCTTCGTTATTCTGGCCAGTCAATACCGAAAGGAAGGTATGTTGAGATCTTTGCTGAGTTAAATCAATTAACTCAGCTTGTCGATGAGCCAACTCGAATCCCTGACGTTGCAGGTCAATCCGCCAACACCCTAGACTTGTTTCTTGCCTCTGACCTTAATAAATACACAATCAGTGTATTACCGCCTCTAGGCACTTCAGACCATTTTATCGTATCTGCAAAATTCTCATGTCGAAAAAACCCAGTTAAAGAAAAAACTCCTATGAGAACCGTTTAGCAATATGAGAAAGCCAACTGGACGGTCTCAATGAATTCTTCAGGAACTTTAACTGGTCACTATGCTTCCTCGAGAGTGACGTGGACTCCAGCGCAGAAATAGTAACAAATTTAATTCTTTGTGGAATGAGAAATTTTATCCCGAATAGTGTGAAATCTATTAAACCCAAAGATTCTAGCTGTAAAGAGGTTATTAGGTTCAGAGATGTAAGTTTCCTTTGTTATAAAGCCTACCCGACTGAGGAAAACCGGAATAAGTTTAAACAAGCTAGAAAGACCTGCAATGGTCATATTCGACGAACCAAATTTTTGCATGATCAGAAATTAAGGCAAAAAATACTACAATGTCCCAAAGGTAGTAAAAATGTCTGGTTATTTGTTCCACCGCTCGTCCACAATGACACTCCCTATGTAAGCTCGATTGACAGAGCCAATTTGCTTGCAGCACATTTTGCTGTTAGTTCGACACTACCAGATAGTGTCATGAGTCCTCCTGTTCTTGAGAGCGTAAATGATTCTATGGGACGAATCTTCTTTCGCGCTCGTGCAGTCGAAAGAGTACTGAAAGACCTTATCATACACAAATCCGCTGGCCCGGATAGTTTCCCAGCTATTGTTCTGAAGAGGTGCTCTTCAACGCTGGCAAAACCACTACGAAAGCTTTTCCATCTGTCCTATTCTACAGGTCTCTTTCCGAGCGGATGGAAAATAGCATTTGTTCAGCCAGTCCCTAAAAAAAAGCGAATCATCCTTCCCCTCTAACTATCGTCCAATAGCACTCACGTCCCTTCTTTCCAAGGTCATGGAAACGCTGATTAATTTTCAGTTTAAGAAATATCTTGAAGAACGGAAGCTTCTTAATGACCGACAGTATGGCTTTCGTAGCAATAGGTCCACTGGTGATCTCATGGTTCATCGCACCGAACAGTGGAACAAATCTTTACATCGTTTTGGAGAAAGTAAGATTATTGCACTTGATATTTCAAAAGCATTTGATAGAGTTTGGCACTAAGCTGTCTTATCGAAAATGCGTGCTTTTGGTATTGATGAATCTCTTCTTCGTTGGATTAGAAATTACCTTTCTAACTGTTCAATATAAGTTGTATTGGATGGTTACAAGTCTGAAATTCATAAAATAAATGCTGGTGTTCCCCAGGGCTCCGTTTTGTCTCCGACACTCTTTCTTATATTCATAAATGATCTTATGTCTGCCACTTCTAATCGATTAACCTGTTTCGCCGACGACAGTACCCTCAGCTTTTCATATTCGTACTGTCAAGTATAGAGATTCTTTCTTAAATCGCACATCGAGAATGTTGAATACTTTGGCCAACTCTGTTTTTCCCTCCCATTTTGATGTTCAGAACTTTAAGACCAATGTGCACCGGTATCTCCTTTTAAATCCTTCCCTATTTTCCTACTGGTGTGGCAAAAACGTCATCAATCACCAGCCAACCAAACCTAACCTAAGACCAGTTTCCTTTTCGCCTAATTTTACGTTTTGGCAATGTCAATTGGCGATATAAACATGCAACGAAGTCTCCCTTCAAGTTGAAATGTTTAGCTAGTTTACAAGGAACATCTGCATTATCATTACCAAATCTTGTTAAATTTTGTCATTAATCAAGGGTCAAAACATATTTTTTTGTACCATTTTCAAATGGTGTGCCTCAAGGTTACCACCTAACACCTGTGTTATACATTCACTTATGGTAAATGACACCATTCCGGTAGCAAAGCAAAAGAAAGACATACAAAAAAACAAACAAAACCAAAGAGTAAACAAAACTCTCACACAACCTTGAACGTGCAAAATCTCAGGTTCTTCCTTTTTTTTTTGGTGTGTTAAATTGTGCAATGTCGGACATTTTATTTCACTCTCGCTCTAAAAGACTTTCAAACTATGTACAAAAATTGAAATCCATCAAAGTGTTCCTCTTTTTCCCGAATTTCATATTTACCTTTAACTTTTTGAAACCCGGGTCGATAGCTGTGCTAACCACAAAAAAAAACCGAAAATAAAACAGGAACAAAAGGGAAGAAACACATAACAGACAGGTGGTTCGTTCGAAGCTCAATAACGACCTACTACAAAAACAACTTATTCGATTTCCAAAAACAATACAAATACGGAGCCCGAAAATAAAAACAAAATCCAACCAAAATATGGAAATGTGTAGGGTATAGGTTTATAAGTATATAGAGGACGAGGGTAGAGTGATGCTGAAGAAGAGAGTTAGTTGGTTTGAAAATCCCTTTCCGCTCTAATGATTTTCAATACCATGGTCAAAGCATTCAAATCCCTACCCGGCACATCCTCTTAAGTCTGGACTTCAGAGATGATGTGTTGGTGTAGAAGCCCTGACCATGCATGTTTGTTATTTGTATGTGATGCATTGAGAACGGATGCCCTGAATCTGAGCATCAGACAAACGGGGGAAGACCTCCATGAATATAAGTGTATACCTATACTTTTTCACTTGCGTTCATATTGCACTTCCTATAACTTCCTTTTTTGCATGTTCCATGTAAATAGGGATTCAGCCAGGGATGTGAATGCTTTGTTCACAGTTCTTAATTAGAAAAATCAATTCGGAAACAACTAGTTTTTAATTTTGAAATAGGTCCGCAAAAATCCGTTAAGAAGCTCAACTAATTAGCTTAAAGATTTTAGTTGTTTTTGACAGCTGTCACTCTTATTCAAAAAAAAAAATCAAGAAAAAAAATAAATAATAATACGTTTTGTCTTTTTTAGGTTTAGAGCTCAAACCAGTCTTTATTTTAATTAAAAGTTATTTCCATTGCGATCAACAATTGTATAGAGTTTTTCAATAAGAGGTTTCATCTTGAGGCTGGAATGCGACCCACGCTCATAACGTCTTACCGTGCCCGTTTTTTTGTTTTTCGTAACTTACTTACTTAAGATGGCGCTACAGTCCTGTGTGAACTAGGGCCTCACCCAACAAACTTCTCCATCTAGCTCGGTCCCTAGCTAGATGTCTCCAGTTTCGGGCTCCCAGTTGGGTGAGGTCACCTTCCACTTGTGTGCGACACCTGATCCGCGGTCTTCCTCTACTGCGCTTTCATGTGTGTGTGGATTCGAAGACTTTCCGGGCCGGAACATTGGTTTCCATGCGCTTTACGTGACCCAACCATCTGAGTCGTTGGACTTTTACCCTTCTGGCTAAGTCTTCGTCGATGGCCCGTACAACTCATCGTTCCATCTTCTCCTCCACTCGCCTTCGATGCATACGGGACCGTGGATCACACGAAGAACTTTTCTCTCGAAGCGACCCAAGGTGCTTTCATCCGCTTTTGTCCTAATCCATGCTTCTGCATGATGAGGGTCTTATATAGCAATACTTTGGTCCCTCGAGAGAGGACTTTACCACTGAATTGCTTTCTTAGTCCAAAGAAACAGCGGTTAGCAAGAGTTATTCTGCTTTTGATCTCAGCGCTGGTGTTGTTTTCTGCGTTTACAGCGGAGCCTAGGTAGACGAAGTCCTTGACTGCCTCAAAGTTACGTCTGTCGATGGTGACGATTTGACCAAGAAGTCGGTGTTGTAGGTCCTTTCTTGACGACAGCATGTACTTTGATTTGCCCTCATTAACCTCTGCCTCAATACTCACAAAAGCCTCATTGATATCACGCTGAGTTCTTCCGATTATGTCGATGTCATCAGCATATGCTAGTAATTGGACAGACTTTTGAAAGATAGTGCCTCTAGTGTTGACGTGTAAGCTCTGCACTATTCTTTCAAGCACGATTTAAAAAAATCACATGAAAGCACATCACCTTGTCTAAAACCTTTTTTTGACATCGAAAGGTTCTATTAAGTTGTTTCCGATCTTTATGGAGCAGCGCTTATTCTCCATGTGCATCCTGCACAAACGGACGAGTTTGGCAGGGATGCCAAAACTAGACATGGCAATACAGCTCGTCCATGTAGATGCTGTCATATGCGGCCTTGAAATCGATGAATTGATGGTGGGTGTCGATTTGATGTTCTTGAAGATGCGTCGTAATGTAAATATATGATCGACCGTGGACTTTCCTAGTCTAATCAGGATGTTGACGATGGTCTTTAGGCGTTCACATATTACGGCAGAGGAGATTTTGTAAGCAATGTAAAGTAGACTAATGTATCTGTAGTTGGTGCAGTTTAGAGGGTCTTCTTTTTTCAGGATTGGGCAATTGGGTTCCATTTATTGGGCATTCCTTCTTCCGACCATATCTTACAGATAAGTTGCTGCATGCTCCTAACCAAATTATCTCCAGCTACCTTAAAGAGCTTGGCATTCAAGCCATCCGCTTCAGCTTAGATATGGCAATCTTTACTTCATCTAAGTCGGGAGGACGGGATTGTTGGCTTTCGTCGTCTATGTTGAATGGATCATCCTGCCTCACACCGGAATTTGGTTCGTCGTCGCTGTTATACAGTCTGCAGAAGTGGTCCTTCCATATCCTCAGCATTGACTGCGGTTCCACTATGATGTTTCCACTCTCGTCTTTGCAGCCTTCGGTTCTAGATTTATGTACCTGTGAGTTTCGTTTCACCTGTTCATAAATCTTTCGAACTTCATTCCTGCGTTTAAACTTATCAACATCTTCGACCGCACGCTTCTCATGCCCTCTCTTTTTCCTTATGAGAAGTCGGCGTTCCTCTCGCCTCTTCTGCTCATAGAGCTCATGAGCAGCTCTTGTTCTTTAATGCAGCTCCGCTTTGCGTGCCTGTTGTTTGGCTGCCGACAATCCTCATCAAACTAGGGGTTCCTTGCTGGTGGCTGCTTGAAACCCAGCACATCAGAGGCGGCTTCTCTGATTGCATCTTGCCAATGTTGCCACTGGTTTTCCATACATTGTGTTGGCGGCAGAGAAACTTCGAGAGAGGTTACTTGTAACTCGGTCGGAAAAGGATTTGGCGATCTCTGGCGATTGTAGCCGTTCGACGTTGTTTTCCCAGCACCTCCCTGTCTTGCCTTGGGTCTGGAAATCCGAAGTGCTACCTTGGCTACAACGTGGTAGTGGTCCGAGTCGATGTTAGCTCTCGGAAAGTTCGTACATCCATGATGCTGGAAGCGTGTCTAGCGTCGATCGCAATATGGTCAATTTGGTTGACTGTAGATTGGTCTACAGAATTCCAAGTCCCTTTGTGGATGTTGAGGTGTGGAATAAGCGTACTGGTTACCATGACGTTTCGCCCCGCAGCAAAATCTATAAGCCTGAATCCGTTGTCAAAAGTGTTGTCGTGCTGGCTGTTCTTCCCGATTATTCCACCAAAGATCTCTTCCCTTCCTTGCTTGGCATTAAAATCGCCCAGCACTATTCTAATATCATAGCTAGGACACTGCTCATATGTTTTGTTTAAGAGCTCGAAGAACATATCTTTGGTGTTATCGTCTTTCTCTTCTGTGGGGGGCGTGCGCGCATATCAGGCTAATATGGCCGAATTTAGCCTTGATGCGTATGGTCATGAGGCGCTCATTGATGCACCTATAGCTCAAGACTTCTAGCCTAAGTCTGGCTCCAATGACGAAGCCACATCCAAATAATCGCTGTTGGTTTTCGTGGTAGCAGTCACCATTGTAAATATCGCAATTTTTCATCCTTTTTTTGCCCGGCCCATCCCATCGTATTTCTTGGATGGCGGTGATGTCTGTTTTATAGCGGTCTAGGGCCTCCGCTAATTTTCGGCCGTACGTGGTCTGTTAAGGGACCTAACATTCCACGTGCATATCTGAAGTTCGTTGTCCTTTATTCGTTTGCGTTGGTTGTCAGCAGTAAATCCGTCCGTATCCGAGGCTTGTTGGTGCTTCGCAACTATGAAAGCTTTTACGTGGCCAGGAAATCACCCCGACATTACAACCCCCAACCCAGATCCTAAGTATAACTCAAAGGATGGGGAGCCGGATAAAACCGCTCCTTATAGGCCTGGGCTCCGAATAAGTCGAAGAAGCCCTATAAGGTGTTCACTTAGTAGTTCAACAGTATCAAGGAAAACAATTGGAGCTTTGCTCATGCACTTTATGGAAGATATTGCGGAAGGCTCTTGGTTTGTAGGCTTACAAAATTTAACTGGTACAAGAATTAAAGTCGAATGACCATCTTTATTTGGCCCAAAACAAGATGGCTACAGGTCCCGATTTTCACACTAAAATTTTGTTCAGAGCAATGAAGCTCGGTTTTGGTTGAAAGGGTACGTGTACAAGCAAAATAGTCGTATTGGAGTTATCCAAACTCCCAAGCCTTTTTTGAGCTTGGAACGACCACGCATCCTCAAAAAATCACTGTTTGGTACATATTGGTCTACGTCTCTTCAAAAAATTATGCCTTCCATAATGCTCCAGTTAACAAGGAATGCCATAGACCCATGATTAATTCATTTTTCGTGCCTGAATTGGAGAATGTTAATGTGGACGTTCCAACAAAAGGATCGGAGCTATATTCCACAGACCTACATAACTTTTGGTGACCGCATTATCTCGCGTGGTGGACCTGTTGCATGGCCTCAAGAATCGTTCAATTTGACATACTGGAATATTTTTTGAGGGGTTTTGTGAAGTCGTTTCTCTACAGAGATAAGCCCGATACGCCTTAAAAGAGAATATTTGTTTGCAGGCGTTTTATTTGTTCTTAAAAAAACACATTCTAAAAAACACCCTTTGCTTTGTCATGTACTTTAAGGAAAAGCTGGGGAATTATCCACCACTACGAACTTACAGTCCCAGTGCTCCCAGTTGTTTTTGAACGAAACACGGTTTGGATTCTTCACTCAACTAATTTGTTCCAACAGTTTTCAGTAGTTAAACTTTCTGTAATGTGCTTCAAAAACCATAGAAAAGTGCTTTCCAAAATTGTTACCATTTTTCGAATAAACTATTACAATATTAATGCGTTGTTAAAGCGGATTGTTAATGGCGTAGTTTGGTAGTTTTTTGAAATAGTTCTTATGTTTCCAGACTCTTTAAAACTCGACATTCCCTTCTGCGAGATAAAGGAGGATTCTTGATCTGGTTTCCTTACCTCAAACTATCTTCATAAAAGAATTGTTATCTCTGCTAAGCAACCATACTTCAATATATTTAATATCCTGCTGTGCATTAGATACCTTTTTAGTACCTTAATCCATGGTTCAAGCATTTTTAATAAATACAACATTAAATAAAATATTAAAGAATTGAAAAAAAAACGTTAATGCTCAGCTCATCTGTTAAGGTCGTTCGTCCTCCAATCCTTAAGTTTGACAGAAAAAAAATAACACACATGTTCTTAAATTACCCTTGCGCTTGCCACAAATAAGCAAACATAAAAGTTACCAAAACAACAACAACAAAAATAAAGAAATATATCAAAATAAGGGAACCTAAACTCATTCATTGCAAAAATATTAAATGCAACTCTATGTGATGGTGGTGAGGACGATGATGGCGAAATATACACAACACACTCCATCTCCAAGCCCGCACGCTTTCACACACACACACTCACAGTAAATTTTAATGTGTCCTGAATAATTGCCTGCCATCATCACAAAAGGACGTATGCTGCTCTATGCTTCTGCATTTTGGTAGGTATTTCGTCATCGTCTGGCCAAAGAACCCTTTTTCTACATCCCTTAATCCATTCAGACACATTCTGTCAAATGCAATGAATATATATGTATGCAGCAGCAGCAGGCAGGCATAGTGCCTTACCTATATACAGGCAGCAACAGAGAGGAAGCATCATCACCATTATATCACATCACATCCACCGACATCACACCAGCCTTAGCCTCAGCCTCGGCCTAACGCCTGAGCTAGCGACCAACTCTATAATAACGATAGAGAGAGGGCTCGACTCGGCTCTGCTTGGCGCTGGCTGTACCTGTATTAGTTTATGGTTTTTGAAGAGAATAAAATATGAACCTCGAGTACACTGAGCGACATTTTATCAAACGATGTGTTAATTTTTTTTTTTTTTGATACAAGTCACCACTACCCTTGTAGGACAAATTTTCCAGGTGATAAAATATTGACAATTATTTAAGAATACATGAGATGATGACAAGTTTTCTAATTATGCTTCAGATACTCAAAGTTAACATCAAGCGTTTCAAAACTGCATATTTTACGGAACTATTTTAAATGACAACTCAACTAAGTTAACAATTCTTAGGGGTTGAAAAGGCAAAGGTGATAAAAGTGATTGTCATAAATGACAATGATGAACACATGTGATAATCAAAATAGCGTAACTTAAGTTTAACGTTGATGAGTCAATCTCAACCTCTTCTGCACGTGTCTTCAAATAAGACCGAATTTCAAAAATCGGCCTTATGTCGCTTTGCAAAAGTAAAAAACTGCATTTTCATTTTATCTGGTTTATAATAAGTCAAGCTCTGAGGAAACCAAAATGGTTGGCCTCAGAGCTTGACTCGCTCAGGAAAGAATTCAGGAAACTTTTCAACCGGGCCAAAGCCGCAAGACTAGCCTCTCACTGGGACTCTTACAAAGAATCCCTAATAATCTACAAGAAGGTATTAATGAAATCTAAGCGATCTTCTTGGCGATCCTTCTGTGGCACGATAGAAGAAACTTCTGAAGCCTCTAGGTTACGGAAAATTCTTTCAACTAATCCAGCTATGCCAAGGTGCTTGAAAGCTTGAAAAATGCAGACGGCTCCTGGACAAATTCAAATAATGAATCGTTGAACTTACTATTGGACACCCACTTTCCTGGTAGTTCTCTTACCGAAACTTGCAACAATTAAAAACGTTCAAGTTCAAATACAACATATCCACAAGGTCTAATCACAAGGGAAAAGCTACAACGGGCTCTCAACATCTTCAAACCATTTAAATCTGCGGGACCTGGTGGAACAATACCAGCCGAGTTACAAAAGACTTCTGACATAATTGCACCAATCCTTGAGCAATTTTTACCAGCTGTCTTTACCTGGTCCATGTTCCCTCGGCATGGAAAGAAGTTAAAGTTGTTTCTTTACAAAAATGTTCGTAAGGTAAATGCTCCCAAGTCAATCCTAAAGATCTACGACCTATTAGTCTATCATCATTCCTTCTTAAGACCTGGGAAAGATTGATTGATATCCATTTAAGGGCAAGTATTGATACAAGACTTCTGTCTTCGTTTCAACATGCCTACTGTAAAGGTAAATCGGTGGAAACAGCGTTACACACTTTAGTACGCACCGTCGAATATTCCCTCCATCATAAAGAGTTGACTATGGTCGCTTTCCTTGACATCGAAGGTGCCTTAACAAACGTGGACACATCCGCACTAACATCTCTAAATGTTAAGCTTACTAGCAGAATAATTAATTCAAAACTGGGCAACTCTCCTGGTAGACGATTTTAGAAGAGGGAAACCGCAAGGTGGTGTTCTATCCCCTCTCCTCTGGAACCTAGTGGCGAATGAAATACTAACTAGTCTGGATACAGAGGGTTTCAGAGTGATAGCCTATGCGGCTATGCTATAGCAGTTTCAGGAAAGCATCTTAACATCCTAAAAGAACTCTTACAAAATGCCTTGGACAAACTAATACTTTGGGCTGATTGGTGTGGACTGGTTGTTAACCCACACAAAACCGATTTAGTCTTATTTTCGAGGAGATACAAAATGCCATTTGTCTCAGACGAAGCTAAATACCTGGGTCTTGTCTTAGATATAAAACTAAATTGGAAACACAACGTACAGGAAAGAGTCAAAAAGGCTACTGTAGCTCTCTTTTCTTGCAAAAAAGCTATTAGTAATAAATGGGGCTTACAACCCAGAATCACGCTTGCTTTAGCTTGCCTATGTATAAGCGGATCGCTCCGCACGATAACATCTACGGCACTGGACACCTTATTTACCCAACAAATTGCTGCAAGCTCTGCTATTCGCCTCAAAGCTTCGTAGCAGTGGACTAAGAACAACATTGGCCACTCCGTAATTCTTTGGTATCAATTCCAAAGCACACAGACTACACCATCACGCAGCTGCGATTCGACAAAAATGTCCAGATTTCTTTACCTCCCAGATCTTTTTGGGAGGATAGGACATTCCTGGAAGATGGGCCAATCTATTTTTATACAGATGGTTCAAAAACAAAAGAAGGGGAAGGTGGAGGTGTGTACTCCGAACGACTGAAATCAAGTCTCATTCCGCCTTAACACTCATTATAGCGTGTTCCAGGCGGAACTTTTGGCGATAAAGGAAGTCTTGTCCTGGCTCAATGAAAACGTGATATCAACATCTAATATCCGTATTTTCTCAGATAGCCAGGCCGCTATCAAACCCCTGCACTCCGTCTCTACAACAGTCCATAACTGTCGATCATCTCTAATGGAGATGGCGCAACAGTTTAATATTCACCTTTGCTGGGTGCCGGGCCATAGAGACATTCCAGGTTACTGTAAGGCAGATGAACTAGCCAGGAACGGTACAGTACAGCCCATCCTACCACGTTTGGCAAGTACTGGCATACCAATCGCTACTTGTAAAATGTTGCTAATGCAAGACGCTGCGAGGAGGGCAGACACCAGGTGCAACAACATCACCGCGTGTCAAGTCACAAAAACATCTGGCCAACACTGGATTCAAGGTGCTTGCTCTCTTTAAGCAGATCGCATATAAGCTCGATAATAGTGTCATAACTGGACACTGTCTAATAGGAAAGCACGCCACGAGACAAGTCGTATTCTCAAATGGCTTTTGCAGAAGCTGTATGGACGAGGAAGAGGAGGAAAAAATACTTCATCTTCTGTGTACATGCCTTGCTCTGGCTCAAAAACGCAAGAGGTTTGAGGAGAAAGCCTTAAGACTCACGTGGTATCAGAATAGGCCATTGAACTGGCCTCAGTGTGTCCGTTTCTATCTTGGACAGTCACTATAACCTAACCTAATAATACGTAGCGTAATAAATCCAACTGCTGAAAATTGGCTCTATTACATTTTACAAAATTAAAATAAGGTCATTTTCATACGCTTCCCACGAAATATTTCCGAATATAAATTTTTTCGGAAAAATCAACGTCAAAATTTTACTCTTTAATTGGGGGACATGAAATAAGACCGACTTTTCAATTGACCTTATTGCACAAAGGTAAAACACTCCATTTTCCAGCAGTTGGACTTATCGATCTTTGAATGCAATCAATAAAAGTGAAAATCACCAATTTTCATCAGGTGCTCAAAACGACCTTTGACAAAGTGAAATAAGACCAAATTATCTTGAGAAAAAATAAGACCAGCTTATTTTTAAGGCGAATATAAGCAGCATTTGGACTTTATTTCACCTTGTTATTAATAACAGTGCAAAAAGACCAACGGCTATAAATTGTTTTTATTGCACTTTACAAAAGTGAAATAAGGTCAGTTCTTAAAATTGGACCTTATTTCACAGCACCTTGCTTGTGAATACATTCCCAAAAATTAAATCAGGAATTTGTGTATTCCTATTTGGTAACTTTAAGTTTCAAAAATCAAACGTCAAAATTTCACTTTTCAACTGCGTGAAATCTAGCCAAGTGAAATAAGACCCACTTTTTAAAATTAGCCTTATTGCACAAAAGTAAAATCTCCAATTCCCAGCAGTTGGACATATCGACCTTCGATAAAGTCAAGGCCAATTTATAATGAGAACCAGTTTTTAATTATATACATAACTTTTTTAATTGAATTGAATTTGCCCTATTTCTGTTTCAAAAGTAAAATAAGGTCAATTCTTGAAAGCTTTGCTGACTTCACTCACCTTTCCTGCGAATATATTCTCGTATATATTTTTTCCCTAAAAATTATATGTGGAAGTTTTGTGATCCTATTTACTAAGTTTAAAAGGTCAAACGTCAAAATTTCAATCGTCAATTGCGTGTTTGTTTACTTAGTGAGGTCTTCAGATCTACAAAGTCCATGTATATTCCCTTGCCTTAATAGAGCCTTTGTTTGCGGTTTCCGGCTAAAGGTTTGAAGCCGCTTTATCCCTTCCCTAATCTCGGCGACCTAAAATAAATCAAAGTGAAATAAAGCCAAATTTCAAGAATTGGCCTTATTTCGCTTTTGTAAAGTGTAAGAAAGACAATTTTCCCTAATGTACCTCACCTTCAAAGTAAGTTGGTCTTATTTCTGAAACTAATTTGGCCTTATTTCTCTTTTTGGCTGAAAATTGGTCTTATTTCACTTTTTTTGAAGTGAAAAAAGGTAATTTTTTGAAAGTTGGTCTTATTTCTCTAGGCCTTATTTCACAACACTTTTTCATCGACTATTCTGCTAAGCATGCTTCTCGGTTTCTCGGCTTTTCTGGATTCTTGAGTGAGTGGATCCCTCTGCATTGCCTGTTCTGCTGGAAGCGTGTGTCTAGTACACTGCAACTTACGCTTTTTTGTAATAGTGTCAATATGTCCCTGACCCATTTTTTTAAACAATACTTTATTGGAAATACGATTGAGCCTGGGAAACTCTTCGTAGACATGGAGGTTTGCAGTTTCTTAGCGGTAGTTGATGTTGATTTTCTAGCAGTTGCATCCGCCTAACAGTATTGATTCAACGTTTAAGATTTACAGTCGTAGCTGTGTGGTCAAGTTGAGAGAGTTATCTACCAATCATTTGAGAACGAAAGGGCTGATGATAATGTTGGTCGGTTGCTTCTTAAGGAATGTTTATCCAGAGAGAAAAATTGTTAGGTTCCGTGCCTGAATATCATAGATTTTCTTTGGGTTATGATAGTTTGAGTCCCAATACTTAAGTTTCTTTTTCCACCCTTCTTGGCATTTGCTGAAGTTCCACGATTATTAAAAGAGCAAGCATACAATTTCGACGTAGGTTAGATGTTTGAGGTAAGTTCATGTTATTCCTACTTTTTCTGTCACTGACCACCGATAAAAATAGGCTGCCTTGTGTGACTGGACTTTAAGCTTCAAACTTTTGCTGACAACCAATCTCCCAGTTTGACGTGACATTTGAACCTATTAGAAGTCGCCTTTCTAATACTAAATGAGTTTATCCGGATAACCACTTTTCTGGCAAAGAAAGTCAAACGTTTGTACAAAATTTTAGACAAGTTATTCTAACAGATTTTGTGCGATCTGCTCAATAGGATTTATTAAACAATTAAGGCTTTGAAAAAATAACTTATTTACTACTTACTAATATAATTATATTTAAATAAAAAATTCTAAAGTTCTTTTAACTAATGTTCATTTATTTTTTTTCTTTTAGGTAAGTCCCAATTAACATCATAAAAATCAAAACGCTTTGTGAGTATGACATGAACAGTATTTTAATTTATGTCGATGAAATATTCTGTAGTACCCGTGATGTAGCCTGAGACCGGGCTTCAATCCCTAACTCTTGTCAGGAATTGACAAATCCTCCAAGAGTAATTCTTGTCGTGAATAGTATTTTCTCAAGTTATAAACAGGTCCCCTTTATCCCTAACATTACTTGCACACAGGAATTGTTGAGACCTGTAGGTCACTAGGCCCTGGTTTTACAATGCAATATTCTGAAATTCGAAACCTTAAACCTTTGTTTAAAAATGATAATAAAAACCATATTAAGTGCTTCTTATAATCAACTATCTCAGTACTGCAATACTTTCTTGGTTAAACTAATATAGGTAACTACTTGAAACAAGGAGGATTATTGTTGTTTGGAATTCAAGTTCCCAAAAATACAACTACCAAAAATTTCAAAAAGTGTCAATGAACTTTTACAAATATTTTCAGCAAATATTTCAAAATGTGTCAATGAACTTTTAAATAAATATCAAAAAATTGATGTTTATACACATGACGAAAAAATTTGTTTACCTCAAAAAACAAAGAACAATAAATTATTATTGTATACGTGTGTACATATTTGTAAATATTATTATTATTTCTCGAGACTGTCAAAATCACATGTTTATTGTGACTATAAAATTACTTGTATTTGTTCTTTAACCACCTGTCCAAGTAGAGCGATAATAAGAAACAAAAAAGTCGAAAATTCTTACTCTAATAGTTAAATTAGCTAACATCTAAATATCATATTATTGAGTTTCTTCAAACATACTTTTAGAAGAGTGTTAGGGCTAGAGCTTTTTCTCAAATTTGATTTTTTGACATCTACATAAGATTTTTGAAAAAAAAAATTAAAAATTGAAACACCTTCAGAATTAGTTTTGCCGTAAACCAGTTTTGAAGAAACTCAGTAAATCGGCTGCAAGTTGTATACGTTCTTTTTAAAATCTTTACCACTTTCTTTTCAATAAGCTGTCAGAAGTTATTCCCAATAAATTGTAAAAGTTTGATAAATTACTACCAACCGTGTAAACAGGCAACTTAAAAATGGACTCATTTGGAGATAATTCTGCCCTATCCTGCTTTCCAAATTCTAACGAACATTTCGAATCACGTGAATATTTCAGTACATTTCCCTAAGGTTATTTTCATAAGCTTTTATATTTTTCAATTGCTACTCCATTTGGTAAACTTTGTACCTTGGGTCCGATTTGTTTTTTTTTTACAATTTTCGGATCGATCTGACAGTTATCAGAAAACAGATTCTCAAGCAAAAGTTTAACAGAATAGGGGGATTTTCTGACAGTAAAAAAATTGTACCTCAAGATATTTCTTTAGCTGATGATTACTTAGCGTTTTCATGACCTTAGAATGAAAGGACATTAGTGCTATCGGACGATAGATCTAATGGGATTTGCTTACAAATGCAGTTTTCCAACTACTCGTAACGATTGCAGAAGAATAGGATAGATATAAAAGCTTACTCAGTGGTTTTGGTAGCTTGGAAGAACACCTCTTCAGAATAATAGTGGAGATACCATCCGGACCAGCGGATTTATGAATGTTGAGATCTTTAAGAACTCTCGCCACATTTAGATTACGAACAAAAATTGGTCCCATAGAATCATTTACGCATTCAAGAACTTGGGGGGGAGGCATTACACTGTCTGATAAGGTGGAGTTTTCGGCGAACTGCCTTGCAAACAAGTTAGCTTTATCAATAGAGCTTACTAAAGGAGTGTCATTGACAACAAGCGAAAGAAAGAGAGGAAGAGGAAGAATTACTCATGTTTCTACTAATGACCAAAAATTCTTACTGCTTTTATGATATTGCAATATTATTTGCCGTAATGTTGGTTCTTCCTGGCTTGCTTAAACCTTTTCCGGGTTGGCTTTAAAACACCGGCTCACCTCTTTCTTTCTCCTTGATAACTTCTTAGCAGCTCAAATTGAACCATGACTAAGCCTTAGGTTTAATACTTTTAAGATTTTCATCGAATCATATTAGTAATCATATCTGCACTGGAGTCTACGTCACTACCAACGAAGCATAGTGACCAGTTAACCCTTTTTGGGATAAAGGTTTTCATTCCCAAGCGAATCATATTAGTAATCTAATCATATCTGCACTGAAATCTACGTCACTACCAACGAAGCATAGTGACCAGCTTAAGATCCTGAAGAAATTATTGAGACCGTCCCAGTTGGCTTTCTCTTACTGTCGAACGGTTTTCTTTGGAGCTCTTTCTTTAACTGGTTTTGTTTGACACGAGAAATAAGCAGATATGACACTATGGTCCGATGTGCCTAGAGACGTCAATATACTCGTCAAACTGGCCCCAATGGAGAAGCCACGAAGAACTGTGAACATCAAAATCGCCCGTAATAACGATTTCAGTGTGAGGATACAGAGAGACAATTCTTTGGATGGAGTCAGGCAGAGCATCAAATTCCTGAGAATTTGAAGTTCTATCCAGGTTTGGGCTCGGATAAAGGAAACAATAGCGAATGAATTGTGCTATTACCTACTTACTTACTTAAGGTGGCGCTACAGTCCTGTGTGAACTAGGGCCTCACCCAACAAACTTCTCCATCTAGCTCGGTCCCTAGCTAGATGTCTCCATTTTCGTGCTCCAAGTTTGGTGAGGTCACCTTCCACTTTTGCGCGCGGTCTTCCTCTACTGCGCTGTCCTGTGCGTGTGGATTTGAAGACTTTCCGGGCCGGAGCATTGGTTTCCATGCGCTCTACGTGACCTACCCATCTTAGTCGTTGGACTTTTACCATACTGGACCGTAGATCACACGAAAAACTTTTCTCTCGAACCGACCCAAGGTGCTTTCGTCCGCTTTTGTCATTGTCCATGCTTCTGCACCGTATAGCAGGACGGGGATGATAAGGGTCTTATATAGCAACACTTTGGTCCCTCGAGAGAGGACTTTACCACTCAATTGCTTTCTTAGTCCAAAGAAACAGCGCTGGTGTTGTTTTCTGCGCTTACAGCGGAGCCTAGGTAGACGAAGTTCGTGACTACCTCAAACTTACGTCTGTCGATGGTGATGTTTTGACCAAGACGTCGGTGTTGTATGTCCTTTTTTGATGACAGCATGTAATTTGTTTTGCCCTTATTAACCGTTAAACCATATTTTGATCAACTGTGGACTTTCTTGGTCTAAAACCACACTGATTAGGACCTTTCAGGTTGTTGACGATGAGCTTTAGACGTTCACATCTTACGGCTTCAGCTTAGATATGGCAATCTTTTCTTCGTCTATGTCGGGAGGACGGGATTGTTGGCTTTTGTCGTCTATGTTGAATGGATCATCTTCCTGCCTGACAGCAGAATTGGGTTCGTCGTCGCCGTTATACAGTCTGGAGAAGTGGTCCTTCCATATCCTCAACATTGACTGCGGTTCCATTATGATGTTTCCACTTTCGTCTGTGCAGTCTTCGGTTCTAGAACCTAGAATCTGTGAATTTCGTTTCACCTGTTCATAAAACTTTCGAACTTCATTCCTGCTTTTAAACCTCTCAACATCTTCGACCGAACACTTCACATGCCCTCTCTTTTTCTTTCTGAGAAGTCGGCGTTCCTGTCGCCTCTTCTGCTCATAGAGCTCATGAGCAGATCTCGTCCTTTTATGCAGCGCCGCTTTGCGTTCCTGTTGTTTGGCTGCATTTGCCTGCCGACATTCCTTGTCAAACCAGGGGTTCCTTGTTGGTGGCTGCTTCAAACCATCAACATCAGAGACGCTTCTCTGATTGCATCTTGGCAATGTTTCCACTGGTTTTCGATACATTGTGTTGGCGGCAGAGAACTTCGAGAGAGGTTACTTGTAACTCGGTCGGAAAAGGATTTGGCGATCTCTGGCGATTGTATCCGTTCGACGTTGTACCTTCTCCCAACATCTCCCTGTTTTGCCTTGGGTCTGAAAATCCGAAGTGCTACCTTGGCTTCAACGAGGTAGTGGTCCGAGTCGATGTAAGCTCCTCGGAAATTTCGTACATCCATGATGCTGGAAGCGTGTCTGGCGTCGATCGCAATATGGTCAATCTGGTTGACGGTAGATTGATCTGGAGAGGTCCAAGTTTCTTATGTGCTTATTAACGGAAAGTTTTAACCATTTGCAATTGAAGAAGGTGTTGGTACAATTACCGTGTTGTGGTAAAAGTTAATAGGCAACATCATTTCTAAGCTAAGAATGAGATTCGTCACTGAAGATGATTTTGCGATGAAATTCATCATCTTGGCACAGCTTCTCCAGAACCTAATCCGACAAAGTATGTTGCTTCAAATATTGTATTGGCTTCAATTCTCAAGTAAGCTTAATCAACTTGATTGGGTTTAAACAAAAATCCCAACGAAAAATACGTGTTTTGAACAGTTCTGGAGAACGTTGGGTCGTTTGCTATCTACGTCACAACGAACGGCAGCTATGTTTTCGACACTTTGACCAACTCGACAACGAGTACGGAATCATCATCACACATTATGTGGACGAGAATTACGACCGAAAATTGGATTTAACTCTCTTAAAGTTGCGGTCATCGACTCCGAATTTTGGTAGAACATTTTTATAATTTGCAGGATTTGATAACTCGTTTTCTGTAAAATCAAATAAAACGGCGCAACAGTCCGTAAAGAACCAAGGTCATTCCTGTATGCGGTTTATTTCATGATTGGAGGGGACCTAGAGTTTTTTTTTGCCGAATCCGGACTGCTAGTTTAAGAAAGCACTTTTCATGGCAAAAATCTTCGAGAATTTTTCTATTCTTCGCAAGAAGCCTTACCCGTGAAAATAACAGACAAAGGCAGGGACCCAAGACCTCTAGCTTGACAGTCCTTCGCACTAACCACCACCACCACGGGTACTCTCGTTGAATATACCGTGTTGGAAATGTTGAACTTTCCGAACAAATTGAGAATGACAGCTTACTGAATGAATTGATAATGACAGTTCGATGATTACTTAATGGGTGCGTTCACAAATTAAATTCAAAGTTGTCATATTTGAAAACCCGAAGGTATATGTTTAAAATTTGTACACAAATAATACACGACTCTTTTGTAATAATCTCGGATCAAAGTTCCCCTGTATGTATTATCTTCTTTGTAGGGAAAACCCCTTCTAACAATGGATACAAATTACAGTACTTTTCTTTCAAAAGTCAAAGCCCTTATGACATTTTAAAACAATGGCTATAGCTCCAATAACCACATAATAATTATCAACTTGTAAGGGTAGGGCTATGACACATTCTAAAAATTTTAAATTCCAACTGAAAATGAAAAATTTATCATTTTCCCATAATGATTGTAGATAGATATTGAAATAAGTATCAAACATTTCAGGGGAATAAGAAAACATTAAAATGAAATGTGTGACTTGATAAACTTCTTAACAACAAAGGTTGCCCGTCTTTAGAGACTTGAACAAGATCTATACCTGTGGCATTGTAGGGTTTTTTCCATAGTTATCTTCGTCTAACTCGAGATCTTTATAATCGAGAAGTTTTATTGGTAGTTCGGTAATTCCTATTTATTATTAATGATGAATTTCTCAACAGCTTGCCTTTAATTGGCCTCAAGGGAATTCTTTACAATTTTTACATAAAATGTCACTTTTTTAAATAGATGAATTAAATTTTTTGTCGCATACTGTTGTATTCCTTGTTTGTTTTGCTTTCAAGCTTCAGTCGGTTTTTTGTTGAATATTTTGACTGGAATCATTATTGTTATTCCTTTTCCTATAAATATTCCTCATGCATTGCACAATGCAAAGCACATGAGTGTATTGTTAAGTTTCCCCGAACTGAACGAACAGGAACACACTACACAGGCAAGAAGGAGCACAAGCTCAGAGCTATATTAAACCGCATCCTCCTCGTCATCATCATTATCATCATCGTTGTGTCGTCGTATCGTATACGTATACTTTTTCGTCTTCATGCCGGGATGGTGCCGGGCCTGTCGTCGTCGTCATCGTCGGTCCTTGCACTCTATCCATGTGGACATAATATATTATACCGTCTGGCTGATGCTGCTGCTCCTGCTTCTGCTGTTGCTTTTGTTTTTGTTGTTGTTCTTGCTGGCATTGCTTCTACTGGTGCTGGTACTTCTATAGCTTGGATTCCCTAACTCAATTTATTTTTACTCCTTCATGATTCTTCTTTCTATCTAAAAATATATATATTTTATATGCCATATAGAAACAACGGAAGAAAAGGAACTATACGAGTACGAAATGAAGTGAAGGCTTCCTTTCCTATACCTATGTATTGTATAGGATTGAAAAGAAAAGGGAAAGGTATGAGCTGAATTAGTACCTGTTCCACTCCGTTCTTCTCTCCTCTGCTGGTTTTGCTGCTGATGGTTGTTGATGCGACTCTACTTGTGTTGCAACAACTGCTTCGTATTTGACGTTGAAGCAGGGAATGGCCTGGCATGGGATTGCACAATGCACAGCAGACACAGAACATGCATCATAACCATAAGTAGCACATGGTGTGGTTTTATTGAAAATGTATCTCTTAAGGCACGACTTTTTTAAGGGGCGCAGCTTGTACTACGAAATTTATAAAAAAAAAAACTTTAAACTTCAGTTTTACCAAAATCAAATATTCACATTGATTATAAAATGTGACGAGTAGGTGGCGTAACGAAAGGAATCAAATGTCAATTTTGACGTTTGATTAGTAGTACAAATGTCAAGAATCCATCCTTTTCATCCAATTTATTCAATTATCGGTTTCTGTAATGAATAAGTGTTATTTTTTTAAACAATTTATAAACCTTAATTCTGCTCAAATTGTAAAAAAAGGAAGAAATATACCGTAAGTTAATAAAATTATTTTTTTTATTGAAAAAATAAGAAAACATATTGTTCATCAACTTGATTCGATCGAATTGTCAAACTTAATTCGCGTTCCACATACAATCCACACTTTAATGAATAAAATGTTTGGGCACGTCTTATCCTAAAAATTGTACTGGCTGCGTTCAATCTCGTGTTGGATAGGTGTATTTTAAGATACCTTGTTGAACGAGTTGGACAGGAGTATTGGGATAGCTGTCAAAAAATGAAAACAACTTTCAATTGTTCACAAAAAGCAAAGAAGTGTTTTGTTCTACCTATGGAACAGGATGAGGTTCTTCAACTTCAGAATGCTGGACACTAGACTGAAGGTAAGACCTAGCAAATTGGTCATCTTCAAAACGAGAACAAAATAAGTCAATTTTGAAGTTTAAAAAATTGATCATAATAACCTTCTAATACTCGGAGGCATCGTCTATTATGTATAGAAGTTGTAAAGGATGTCCCAAAATTAACGCAAGATTTGAATTAAACAGAAAACTCCGTTTTTAGTCTTTTGATAGTTATATTTTTATTGACTCGTAAAGTACATAGGATAGGGTTATGTATGGAATAACACATCGGACAAATGGCCTCCACGGCTTTGCATGCACATGCGCACTCTTTTGTTAAAATTTTCCATGACCATTCTGCATAAATGTAGCTGAATTTCGTTGATGCAGCGTTGAATCTCCTCCTTTAATGCACGGATGGTTGTGAGCTTGTTGACATAGACTTGTTATTTCAAATAACCCCATAAAAAGAAGTCTAATGGTGTTAAATCACACGATCTAGGAGGCCAATTTTGATCGTCGAAACAAGAAAGTACACGACCTGGAAATGTCTCATGCAGTAATTGAATTGTTTCACGGGCTGTATGACATGTGGCACCGTCTTGTTGAAACCACATATTGGACACATCAATATCATCCAATTTTGGCAGAAAGAACTGTGTATGAGTGTGTAATCATGTCGCGATATCGAGCACCAGTAACAGTCACTGCTTGACCAGCATCATTTTCAAAAAAATATGGCCCAATTATGCCTCCAGTCCAAAATCCACACCATACAGTCACGCGTTGTGGATGCATTTGTTTTTGGACAATCACATGTGGGTTTTCCGTACCCCAAATGCGGCAATTTTGGCCATTGACAAAGCCATCAAGATGAAAATGTGCTTCATCGCTTAGGATGATTTTGCTCGAAAAATCAGGGTCCATTTGTTGATGTTCAATAATCCATGCAACGAACTCTCTTCTCTGTCCATGGTCATTAGGCTTTAATTGTTGTGTTAATTGAATTTTGTAAGCATGAAGACACAGATCTTTGGTGAGTATACGCTGTAGAGAGGTTCTTGAAATTTGCAATTCTTGTCCACGACGTCGAATTGAGGTTCCTGGATTGTCAGCAACACTCTCACGCACTGCTTCGACATTCACATTTGAACGGCTTGTTTTTGGACGACCAGTGTGTTTGGCGTCTCCAACGGATCCAGTCTCCATGAATTTTTCAATTAATCTCTTCACAGTTGACGAAGTTAAAACACTATTCCGACCATATTTTGTATGAAATTTTCGAACTGCAGCCGCCAAGCTTTCACTATTTTTGAAATATTCTTTAATAATGAAGACACGTTGTTCTATCGTGTAACGCTCCATTTTTAATAACCCTATACTGTTAGCTGTCAAATTACTTTTTCAGGGTACCCAACACTTCAAATCTTGCGTTAATTTTGGGACACCCTTTACAACTTCAACTAACATTTTGTATCTTTTTGTTTACCAACAAATAAAAAAAGCTGAAATCAATTTTCAAGTTTCTTGAAATTCAACCATGTGTTGAATCGGCTTTTCTGTCAGATACCTACAATACCCCAGAAATTCTTGGATACCTTTTGATTTCTTTTTTGACATCTCAGCTGTTTTTGATCAGCTGTTATTTTACACGTAAAATACTAACAAAAGGCTATCAGGATCACCTATCTCTCTGAGATTGAACGCAGCCATTCTAGTGTTTGTTGTACATCTGAATTGACGAATAGAAACAAGCCATGTGGAAGAAATGTCATAATGGACGGAGATTCGTTTCATTCAATGACATTTAATCGCCAGTCAAATGACAGTAGGTTCTATTCGATTGTTCATTTACTTGTAACTTCGTCGAATATGTTGTTGATAGATGACAAGTTGTGTTAAAAGTTTTCATAAATCTGTCAATTTGATTTCAGATCAAAACAAAACACTAAATTGTTTGTCCATTGGAAAACCGTTTTTTGACAGATGCAAATGTATAACAAATCGATTTTTTTGTTCGTTACTATTGGATGTTGTGGTCTAACATGCTAACGAATTGGGATTTTTATAAAGGGGGTTTTCCAATTAAGGCTTCATTTTGATATTAAAAAATCGAGAACAATGGAAAACTTTATCTTCTGCATCATTGACATAGACCTAATCAGTCTGACGTCCGTTAAGAGCTTGGGCTTAGTGACTTACAGTTCCCAACCATTCCTGTGTGCGAGTAACGATAAGAGGGATTTAGAGGACTTACAGTTTCAAGCCGAATTCGAACGGATAATTTGAGGAAGCACTTTTCAAGGCAAGGATTATTCTTAAGAGATCTGTCAATTCCTCGCCAGAACCAGTACCCGTGAAAAAATTGAACCCGAAATCTCTGCTACGGAGTAACCATCACGCCACGGGTACATGACTTACATTTATTTAATTAAAAATTAAGCCTCGACTACACTGATGCAGATTTAAATAAGTAATAACAAAACAATGTAAACAATTTAACATTGGTTTAAAATAAGTTTCTAAAACCTACGGAGTTGGGTATCCTTTTTGTTTTATAACAGATTCCAGTCTTTTTGGCAATAATAGGACTAATTTCTTTGTACAAACGGATAATGATGTTTCCTTATTTCACGCTCAAGTTTTGCCCAAAAATTTTCATTTATATTCATGGTCTTTGGATTGAGCGGGCGGCTGATTACATAACATGACGGCAGTTCCGAATCAACCAAGATTGAACGATTCCATATTTGGGTTTGGAAAAGTTGTCTTGCTAAGTCGGAAATTATGCCTTGTGTTTGACGTTTTCGAAGTTTGTATTAAATTCCGTTTTGAAAATATCCAAAAACATACTTTTGTCCGTGCTTTCTTCGATAAAAACAAGGTTATCGACACCTGACGAAGACGTAAACCCCCAAACCATGACGTGATCTCCTTTGCCGAGTTTTACAGTGCCACATAAATATTTGAGTAAGAACTCTGTATTTGGCCCTTCAAACGTAGTCCTTCCCATTAGGTCCTTAAAGGTTGAATTTATATATCGTTTGTGGACTATTGTTTGACTAATCGCAGCTTTTAGTGTTTAATAAATCAGTCGGGTCTTCCTAAGCTTTTACTTAGACCCTTGTTTGAATTAAGATGCTTGACGCATTTTTGTCTATAAAATGTAAGCTCTTAGGCAAATAAAAACTCTAAATCATTTAAGCTGAAAGTCACTGTAGGTTTCTATAATGGAATTATTAAAATGGCCAAGTTCGGTTAAAAATTTAGATCTGTCAAGTTGATTACGGTGGTTTCAAAGAAGAAACTTTAAATGTTTTGAATCACATATCCCGGTGGACCACCTCTTCGTAGCTATTGAACAAAATCACCATTTTAACTTTCCATAGGAAGTTATTGTAATGGGTCCGATTTGTCAAATTGAAAATTTTGACATTTATCGACGTTTCAAGGTCCCTAGAGTCGAAATAAAAGATTTTTAGAAAGATGTCTGTGCGTGCGCGTTTACATACGTACGTCCGTACTTTCGCGACGTTTTTTTTGTCGTCCATAGCTCAAGAACCAGAAGAGATATCGATTTCAAATAAATGTTGTTATACAGATAATAAGGCAGAAAGGGCTCTCAAGAAAATTTCGTGGTTGCTTTTTTTTTACCAAAGCAGTTTGAAAAAAAGGTGCAAATTTCAAAAAAAATGAAAAAAAAAAATCTGCCACCATCAAAATTTTACAACTAAAATATGATTTCATCTCCAAAACAATTTGTGCAACGAAGAATAATGTTTTTGACATTTGATAAAATTTTGAAAAAATCGAATTGACAGTTTTTTTTATAAAAAATAAAAATCTAAAAAAACATTACCCAAAGTTGGTAAAAATTGAATATCGATTCAAATATCTTTTCAAAAACTTGAAATTTAGGCTAAAAACTCATTTTATCTTATAAGAAATATTGTTTTCAACATTCTGAAAAATGTTGCGAAAAATCGAATTGACAGTTTTTTTGACAAAAAATAAAAAACTAAAAAAAAATTAATAAAAGTTGGTAAAAATTCACTTTCGACTCAAATATCTTTTCAAAACTTTGAGATATTGGCTTTAATTTACTTTTATCTTTCAGGAAATATTGTTGTCAACATTCAGTAAAATTTTGAGAAAAATCGAATTGACAGTTTTTTTTACAAAAAATTAAAAACCGAAAAAAAAATAACAAAAGTTGGTAAAAAATTATTTTCGGCTTGAATATCTTTTAAAAAATTTGAGATAAATGCTTCTTACTAATTTTTACTTAAAAGAAATATTGTTTTCAACATAAGGACAAATTTGGAGAAAAATCGAATTGACAGTTTTTTTTTTACAAAAAATAAAAACCTAAAACAAAAATTAACAAAAGTTGGTAAAAAATGATTTTCGACTCAGATATCTTTTCAAAAATTTGAAATATTGGCTTCAATTTAATTTTATCTTATAAGAAATATTGTTTTCAACATTTGATAAAATTTTGAAAAAAAATCGAAATGACAGTTTTTTTTATAAAAAATAAAAATCTAAAAAAAAACATTACTCAAAGTTGGTAAAAATTGAATATCCATTCAAATATCTTTTCAAAAACTTGAGATAATAGCTTCTAACTAATTTTTGCTTATAAAAAATATTGTTCTAAACATTAGGACACATTTTGAGAAAAATCGAATTGACAATTTTTTTACAAAAAATAAAAACCTAAAACAAAATGTATGAAAGTTGGTAAAAATTTATTTTCGATTCAAATATCTTTTCAAAACTTTGAGATATTGGCTTTAATTTACTTTTATCTTTCAGAAAATATTGTTGTCAACATTCAGTAAAATTTTGAGAAAAATCGAATTGACAGTTTTTTTTTACAAAAAATAAAACTCTAAAAAAACAATACTAAAACTTGGTAAAAATTTACTTTCGACTCAAATAGCTTTTCAAAAATTAAAAATATTGGCTTCAAACTTATTTTATTTCACAGAAATATTGTTTTCGATACTCAGTATTTTTTATATAAAAATCCAACGGTCCGTTTTTTCATAAAGAATAAAATCTACAAAAAATAGTACGCAAATTTGGTAAAAATTGGTACGAGTACATAAAGACAAACTTTTAAGCAAGACAAATCGACAGACGGGATGGGAAGTTATCAGTGTGGGTCGCATCCCGGCCTCTTTTTTGTAATTAATTTTAGCAACTTTAAAGCTAGAAGAATGCTAACGAATTACATCAAACGTATTTTCTTAAATAGGTTCTTGGCCCTTTTACAAAGATTTGCATAAATCGTTCAATAAGACAATTTGAAAAAGAACATCCTTAATCCGCTCCTGTTTGAATTGCTTAGATTTAGAGATGGTCTTTATCCCAGGGTTGTTAATCTTAGTACTTATGAATTATAAAAAGGAAAAAAAGGACGATATTCCTCTTTCTCTCTCTCTCTTTATAGATGAGAAAGATGACGATGCGATGATGATTATTTTCAATTAAGTTTCGTCCTGCTTGGGTGAATTGTCCAGGACTCTACGAAGCTATATCACAGAACAATAGAAGGTTGAAATCGGAGAAACGGTAATTTGATGACTCTTCTTGTTGATGGTTGATGTTGATTCCATTGCTTGAATCCCATGCCATTGCAATTGTGAACATTCACACACAAATAATTCTAACTATATCAACATTTTATCCTTTTTCCATTATGTATTCCTATTTACCTACATATGTGTTTGTGTATGTGTTATGTCTGGATCGATATTTAGAGTTGCACCTCTCTTCATTATTATTATTGTTGGACGGTTGGTTGGATTTGGATGGTTGGTTGATTGCTTGATAAAAATCATCCTCTTTGATTTTGGTATACAAGTGCTTACCTGAGCTACTATTGCCATAAAACCTTTATTCAAACAAAAATGGAATAGGCATTTATGCATGAGTTACACTGCAGGGTTGTGTTTATTGTTTAGTCATGAGAGCAGGAAGGATTTGAAATCCTTTTTCGATTTATTTTAATCAAATTTGTGTGTAATTTTGTTTGGTAATTAACTTCAGGTTTTTGGGAGGAAAGAAAGTTTTATATTTTGTTGAGGTAGGTTTTCAAAGCTTTTAATTTTTCCTACAAATTTATTAACAGCTTATTTCAGACTAAGTAAGTAAGTAAGATATGATTACGATTTTTAAGCAAGTTTTTTTTACCCACACAAAAATTATATACGAATTTCCCAAAAAAGGAGTTTCGATTTTAAAATAGAATAAAACTAGTTATATACCTATGAGATATCAATAAGGTTTTACCTTTATTTGAAAGCCCCTTATCAACGGCTTATGTGTGGCTTTTTGAGCAGTGTGTTACTAAGCGCTATTCTGTTAAAACTACATGCCTTCGGTGTGCATATCATCCAATTCAGGCCACAAGAAGTTGGTGATTATCGACCTATAATGATCAACTGTCATTAGTAGAAGTGTAATTTGAGCTCCTGAAAAGCATTTTAGTTTTATATAATACTGACATTATAAATAACACCACAACAACACCACACAATAAAACATCTAGAAAGTTTTACAAAAGACTCAACCATAAATTGCCTACTAGAGAAAGTTATTTCAATATAGTAACTACCCATCTACAAAAAAGGCGACCCGATGTTATACAAAAACTACCGTGGCATATCCTTGCTTAATGTTGCATACAAAATCCTATCCAACGTACTGTGTGAGCGTCTTAAACCTTTCTGCAACACTAATTATGGCACGTACCAGCGTGGAGTTAGGCCAGGCAGAACAACGATAGACCAAATGTTCACTCTGAGGCAGATCCTGGAAAAGACTAACGAATTCCAAGTCGAAACCCACCATCTTTTCATCGACTTTAAAGCTGCTTACGATAGCATCCATCGCCAAGAGCTTATGATGGCGAGGTCTGAATTTGGGATACCAAACAAACTGATCCAGCTGTGCCGCATGACGCTAAACAATACGCAGTAAAGTGTGCAAATGGGTAACAGCTCATCCGAGTTATTCCAAACTTGCGCTGGGTTTAGACAAGAAGATGCGTTGTCATGTGACTTCTTCAACATAGTCCTGGAGCAGATACTGCGTAAGGCAGGTGTGAGCACGAAGGGCACTATCTTCAACAAATCCACCCAGCTCCTAGGCTATGCGGACGGCATAGACATAATCGGTCGATCCAAGAGAGCTATGCTTGGGTCCTTCACAGCGAATTGAAGAACAGGCGAAACTAGTTGGTCTTGAAGTGAATGAGGACAAAACAAAGTACATGTTATCAACAAACAAAGCAACATCTGTCCACCGCCTAGGACAAAACTTCACTGTTGGTAGCAGCAATTTCGAGGTAGTTAAGGAGTTCACCTACCTTGGAACAAACATCAATCCCACGAACGACACCTTAGTGGAGATCCGAAGAAAAATTACCCTAGCGAACCGCTGCTGCTTCGGTTTGGCCAAACAACTGGGTTCAAAACTCCTCACTCGAAAGACAAAGTGTCTGCTTATCAAAACTTTAATTTTACCAGTCCTACTCTACGGCGGCGCCGAGTGTAAGAAAGGGGAAAAATTCTTCGACTGTTTTTTGGTCCCGTATGCGACGATGGCGAATGGAGAAGAAGATACAACCGAGAACTGTATGAGCTGTACCAAGATGTGGATGTAGTCCAGAAGGCCAAGAAAAGACGACTACATTGGCTCGGCCACATCGAGCTAATGGACGACAATGCTCCAGCCAAGAAAGTCTTCTCAGCCCAGCCCCCAGGTTCAAGACGACAAGGAAGACCCAACCTACGGTACAAGGACCAAGTGACTGCGGATGCCAGAGCCCTTGGTCTCGGTGACTGGAGATTGCATGCGAGGGATCGTTCAAGATGGAAGGCTGCAGTATCTCAGGCTGAGACCCTTCATGGATTGTGAGCCGGATAAGAAGAAGAATTGCTAACCAATCGAACACCATAGGGATTGAAACGTAGCCACTTTTTGCGAATTACGTGATGATTATGGTAGTAAAAAATAAAAAACTGAGGAACCAGTAAAATTGTGAAGAATTTTAAAGAAAGTGGAAGTGTAACTTATGCTTTAGAGCCAGTGATGATTATCAAAATTTATCTATTTTTCGGTGCACCGATTTAGTGAATTGTACGAAAAAACGGTTCAAAATTCCAGTCTTTTGAATGATATTGTTTTTCACACTTAATTGTAAACTCCAAACTTTGAAATTCATAAAATTTGTATATCGCTGGGTGTGTTGACACTGTCAAAAATGATATTGACTTTTTTACACGTAATTTGTCAAACTTCTTTCCTTTTACCATACTTTCTGGTCATGCAGAAATTTTACTCAATATGACTGTTAGACTTTTTTTAAAATTGTTATTTAAACGTTTTTCGGTTTGTCTTTCCGCATAAAAATTGATTTTAGCGTTCGGGACTTGTCAAATTTCAAAAAATTACAGCTTCAAAAGTAGCACTTGCCCAAATAGCACGCATGCTCAAAATGACACCGTTTAGAATATGAAATAACCCAATTTTTAATTTCAGCTATGAAATGAAACACAAATTTCAACATTGATTACAATTGTTTAATATAACACTTACAAAAATCGCAACATCAAAAATACGTACTCAAGTGGTAAAAAAAAAACAATTCTAATACATCACGAAAGAACAATTCAAAAATACCGACCTAGTAAATAATTTTTAATACTGCTTTCACAATTCTTGAAAGAGGAAACAAAAATATAAACAAAACAAAAATTGGGCCAACATTTTTTCAAATACCCAAAGCACTTAAAACATAACACAGATGCCCAGATGTGTGCATTTGTGTAAGAGTTCTTAAATTTCAGAACATTTTTCACTATCAACATATTTCATTCATAAAAGTTCTGTGGGCACAAACTTAAACGTAATAAATTGATTGGTATTATTAAATTTGACAACCAAACGAACAAACAAAAAGAAATTGTTTCTTCTTCCGCAGGAAATAAACATCATCCATTTGTATGTAATTTTTTAAACAGACAAATGTTGAGTTTTCATTTTTGAAATTTAAACCATGTCATGAAGTTTCCAATTCCGTTTAAAAGGAAATGGACAACACTTAAATGATTGTTTGAAATGTCTGTGACCCACAAAGTACCTAATATAAAACTTATTGTACAAAGAATTTGTTTATAAGAACGATTTCTTGATGCTTAATTGGCAATTAAAAATTCAATGTGCGATTATGTGAATGCAATTTCAAAGAAGAACGAACTTTAAGAGACTCCAAGTGTGAATCACAATGAATGACAGTTTCTGTTTGAAGTTTAAGTCATAATCACAAGATCAGCTGTCAAAATTTCTTTTCCATTGGTTATTCAGGATAGAAATCCATTCCCCGGGAATTGTTTTGATATCGTTTTTGAAATAATCCTCAAAACAAATGTTTTCTTTCTTTCAAAAAAGGAACTGTCATTCTGTCACCAATCAAGAAATTAATTATAAATCTTACTTAGAAAAAACTGTTCTTTAAGATTAATTGTACAAAAATAAAAACGATCATATTGATTCATAAAAAAATAATACTCGTCATTTCGCAAAATAAAAAACAATGATTCATTTTTCTATACAAGTTCTTTTCTTTTATTTCTTTTTTTAAATATTATTTTTGTTGAGTTTTATTTGCTATTAATAGATTCCCACGCAAAGCGAAAATACTATATTTTTGTATTTCCCAGACAGCTTGGGTTGATTGTCTAGCGTTCCGTTCGGTCGCCCTAAGCGAGACTAGAATTCCAAAATTATGTTTTTTTTTCTTCAAGTTGCGATATCTCGTGAGTTGAGTGTTTTTTTTTTTAATTTTTTTTTTAATGTGTCATCTGTCGTTTAATTTATTGTTTGTTTATTTTTAGATGAAAAGTAACCTTTGCATGTTATGTTTTTATTTTATTTTAAAAAAATATTATACTTGATAGTTGAACTTGTTTAGAATTAGCAAAAAGAAAATAGTTTTCAAATTTGTTGGTTTGAAGTTTGCAGAGCTGACATTTAATATCTGTCAAAATCAGCTGTCAAAAAAATAGTTTAATCGAATAACGCGTCAAAATTATTAAGTGGTGTTTCAAACGGAGCATTTTTTCGCCCATTAAGATATCCAGTCACTTTGCAAGCAATCTGTCAAATTCTGAAGAAATTCGAAGGATTGAAGACATTACTGATGTCACGTCGTAAGGCGACAATTTAATGAATATTGATCTATTTGGCCGGTAGTTACAGATCATAACTTGGACAAAATGAGACACTTTTTTTTTCTTTAGATCTACGCAAAAGACCTTGATTATGCGAATAATTCTTGAGTTTTAGACACATTAAAAAAAAAAAACATTGGCTAAATGAAATTAACGAAAAAGTGATATGCCTGGCAATACTTTTTTCAGAGTAGTTCTTTTTGACAGCTGTCACTAGATTTATTTTTTTTACCAACTTTTGTTAATTTTTTTTCGGTTTTCAATTTTTTGTAAAAAAAAACTGTCAATTCGATTTTTTCAAAATTTTACTGAATGTTGACAACAATATTTTTTGAAAGATAAAAGTAAATTAAAGCCAATTTCAAAGCTTAGTTAAGATATTTGAGTCGAAAATCAATACCAACGTTTATTAATTTTTTTGTTGGTTTTTTACTTTTTAAAAAAAACTGTCTATTCGGTTTTTCTCAACATTTTTCAGAATGTTGAAAACAATATTTCTTATTCGATAAAATAAGATTGAAGCCTTAATCTCAAGTTTTTGAAAAAAAATATTTGAGTCGAAATTCAATTTTTCCAACTTTGATTAATGTTTTTTTAGGTTTTTATTTTTTATAAAAAAAACTGTCAATTAGATTTTTCTCAAAATTTTATCAGATGCCAAAAAATTTATTCTTTGTTGCACAAAATTGTTTTGGAGATGAAATCATATTTAAGTCGTAAAATTTCCGAGGTGACACATTTTTTTCAGTTCTTTTTTAATTTATAAAAAAAACCGTTTAATGGATTTTTTTTTCAAAAAATATACTTCTTTGATATCACGTTACAATATATAATATAAAATTTAATTCAAGTCTCTACCATTTTTGGTTCGTAAGATATTTAGGATTAACCAAAATGTGCACCTTTTATTCAAACTGCTATGGTAAAAAAAACCACCCACGCAATTTTCTTGAGAGCCCTTTCTGCATTTTTCTGCCTTATTATATGTGTAACAAAATTTATTTCAATTCGATAACTCTTCTGGTTCTTGAGCTATGGACGACGAACAAAACGTCGAACGTACGGACGTACAAACGTTTACACACGCACGCACAGACATCTTTCTAAAAATCTTTTATTTCGACTCTATGGACCTTGAAAAGTCGAGAAAAGTCAAAATTTTCAATTTAACAAATCGGACAAATTACAAAAACTCCTATGGGAAGTTAATAACGGGTACATTTTTAGACGCCTGGTTTTTAATCTTTCAATCATTTTTTTTTTTTCGATTTGGTCTTTTTGACAGCTGTCACTTGACGTATTCTCAGTTTAGTTTGCCATTTTGCGAACAGTGTTTCATAATCGTCCAAATTTACAAGCAATGCACCAATTAAACGAATTTATTGAAGAAAACTTTTGTGAACTTAATATCTTGCATCGTGGGCCTGATACGTGGCCTACAAGATCGTGCGATTTAACAACGCTAGAATATTTTTTGTCGGGGTTACGCGAAATCGCTCGTCTAAGCAGATAAGCCCAAGACGATTGACGCCTTAAAAGAGAATGTTGCTGACATAGTCCAATAAGTGCAAAAAGTGTTCGAAAATTGGGCCTCTCGGCTGGAATTTATTCTAGCCAGTCCGAAATAAATTTTAAAACATAATGTCAATACCTTATGCATGTAATTAAGCAATTTCTTGGCCATTAAATTAAACTATATGCGTTTTATTCTTTTTTTGAAAAAAAAAAAAAAAAATAGTTATCATCGTTATGTAGTGTCGCTCGCATGCGCCTAGCTAAAGATGATCTTTCTTTCAAAATTGGGGTCCTCTTCCAAAAGATTCGAAGCCGGCGTTGTCTATGGTCATGAACTTTGAGCTTTGGGTCAGTTGGATCTTGTACGGGCGTAGGCCCAAGTCCCGACCCAAAATTCGCCAAGTTGAAGTAAGCCTGCGAAAGGCCAAGTTCTAGTGCACAGCAAGGAATACACTGTCTCGAGGTCTGCTGTACACTTTTATGTTGACCTTACGGCTGTTGGGTGATTGTTTACTGAACCGGTCGTCTCAAATGTTGAATAGCGATAAAATGGAAGATATTTTTAGGTTCTCTTCTGTGGAATAAATTTTAGGTTTTGCTGAAGATCTGCTCTTTGAGGTATGAAATTTAGATTTAATATCTCGACCCTTGCTTAAAAAATGGTGCTTAAAAACTCAGATGAGTAGTTACTTACTTACTTACTTATCGAGCTCACAATCCATGAAGGTTCTCAGCCTGAGATACAGATGCAGTCTTCCATCGTGAACGATCGCTCGTATGCACTCTCCAGTCACCGAGACCAAGCGCTCTGGCATCCGCAGTCTCTTGGTCCTTGTACCGTAGGTTCGGTCTTCCTTGTCGTCTTGAACCTGGGGGCTGGGCTGAGAAGACTTTCTTGGCTGGAGCGTTGTCGTCCATTCGCTCGCTGTGGCCGAGCCAATGTAGTCGTCTTTTCTTGGCCTTCTGGACTACATCCACATCTTGGTACAGCTCATACAGTTCTCGGTTGTATCTCCATTCGACATCGTTGCATACGGGACCAAAAATCCGTCGAAGAATTTTTCTTTCGAAAGTGCCCAGTATCAATTCCCCTTTTTTACTTATCTCCCAGCACTCGGCGCCGTAGAGTAGGGCTGGTAAAATAAAAGTTTTGTCTAGCAGACACTTTGTCTTTCGAGTGAGGAGTTTTCAACCCAGTTGTTGTTTGGTCAAACCGAAGCAGCAGCGGTTCACTAGGGTAATTCTTGTTCGGATCTCCACTAAGATGTCGTTCGTGGGATTGATGTTTGTTCCAAGGTAGGTTAACTCCTTAACTACCTCGACATTGCTGCTACCAACAGTGAAGTTTTGTCCTAGGCGGTGGACAGATGTTGCTTTATTTGTTGAGAACACATACTTTGTTTTGTCCTCATTTACTTCAAGACCAACTAGTTTCGCTTGTTCTTCAATCGCTGTGAAGGCCCCAAGCACAGCTCTCTTGGATCGACAGATTATCTCTATGTCGTCCGCATAGCCTAGGAGCTGGGAGGATTTTGTTGAAGATAGTGCCCTCCGTGCTCACACCTGCCTAACACACTATCTGCTCCAGGACTATGTTGAAGAAATCACATGACAACGCATCTCCTTGTCTAAACCCTGCGCAAGTTTGGAAAAACTCGGATGAGCTGTTACCCATTTGCACACTGCACTGATCAGTTTGTTCGGGATCCCGAATTCAGACATTGCCATTATAAACTCTTGGCGGTGGATGCTATCATAAGCAGCTTTAAAGTCGATGAAAAGATGGTGTGTTTCGACTTAAAATTCGTTGCTATTATAAGCAGCTTTAAAGTCGATAAAGAGATTGTGGGTTTCTACCTGAAATTTGTTGGTCTTTTCCAGGATCTGCCTCAGTGTGAATATTTGGTCTATCGTTGTTCTGCTTGGCCTAAGGCCACACTGGTACGTGCCGATATTTGTGTTGCAGAAAGGTATAAGACGCTCACACAGTACGTTGGATAGGATTTTGTATGCAACATTAAGCAGGGATATGCCACGGTAGTTTTTGCATAACATCGGGTCGCCTTTTTTGTATATGGAGCTTATCTACCAGTCAGTGGGTATGTGTTGACGTCTGTAGTATTTGGGAGGACGGCGGCGGAGAGTCGCTCGCTCAGGCGCTCACTGTAGTCTCTGGCATTCTCCAATGTGCTAAGGCAACCGATGTTGAACTTCTTTGTCGTTTGTTATTCAAGCTGTCAACTTAGCCAATACCAGAAAGTGGTCAGAGTCGACATTTGCTCCTCGGAAAGTGCGCACGTTCATGATGTTGGATGCGAGGCTTGCGCCGATTAGCACATGGTCGATTTGGTGGTGGTTCGACCATCTGGAGATCGTGTAGATCTTCCTTCCTGGAAACCTAGTGCTACTCATCACCGTATTACGAGCTGCAGCAAAGTCGATTAGTCGGAAGCCGTTATCTGTTGTTTCTTCTGTAGGCTGTGCTTTCCAACTAATCCGCCAAAGATGTTTTCCTTCCCGATTTTTGCATTGAAGTCTCCGAACACGATTTTGACGTCGTATACTCTGGACAGGCTCCGTAGCCTCTATTCAGGAGGTTGTTGAAATCCTCCTTGCTAGACTCCTCAGCATCATCGGTAGGGGCGTGTACATTAGTATAATATGTCCTAATGTTCTGTAATGTGGCCTTGATGCGGATCACAGCCAGGCGATCACTTATTGGTTTGAAATCCATGACTTTCGATCTAAGCCGATTTCCACAACGCATCCGCATCCAAATAAAGGCAATTTTTTTTCATTGTCCCTGATCCTATCCATCGTATTTCCTGGATCGCAGTAATATCTGCCTTATACTGCGAGAGGACAGATTCAAGCACCTGGAATGTAGAGGGTTCTTACATTCCAGGAACAAACTCTCAATGCGTATTCCGTTGTCGTTTCGGGTCTGATTACCATAAGGGGGGGTTCATTATCCGAGGCTGGTATCTCTCTCATAACTTTCAAGTTTTTCACTGTGGAGAGGTTGTTAGCCCCTCGTCATAACCATTTGTTGAGCAGTTGATAAGGTGCTTTTATCCCGATTTGCACCCGAGCTTACAAGTTTCGCAAGTTATATCTAAAGATATAACCAGTATCCGGTGGTTACCACGAGGAGGTAAAGTAAACACTTGCTGTGTTGGAAAAGTTGCAGCATAAGCCCCCAGATCCTGCAACACCCCACCAAATAAATAGTCAACCAATATGATACTTAGTAGGACCCGTAGCATGATGGTTAGTGCGTTGGATTGTCTTGCAAGGGGACTTGGGTTCAATCCCTGCCTGTGCCACCTTAATTTAAAAAAAAAAAAAACAAAAAATAATAATTTTTGGGGGTACTGCCCCTTGCGAGGAATTGACAAATCCATCAAAAGTAATTCTTGTCATGGAAAAGTGCTTTCTCAAACTAGCCGTTCGGATTCGGCCTAAAATTGTAGGTCCCTTCCATTCCTGACAACAGTACTCGCACATAGGAATGGTTGAGAGTTGTAAGTCACTAGGCCCTGGTTCACAACGAACTGTTGCGCCACACCATTTGATTTGAATATGATACTTAAAATAGCAGCTGCATTTTGACAGCTGTCCACCAACGTTGCCAACTCCAAACCTTGTAATACTACGTCATCGAAAGTTTCACGCTGGTATTCAAAGACACTTTTTTGTAAGCTTAATTAATAAAATCCATTTTCTCATGTACTTGAGAGCTCACACGATTTTGTTGGACAAATCTTCTTTAGCATTCATACAGTTAAAAGAGTACTGAAAGGCCTTGAGATACACAAATCCACTAGTCCGGATAGTATAACTCCCATTTTTCTGAAGAGATGTTCTTCAACGCTGGCAAAACCATTGAATAAGCTTTCCATCTGTCTTCTTCTACAGGTCCGAGTGGATGGAAAACAGCATTCGTCCAGTCTGTCCCTGAAAACAGTATATCCTCCTCAACCTCTACCTATCGTCCAATTGAGCTTACGTCCCTCCTTCCCAAGGTCATGGAAACGCTGATCAACACCTTAAAGAATATATTAAAGAAGAGGAGCGACAGTAAGGCTTTCGTGACAAAAGGTTAACTAGTGATCCCATAATTCATACCACCGAACAGTGGAATAAAGCCTTTCTTCGTTTTGGAGAAAGTAAGATTATTGCTATTGACATTTCAAAGGCGTTTGATACATTTTAGTATCAAACTCTCTTTTCAAAAATGCGTGCATTTGGTACGAGTATTGATGAATCTCCCCTTTGCTGGCTTAGAAAATACATCTCGGACCGTTCAATTCAAGTAGTATTGGATGGTTTCAAGTTTTATGTCCACAAAAAAAACGCTGATGTTCCGCAGTGCTCCCTTTTGTCTCCAACACTTTTCCTTATTATTATGAAACTTCTTATCCACTAAATTGTTTCGGAGATGACAGTATCCCCAACTTTCAATATTCATTATTAGAATTACATCCCTTTATTTTAGGTGTCTACTACCAACGGCACCAAATGATAGCTCATCTGGACAGTATTGTCCTCCCCAATGGGAAATCAAAAACCATGATAATATCTACTGTCACAAAAGTGTTACCCTCCCCCAATTTCACCATTGGTGGTACTTAAATCGAGAAGATTGAAGAGTCTTCAGTTTTAGATATGTGCATCACAAACCATCAATTGTAGGGTGATCACAAGATCCCATTAATTGTACCTCCTTCAATAAAAGGTGTTCCACTAATTTTTACCAATGAAGCAAAATATCTTGGTCTGATATTGGACAGAAAAATTAAGTTGAAAACCTAATATTCAGGAAAGAGTTCAAAAAGCTACAGTAGCTCTTTTCCTTTGCAAGAAAGCCATAGGAAGTAAATGGTGTTTTCAACATCGCATAACTTACTGGCTATACACATCAGTCATCCGACCAATACTTATGTACGGGGTTGCAGTATGGTGGCCTGCACTGAAGAAAGTCACATACTACGATAAACTCAGTCTATCTCCAGTGTCCTCCATCTGACACCCCTCGACATCTTCAGTAAACAAGTGGCAGCGATTACTGCGAAAAGACTCGACGCCTCATCTCAATGGACCAACAACAATGTGGGGCACTCCATCATTTTTAACCTCTTTGGTTCTATACCAAAGTGCATAAACTACACTATTCCTAAACCACTATTTGGAAAAAACTTCCAGGTATCCATTGAATCCAGAGATGAATGGGAAGACAAAAAACTCCTGGATAACAAATGCATCCATTTTTATACAGATGGATCCAAGACAAATGAGGGAGTTGGTAGTGGTGTGTACTCAGAAAAGCTTAATCTAAGCATCTCATTCCGCCTCCCTAACCATTGTAGCGTCTTTTAAGCGGAAATTTTAGCGATCAAAGAGGTTCTCTCCTGGCTAAGAGAAAACGTGATATCAACTTCTGATATCCGCATCTTCTCTGACAGTCAGGCTGCTATCAAATCCCTTGACGGTGTCTCAACTAAATCTCTAACGGCCCTCGATTGTCGATCGTCTCTTATGGAGATGGCGCAGCAATTTAACATTCACCTATGTTAGGTGCAGGGCTACTGAAACATCACGGGAAATTGTAGAGCCGATGAACTCGCTAAAAATGGAACCGTCATGCCTATTTCACCTGAAAGGGAGGAGATAGGTATACCGATAGCTACATGTAAACTTATGCTAAAAGAAACAGCTTTTGCGATAGAAAATTCTAGATGGCACAATTTACCAACATGATCAGCCACAAAACTCATATGGCCTTCACTAGACCTAAAGCGCTCTAAAGACTTGTTCTCTCAGAGTAGACTTCACATTAGCTTCCTAAAAGGTGTCCTTACGGGACACTGTCTTATAGGCAGACACGCAATACGACTTGGTGTAGCCTTATATGACTTCTGCAGGAGCTATATGGACGAAGAAGAAGGGGAAACAATCTCTCACCTTCTCTGCACTTGCCCTGTTCTTTTACTAAGACGCAAACTTCATTTGGAGACTACTCTTTTGATAATCCCAGTGAACTAGCTAAAAAGGATATCAAATATCTCCTTCGCTTTATAAAAAGCTCAAAATAGTTCGACTAGTAAAAAGTAATTCTCTAGATTCATGTGGTATCACAATGGGTCTTTTCTTTTGGCCTAAGAAACCTAAACCTAAAAAGAGCGATCACATATTTGACATCACCAAAAATGCTGCTAAGTTTGTAGATTTTCTCAAATGGTACAGGAATTTTTGACGCCTTCTGATCGGGCTATAATTTGTCATCCTCTTATTCGTCTAAAACTCGAGTATAATTCTCATATTTGAGTCTTTTGGTTAGAATTGAAGAGAGAGCTCTAAAAATGATAGGGAGATCGTTACCGAGACATTTGCTTCTCTTGAACCCCACCGCAAGGTCTTATGCTTATGATTGTTTTGTCACTATTTTTATAAACAATCCTTTAGTGAAATAGCCAGTTAAATTCATCCCATCAAACAATTCCATATCCATACTTTTAAGAATTCCCATCAATTTACCCTTGGGCCCAATTTCGGACAAATTGTTAAGTACATGGATTTTTCTTTCGCCGCACTACACGAATGTAGAATGTTTTACCAGTATATTTATCAATATTTCCGACTCACAATAATTTGCCGATTTTCAAAACCAATGTGCCTTGATATCTCCATTTTTAACCCTACCCGCTTTATGAATTGCTCGTACTGTGTTTAACCAGTATGAGGGTATTCATATTCCTCGAGTTCGAGCATAATATTTCAATCTTTTAAATGGAAATAGTATTAAGTTTTCATATTTGGTCATGATGGTTAGTGAGTAGGACTGTCATGCCAGAGTCACATTTGTCATCTAAACGTTTTTTCACTGGTATTGCGTCCTGAAAGGAATTAACAAATCCTCCAAGAGTAATTGCTGTCATGAATAGTGCTTTTTTTAAATAAGCCGTTCGGATTCAGCATTCCAATTGTAGGTCCACTCCATTCCTGACATGACTATGACCCAAGAATGATTGAGAGTTGTAAGCAACTAGGCCCTGGTTATCTAAGGACCGTTGCGACTAATTTATTTTTCCTTTTTTTCCATTTACAAGTTTCACAAAGGAGGAACATTCTTTTTTGTATAGCTTTCCCTACCGTAAACTACTTTATTTTGCCCTTCATCTTGGTTTTTAAGCCTTAAGTCTGAAATAGATGAAATCATAGTAACCCCTTCATATCGAGCTAGAATGTGAATGTAGACATGCTCTTATTTTTTTAACGCTTGTCAACATTTGTAACCCTTAGAAAACCTATACTGTTTGGTGGTAGGTCAGTTAAATACATTAGGAGGTAAAATCCTTTCACCTATCTTCAATCAATACGAACAAGTTTGGCGAAAAAATAATACATAAGACCAAAAATCAAATATTTACCAAACCAATCTCCACCCACTATTATATGCATTTCGGTACGTAACCGTAACCGTAACGACTAAAAGTACACAATTGCGGTAGTAAAAAATATCAACGATATATTGTGAAATATTAAGACGATGACGATGCCCGATACTGACCTAAGTTAATTGTTGCATATATTCATCTATACGATAAACCTATAAATCCATTCCGTAAAATCGTGTACATATCTTTTTTCTTTGCCTTTGAATTTATTACTTTTTTTATTTATTCGAATCTTGTTGGTTTCTTAATGTAGGTACATATTCCTTAAGATTGGTGTACTGAGTGAATGTTTACAAACGAGAGTTGCAAAATAAATAAAACAACATACAAAAATACCGGCTAACTTTTTGAGGTATTGTACATTATAAAACTGAACAAAAAAGTTCGTGGTAGTTTGACCAGTCTTTCGAACGAACCGATGTTATTTATCCCGAAATGTCTGCTTTGAGGCATAAGATACAATTCACTCTTTCTTTGCCGTATGACTAATAGACTTAAAAAGCTTTATTTATATTTTTTTTAGCGAATAATGTAATATTTCAACAGAGATATTGGTGTATAGGGTAAACTCTGTAGTGTGGTTTAATTCAAAATATTGTTACATCACCGCTCCGCCAGGTGTCCGTCTAACTGGTAATTTGTAGACATCGATTTGCATAAGGTTTTATTTTATTATTAGAACTCCTTTTTGTACTTTTTGTTAATAGCCTTTATTTCGAGGGTCATTAAAAAAGCAACCTTTTGCTTTATAATGCCTTATTTGATTTTGCCAATAGTAAGAAAATTGCATAAAGTCGCTTTTATTACAACTGGTTCTTATAATTAAAATATTTAAATTTAGTTTGAATTAAAATGAAATCAAATCAATCAATCATTCAAATTTAATTGTGTAATTTCGCTTTTGTGGCATGAAACAGATAAGTTTAATACCCTCTAAGAAAACTGTGATCAAATTACTTTTTGTTCAGATTTTTCTGACAAGAAAAATTCGCTCGACAAATAAAGTGTCAAAAGGTGAATATTACTTTTTGACAGCGGTACAGACATTTTTAATTTGATTACAGTTTTAAAATGATTAAAAATACAGAATTAGGTGGCGCAACAGTTCATGAAAAACCAGGGCCTAGTGACTTACAACTCTACAATTTCTGTGTGCGAGTAATGTTGTCAGAGATGGAAGGGACCTACAGTTTATATGCCGAATCCGAACGGCTAATTTGAGAAAGCACTTTTCATGACAAGAATTACCCTTGAAGAATTATTTTTTTTTTTAATTAAGGTGGCACAGGCAGGGATTGAACCCAAGACCCCTTGCATGACAGTCCATCACGCTACGGGTAGTATTGGTGACATTAATATTATCAACTCGATTTACTCGATTACCCTTGAGCTTAACTACGGCCGTACTATGAAGTACAGAGATCTATGTTTTAGCCGTACTACGCGAATATTGAATGTCAGGCCACGGTCTATCTTTCACTGTCATTGTAATGTTCAAGAATTCAAAATGTACACCGACACTACCTTTCCAATCCTTTTTTTGTCTTTAAGTGTAAAAAACAAATATCATTCAAATGACTATATGATCCGCGGTAGCGATAGTTTTGAGCATATTTTGAACCACTTTTTCGCACATTTCGGTAAATCGGTACACCTGGAAATATATATAAAAATTCGGATCATCAGTAACAATTGGAGCTGTAATATTTGGATGTTGAACTGCATTAGTAACGCTTTCACGCTTTCCAAATTTCTTCTTTAATGTTGAATTAGGTTAGGAATTCGCGAAAAATGGCATCGTTTCAATCTTCGCGTTATTCAATTCCTAAGCAATGTATAATCGTAAATTATCAAGCATTCAACTAATATGACACTTCAAATATCAGCTGAGTTTGATAGGTGTCAAATGTCAGACTACCAACTTCAATCTATCAAAATTAAGGGCCGTGTATTTTTTTTCAGTGAATGTGTCGAGTATTGTTCCAAGTAAAAGCAGTTGAAGTTCAAACTTATGGCTAACATTTTCCAGTGATTAAAACATGTGATACATGGATTCGTCGTCGACGGCTCATTGACTCCAAGAATAAATCGCTTTGGACGTAAGACAACGTTCTGTGTTTGTGTGGGGAACTTCGAGTTATTAAAATCTGGTGAGACAGTGAATACGGATCGTTACCCACAAAAAATTATTAATTTGAATCATGCGTTAACAGAAAAATCGAAAAACGGCCGGAATGGGTACGGACAAATTATCCTACATGACAATGCAACATCTCATTCCGCTAAAATGGTGAAGAACACATTAAAATTATTGAATTCGGAAAGATAATCGCATTCGCCATTCGCATTGATAGGACACTCATTTGCAAAGCAGCGCTTTGGTAATATTTAAGAAGTCCAAAACGGCTAGAGAATTTTTTGTCTAGAAGGACGCAAAATGTGTAGAATCCAATGGTCAACACTTTGAATACAAATTCTCTGAGAATTCCTTAAGAATTTATTGATTTCTTTATCGAAAAATCCGACCGATTTCAAGTTACATCCCTGGGATGAATGTCATAATTTACACCATTTTCACGGACAATGAAATTGAACTTAAACAAGTCTTTATCGTGTTTAATGACAGTAAATACATTTACAGAAATATGATATTTTTAACAGCTTTTTTTACGACTTGAGTGTAATACAAATATCAACAAGTTTATAGAATGTTGAATGTTTAACGTTTTACTGCAAATAACGATAGTAAAGCACCAATAATTGAAATTTAGGTAATCGGAATTGTTTTACCACTTTTTCTGAGGAAATTATGGTATTTTGTCACACCTATAAAATTAACATAACATTTTTAATAAATAATCTTTTTTTCAAATTCACCAATTCAAAATAGCAGTGAGTTTTTAAAGGCAATGAAAGCTAGGTTAGGTTATGTTGGAGTGGCTGTCCAGATGTTATTGACGCACGTAGACCTCAAGGGTTCACTGTGATACCACTAATGAGGTTACTCATTGGAGAGTAATGAATTTAAACAAACCATTTTGTACTTTTAATAAAGTTAGAGAGACGTTTTGTGTCAATCGTTGCCAGTTCACTGGTGTTATCGAAGAAGGGATTACCGAGAAAGTAATTCCTTCTAATGGAGAGTGCTGGACATGTACATAGAAGGTTTTGGACTGTTTCCTCTTCCTCCTTATCCATGCAACTTCTACAGAAGTCATTTGTGTAGACCCCTAGCCTCAGAGCATGTCTTCTTATTAGGCAGTGTCCTGTTATCACTCCAATTGTAGAGCTTATACTTTGTCTGATCAGGTATGTCAAGCCTTTTGACCGTGGCATGTGATACTCTGTGACCATCTAGCATTTGTTAATTCTAGAGCATATTGCTTGAGAAGATATTTGCATGTAGCAAGTGGTGTTCCTATGTTATGCTTTTGTCTAACATTAGGCAGAAGTGTTCCGTTTTTGGCGAGCTCATCGGCTTTGCAACTTCCCGGAATGTCTCTGTGACCCGGCACCCAAATGAGGTGAATATTATACTGTTCCATCATCTCATTTAGGGATGATCGGCAATCGTGGACTATTTGAGAGTTTGTGGAGACAGACGTGAGAGATTTAAGAGCGACTTGGCTGTCTGAGAAGATTCGTATATCCTTACAAGATATAACGTTTTCTTTGAGCCAGGATAGTGCTTCTTTAATCGCCATTACTTCTGCCTGGAATACACTACATTGATTGGGAAGTCTTTATGATAGACTAAGATTCAGTTGTTCCTAATAGATACCACTTCCAACTGCGTGATCGGTCTTTGAACCGTCAGTATAGAAGTGTACCGCATCGTCTTCCAGGGGTCTCTCTTCTTCCCAGGAGGAACTTGAAGGGATGGATACATGGAAGCTTTTACCGAATACCATTTTTGGGCGGGTATAGTCTAAGCGATGTGGGATAGATCTGAAACTGCCTAGAATAGTAGTATGTCCAGTATTGTTACTGTTCCATTGAGAGGTGGCTCTAAGCCTCTCATCCATTTTGGAAAAGATGTCAAAAGGTGTTAATCGGTTGGTGTTGAGCGAAGTGCTCCTGTGATGCACATACCTGCTGACCGCTGGACTTTGATGAGCTTATTTAGATTTACCATCTTGTCCAGTGCGGTCCACCATACGACAACTCCAAAAATGCGAGTATCGGTCTGATTACAGAAGTGTATAGCCAGTGGGTTACTTTTGGGGAGAAGCCCCATTTTGATCCTATGGCCTTTTTACAAGTAAAAAGCGCTCCAGTAGCCTTTTTTACTCTTTCATCAATATTTGCCTTCCAATTTAGTTTTTTGTCTAAAATGAGGCCCAAATATTTAGCTTGGTCGGAAAAGCTTAATGGTATTCGTTTAATCTTGGGTGGGCTAATCTGAGGAAATTTATATCTTCTCGAAAAGAGTATTAATTCTGTTTTGTGTGGATTGACGTCCAATCCACATTGCTTATCCTGTTTAAGGCATTTTGTAGGAGTTCCGAGAGAACTTGGGGGTGCTTCCCAGATACGGATATCGCAACGTCGTCAGCATAGGCAATCACCTTGAATCCCTCTGCTTCCAATGAAGTAAGTAGGTCGTTTACTACCATGTTCCATAAAAGAGGCGAAAGGACCCCACCATGGGAAGCGCCTCGATTCACCGATCTGGTGGTAGTAAAACTTCTCATGCTAGAAATTTTTGTCCTGCTTTTGAGCATGAGACTTATAAGATCTATGAGTGATTTCTCTAATTTCAGCTTATCCATTGCTGTTGTGATCGCCTGGTAACTGACGTTGTTGAAAGCTCCTTCAATATCTGGGAACGCTACTAAGTTATATTCTTTGTATTCGAGGGAATGTTCAATAATACGTACCAGCGAGTGAAGTGCTGATTCTACTTATTCTACTGATTTTCCCTTAGAGTAAGCATGTTGAGCTGTGAAAATAAGACATGGTTTTAAGTTATGTCTGATGTAAATTTCTCTCAATCTTTCCAAGGTTTTAAGAAGGAATAATGATAGGCTGATTGATCGTTGATCTTAAGGGTTAAAGTGTGAGGGTTTCCCTGCTTTAGGAATGAAGACTACTTTTGCCATTCTCCAGGCTTTGGGAAACTGAAAGTTAATACCAGGAAAATAAATACACATCTATTAAACTTCTTTTCTTTTTATTAAATTGTTTTCTTCACTTTCATTTGGTAATTCACTTTTAGAACGTTAAGACATCACTTAAGTACATAATCTATGTAATATAGGGTCCAGTTATAGCTATCATTGAAATCGATCCGAAAAATTTTTTGAATCGATACTGATTTATGTTCCAATCTCACATAATTTTGATGACAGATTTTTAACAGAAAAAATTGTTCAGTGGATTTCAATCAGGAAATTTTTTTCAATGCCAGAAATTTTTAATGACCTGTCAAAAAAATTCCAATGTTTGTTTTCAATGATAGCTACAACTGGCGCCTTACTGTTCAAGCTGTCAAAATTGAAACAAGTTGGAAGCGGAATTTAGGATGTCAACGTGTAATGCATTCTTATAAAATAGCCAGAAATAATAATATTGGATTTGAAATAAAGACTCAGTTGATGGATTAACGATAAATCTTGAAAATTGACGCCCTTTGTAAACCTATATGGAATTAGTATAGTAGAAACTTAGTTTTCAAACCATAGTCGAAGATTTTAGTTTGAGAGGCAAGGCATTAATGATAGTTTATTTTTCATTTTAATAGATATCAGTAATTTACAAATCGTTACTAAAGTTATAAAGCTGAAGACATAGTTGGATTGTTTGCTTGTTTGAATGCTCTTTTCTCAGGAACTACTGGTCCGATCTGGAAAATGAATTCAGTGTTAGATATTCCCTTTATTGAAGAAGGCTATACATGCTGTATAACATCACATAAAACTCGTAGAAGCAGAGCACCAATGAAGAATGTTTCAAACTTGTGGATTCTGTTCGTTCTAAAAGCTTGCAATGATTTCTGAAACGTAAGCTACTCCGTGTAAACCACAAATATTTACTATACCGTGGCTTTTGGTGTAGTTGCTATATCTACTTAACTTGTAATGTAATTTTAATGATAGAACACAATCAAACCACCGATCCTGCTTAACATAGAGTCGGGGTCAATAATCTCGCAATCCTCATGCTTATGCTCCTCCTACATACGGGTACATACATATGTACAATTGTATCTTTTAACAACGCACCCATGGCATTGAATTCATTGTTGTTTTATTTTGAATTAATTAATTTTAATTTATAAATAGGACTATACAGTCGAATCATGTTGCTTATATTTTGAAAAAGAAATAAAATTTCGTCAAGCTCTTTGTATGCAGTAAATCTCACATTATGTTGCTAATTTGATGCAATTGAGTTAATAGATGTGGTATTTGATTTAATCCAATTAATCTGCCAGCTTTTTAACAGAGACTAGGCCGTTGCCAATAAAAAAAATTTATTTGTTAATCAACTGAGTAACTCTTATAGAATAAATAATTCACTTCTGAGTAAATCAATTCAGGTGCTTAACTCATTTCTACAGACATAACTCACTTTGATGGAGTAATTTCTTTCTATTGAGATACTTAATTCAACTGTGTTACTAACTTCAACAGAGTAACTTTTTTCAACATAGTAACTCATTTCAACAGAGGGAGTAACTTACTTCATCTGAATAACTCGCCCCCAACTGAGTTACTCACTTAAAGTGCGTAACTTATTTTAACAGAGTAACTTACAGCTGTGTTCAAAATAAAAGGAGTGCTTTTACAAAATTTGCTCAAGTGTTTTCTTTACCATGTGTATACGGGTAATCAGCCCATTTCTCTACCGGTAAGTATAACGGGACATTAAAGATGATAAAACAATGAACTGGTTTGCAATTCATAACCGTTTACATTTGTAACCAGAGATCAAATGATTTTTACTCTCAATCAGGCTATTCAAAATAATAGGAGTGTGAGTTAAATTGTACGTAAAAAAAATCAAAAACTTAAAAAAAATAAACAGTAAGTAACTAAATTAAAATAGGAATATTAAATAGTTGGAATATCGAATATATAAACAAGTTTGGTTATTTAGTGGGCCGAGGAAAGCACTGCACCGACGAAAAACGGGAAATCATAAAAAAGTTACGAAATGAAGGAAAAACTTATAAGGATATAAAGTTGATTTTGGGGTGCTCTGACAAAATGATCGCCAATGCTGTAAAATATGAAAAAAAAAAGTCGAAACCCGGGGACGGAAACGAGAAACGAGTGAAAATGACGATCGTCGTATTGTTCGCTACAGCCGAAAGGATCCTTTTGCGTCCTCTAAGATGATCCAGGAAGATCAAGGACTGGCAGTAATTAGCGTAACAATAAGAAGGCGATTGTTGGAACACAATCTTTCCGCTGGCAGTCCACGAAAAGTGCCGATGCTTACGAAAAAACATGTAGCCGCTCGTTTGAAATTTGGAAGAAGCCATGCTAATTGGCCTGCAGAGAAATGGCGAAACATTTTGTGGACTGACGAGACCAAAATTGTTTTATTCGGTGGAACTGGCTCTAGGCAATACGTCCGACGTCCAGAAAATTCCGAGTTTAAGCCTCGGTACACCATTAAAACGGTAAAGCATGGAGCTACTAAAGTGATGGTATGGGGCAGTTTCTCATATGCTGGTGTTGGCCCCATACATCAAATCATTGGCACGATGGACCAGCGCGTTTATGTGGATATAATGTCCAGTGTGATGCTGCCTTATGCGAGTTGGAATATGCCGGCTAAATGGGTATTTCAACAAGACAACGACCCGAAACAAACCAGTAAGTCTGCCAAGGAATGGTTTCGGGTCAATGAGGTTGAGGTCATGAACTGGCCAGCTCAGTCGCCAGACCTCAATCATATGGAAAATTTATGGGCAGATGTGAAAAAGGGTGTTTCTCGACGAAGACCCTTGAGTTCGAGACAGTTGTGGGACGCAGTCGAGGAAACATGGAACCAAATTCCAGTTGAGAGTTGTCAGGCCCTTGTGAACTCTATGCCACGCAGATGTGCAGCAATTATAAAAAACAAAGGATTTTTCACAAAATACTGACAAAAAAATCTTAATATTGAATATTTTTTTTTAGTTTTTATACTTTATTTTGTTTACTCCTATTATTTTGAACAATTCGTTTTGGCTTTATTTTGATAAATTTCATGTTTTTACTACCTTATTTGTTTTAAACAAAGTAGTCTTTAAGCATAATAATAAAAGACTGGATTACTTATTTTGTACAAAAGAAAAAATAAATTTAAAAAAATTATACAATTTTAGAGTCACGATTTAATCTAAAAAGAACAGGCACTCCTATTTTTTTGAACACAACTGTACTTTAACTGATTTACGCATTTTAAAACTTCGCAACTTGCATCAACTTTCAATTTAGTAACTCATTTTAACAGTGAAACTTACAGCTTAGTAACTCACTTAAACTAAGTAACTCACTTCTTCTGCTCAACTCACTTCAACATAGAAACTCACTTAAATTGAGTAACTCACTTCTACTGAATAACTCAGTTCAACTGCTTAACTCATATCGACAGAATGACGCACTTTAATTGAGTTATTCTCTTTTATTGAGTAACTTAATTCAACTGTGGTACTAACTTCAACTGAGTAACTCACTCGAACCTAGTAAATCCAACAGAGTTACTAACTTGATGTGCCTAACTCATTTTAACAGAGTACTTCAACTGATTAACTCCCTTCAACTGAGTAACTCACTTCTACTGCGTAACTCAATTCAACAAAGTAACTCACTTGAACTGAGTAACCGATTTGAAAGGAGTAACTCACTTCATCTCACCTTAACTAAGTAACTCACTTCTGCTGCTTAACTCACTTCAACAGAGAAACTCACTTAAATTGAGTAATTTACTTCTACTGAGTAACTCAGTTTAACTGCTTAACTCATATCGACCACTTTAATTGAGTTATTTCCTTTTATTGACTAACTCAATTCTACTATTTTACTAGCTTCTTCAAAGGAACTCACTCCAACCTAGTAAATTACTTCAACTGAGTAAATCGCTCTAACTGGGTTACTAACTTGAAGTGCGTAACTCATTTAAACAGAGTACTTACTCCCTTCAACTGAGTAACTCACGTCTACTGCGTAACTCAATTCAACAAATTAACTCACTTGAGCTGAGTAACCGATTTGAAAGGAGTAACTCACTTAAACTCAAGTAACTCACTTCAACTCAGTAGCTCATCTCACCTCAACTAAGGAACTCACTTCAACTTAGTAACTCACTTCTGCTGTTTAACTCACTTCAACAGAGAAACTCACTTCAACTTAGTAACTCACTTCAACTTAGTAACTCACTTCAACAGAGAAACTCACTTAAATTTACTAACTCCCTTCAACTGAATAACTCACTTCTACTGCGTAACTCACTTCTACTGCGTAACTCAATTCAACAAAGTAACTCACTTGAACTGAGTAACCGATTTGGAAGGAGTAACTCACTTAAGCTCAAGTAACTCACTTTGACTCAGTAGCTGATCTCACCTCAACTAAGTAACTCACTTCAACTTAGTAACTCACTTCAACAGAGAAACTCATTTAAATTGATTAACTGCCTTCAACTGAGTAACTCACTTCTACTGCGTAACTCAATTCAACAAAGTAACTCACTTGAACTGAGTAATTTATTTGGAAGGAGTAACTCGCGTAAGCTCAAGTAACTCACTTCAACTCAGTAGTTCATCTCACCTCAACTAAGTAACACAATTAAACTTAGTAACTCACTTCAACTTAGTAACTCACTTCTGCTGTTTAACTCACTTCAACAGAGAAACTCACTTAAATTTATTAAGTCCCTTCAACTGAATAACTCACTTCTACTGCGTAACTCACTTCTACTGCGTAACTCAATTCAACAAAGTAACTCACTTGAACTGAGTAACCGATTTGGAAGGAGTAGCTCACTTAAGCTCAAGTAACTCACTTTGACTCAGTAGCTCACATCAATTGAGTAACTTATTCCAATTTAGTAACTCACTTAAGCTCAAGTAACTCACTTTAACTCAGTAACTCATTTTAATTTAGTAACATATCTGACTTCATTTGAGTAATTCACTTCAGCTGAGCACCTCCCTTCAACTGAGTTACTTCAATTAAGTCACTCACTTAAACTGAGTAATTTTAACTTTAACTGTGTAACTCACTTCAACTCAATAACTCATCTCACTTAAACTACGTAACTCACTTCAACAGATCATGAGCCAATGAGTGACTCATTTTAACCGAGTTTATTTTGAGTTTCACAAATTGATTTTTACTCATTTCACTGATTTTGTCCATTTGATTAAAAAAGAATCACGTTCGCTTAATTTGTGTAACGCAAAAATTAATATCCAACACCTGCGACAAAAAGTCTCAATATGCCAATTTTCGTTGGTGGAATTACTCCATTACAATGAGTTAACTCAAATAAATTAAATGGAAATTATTTAATTAAACTTTAATCAATTTATACTAATTCAATTTCACTCTGATTGAAATGATTCAACAAAATGATACACAAACAACAAACTAACCATACCCTATTAACAAACAAAAAGCAGCAGATACAAATCACCATATCAGATGGATATTTTTGGCCACCACCTGGTGCCGACAACGACGAACGACGTCCACGAACGACCAAGACGACTCAAAAGCAAAGTAATGTATCTAAACGTGTGTCTGCTGATGGAGAATGTTTAGAGTTTCTCGAAGGCGGATTGATTACGTGTACCAAAAATAAAACATTTGATCATTACGACGAACGTTCGAGTGTTCGATGGCATCAGCAGTTAAACCGGAGCAAGGCAGGGATATACTAGCTCCTAGGAATGGACATGGACATTGGACAGTACCTATAGATATTTTTACCAAAACAAAAAAAGACCTAGCAAAATATACTCTAAACATCAGAAATGATGTTGGTCTAATGTCTGGATATTGAATTACATCTGGGACGGTCGGTCCCCGGACGGCGGTGGTGGTGTGGATGTGGACTGAATCTGAATCACAGATTGTTTGTGTGGTAGAAAAAAGGAATCATTCCACATGAGGGCGGCTGCGGCCTATACGGTGGCGGCGTTGGTTATAGTCGAATTTCCATCAAGACCTCTCTGAATCGGGATTGGATTAACTCTACGAGTAAAAGGAAAGTTCCTAAGAATTGCGCATCGTGAAGAGGAAGGATTAGGCACAAGACAAAGAGAAACAAAAAAGTCCTAATCTTATCCACATGTAAATGGAATGTGTACAGGTAGGCAATATCATAACGTCAACAGGTAGATTTTTCTTCTGCACGTATGTACTTGTACATATTCCCAGGAACGATCAAACGAGCCTAAGACTTTCTAGAAAGATGCTCGAAGCCCATGGTTAGGACCTTAAGAGTTTTCTAAGCAGGTGGCCATCAACCATCAGAGAGGAAAAAGAAGATCAGAGTATTTTTGCTTTGTTCTTTTTGGTCCTTTCCATTGGAATTTTCTTACTTATTCGATTTTTTGTTTTGTATTTTATGTATTTCGGATCTTTTTATAGGAAGAACAATAAGGCAACGTGCACAGCCAGCAACAAAGAGACATTATTATCCTTCGGATGCGACGAAAGAGTATGTATGGCTTTGGGGTACCAACATATTTCCGCAGATGGTGGTTTGTCTACTTTGTATGTGAGTAGTTGCTTGGGACGACTTGTTTTTAGGTTTTTTTTTTTTTTAAATTTTGTGTTCATGTCTCCTCTAAAAATGGTCCTTACAAACGGGAAGAAAAAAGTGATCTTAAACCAACAACGATTCACATCCTCTTTATCTTGATGAAGTTATAATACTAAAGGTTAAGTAGTATAGGTACGAGGCCCATTCCATTTCATGTCTTGTATAAACAAGCTATGTTTTTCCATATGTGCTCTGCAAGGTAACCAAGCTAAATAATGTATTTTTGAAATTTTACATCCCATTAGCATGACAGTTTTGAATTTTTTGTTTTGGCTTTTTTCCTGTAGGAATTTAAATTGGTTTACAATTATAAAAGATTGAACTTGACGATCTGATGGGTAAATGTTGTGTTAAGGGAAGGAATTGTACCCTTTTAAGCTAAGTATCAATTATGCAAATCATAAACCAAGGAAAAGTAGTTTCTTCCACAGCCAAGATGAACCTTTAAGCCAGTTCTCCCCTTTACAGGAACAGTGCCATGAAATAAATCCTACTTAAATGAGAACAACTTTCAAGAGGCAAATATTATACTCTCCTCACAAAAATAAGTTAGTTTTCTCAAAATATTTAGGTTTTCTTTCACTTGATTTATAAGTGCAAATGACCAATAAATTGCTGAAAATTTGCTTTATTGTAGTTTTTTAAAGTGCAATAGGGCAAATTTTTAAAAGTTGGTCTTAATTAACATGAATTTATTTTAAAAAACCTTCAGGAACGAAGTCAGCTGATTTTCACCCAACCCACCTTCTAACTTCTGAACGATTTACTGAGCTTGCTAAATTACAGCACTTTCAAAAATCTCAAAAACCGTAACTGACTGGCTGGGGGATTCGCCCACTCATAAGCATATCCGATAATTTCACTTAGCTTGAACACTGAAGTGGTACCCGTGGCATGATGGTTAGTGCGTTGGACTGTCATGCTAGAGGTCTTGGGTTCGATCCCTGCCTATGCCATCTAAAGTCTTTTCACGGGTACTGCCTCTTGCGAGGAATTGACAAATTCTCCAAGAGTAACTATTGTCATGAAAAAGTGCTTTCTCAAAATTAGCCGTTCGTAGTCGGCATATAAACTGTAGGTCCCCTCCATTCCTGACAACATTACTCGCACACAGGAATGGTTGAGAGTTGTAAGTCACTAGGCCTTGGTTCTCAACGGACTGTCGCGCCACCCAATTTATTTTTTTTGAACACTGAACACCTTCGTTCTTTTATCCATATTTTTGTAAGCAACTCTCAAACGATTCTGTTTTAATACTCATATTTCTAGAAATGCCCATCAATTTACCCTTGAGCCCGATTCCGGATTTATTGTTAAGTATAGAGATTGTTATTTCAGCCGCACATCAAGAATGCGAATCTTTGACTCAAAAACATTGAACGAGTCAGTGAAGTGAAAATTTGACATTTCTTAAATTGAAAGATAGATGTTAACTGTTTCAATTACATCATTGACGTGTTGATTATGTGTTCCAGAAAAAGTTGGAAAAACAAGAGTATAACTAATCTTTGCATCAACTGTCACTGCCAAAAGCATTTCTTCTGATTTCTTTTAGAATCGGACATCTTCCGATAAAGTGAAAAATATCTTCTCTTTCTGCTAAGTCACCAAATCCAGCAACTTGTTCAAGCCCTTATGACTCAGAAAGCTACTATCTTTAGAAGTTGGTTCTTATCAATTTCACTGTGTACTGTACTTCTATTTTTAAAGCTTGTATGAATTCTGTTTCCGACATGATGACGTATTTAGGTCTACTATGTGCAAGTTGGAAGATTCATTTGCTGTTGTAAGGTAGAAGATTTTCCACTGTGTCATAGTGCTTCGTTTCCCAAGTTCTTGCAGGGTAAACAAGTATTGATGCTGATAGGTAGGTAGAAATGGCGATCTCAAGGCAACCTAGCCTTAAATCCAATTAGCGCTGTAGTGCGCCGTTTTGATACCAAAAACTCGTTTGACCTGTGAAAGAAAGGGAAAGATTTATAGAGAAGCTTCATAGCGATTATGTTAGAGCCATTTTGTGGCATTGAGAAAAAAGATTAGTTCTCTAATTTTTGTCTCAGATAGCTCATCAAGTTCGTGAAAGAATGCTGTTCCAAAGTTTTTCATTCTAGTGTTTGCCAAAGCAGGACATTTGCAGAGGAAATGGATTATCGTTTCACTTTCCCTTTGGTCACTACAACTACGGCAAAAGGTGTGGTAGGAGATACCCAACTTCTCCGCATGAACTCCTAGGCCAATGTCCGGTACAAACCGCAACAATCCTGGCTATGTCTTGCCTTGGCCTGCACAGAAGATCGTTTGTACGGGTTTCATTATAAGTGGGCCATATCTTCCTCGATGATTCAGTTTGGTAGATAGCAAAGATTTTACCCTTCATGGCGCCAAGAGGAATGTTAACCATTTCCGCAAGTGAGCTATGAAGGGCCGATCCTTGACTGGCTAGTTCGTCAGCCCGTTCATTTCCCACGATACCACTATGGCCCGGAACCCAGATCAGGGTGACACCGAGGTTAATATTCAGGCTCGCAAGCTCATCGCGACATTGCTGACCAATTTAGATGAGGATGTGGCCGAGTTAATGGTTTTGACAGCTACCTGACTGTCTGTAAAGATAGCCGCATTTCGGTTTTGTTTACATGCCTCCCTTATAGCCAGCAGTTTAGCCTAAAAACGTTAGCAAAGTCAGGAAGCCTAAAGGATTTGGCTACATTTAGGGACTTAGAAAAGATCCCAGAACCAACTCCGTACTCAATCTTTGAACCGTCAGTACAGATGGTTGTGTCGAAACCTATCGACACGATGTCATCCTCCCAGTCTTCTCTCGATGGGAAAATAACCTTAAAACCCTTACTAAGGCTCAAAGTAGGAGTGCAGTAGTCAGTGTCTATCGAGATAATATCTGAGGGAATCAATTTCGTTGTATTGCTGTGACCATAAGGTTTTGACAACCAGCTGTTTGATTCCTTCAGCCTAATAGCGCTGCAGGAAACTATGTATTTAATAAAAAGGTTGATTGGTAGAAGATCCAAAATAAAGTTTAAGGCGTCCGTTGGGCAAGTACGCATGGCCCCTGTGGTGCCCACGCAAGATGTTCTCTGAACCTTCTATAGCTTATCAATATTATAGGCTTTGCTAAGAGCAGTCCACCACACAATCGACCCATATGTTAAGATTGAACGGACTAAGGCTGTGTAGTCCGTAAAATCATCTTCGACTGAAGTCCCCACTTTTTGCCAAAAGTTTTGCTGCAGGCGTAGAAGGCTAACCTTTTTCAAAGCTGACTTCGTGATTTCACTAATCACAGAGGTGTACTTTCCTGACACCAATATCAACAAAACATCCGCATAGGCTACCGCCTTCACTCCACATCTCTCTAAATTAATGAGAATTGTATCCATGACATAGAAGAGGCGAAAGGATACCACCCTGGGGTGTTCCCCTACTCACGTGTTTTGTTGCGATTGTATTGCCTAGAGTGGTTCGAATCTTCCTACCACTGAGCATGGAAATAATCCATTCTCGAATGAAGTCTTCTACACCGAACTTAACGAGCGATTCTTCTATGGATTCGGTAAGGACGTTGTTAAAAGCGCCTTCCATGTCTAGGAAGGTGGCAAGAGTAAATTCTTTATAATTGATTGTTTGTTCTACAGTACGCACTACCTCATGGAGGGCAGCCTCCGTAGATTTGCCCTTAAGATAAGCATGCTGAGGGCTTTCGAGAGTTCGTCCAACTAGAATTTCTCTAATATGGTAATCAAGAATGCTCTCCAAGGTTTCAAGCACAAAAGGTGTTAAGCTTATTGGTCTGAAATCCTTCGCGGATTCGTGACCTCGCCTACCCACTTTCGGGATAAAAACTACTTTGACCTGTCTCCACGACATGGGCACATGTTTGAGAAGGAGGCATCCTTTGAAAATTTGTTCCAGCCATGGAGCTGCCACATCATGCAACTTTTGAAGCATAACTGGCAGTATGCCATCCATGCCTGGGGATTTATATGGAGAAAAAGTATTGATGGCCCACAAAATATTTTCTCTGGTTATAACGGAATTGACTTGATTGATGCTGATACTACTTCAAATATTTTTAACTTATTGCTATTAGCTTTCGCCAGTTTCATTTTCAAATTCCTTACCATAGTCAAATTTCTAATGAAAGTAACTCCTAGATATTAAAATTCCCTAACAACATTAATGTCCTGACCACTATAAAGCAATTTTAAGTTTGAACTATTAAGCTCCATAGCTGACAATATTGAAATAGGCCATTTATCATAGGCTGCTAAAAAATCAATATTTAATTATCTTCCCGTCATATTTAACTCCACACAGCGATTGGTAAAAGAAATCATGCTTTAGCTTAATGTGAAACATTGTCTGACTCACGATCTCGTTTTAAATTCTTTTGACCGTGTATATTGTATAACCATTCCATATCTTAGCTTTTGGGTCCCTGAAATTAATCGTTATAACCCCCTCAAAGTTCCATCTTTCATGATATCTCTTTATGTAGTCAAACGTAGCACATCCCCTCCTAAATCCTGCCTGAATCTTATTTAAAAGTTTGTTGTAGTCGATCCATCTATTAAAGTGCTTTTGCAATTTGGAGAGTTGAGTGTTGATACGAATGGTCAGTTTGTTCATAAAAGCAAATAATCCGTAAGAGAGAATATATTGAACATCTAATTTTAAGTATTTCCGGCGGATCTGCTCCAAGGAGCGGTGAATGAGATGATTTACCTCGGTAAAAAGTAGCTTAAAACACTCCCCAGCCTCGTGACTACTTCCACGCAAAAAATCATGTTAAAATATCGCTCCGTTGCGACGTGTAGGACGGACAAACAAGCAAACAAACACGCAAGCAAACTGACATTCGCATCCTAGAATCTTGCCATTTCCCAGAGAAATATTATTTCCTTGATCATATGACCTAAAATTAAAACCTTTATCTTTACATAATGAAGTGTTATCATTAATTTCTTTACCAACCAAGTTTTAATGAAAAGAAGAATATCGAAGAAACAAACCTTGGCACACAATGAAACTTATATTCTTTTGCAAAATAAAAATTTCTTGGAAAAATTATTTCAACTCAAAGTAACAGGCAACAACAATAAAAATAAAAACAATATTTCACCTAAATATCAATTCAAGCTGAATAAAACTAAAAAAAAGAAGAAACAAGATAAGGCGTTCATTTCTGTCGTCCTGGTTTAATACCTATCCGTCATCCCTTTGTTTCCGTGTAAACAACGAACATACAATAAAAAAATATGCTTGCTTATGGAGGTTTGGTGTCGTCTTGACAAACAATATTTCGAACTCGATATTATGTTATGTTGCTGCGTAGGTGGTGTTACTAGTGCAACGGCCTTATTTGAGGTTGTTTTCTTTAGTTTTGGTTCACAGTAGAATAGTACAATACAATGTTATTTTTGGGTCAAAGAAATATCTTTGAACAAAGCAAAGAAAGCTTAGAATTAAAAGTGTTAACAGTAAAGGTCTAAGTTGTGACCCTTATGGAACACCATATCTAATTTCTTTTACCTCGATTTTGATTTTTTAATTCAATTTGTAAATATTTTAGTGTCAGGCCAGAGAAGTCACATTAAACAAATCAATTATTAAAAAAGGGTTGAAATTTTATAACACATTCAAAAACCCTTTGTAACACTTTTTTTTAGAATAAGGAGAAGAGAATTTAACAACCGCATTCGGTATTCAACTATTTTCGAGAAGGCTTATTAACCTATTTAAGTTGGGAAACTGACCATCCTCAAAATTTCCTTAATTGGAATTGAAGAGTTAGTTGATTTGTACACGGATTTTTTACAGATTTAAGTATGGACAACGAATCCTTCATTGTTTCGTTTTGAATTGCTAGTTTTTTTTTGCCTGTGGATTTCTTTTCTTATAAGCTCTTATACTCTTGTTATGTCGAGCTGCCAGTTATAAAATGTCTTACAACTGAAACGGATAGAGTGCTAAAATTCAACCTGCAGCCTTTCCAGTATTAAAGAGTCAAAAATTGTGACCAACTCCATCAGCAGCTGCTTTGATAGTAGGTATTTTGTTAACACTGGATTTGTGATCATTCAATATTTTGACAAGTTATTGCATCTGCTTCCCTGTCTTCATGGTCCGGCTCCTTTTGATATAAATCTCGAGTGCCCGATTAGCGAACATACGACGTTCTTAAACCAAAATGTTGTGCTATGCAGTTGCATTTAAACGAAGTTAGCCCCTAGAAGTTACAACTGTTCAAATTATTACAAAACGTGCAGGCGCCAAACCTTGACTATATCTTATGGTTTAAAAAGGGCAATTTGGTGTTCTGTATAATTTCATTCAAATTGTGTTTTTGTAAGAGAAAGAGAAAAGCGGAAAATTGTCAAGACCTCTGTTTAATAAACAAAGTCGTCTCTCTGTTACGGCCACCTCTAACTGAAACATGTTTCCCAGCATGTTTTTCGAAGAAAATGGTCCGATAATGCCACCATTCCACGATCCGGACATAAATGTCACTCTTTGTGTACCATTGGCCTTTCGACAATAACGTGCTGATTTTCCGAGCCCCAAGTGTTGCAATTTAGCTTGCTAAGTTAAAATAGTCGCCAAGTTAAGAATGCCGCTTTTCAGAAAAAAAACTATTTTCGCCGCAAATGGTTGTCAAAATTAAAGATCCTCAAATTCTCAAGCTCAAATCCCGAAGCTAGAACGAAACGGATGTTCAATTGGTTCATGTAAGCAAATAATTCGAGATTTTTGTTCAGAGTTTTCCTCAGGCTAGTGTGTGAAATATTGAGCTGCTACGATCTAAAGCTGTGGTAAAAAAAGTAGCACCATAACGAAAACTAAATTTATATGTATAATACCTTTTTGTCTAACTCCGTGTTTAACTTCATTAGTAGTGTATTTAGGCTTATATTTTGCTTTCAGAGGTCTACTAACATAGGAACGACTTAGAAGACTTCCTGACCATACAATTTTACTTTTATCTGTCCATAGAACGTTGCGCCATTTGTCTGCTAAAACTGAAATGCTGCCTTACAAATAATAAACGCATGTTTTGCAGTTAGAAGCGGGACTTTTTTGGGACTACAAGCTGATAAATTGTGTTCCCTCAATTGGTAGAGAACGGTTTCCGCGCAATCTGTAATATTCAGCTCTTTTTGAGCTCAGTGGCAGGAAAGGAATTAAAGGAATTTGTATGGCTTTATCGGAGAGGGCAACTGATGAGAGATGTCATCGTGACTGGTTTTCGTGTATGTTAATGAATTTTGAATAATTTTGTTAGTAAACACTGCCGAACTTCTGCATAAGTTTAACCTTCCTAGATTATATTATTAATAATTTCGCGTTTTCGTTAGCACAATGCTTTGAACTGTCTTTGAAAGACTACATTTTGTGTTTTAAATAAATAAACCAATTTAACATGAACAAGTTTAAACACTTCACTGCCTCACTTTAAAATAGACCAAGTTTGAGGACGGTTGGAGTGCGTTAACGTTTGTCGAAATAAAAGATTACTTTTGTAATCGCAATGTTTCGGGACTATAACTCCTACACTTTCTCACAATATTGGATTTAAATAAAAGCTTTTAGGTAGGTAGGTAAAAATGACAGTCACAAGCAGCCTTTGATGCAAGCTCTCCTATCGGCTAGTGTCCGGTACATATCACAGCGACCCTAGCTATATCGTGCCTAGGTATGCATCGATAGAATGGTTTTTGTTATATGTATGTAGCCATATCTTCCTGGATACACTGATGCAATCCGTTAGACTGCGGTTTGATTTTGTCAGAAAATTTAAGAACATTTTGTTTTTCAAAGCTTTGAGAGGAATATTAATCCTAAAGTGTGCTATGAAGTACCGTCTTTTCATTTCAATCCATGCCACTATCCCAAATAAAAGTAACACGGAGGTTGATGTTTAGGCTGGATACTTCATCCCGAAATTGTTGGACCAGTATTTAAGATATAAAAGCTTAAAAGCGTATACCTATACGAGTAGTTCTTAAGGGGGTCGTCACCTTCGCGCTCAAATTTCGGGCCTATTATTCAAGGATGGGTTGCAAATAAACTACATATGATATTTTAACTATTTTTTTTTAATTGGTTAGTCAACGAACTTTAATGAAAAAAATAATTAATTTTTAGAACGTTGATTAGGTCTTCTAGACCAAGCTCTTTTTATTATTTGATAATTTCAAAAAATGCCAGCGATTTTTTTTTATAATAAACACACACTCAAGGGGATATTACTACCCTTATTATGCAGATGCACAGTGTGAGCACTAGGAAGAGGAGACAGGGTTTAAAAGGAGACGTCGGTACACATTGGTTTTGAATTCCTGAATATTGCAATGACTAGGAAAGACAGAGTGTGATAAGGCATTCCACATTCTTGTAGTACGGCTAAAGAACGAATCTCTGTATTTGACAGTACGACCGAAGTTGGGCTCGAGGGTATACTGATGAGCATTCCTATAAGCGCGAGTATTACGGTTGAACTGTTTAAGGGGAGGAATGCAACTGGCTATTTCCCTAGAGCATAAGCCGTTAAAATAACGGTAAAAAAGGGTCAGACAAGAGACTTTACGACGATGTTCAAGCGAAGTAAATGAATTTATGATGATATTATCATCTATCAATTTAAATGCCCTACGTTCAAAGAAAGAGTGTTGGAAATAAAACAGAGCCCAGGGGCACACCAGCATTTATTTTATGGTTTTCAGACTTGAATCCTTGTATTGAACGCATCCATTTTCGATAAGAGAGCCTGATGCCAAACCCTATCAAATGCTTTTGAAATATCAATTGCCACAATCTTACTTTCTCCAAAACGATGTAAAGATTTGCTCCACTGTTCGGTTAGATGAACCATGAGATCACCAGTGGACCTATTGCTACGAAAGCCGTATTGCCGGTCATTAAGAAACTTTCGATCTTCAAGATATTTCTTGAGCTGATAATTAATCAGTTGCCATGACCTTGGAAACAAAGGAAGTAAGTGCAATCGGTCGATAGTTAGAGTGTGAGGAAGATTCGCCTTTTTTGGGAATAGGCTGGACAAATGCCGTTTTTCATCCGCTCGGAACGAGACCTGGGGAGTAGGACAGATTAAAAAGCTTACGCAGTGGTTTTGCCAGCGTTGAAGAACACCTCTTTAGAACAATAGCGGGGATACCATCCGGACCAGCAGATTTGTGTATGTTAAGATCTTTTAGGACTCTCGCTACAGTACGAGTGCGAAAAAAGATTGGTCCCATAGAATCACTAACTCGCTCAAGTACAGGCGGAGTCATACCACTCACTGGCAGCGTAGAATTGTCGGTGAACAGCCTAGCAAAGAGATAAGCTTTCTCTAAAGAGCTAACAAAAGTAGTGTCATTGACAACGAGCGTAGGAACCGAAGAAGAGGAAGAATTCCTCACGTTTTTTACAAATGACCAAAAATTTTGTACTGCCTTTGGGACATTGCAGTATTTTTTGCCGTAAATGTTGGTCATGTAAAAAATTTGGTCCGTCGAATATGGGCGTTGCAGGCGTTCCTGGCTTGTTTAAATTTTTTTGCGGTTTTCCTCAGTACTGTTGGCATTATAGCAACGGAAACTAACCTCTTTAGCCTTATAACCTCTTTACAGCTCGCATCAAACCAAGCGTTTTCCTTGGGTCTAAAACTTTTAACCCTGTTTGGTATAAAAGTTCTCATTCCCAGGAGAATTAAACTTGTGATCATATCAGCGCCGTCCCAGTTGGCTTTCTCGTATTGCCAAACGGTTCTCTTAGGAGCTCTTTCTGTAACTGAACAGTTTTGACACGAGAAATTTGCTGATATTACACAATGGTCAGATGTGCCTAGAGGAGATAGAACACTAACAGTGTACTTATCAGGGTCAGAGGTAAAAGAACTCAAAAGTGTTTTCTGCTCGACCTTCATCGTCCGATATTCGGGTAGGCTCGTTGACAAGCTGAGTTAGGTGGTTCAACTCAGCGAAGATTTCTGCACACACTCTATCGGGTGTTGTCTGGCCTGATTGTTGAAGCCATGAAGAATTGTGTACATTGAGTGCGAGGATAGGACGAAACAATTCTTTGGATGGAATCAGACAAAGCATCAAATTCACGAGAAGTTGATACTCTGTCTAAATTTGGGCTTCTATAAAGGAAGCAGTAGTGAATGATTTGCTTATTCACGGAGAATTTAAACCACATATACTTAAAAAAGGAATTGGTGCAAAGACCATATTGTGGTAAGAGCTGATAAGCAACATCATTCCTAATGTATATGGCGAGGCCATGGTAAGAAAAGAATAAAGGCAGCAAGCTATACTCATGAATACAAAATTCGCTTAGTGCGAAAACCGCTGGCCTGTATGAAACAGTATGGCGGTATGCCAACAATAAACTTGCCCTTAGACCACGAATATTACAATTTGACAAAAAAAATGTTTGACCATGTTTATCAATCTAAAAATGTTGTTTTTGAATAAAGCTTATGTATCGACCTAGCGAGATGTTTTGTGAATAAGTAGAACGCTTAACAGATTTAGGATATCTTCCATAGTTTCGTTTAAAGACGTTACAGTAAGCAATAAAATAGGCAGGCAGCCCGGGTTTGAAGCTCAATATCTCTTAAACCAGCATGCTGTAGATCAAATCCTTGACAGTCCATGTTTTAAGTTATGTCTACATTAGAAAAAAATCGATTTTTTCAAACTGCGAAGGTATTATAAACGGTGATTATTTAAGAGCTTGAGAACTTTAAAAAAAAAAAAAAACGCATAAAATTTGCAAAATCTCATCGATTCTTTATTTGAAACGTTAGATTGGTCCATGACATTTACTTTTTGAAGATAATTTCATTTAAATATTGACCGCGGCTGCGTCTTAGGTGGTCCATTCGGAAAGTCCAATTTTGGGTAACTTTTTCGAGCATTTCGGCCGGAATAGCCCGAATTTCTTCGGAAATGTTGTCTTCCAAAGCTGGAATAGTTGCTGGCTTATTTGTGTAGACTTTAGACTTGACGTAGCCCCACAAAAAATAGTCTAAAGGCGTCAAATCGCATGATCTTGGTGGCCAACTTACCGGTCCATTCCTTGAGATGAATTGTTCTCCGAAGTTTTCCCTCAAAATGGCCATAGAATCGCGAGCTGTGTGGCATGTAACGCCGTCTTGTTGAAACCACATGTCAACCAAATTCAGTTCTTCCATTTTTGGCAACAAAAAGTTTGTTAGCATTGAACGATAGCGATCGCCATTCACCGTAACGTTGCGTCCAACAGCATCTTTGAAAAAATACGGTCCAATGATTCCACCAGCGTACAAACCACACCAAACAGTGCATTTTTCGGGATGCATGGGCAGTTCTTGAACGGCTTCTGGTTGCTCTTCACTCCAAATGCGGCAATTTTGCTTATTTACGTAGCCATTCAACCAGAAATCAGCCTCATCGCTGAACAAAATTTGTCGATAAAAAAGCGGATTTTCTGCCAACTTTTCTAGGGCCCATTCACATTCATTGCAAGCGTTGCTCGTTAGTAAGTCTATTCATGATGAAATGTCAAAGCATACTGAGCATCTTTCTCTTTGACACCATGTCTGAAATCCCGCGTGATCTGTCAAATACTAATGCATGAAAATCCTAACCTCAAAAAAATCACAATTTCGGTATTGTAAATTTTGTCCACTATCATACTAATCTCACGAAGTTTTTCCAAAATCTATAGTAAAGCAGACTCGATAGAAGCTTCATTTCGGCCAACACTTCTCTTCACGAAAACGAATGTTTGGGTCTCATAGCAATTTCAATAAGTTTTCAATACTTCCAAACGTTTTTCAAGCCTTATTTCGCTCTGCAGTGCTTTAAAACTAACTCCGTCCAGATTTCGACCTGTGATTTAAAAAGAAACCAAAATCAATAGATTACCCCTCCCCATGCACTGTGCTTATGCTTCCATGAGTAAAATGCCACTTCTTGAAATGTACTTTTGATGACAATTAATACTTTATGAAAGAACCACTTACTTTAAGTAGGTAACTCATCAAGAATTCACACCCCTATCAATCAATATCGAATTAAAGTACAATGACCCTCGATCATATCCGTGAATACAAGTAAATCCTTGTCTTGATAACTGTCGTCGTCGTCGCTATATGTCGTCGCCGCTACCTCTGTTACCGCCACCAAACTGCCACCAGTAATCACCGCCCTATAATTACATCCGTTAAACTAACACCCGGCCACGTAATAAACGTAATTTCCCCGCATAAATAAAAAGAAAAACGCCGGACGGACGGACGCGACGGACGGACACAAAAAAACAACACGTATTTCAAAATGCAACTTGGTTTTTTAATATTTCATAACGTGCACGCGAATGCTCTACCTTACGCTACAAGTGTCTGTTCTTACGCCTCGCCTGCCTTCTGTCCCTGTACTATGTCCTACTAAGACCTCTAGCTGTAGCAGCTCAGCTCAGTTGTGATGGCTGGCTGTCTGGCCTGGCCTGGCTTCTGCTGTCAGCATTTATCAGCCCATCAACACCGCATTAATTTTAGTTAAGTTTTTTTTCCCATTCTTAATTTAAAGTTTACAGTCTACGTCATTAAATTAAAGCCCTCACTCTCTTATGTATGGCCATCTTCACTTCATATAAAACATCATCATTGTTGTTGTGTTGTTGATGGAAATTGATTTAATTTTCACGATAAGAAATTATGACGGCTGTTGCTGCTGTTTTGTTTTACAAAACTTAAACCCGGCCGGAATATAAAAATCGTGTGACTCTCTCTCTTATTCTTCCGGTCGCGGTCGTTTGGGCGTTCGGTCGGTCAATCAACGCAAAATTGTGCAGTTTCAAGAAGCGTGCGTGTTTAGAACACTATTCCAAAGGGGTTAGTTTATGGTGACAGCTTGTTAAAGAAAAAGTATGGAAATTCCGAAATATCAGTGACTTTTTCCATCGAACAGAAAATGTCGGTCGACTGGTCACCCTATTTTATTCATGACATGCACTTGTGCCTATTAAAGAGTGAGTGTGCATTCACATGAGTGCCCGCTCCTCAGAATAACTGATTTTGTTGTCGCTTAAACGGTTCATTTCCTTAAATCATCAGCGGGATACTACCTAACCTCAATTTTATAACTCTTTTCATTGTGTCGCTCGCCTTGAATATATATATTTTTTATTAGGTATAGGTTTAAAAGGGTCCCCACACAACACATTGCCCTGTGTTTTTCTGTTTGAATTTCAAAACGATGCAAATTTATACATCATGAATAATAATAATAATTATGCTCAAAGGCGGGCATATGAGGGTTGTCTTGGATTATTATGTTTTTAGGTGTATCTTTTATTCAACTTGAACAATTCCACTTGCAACACAACAATCGCAATTTCGATCACCTGTTTTTTCTCATTGGAATTTCAAAAACTTTAAGGATGACACACAGCTATGGCAGTAACAGCAGGAGCAGGAAAGAGCATCATCATCAGAAGTAGCAGCAGCAGCCAAGCCAGACCAGGCCAGGCCAGGGGCAACCACCTGTTATTTGTTATAACAGAACTTCACTTATACACAACACACGCGCTTCCATCAGATATATCTTCATCTTCATTGTGCTTCTTTTTTGTTGTTGTTGATGTCGTTGTTGTTGTTGCAGGTTATCTCATGCGTTATTCATTTGATCCTGTTATAATAATACTCGTACCTGCCTTCCTACCTACTTAACTTGGGAAAAAAGGGCGACTCCCTTTTTCCTTAACGGAGAGAAAATTACAGAAGCTGGCATTTTGTTGCAAAAATTATTGGTTTGGCAAGCCTGTGCACCAAATATTTGTGTATAGGGTGCAATTGATTTGATTAACAGTTTATTTGGTTGAAAGACTCTGCGCATAATTTTGATATATTCAGCATGATTCTAATATAGACTTGTTAAAGTCTTACTTTCTTATGTAAGGTGGCGCTACTGTCCTTTGCGAAGTAGGGCCTTACACAAGAAACTTCTCCATCTAGTTCGGTTCCTAGCTAAATGTCTCGAACTGAGCTCTCCCAGTTGGGTGAGGTCACTGATCCGCGGTCTTCCTCAACTGCGATGTCCTAGGGGCGTGGATTTGAAGACCTTTCGGGTCGGAGCATTGCTTTCCATGTGCTTTGCATGACCCAGGCATCTTAGCCTTCTGAATAAGTCTACGTTGAACCCGTACAACTTGTCTTTCCATCTTCTCCTTAACTTACATACCTTCTATACATACGGGACCGTAGATCACGAGAAACACTTTTTTCGAAACCCGAGGTTTGTGATATCAAAAGGAATTCTTCGTTTGATTTCCCATATTTCGTCCGAAACAGACACTTTTCGTGTTAAATGTTAGCTTTGAGCTCTTAAAACGTTGTTAGGTGTTTAGCATAAACCTTTACATGATCTCAAAGAAAAAAGTCTAGAAGCCTTAAATCGCCGAAACGAGAAGCCAATTAAAGCAAGCTAATCAAAGTAATTCTTCAATAACAGCTGTGCCGCTCTAAACAGTTAATTTTTGAGCGAAAAATGAACTTTGTCACTTAAGTTTATCTTGGCACGTCTTCTCCAGAGTCCAATCGGTTCATCATCGGCTTAAATTCTTGAGTCAGCTTGTTCTTGTATAGTTGTAAATCTAGATTCTTAAGCCACGATAAGGTCTGAGAGATGCCCAATTCTTGAGAACACCGCGCAGTGTAGTTGACCGATTTGGATCGGTTGCTACGGACCCCTAAATGGCAACGATATTTTTGATCCTTCGAACAATAATTTGAAGGTGTTTCTCTTTGTGTACTTCATTGGCATACAAAAAAAAATAATAAATAAATAAATTTTCTATGACAGTTCGATGATAAGCGAAAAGGGTGCGTTCATAAATTAAATTGAAAGTTGTCAAGTTCCTATTGGAAAACCCGATATGAGGCTTCCTTAGTTGTCACAGCAATTTTGGTGAAACAGTACAAACAGCTTAGAAGTCGTACTTCTAACTTTTTTGCAAGAAGTATCGGTCCCAAGATTTTAAACCTTTGAATATTATTTAAAACAGTTTACAAGAATGTGCCTACCAGACAAATATTTTACACTCCAAACACTGGCAATCTTTTAGAAATGCTCTTGCAATTTTCACGATGCTGATTTGAATGTTTCGTTTGAGACTTTTAGAGATTTATGGAATGAACTTTAAACGATTTAAGGTATCCCTGCAGAACAAAATTAAAAAGTTCCATTTTAAGAGAGTGCATTCGGTCAGTAAAAGAATACTCGGATTATATTTGGATAACGTGTAGAATTAGTCGCTCTAGATTTTTTAGAGGATAGAGACCGTCTTTTTACCGTACTCCTACCGTGAACGCCTTTTCAGTAATTTAAAGCATTAACTTCCGTAAGAAGTCGGTTTCACATGAGGCGAATTGCACCACGAGAAGCTATATAAACACGTTAACGGAAGCTAGTGTACTCGAATATTGATACTTTAGGCTCGTTTTACACTAAACGGTTTTACCCGTACGGCAAAAAACCGGACGGCGACATTTTGTAAGAGGCGCGAAGAGCATATACGCTTTCATATTATACGGTCACGGCAAAATACCGGGGCCGCGCCGTGTAGCAACGTTCTACTGCCACTACAGTATACGGCAGCCGGACGGCGCGGTAAGCTTAGTGGCGTACTTGACACGAAATCCATGTTTTCATATCAAACGATTTTATTCGTGCGGCAGAGTTCGAACTAAACCTGTGTAGGAACCCTGCATGTATCGTGTTTTACCGTACGGTTAAAACCGTATAATGTGTAATCAGCCATTGATCCGGTTTATGCCGCCGGTTTTTTGCCGTACGGTCAAAACCGTGTACTGTGAAACGAGCCTTATTGTTCCCACACGCTCAAATTTCATCATCATGATTTCAGAATTTTACGTACCACGAGTTCTTTATTTCGGTTATTATTTTTTTTAAAAACGACCTTGAGAAGATTCGACGTAAGACGGCTACAATCGCAATAGACTGCCATGTCCTTTTCCGATCGAGTCTCTGATAACCTCTTAAGGACTCCTATGTTGCCTGCATTAAGCATTAAAAACCAGTGGCAACATTGCCTTGCAGCCATCAAAGATGCCGCCTCTGAAGTGCTAGGTTTCCCACGGCCACCACAGCGAAACCCCTGGTTTGACGACGAATGCCGGCAAGCGCACGCAGCGAAACAACAGGCATACAAAATGGCGCTCAGGAGGACCAGAGCTGCTCGAATGCTCTACGAGCAGAAGAGAAGAGAGGAACACCGGCTTCTTAGACGGAAAAAAAGTGAGCATGAGAAGCCCGCGATCGAGGAGATTGAGGGATGTCGCAATAGAAATGAGGTTCGTAAATTTTACCAAAAGGTAAAAAAACGTGCCTTGGGTACAAGCCATGAACCGCAGCCTGTAAGGACGATCGGGGGTAGATCCGCAGTCTATGTTGAGAATATGGAAAGCCCAACTACCCGACCTTGACGAAGTGAAAATAGCTATTTCTAAATTTAAGTTAAACAAAGCTGCTGGAGATGACGGCATCGCTGCCGAACTATTCAAAGCATCAGGCGATGACTTGGTAGGGAGCATGCACCAACTGATCTGCAAAATATGGTCGGAAGAAAGCATACCCGATTAGTGGAATCTTAGCATAGAGATCCTCAAAATTGCGCCAACTACAGAGGCATTAGTCTCCTTAACATTGCATATAAGATCCTTTCTGCCGTAATATGTGAACGTCTGAAGCCGTTCGTCAACAACCTGATAGATCCTTATCAGTGGGGCTTCAGACCAGAAAAGTCCTTATCGACCAATTTTTCACACTACGGCAGATCTTGGAAAAAACCCAGGAGCTTCAGATCGATACCAACCATCTCTTTATCGATTTTAAAGCCGCGTATGACAGCATCCATAGGGAAGAGTTCTACAGAGCCTTGTCTAGTTTTGGCATCCCTATAAAACTTACCCGTTGTCGCTGCTTCTTTGGACTAAGAAGGCAATTGAGAAGTAAAGTCCTCTCTCGAGAATCTAAAATCTGGAATGGTAAGACACTCATCATTCCAGTTCTCATTTATGGCGCCGAAGCCTGGACCCTGTCAAAGAAAGATGAGAGCGTTTTAGGATGCTTCGTGCGAAAAAATTCTTCGGTTAATTTTTGGTCCCGTAGATGGAGAATGGAGGAGAAGATTTAACGACGAACTGTACGGGCTCTAGGTCATGTAAAGCGAATGGCCATCAACGATCCAGCAAAGACTGCGACTCAGGTGGGTGAAGACCTCAACCAACTTGGCGTGTGAAACTGGAGACAGCTAGCTAGGGACCGAGCTCGCTTTAGACGCATATTGGTTGAGGCTCACGTCCGCCCCGGACTGTAGCGCCACCTTAAAATGTTTTCATGTCATAAACAAATTTGGAAGTGTTTAATTTGGCCTCACTATTTGAACTGGAGACCATTTCGTCAACTATCAAATGAATATTTTTTAGTTTGGTTTGACATTTTAGAGAGTGACGGTGACGAATGAACAAGTGAATATCATGGTTTGGTTCGAAATACGACCTAAGCTAACTGTCTCTAGTTTCACGCGACTGTTGGTTAGGTCCTTTCCCACCTGCGTGGACTACTTTAGTCTCACTCTTCATCTACTGCGATGTTTCTTGTAATTAAGTTCAAAGATCTTTCGGCTGGAACGTTCCCATTTTGTTTCAAAAACTTGCAGGCAAGATGCAGCTTGAATAAATTCCAGCCGAGAGGCCCAATTTTCGAGATAATGCACTGACCAAAAGTTTCATTTAATATATTGAGGCTTGGAAACCGAACCATTATTTTAGTACTAAATTTTGGCCGCTTTGAAAAAGTTTTTCAGGTCATCTTACGTTAGGTCAAAGTTGTTGTCCGTGATGGAGTAGGGCACCAACCAGTTTAACTTCCTAAAGAAACGCGAGAGACTTAATTCTCCTAGGTAATTCTTGCATTCATATGAGGTGAAGAAATGTTTCCTCCTCTTCTTCATCCATACAGCATCTACAAAAGTCATTTGAGAATACACCTAGCCACTTGGCGTGATTTCCTATTAAACAGTGATTTTTTAAGAGCTTGAGAACTTTAAAAAAAAAAAAGCATAAAATTTGCAAAATCTCATCGATTCTTTATTTGAAACGTTAGATTGGTTCATGACATTTACTTTTTGAAGATAATTTCATTTAAATGTTGACCGCGGCTGCGTCTTAGGTGGTCCATTCGGAAAGTCCAATTTTGGGTAACTTTTTCGAGCATTTCGCCCGGAATAGCCCGAATTTCTTCGGAAATGTTGTCTTTCAAAGCTGGAATAGTTGCTGGCTTATTTGTGTAGACTTTAGACTTGACGTAGCCCCACAAAAAATAGTCTAAAGGCTTCAAATCGCATGATCTTGGTGGCCAACTTACCGGTCCATTCCTTGAGATGAATTGTTCTCCGAAGTTTTCCCTCAAAATGGCCATAGAATCGCGAGCTGTGTGGCATGTAGCGCCATCTTGTTGAAACCACATGTCAACCAAGTTCAGTTCTTCCATTTTTGGCAACAAAAAGTTTGTTAGCATTGAACGATAGCGATCGCCATTCACCGTAACTTTGCGTCCAACAGCATCTTTGAAAAAATACGGTCCAATGAGCCCACCAGCGTACAAACCACACCAAACAGTGCATTTTTCGGGATGCATGGGCAGTTCTTGAACGGCTTCTGGTTGCTCTTCACTCCAAATGCGGCAATTTTGCTTATTTACGTAGCCATTCAACCAGAAATGAGCCTCATCGCTGAACAAAATTTGTCGATAAAAAAGCGGATTTTCTGCCAACTTTTTTAGGGCCCATTCACATTCATTGCAAGCGTTGCTCGTTAGTAAGTCTATTCATGATGAAATGTCAAAACATACTGAGCATCTTTCTCTTTGACACCATGTCCGAAATCCCGCGTGATCTGTCAAATACTAATGCATGAAAATCCTAACCTCAAAAAAATCACCCTTTAGATAGCGCCCGGTTACGACACCGATTATCGAACTTATATGCGATCTTCTTAAAGAGATACCAAGCACCTTAAGCACCTTAAATCTAAGGCAGTTCACAAGTTTTTTGTTACCATTAGTATTCATATAGTAATAAATAAGCCAAACGTGGTAGAATGGCTTGTAATGTACCATTTCTGGCGAGTTTAACTGCGTTACAATTTCCTGAAATGTCTCTATGGCCCCACACCCAGCAAAGGCGAATATTATACTTTTATGCCATTCATTAATGATGATCAACGTTATTCAGAAGTAAGTCTTATCATTTAAGAAATAGTTAACAAAACTAAACATAAACCAAGTGACAGCTGTCAAAATGACCAATTTTGGAGAAAGTATTGCCAGATTGAAACCACACATTAAAAAAAAAGAACTATTACTTAGTCCATTAGATTAGTCAAGATTTCTAGCAGACAACAACTGTCAGTGTCAGAATTTCCTTTGATTTAAAAAAGAAACCACTAGATGGCGCAAACTATATTTGAGCAAACTGATATCAAGCTTCCGAAAGTTGAAAAACTTGCACTGTTATTGACTTATCTTTCGTTTAAACTTAGTATCTTAACGGGCTTATAATGTAAAGTGATAAATGGTTCCTTAAGATCTTAGAGATTTTATTTCAAAAATAAAAAATAGGGTAAATTGCATCTAAAATACTTACTACTGAATTTTATAAAATTTGGTTATATATTTTCTTATGATTTTTGAATTTCAATTTTAACCGTTGCAAGTTGCATTTTTTTAATTTTGTTTTATATATTTTTTTATTTTAGCTCAATAAGGGCATTTCGAGAGTTGCTCTATCTGAATCCAGATTATCCACGTGCCAATGAAGCTCACCTGCGTCTTGGATTTATGTTCAAAGTGAATGGCGAATATAAGTCATCGTTGAAACACCTGCAACTAGCTTTAATCGACACAGCACCGTGCACCTTTACAAAACTTCAAAGTAAGTACCTTCAAGCTATAAGTATATATATATAAAGACACATAATACTAGTTACATAGTTCCTTCCTTATTTTTGTTTTGCTTTGGTTGCAACAATCCTGAATTGAAAATGATGTGGAAATCATATCTGTATGAGATTCTTAGGGAAGTTGTAGGTTTTTGTTCGTAAGGTAAGGTAAGGTATATATAGTTGTTGGACGCCCGGCCGCGCGTATAAATGTGCATTTGAGGACCGCGCACGTCAACAACATTTTACGCATTTTATTTTTGTATCTTTTTTTTTTACTTAACTCCAAATTTGCATTTTGTGGATACATCATCAGAGAAGTTTCTTGCAGATTTTGTATCTTTTTACCTTAGGGCTTCTTTTCTTTTTTGTTGGACTTGATGTAATTATGTTGTGTTGATGGTTCTCTTCTGCGATGGTCATAAAGTATCATCTGAGTTAATGATAATCGGTAGTGATATGGAACCCCATATTAAAGAAAAATGTCATTTGGAATTATGTTGGTTGTTGTCTGGGTCGGGACTCGTGGAGGAAGTGTGTGTGTTGTGTTATGGGCAGCAAAATAAGGATAATTTAATTGGAGTTGACATAATTTTTCACACCTCTAACCGGTTGAATTGATTTTCTTTTTTGTCGTCATCGTCTCTGTTGTTGAATGATATGATCGTCATTTAAAGTGCATCGTTAATTTTATGATTTTATTAAAAAATAAAAATGGACCAGATGTTCTATTGTTTATTCAAATCATGTATAAAACGCTGACGGCTTTTGGCAGAAGGCAGGATGAGGCTTTGGCACGTGGTAAAGCTAATGAGATCATACTTTAGATATATTTATTTTTACAGCACTTTTAATATGGATGGATTGGGTGTTGAGACATGTAAATGGTTTTAATTAAGCGATGTCACATGTTATGATCGAACTTGCGTGTGGCATCAGACGTGATATGTTTTAAAAACTAACCTGAAACCCGGAGATGAGCGAAAGTGATGATATTCAATTTAAATTATGTATGTGATTTTTCAAGATCAATTGTTTGCTTATTGAAAATGCATTAAACAGGGTCGGAAGGGAGGGCGATAACATAACCTAACCCAGCTGCGGCTGTACCTCAAAAGATTCATAAGATTAGTCAATTTTGGCACACTCTTTCCAACATCAAAGAGGGCTTGTCGCTATAGACATGGGCCTTAACAAAGGTCCACGAAAAATATTCTTTAGAGAGACTTAAAATCACACGATCTAAGCGTGAAATTGACTCTTCACGTACTTTCCTCTCAATTGGTTAAAATTCACGCGTTCTTTGTCATTTAGGTTAAGTTCTTCTATATTGCGAAAAAAAAGTTTATAATGATTCTGTCAGCAGTTAATCTATAACAAATCGTGATGAATTCGTAGCTCTTGTAATGCTTCCAGGTCCTTTTCACTCCAAATATGACAGTTTCGCTTGTTCACGTATCCATTCAACCAGAAATGAGATTCGTCACTGATAAAAAAAAAAGTGGATCTTTGGTCGACTTTTTAAAAGCCCAACAATTTGTCGTTGTGGTTTTAACTTCAATTCTTGAACCAGATGTATTTTGAAAGCTTAATCTACTTAATACTTGATAGGAACCGCGCCGAATCGGTAATTCACGGTTAATGTCCAACAATGAAAATTTGGTACGTAACTTAGTCACAATATACCCCGAGTAGCCGCGTCAGGAGGAGGTTGTTCATAAGACTACTTACTTACATACTTACTTAAGGTGGCGCTACAGTCCGGGGCCTCAGCCAACAAGCGTCTCCAGCTAGCTAGACCTTCCGGGCTGGAGCGTTGATGTCCATCCGCTCTGCATGACCTAGCCAACTAAGCCGTTGGACTTTAATTCTGCTTACTAGGTCAGTGTCGCTGTACAGCCCGTACAGTTCGTCGTTATATCTTCTCCTCCATTCTCCATCTATGCGTACGGGACCAAAAATCACCCGAAGAATTTTTCTCTCGAAGCAGCCTAAGACGCTCTCATCTTTCTTTGACAGGGTCCAGGCCTCAGCGCCATAAATGAGAACCGGTATGATAAGTGTCTTAAAGATGGTGATTTTACATGCTCGAGAGAGGACTTTACTTCTAGATTGCCTTCTAAGTCTAAAGAAGCAGCGATTTGCAAGAGTTATTCTTCGTTTGATTACAGCGCTGGTGTCGTTGTCTGCATTCATAGCGGTGCCTAGGTAGACAAAGTCCTTAACTACCTCAAAGTTATAGCTGTCCATGGTGACGTTTTGTCCAAGACGTCGTCGTTCAGTGTCCTTTTTTGATGACAGCATATACTTGGTCTTGCCCTCATTGACCACTAAGACCATCTTCTTCGCTTCCGTCACAATGCTGAAAAACGATATACTTACATCACGCTTTGATCTTCCAATTATGTCAGTATCATCTGCGTATCCGAGTAATTGGATGGACCTTTGGAAGATTGTGCCTCTAGTGTTGACGGTTGAGTTTTGCACAATTCTTTCCAGAACGATGTTGAAGAAGTCGCATCACAGTGCATCGCCTTGTCTAAAACCTTTTTTGACATCAAATGCATCGGTAAGATCTTTTCCGACCTTGATAGAGCAGCGTGCATTCTCCATCGTCATTCTGCACAAACGGATAAGTTTGACAGGGATGCCAAAACTGGACATTGCTCGGTAGAGCTCTTCCCTATAGATGCTGTCATATGCGGCTTTAAAATCGATAAAGAGATGGTGGGTATTGATTTGAAGCTCCTGGTTTTTTTCCAAGATCTGCCGTAGTGTGAATATTTGGTCGATAGTGGACTTTCCTGGTCTAAAGCCACACTGAAAGGGACCAATCAGGTTGTTGACGAATGGCTTCAGACGTTCACATAATACGGCAGAGAGGATCTTATATGCAATGTTAAGGAGACTGATGCCTCTGTAGTTGGCGCAGTTTAGAGAATCTCTATGCTAAGATTCCACTCATCGGGTATGCTTTCTTCCGACCATATTTTGCAGATGAGTTGGTGCATGCTCCGTACCAAGTCATCGCCTGATGCTTTGAATAGTTCGGCAGCGATGCCGTCAGCTCCAGCTGCTTTGTTTAACTTAAATTTAGAAATAGCTATTTTCACTTCGTCAAGGTCGGGTAGTTTGGCTTTCCATATTCCCAACATAGACTGCGGATCTACCCCGATCGTCCTTACAGGCTGCGGTTCATGGCTTGTACCCAAGGCAGGTTTGTTTACCTTTTGGTAAAATTTACGAACCTCATTTCTATTGTGACATCCCTCAATCTCCTCGATCGCGCGCTTCTCATGCTCTCTTTTTCCGTCTAAGAAACCGGTGCTCCTCTCTTCTCTTCTGCTCGTAGAGCCTGCCAGCAGCTCTGGTCCTCCTGAGCGCCATTTTGTATGCCTGTTGATTCGCTGCGTGCGCTTGCCGGCATTCGTCGTCAAACCAGGGGTTTCGCTGTGGTGGCCGTGTGAAACCTAGCACTTCAGAGGCGCCATCTCTGATGGCTGCAAGGCAGTGTTGCCACTGGTTTTTAATGCTTAATGCAGGCAACATAGGACTCCTTAAGAGGTTATTAGTGACTCCATCGGAAAAGGACATGGCAGTCTCCTGCGATTGTAGCCGTCTAACGTCAAATATTCTCACAGTACTTCCTTGTTTTGGCTATATCCGTAGCCGTACCTTGGCTACAACAAGGTAGTGTTCTGAGTCAATGTTGGCCTCTCGGAATGTTCGGATATACTGGATACTGGAGAAGTGTCGTGCGTCGATCGCAATGTGGTCAATCTGGTTGACGGTTGATTGATCAGAAGATTTCCATATCCCTTGTGGATATTGAGATGTGTAAACTGCGTACTAGCTACCAGAACGTCTCGCCCCGCAACGAAATCGACCAGCCTGAATCCGTTGTCGGAGGTGGTGTCGTGCAGCCTGTATCTCCCGATTATGCCACCAAAGATGTCTTCTCTTCCTTGCTTGGCATTAAAATCTCCTAAGACAATGTCATAGCCAGGGCACTGCTCATATGTCTTGTCCAAGAGCTCGAAGAATATGTCTTTGGTGTCTTCATCTTTCTCCTCTGTTGGGGCATGCGCGCATATTAGGCTTATGTTGGCGAATTTAGACTTGATGCGGATTGTCGTGATGCGCTCGCTCACACTGTTGAAACTCAAGACTTTTTGCCTGAGTCTAGTTCCAACAACAAATCCTCACCCAAATAGACGCTGTCTTTGTTCTCGGTAGCAGTCGCCGTAGTAGATATCGCAGTCTTTTAGTTTTCGTTTGCCCGGTCCATCCCATCGCACTTCTTGGAAGGCTGTAATATCTGCCTTGCAGCAGTTTAGGGCTTCCGCTAATTGTTCGGCTGCACGTGGTCTGTTAAGTGACCTAACATTCCACGTACATATCCGAAGTTCGTTGTCCTTATTTCGTTTGCGTGGGTTGTCAACAGTGAATCCATCCGTATCCGAGGCTTGTTGGTGCTTCGAAACTTAAGGTATTTTTACGTGGCCAGAAAGTCACCCCGACGGCACAACCCCCAACCTGGAGGGCCTGATCCTTAGTATAACTCCAACTAAGGGGAGCCGGATAAACCGCTCCTTACAGGCCTGGGCTCCGAATATGTCGAAGAAGCCCTATAAGGTGTTCACTAAGTAGTTCAACCTTCGTGGAACTGTAGACTCCACCGTTGATTCTATCTCGAGAATTCGTCCGCTGCCGCCTAAAAACCTGTGGACGCTTGTCTCCTCTTGAATGCACATATCTACCATTTGAACATCTTTCATAAGACTATTGAAAGTTAAATTATAGACCAAACTGTCTTTAGATTTAAACGCCAAGTTGGTTGAGGTTCTTCCCCGCTTTTGTTTGCCATCTTTTCTTTGGTTTTTGAACTACCTGTATAAAAATGGATTGACTCATTTTCTAGGAACGTACTATCGTCCCAGAAAGATCTGGGAGGTATACAAATCTGGAAATTTCTGTCGAATTGCAGTTGTGCTTTGGAATTGATTCTAAATACCTAAGAATTACGGAGTGGCCAATGTTGTTATTAATCTACTGCGACAAAGCTTTGAAGCAAATAGCAGAGCTTTAGCCTCGTCTAAGCAACGTCGTTCGCATAGGTTATCACTCTGAAGCCCTCCGCCTCCAGACTAGTTAGGATTTCATTCCACATAGGTCCCAGAGGAGAGGGGGTAGAACACCACCTTGCGCTGTTAGTGCAGATGTGTCCACGTTGTTAAAGGGACCTTCGATGTCAAGGAAAGTAACCATAGTGAACTCTTTATGATGGAGGGAATATTCAACGGTGCGTACTTAAGTGTGTAACGCTGTTTCCACCGATTTACCTTTACAGTAGGCATGTTGAGACGAAGACAGAAGTCTTGTATCGATACTTGCCCTTAAATGGATATCAATCAATCTTTCCAAGATCATAAGAAGGAATGATGATAGAATTATAGGTCGTAGATCTTTAGGATTGACTTGCGAGCATTAACCTGCTTTGGGTATAAAAACAACTTTAATTTGTCTCCATACCGAGGGAACATGTACCAGGTAAAGGCAGCTGGTAAAAATTGCCTCAAGGATTGGTGCAATTATGTCAGAAGTCTTTTGTAGCTCGGCTGGTATTATTTTATGTGGTCCTGCAGATTTAAATGGTTTGAAGCTGTTGAGAGCCCATTGTAGCTTGTCCCTTGAGCTTGTATATATCTGTTGCAAGTTTCGGTAAGAGAACTACCAGGAAAATGAATTTCCAATACTAAGTTCAGCGATTCATTACTTGAATTTGTCCAGGAGCAGTTTGCGTTTTTCAAGCAGCTTGGCATCGCTGGATTAGTTGAAAGGATAGAGCCTTCAGAAGTTTCTTCTATCGTGCCACAGAAGGATTGCCAAAAAGATCGCTTAGATTTCCGTAGTGCCTTCTTTTAAATTCTTAGGTATTCTTTGTAAGAGTCCCAGTGAGAGGCTAGTCTTGCGTTTTTGGCTCGGTTGAAGAGTTTCCTGCATTCTTTCCTGCCTCTAGTCTAGACAATTGAGTTTTGCACAATTCTTTCCGAAAAAATGTTGAAGAAATCACAAAACAGTGCATTGCCTTGTCAAAACCTTTTTTAACATTAAATGCATTGGTGAGATATTTTCCGACCCTTAATAGAGCAGCGTGCATCGATCCATCGTCATTCTGCAAAAACGGATAAGTTTGACAGGGATGCCAAAACTTGGCAGGCTTTCACATAGTAAGGCAGAAAGGATCTCAAATGTCATATTCAGGACGCTAATGCCTCTGTATTTGGCGCAGTGTAGAGAGTTTCCTTTCTGGAGGATGGGGAAAACTATGCTGATATTCAACTCATCGGGCTACTTAGGGCCATATTTTGCAGATGGGTTGGTGCATACTCCTTACTTAGTTAACGCCTTCTGTTTTAAATAATTCGGCAGCGAAGTGAAGAGATATAGCTTTCTTCACTTCGTCGAGGCTGGGTTAGCAGAATTCATTCACTATAACAATGAAACCGATTAATAATAAGGTTATAATTATCACTACTTATCTAACTTCTTCTAAGAGCTTGAATTTTTCCACCAGTTTCACTATTGTTGGCCAAGAAAGTGCACAGTTTTCAAGTGAACTTAATGATGTCGAATGGCAACCACAGAAAGTCTACGATGTCTTCTTCCCGATTTCGAAATAAGCAATTAATCTATGCATTTGGAGGAATTGTGTGAATTTGTGTTTCCTTAAAAACTTTAATTTTGATAGCAGCATTGTCAAAATTAAAATCTTATTGCCAACGGTCTTCCTGGCTTCCTGCTTTAATTCATGGTGTAAGCTATTAGTTTGCGAAACTAGATCCTAATTCAAATAAATCAGATAACTCTTCCTAATTCGTCAAATTGACTTTTCCCCATCTTTCGGTTTATTGGTCATATAAGCTTTGCATTAATCTCGTTTGGAAACTATCAAAGATCTAAAAGACTTTGTTCTCATCTTCAAAAACCTGAAAAATGCTGAAAACTACGATTGGAATTTATTGAAATCAGGAGATTCTAAAAATCTTTGACTCAAATTTCTGTAAACCAAATTTTCGAGCTATTAAAAAAGCTATTCCGAAAACGAGAATGTGAAAAATTCCAAATAAAATTTCATTTAAGAAAGCCTCATCCATTAGCCCACAACCTTTTGGACATCAAATTGTATCACTTTCATTTAAACTAAAACAAACCACAGTCGAACCTTATTTTGCTACAAAATGTCTCAAGTAAAAGAAATAATTTAAATTGTGGTCACAAAATCATCAAGACGCTAAATTGTTTCGAGTCGAAGAAGGACAAAAAAAATAAACAAAGTTTTTCAATGAGTACGCATTTTCGAAATAAACTAAATTTCCGATAGTCTCCAAAGACTCCACAATCCGCATCCTTCAATCCTAATTAGCCATAAATCATGTTTGTTCCATTTGCGATGATTAACATCTTCTACGACTAAGACCAAGACCACGATGATGATGATGATGATGAGGATGGTGATGAGGATGACGAAGGAAAAGGCTACAAAGACGTATTGTGGCTTTTCGACATAATAGTATCTGGCTGCCGATTTTCGCTTTTTCCTCTCTTAATTCGTGAAATGCTGATGTGTTCTTATGAAATGTGTGCACCGATTATGGTCCCTTTTATTTTGTTTTGCTGTTTTTCAAATAATACAGTAGAATCAAGACTTTGCAAACGCATTTAGGTAGGTAGATAGGGATATCCTTCTTCCCCCGTTTAGAAGAATACCTACCAACAAAAAAAAAACCTCACAAGTCTAGAATTAGTAACGTCTTTGACCTCAATCATGGTCGCAGTCTTTTTCTTTGCAAGGCACAAGGCACAAAACGCCTTCAAAAAAAAAATAACAAAAGCCTTAAACTTCAACTCAAAGGGCTGCAGCAACACCACTCCATTGGAAGCATTTTTTTTTGCTGTTAAGTTTTGTTCTTTTATTTTTCGTATTTAAGCATGCATTTTGAATGCGGTACGACGCGGCGGCAACGTGTAACCAAGCCACTAAAAAACTGAAGAGAAAAAATAAAAGACGAGCCATAAAAACGTGTGTTGTGATTTAAGCATGATTTTTATGCGATTTGTGATTTATGCAAAACGAAACGCAGTTTATAAACGATTATCAATTACTCGGCTCAATGCGGTTGGATGCGTTATGGCATTTTCGTCACAACTTGTTGGGTTTTAAATACTTTTTTACTTTTTGGTCTCGAAGTTTTGCTTTTTTATTTTTTCAACTCAAACTTCTACCACAGGTTAACATACGTACATTTTAAAAATAAGCTCCTGTTTAAAGTTTATGTCAGGTCCATAGAGAAATGAGATTTCATTTTCTAAATCCATAATTTAAGTCTCATTCTTATTTTATAGCTGTTGATCCCTTGACATAAAAAGTATCAAATTTTCTTTCACAAACAAAGTGCCTATTCCTTATTCAAAGAAAAACTTTTTTTCCTTCCAAAAATGTGCGTCCTTGAGAGTAAAAACATATTTTGAAAGTACAATAACCTTCCGAAATATATACCCACGTGCTGGGTTAGGTATAGGTATAGTGTATGCTGGAATGTACAGGGTTATCCATTTTGCGATTTCATAAGCACATTATCCATGGATGGCACTTGCATAAAAAATCTCGATATTTTCGGTATGCCAAAAATGCAGAAAGGTGTTTGAATTTTCTTAAACGATGCAAGAAATATTTCATAACTTCTGATCTGGAATTTCTGGGCTGTTGCTCCTGCATATTACTTAATCCTCTTGGATAGTATCGAACTTAAAAATAAATTAGGTGGCGCAACAGTCCATGAAGAACCAAGGCCTAGTGACTTACAACTCTCAACCATTCCTGTGTGCGAGTAATGCTTTCAGAGATGGAAGGGACCTACAGTTTATATGCCGACTCCGATCGGCTAGTTTGAGAAAGCACTTTTTCATGACAAGAATAACTTTGGAGGATTTGTCAATTTCTCGCAAGAAGTAGTACCCGTGAAAAAAGCTAGGTGGCAGAGGCAGGGATTGAACCCAAGACCCCTTGCATGACAGTCCAACGCACTAACCATCACGCTACGGATATCGAACGTAGAGCATTTAAACTGATAAATGATAAAATCATCATAAGTTTACTTCGTTTGAACATCGCCTTAAAGTTTCTTGAGGTACCCTTTTTTATCGTTATTTCAATGTACCCTTTTTTATCGTTATTTTAATGGTTAATGCTCCAGTGAAATAGCCAGCTGCATTCCTCCCCTTAAATAGTTCAACCGAAGTACTTGGGCTTCTAAACGGTGATTTTTTAAGAGCTTGAGAACTTTTTTTTTTTAAAAAAAAACCATAAAATTTGCAAAATCTGATCGATTCTTTATTTGAAACGTTAGATTGGTCCATGACATTTACTTTTTGAAGATAATTTCATTTAAATATTGACCGCGACTGCGTCTTAGGTGGTCCATTCGGAAAGTCCAATTTTGGGTAACTTTTTCGAACATTTCGGCCGGAATAGCCCGAATTTCTTCGGAAATGTTGTCTTCCAAAGCTGGAATTGTTGCTGGCTTATTTGTGTAGACTTTAAACTTGACGTAGCCCCACAAAAAATAGTCTAAAGGCGTCAAATCGCATGATCTTAGTGGCCAACTTACCGGTCCATTCCTTGAGATGAATTGTTCTCCGAAGTTTTCCCTCAAAATGGCCATAGAATCGCGAGCTGTGTGGCATGTAGCGCCATCTTGTTGAAACCACATGTCAACCAAGTTCAGTTCTTCCATTTTTGGCAACAAAAAGTTTGTTAGCATTGAACGATAGCGATCGCCATTCACCGTAACGTTGCGTCCAACAGCATCTTTGAAAAAATACGGTCCAATGATTCCAGCAGCGTACAAACCACACCAAACAGTGCATTTTTCGGGATGCATGGGCAGTTCTTGAACGGCTTCTGGTTGCTCTTCACTCCAAATGCGGCAATTTTGCTTATTTACGTAGCTATTCAACCAGAAATGAGCCTCATCGCTGAATAAAATTTGTCGATAAAAAAGCGGATTTTCTGCCAACTTTTCTATTTAATAAAATTCAATGATTTGCAAGCGTTGCTCGTTAGTAAGTCTATTCATGATGAAATGTCAAAGCATACTGAGCATCTTTCTCTTTGATACCATGTCTAAAATCCCGCGTGATCTGTCAAATACTAATGCATGCAAATCCTAACCTCAAAAAAATCACCCTTTAGAAATGCTCATCAGTATATCCTCGAATCCAACTTCAGGCGTACTATCAAACACAGAGATTCGTTCTTTCGCCGTACTACACGAATGTGTACGCTGTTTTTCCTATGTGGACCGACATCTCCTTTCAAACGCTGTCTCCTCTTTCTAGTGCTCACATTGTGTCTGCATAACAAGGGTAGAAGGCCTTAACAATTCTTATGCGTTGTGGGATAGTTAAGCGATGCATTTTCGTAAATGTCAGACTTTCAACTGAAAAAACAAAATTGGTTTAACAAATGTCAAACTTCAACCTTATACTTTTGATGCCGCAAAATGGATAACCCATTATTTCAAGGTCCTATACCTATTACGCAACATCGTCCCATCCATAGTACTTCTTGGGTATGTACTTAGGGACTATACCCAAAATGAGAAAACAGATGTACCTAATTTTTCTTCTACCACTCACACCCCTCCAAACAAAAAGTTAAAAGACCCGAAGAATACTAACGTCGGTTAGGTACAAAGAGGGTAGGTAGGTATATAGCCCCAAAAAACCAGTGCTGAAAAAGTCCATTAACCTCCGACAAACCTACCGAGATCCAAGATTATAAAAGCCTCCTTCACTCCAAGGAGCAAATACCTATAAAAAGAAAAGAAAGATGGGTGGCAAAATATTCCTTATATATATTTATACATATTTCCATATTATAACAGTTAATGTCTGAATGATGTACATATGTATGTATAGGTATACATTTTTATGTGTATATACGTATCCTTAAACTAACACAATTAGCCATGGTTATTCAGGACAAAACAACAAACAAAAACATCGAGAAACGAAAAAAAAACAAGGATCAGATCCAACAAAAAGTAAATAAAGTATATACCCTAAGGGTTGGGTTTTTTGTTTTTGTTGGGGGGGCTATTAAATTCACCCTTCTTTCTTCATCTCCCTGTTTTTGTAAGTTCTGCCTTGACTGAACCGAATTCTTTTTTACCATCAATCAGCAAATTATATCAAATAATGCCCTCCCAAGTCTCAAAGAACGTCAGAAACGAGAAACGCAAAACGACTACGATAGCTATTTGTTGCCTGGGTTTCTTTTACATATATTTTATAAAGTGCCTATATATCGTAGGTAGGTATACATACATTTTTGCCAGGATAAAGAAATTATTTACTCCTTCTTACGGTTTTGTGTTAAATAAAATTGCTCCAAAAGGTCCAGACGAATGAATTAAAGAAAAAAATATGTAGGTTTTTCTTTTTGTGAAATTTTCCTTTTATTTTTGCTGTTGTTGTTGTTGTTGTTAAGTCTGTTTTATTGGATTCCATTTTCAACCGACGTCGGCACACGTACGCCATCCTTATTCTATTCGTCCTAGAACACAAACCTTACCCCTCGTCACCGCCACTTCGACCTCGTCCGTCGTCAGGGCAAAGAGGTGTGTGCCTAAAATGGGAGAAAAATTTTGAAGCAAAACAAAAAGTCAAAAAAGAAGAGAAAGAAAGAGAGACAGAAAAAAAAAGAGAATACAAATGAAAAAAATAGGATACGTGCTTCGGAAGTCCCTTTGGGGATTTTAAGCGACGACTTCGTCGTCGGGAACACTAAAATTACAATCAAAGGCTAACGGCAGCTGAAACAGGGTTGAAATTGATAAAGATTATCAAGTATCAAGTTTGAAAAAAAAGAATACTCTGAAGGGCGCTCTAATGGTAAAGATGATTGATAAAAAGGGGGTTTTCATGATAAGGATATGTTGGTTTAGTTTTTTACTTTTTAAAGGGTCTTCGAAGGGATAATGTGTGCAACTTGAGATCACTCTGAAAAAATGTGACACCATACCTATCTTAAAGTGGCTGAAAGATCATCAATTTCGTTTTGCCCGTACGTTTTCCTCATTGTGTAGGTAATCAGTTTTAGCAAAAAATAGGGCAGCAAATATTCTATAAGCGGAATCACAGATGCTCTTTTCGGTGCAAAGCAATTATAGGACTTTTTCCGCATTAGACCCAATAATAATTAGTTCATTAAATTTTATGATTGGAATCGATGACGCAGCGGTTAACCCTTAGAAGCATGTTCAAGAGCCTTGGAAATCCATTGGCTTGTTGTCCATGCGAGTAACATGACACCTACTGTACTTGAAATCGTAAACTATTGTAAGGGACGGATCTTCTTTCGCATTCGTGGAGTTTTGAAAGATCTTAATATTTACAAATCCACTGGCCTGGATAGTTTCCTTGCTATTGTTCTGAAAAGGTGTTCTTCAACCCTAGCAGAATCACTTCATAAGTTTTTCCATCTGTCCTACTTTCGAATTGGATGGAAAATATGATTTGTCCAGCCTGCCCCCAAATAGATTGAATCCCCCTCTAACTATATTCCAATTGTACCTAAATCCCTTCTTTCTTAGGTCATGTAAATTTTGGTCAATTTCGGCTTGTAAAATTTCTTGAAGAACGAAAGGCTCTTAATGACCAGCAGGACGAACCAGTAGGTCCAAGGGTGATTTGATAGTTTATCTCACCGAACAGAGGTACATTAATCCTTACATCGTTTTGGAGAACGTAAGGTTTGGTACTTGATATTTCAAAGGGTTTTGATAGATTTTGGCATCAAGCTCTCTTATCGTAAGGATGAATCTTTTATTTTTTGTTTGGGTTAGAAACTACCCTTCGAATCGTTCAATTCAAGTATGAGTAGTATTGGTCGAGTTCAAATCTGATATCCATAAAATAAACACTGGTGTGCCCCAGGGCTCCGTTTTGTCTCCGACACTCTTTCTTGTTTTTATTAATGATCTTTTGTCTGAAACTTATAACCCGCTTAATTGTTTTGGATTATAGTACCCTCATAATCGTTTTTAGATTCTCATCATTGTCCTTCAGATTACTAACGGCATTGTCAACGAGCCCACCCGAATATCGGACGTTGAAGGTCGAGCAGAAAACACTCTTGACTTGTTTCTTACCTCTGACCCTGATAAGTACACTGTTAGTGTTCTATCTCCTCTAGGCACATCTGACCATTGTGTAATATCAGCAAATTTCTCGTGTCAAAACTGTTCAGTTAAAGAAAGAGCTCCTAAGAGAACCGTTTGGCAATACGAGAAAGCCAACTGGGATGGCGCTGATATGATCACAAGTTTAATTCTCCTGGGAATGAGAACTTTTATACCAAACAGGGTTAAAAGTTTTAGACCCAAGGAAAACGCTTGGTTTGATGCGAGCTGTAAAGAGGTTATAAGCCCAAAGAGGTTAGTTTCCGTTGCTATAAATCCAACAGTACTGAGAAAAACCGGAAAAAATTCAAACAAGCCAGGAAGGCCTGCAACGCCCATATTCGACGGACCAAATTTGTACATGACCAAAATTTACGGCAAAAAATACTGCAATGTCCCAAAGGCAGTACAAATTTTTGGTCGTTTGAAAAGAAAACATTCTTCGGTTCCTACGCTCGTTGTCAATGACACTCCTTTTGTTAGCTCTTTAGGGAAAGCTTATCTCTTTGCTAGGCAGTTCGCCGCCAATTCTACGCTGCCAGTGAGTGTTATGACTCCGCCTGTACTTGAGCGAGTTAGTGATTCTATGGGACCAATCTTTTTTCGCACTCATACTGTGGCAAGAGTCCTAAGAGATCTAAACAAACATAAATCCGCTGGTCCGAATGGTATCCCCGCTATTGTTCTGAAGAGGTGTTCTTCAACGCTGGCAAAACCACTGCGTAAGCTTTTTCATCTGTCCTACTCCCCAGGTCTCGTTCCGAGTGGATGAACGGCATTTGTCCAGCCTAATCCCAAAAAAGGCGAATCTTTCTTACCCTCTAACTACCGAGCGATTGCACTTACGTCCCTTCTTTCCAAGGTCATGGAAATTGATTAATTATCAGCTCAAGAAATATCTTGAAGATCGAAAGCTTCTTAATGACCGGCAATAAGGCTTTCGTAGCAATAGGTCCACGGGTGATCTCATGGTTCATCTCACCGAACAGTGGAGCAAATCTTTACATCGTTTTGGAGAAAGTAAGATTATTGCACTTGATATTTCAAAAGTATTTGATAGGGTTTGGCATCAGGCTCTGTTATCGAAAATGCGTGCTCTCGGTTTTCATGAATCCCTGCTTCATTGGATTAGTAATTACCTTTCGGATCGTTCAATACAAGTAGTATTGGATGGATTCAAGTCTGAAAACATAAAATAAATGCTGGTGTGCCCCAAGGCTCTGTTTTATCTCCAACACTCTTTCTCATTTTTATTAATGATCTTCTGTCTGCAACATCTAATCCAATACATTGTTTCGCTGCCGATAATACTCTTAGCTTTTCATATTCGTTTCCAGACTCACATCCCTCTTCTTCGGATGTGGAAGTGCTACGACAAAATATGATAAGTTCATTAAATTCCGACCTAAACAGCATTGTTCCATGAGGTTTAAGAAATCGCGTGGAATTTAATGCTTCGAAAACGCAATGCTGTCTTGTATCGTTAAAGCGAGATATACCCCATTGCCATTATCAATGGATGACACTTGCATCAATGAGACTGAACACCTCGATATTCTCGGTATGTGTGTCACCAACCACCTCTTGTGGAATGATCACATACACGATGTCGCCAAAAATGCCGCAAGGTGTTTAGGTTTCCTTAGGCGATGCAATAAGTATTTCACCCCTTCTGATCTGGCTATTATCTACAAGACTTACATTCGTCCTAAGCTTGAGTACAACTCCCATCTCTGGGCTGGTGCACCTGCAACTTGCTTAAGGCTCTTGGATAGTATTGAACGTAGGACATTTAAATTGATAGATGATAATATCATCATAAGTTCATTTACTTCGCTTGAACATCTTCGTAAGGTCTCTTGTCTGACCCTTTTTTACCTTTTTTTTATCGGCTTATGCTCTAGTGAAATAGCCAGTTGCATTCCTCCCCTTAAACAGTTCCACCGTAATACTCGCGCTTCTAGGAATGCTCATCAGTATACCCTTGAGCCCAACTTCGATCGTACTGTCAAATACAGAGATTCGTTCTTTAGCCGTACTACGCGAATATGGAATGCCTTACCACACTCTGTCTTTCCTAGTCATTGCAATATTCAGCAATTCAAAACCAATGTGCACCGACATCTCCTTTTAAACCCTCTCTCCTCTTCCTAGTGCTCACACTGTGCCTCTGCATAATAAGGGTAGTAATATCCCCTTAAGTGTGTGCTTATTATAAAAAAAAGTATAGGGATTCTTTCTTTAGCCGTACTACACGAATGTGGAACGCTTTCTTAGCATAAAACCGATCTTTGATTTTATTGCACCTGGCGTCGTTGTAATTTTTTTTATAATTACTACATTCCAAAAGACTTCTGATAGAAGAGAGAATGTTTATAGATTTGAATAAAGAAACCAACAATGAAAATAGATCCAGCTCGGTTATGCTTTAAAGATTGAAACGAATATTTACTAGTGGGAACATAAAGAAACTCAAATGCAGTAGAGAAACTAGAGAACCGTCGATATAGAATTGTTTTCAGGAGTTCCTCAAGGCAGCCAGTTTGGTCCTTTGTTATTTTTTTAACTATCAACGATGGTATTAAAGTCATTGATAATTTAACTGTCACTATTTACATGACATAAAAATAATAAAGATTATTTTTACTCCATCTGATTCTGTATTACTCCTAAATGATCTTGAATCATTTCAGACTTTGTGCGAGAAAATTTTGTTAGAACTTAATGTAGTTAAATGCAAATTCATAACATTAACCCGTAACCGGACACATCCCTCCTTCTGAACTTTACTTCTTCATATGATGATACCATTAGTTCTGTCTATTCTCTTCGTGACCTGATCGCTGATATTCTCTTTCTACACTAGCATTTAGCAGGGACTGCAGACTTTACTATTTCTTCTCGTAAAAATTCCTATTTATACTAACCAAAGGAACGTCGAACAGGTCCTCTCTTTCGCATTCTTTATTACCATCAAAATTATCGCCTCTTTTTTAACCTATCACAAAAACGCTGCGCATAGCTAACAACGTGCACCTTTGACTTCCATATCAGTCGTTTCTTCCTAAAAGTTGTTAGTTCATCAAAACGAATGATATTTGATTTAGCATTCTTCAATTCTTTGGCAAAATTCTGTTTCAATCTTTTCGTTCAAAAATCTTTTCTTGTATTCTAAGCGCCTTGATATATTCCAAATGTCCAAATACCTCCCTATTGAGAACGTGCCTTCAGCAGCACCAACCTGCTATTATGTCCTTCTTTTCTTCGTAAGCCAGGGGATAAAATAAAGTACCTATTCAAACTTCTGGTGTATCTTGTTCCTCTTCTTTCTATGAGCATCGAGTTGAGAAATTTATATTACCAGACCAGGAAGACAACTTCTATAGGCAGCAACATAGAATGCAATTATTATGATACCAGTTTCATGTATTTTGTTTTTTATTACCAACAATCATCATCATCGAATTTAGGATTGGTTGTTTTTGTTTGCAAATAAAAGTTTTCCGGAAAATACAATTTATAATTCACCACACCATGAAAATAAACTCAATGGTAATATAAGTTTCCATAACATTATCGTACTTAAGCTGAGTTCATTGTTTGTCTTCAAACGTTCGACGTTAAATGAACTTTTTTGGATTTGAAAGGTCCTTGACAGCGTGGCCTGCAAGCGCCTGTTCCAGGGCTTATATAAATTCATACATAAGTAAAGTTTCAAAATTTCATTATTCTTAGTGAACGTTAAAAACATTTTTAAGACCCGTATTTAATTTTAGACCCTAAAGAGGATAAAGAATATTTGCACAGTAAAACGTGCTTTTCTATTTCTGAACATTTGCCGAACAAAAAACCTTTAAAATACTTTGCTTAAGGCAAAACTCGATTAAGTGAAAAACTCTTGTAACTGAAACATATTTTTAGATAAACTTTGAATTTTGAATTTTTAACACTCTGATTTCTTCTTAATTTGTCACCTTCATCACATCTGACTTTTAAATTTCTGATTCTGTTCGAGTAACTTAAAAACATAAAGTCTAAAATTTTAACTGTGTCCTTTCTTCTCGATTTTTGTCAAAGAAGTTAAGAAATTCACGTCATGTAAAGCAGTATTACCGACTGATCTACAACAAGCCTCGTTTTAGCAAACTTACATGATCCGGTTAGAAACATACAATACTTGTGGAGACTAACAAATAGAGGCGTTGGAGATTCACTACAATTACAAATCTCCATCCTAAGTCAGTTCGAGAATTTTATTTTTCGGAGAATCATTCCTAAACGATGTTTTTAAACACACATTCAAAGACTTGATTTACCTTCTAAATTCGACAAAATGGCTCTAGCGATAACCCGCTTAGACAGCTTTCTCTACGAATCTTTCATATCTTATTCTTCTTATTCATAGGTAAATCGAGTTATGGGTCACGAACGGGAAATGTTGCTTATAACTGCCATATCTACTTACTTACCTTCCTACATAAGCATACTTGGCTTCGGCCTCTCAATCAAACTTCGAAAAAATATTTAAATTATTATTGTTAACTTCCCATAAGAAGTGATCGGTAGGATTTTTCGAATTCAAAATGTTGACATTTCTTGACATTTCAAGGTCCCAACAATACCGTAAGGATACAAACTTTTCCCACTCACTAGTGACTTCGAATATTCCAGTGTCCCATATTGTCGGTGTAGCCTAGCAGAGCGAACTGGACCCCTTACCGGTATGGGCGTAAGGCAGAGCGTCACCCCTCCACCAAAAAGCTTCTACTTGAGCGTCGAACTTGACGAGTTGTAGAAGCTGAGTTAGGTCAATGATTTTCAAGAAATTTCTCCAGATGAGACCTGAAACTAAAGGGCGTTCATAACCTCTAGCTTCTACCCCTCCACATAGGCACGGCAGCATACACCATCTGCTGCACTAGACACCCTACTCTACCTAGCACTTCTTGACTTGATATACTTATCAAAGAGAATCAATTTCAAATCACACATACTACACTATCCGCCAACTACAATTCGAAAAAAACTTCCACATTTCTTTAGCTTCCACATCTTTCTGGGAGGATAGGGCTTGCTGGAAGACGAATTAATCGTGTATTCTTAACGACTAATTTAAGTCTCTCATTCGGCCTTGCCAATCATTGTAGCGTGTTCCAGGCGAAAATTTTGGCAATGAAGATATTCTTGTCCTCTCTTAAAGCAATCGTGATATCAACATGTGATATCCGTATTTTCTCAGATAGTCAGGCCGCTTTTAAACATCTGAGCTCTGTCGCTATAAAAGTCTATAACAGTCCATAACTCTCGAACGTTTCTAATAGAGACGTCACCTTTGCTGGGTGCCGGGTCATATAACATTCCAAGAAATTGTCGATCTCAATGATATTAACATAATCAGTCTTTTACGTTTTGGAAGAAGGCCCTATCACAATGTATCAATAAACTGACCTAAGTGTGTCGTACTCCATCTCGAACAGCAAATTTACCGTAACCTAACAAAAGGTTCCTAGAATCTAAATTAAGGGTTTTTAAAAAGTTGAATTCGAAATAACTTTTGCCCTTGATTCACTTCTAACGTGTAAACCAGCATGAAAAACAGAAACAAACTACATAGTAGATGGAAGCGTAGACCAACACCTGTTAACTGGAGAGCATTTACTGTAGCCCGTAATCAAGCGACAACTATAATCCGATCATCCAAAATCAACTATTATGCCTCCAAACTCAATACCTCCTTACCACCCAAAAAGCTATGGAGCAACCTAATTAAGATTGGTGTCTGCAAAGATATAGGAGCTCAATGTTCTCTGGACCCGGATGAGCTCAATGATAATTTCCTTGGTGAGTCGGTTTCTGTTGCTGATTTTGAAGCAAATACTACACTTAACTCCTTGAACAATGTGCCTAAGCTGAAGGATTTTGATGTTGTTAGTGAAGATGATATTCTAAAATGTGTGAAGGCTATCAAGTCTGGCTCTGTTGGTGATACCTTCGTTTCGTTAAACTCATACTTCCACTAATATTCCCTCGCTCTTGGAAAATTGCAAGCGTTCTTCCAACGGTTAAGAAGCGTGACTCTAATTCTCCAACTGATTTTAGACCGATAAGCATCCTACCTTGCCTCTCTAAGGTCTTTGTCATATTTCACTTAACAACCTGCTGTTTGAAAAACAATCGGGTTTCACAGCAAATCATAGCTGCTCTACTGCAATGGTTAATCTTCTTGAAGATGTTAGGGTGGACTATGATAAGGGTCAAATAAATCTCCTTTGCTTACTCGACTTTACAAAGGCCTTTGACAAAGTGAATCACAGTATTCTAAAGTGGAAACTCGTTAACTTCTTCGGCTTCAGTGAGTGGGCATGCTCGCTAATTGGTGACTATCTATCTAACAGATCACAAAGGGTTTTTTTGGGGGGGAAATCTTCAGCTCTTAGACCTGTTACGCAAGGAGTCCCACAGGGTTCGGTTCTTGGTCCAATACTCTTTTGTATGTTCATCAATGATCTGTCTGCTGATGATGTTCAACTCCACCTTGCCAGGCCTTTTCATCAGCTCATTGAACTGTCCCTCTCCATCAACGAGGACCTTAACCAAATTAATGCGTGGTCCATTACAAATGGCCTGTTTTTAAATCCTTCCAAAACCTTAGTCATTTCAATTTTGAAGAAAAAGTTCGATCTCTCTACTTTTCCTAATATTTGGCCAAGTGATCGTTTAATTAAAGTAGTGGATCATTGCACCAGCCTTGGGTATACTATTGACTGTCAGGCTATAGACACACTAATTATGTCATTGGTCGCATTTAGGGACACAAATCCTCCAAAAGTTTTTCTTGTCATAAAAATTTTTTATTAAAAAATAAAAATAATGTTAAAAAGGTTAAGTGATATTTTGAGTTTAAACTTAGCCTTAAAACCCCCGTTTTGTGGTTGTTTTTAGCCTTTTTAAAAAGGTCATATTTTAAAAACCTGATAAGATAGAAACATTTAAAGGCATGATTAGAACTGAGGACATCTTAATCCTTTATATATAAGTATTGTTGAGTTTGTGTCAGTAACAATTCCGATGTGCTTTTTCTTTGTTTCCGAATATCTAACTTGCTTTCTCGACCGATCAGAAACCATTTATTAGGAAAGGAGTACATGTCTGGAACGACGCAGTCAAGCCACCAATATCTTTCGCGATTACAACGATAGAAATCTTGTTCATCTCTGTACTAACATGACTGACATGGAATATTATAGGTACGTTCATTGAGTCGGATAAATAGCCATGTGATTCCAGAATCAAAACGGCCTCGGGAGGCATCAATCCACTCGTAAGGGTGTTTTTGAAGTATCCGGGTTTAGAATAGAAACAAGATCGTTCTCAAAAGCATTTGCCGACCATCCAAACGATTCCTCACAAGGTCCAGAATGACGTTATCAATTCTGGACACACCGGAAGCATCAAATAGTTTCTTGTTAGAATCGTAATGCTGAAAGTCAGAAGTGAGCTTCTGTACATTCGCATGCACGCTCTTAGACATTTTCTCTCGAAAATGTGAAGCTTTTTCATATTGCTCCATACTGCACTCGAGTAAGTCAGAATTGGACTTATAAAAGCTTGATAGCAAATAATCTTCACATCGGATATCAGATAGCTAGAAACGGCGTTTAAGCTTCATAAATGCCGCTCATATAGTACAAATCTGTGTCCAAATGAATGAATAGGTAGGTAGGTAATTAGAAATGTCGATCTCAAGGCGACCTAGCCTGAGATCCAATTAGCGCTGTAGTGCGGCGTGTTGATACCAAAAACTCGTTTGACCTTTGATTGAAAGGGATAGATTTATAGAGAAGCTTTATAGCGATTATGAAAAAAGATTAGGTCTCTAATCTTTGTCTCAGATAGCTCATCAAGTTCGTGAATAAATGCTTTTCCAAAGTATTTCATTCTAGTGTTTGCCAAAGCAGGAAATTTGCAGAGGAAATAGATTATCGTTTCACTTTCTCTTTGGTCACTACAACTACGGCAAAAGGTGTTGGAGGAGATACCCAACTTCTCCGCATGAACAAACCGCAACAAACCTGGCTATGTCTTTCCTTGGAAGAAGATCATTTGTACGGCTTTTATTATAGGTGGGCCATATCTTCCTAGATATAATGCAGTTGGGTAAATTGCTCCACCTTCGGTTTGATTCAGTTTGGTAGATAGAAAAGATTTTACCCTTCATAGCACCAAGAGGAATGTTAACCATTTCCGCAAGTGAGCTATGAAGAGCCGACATTGCCTGGCTAGCTCGTCAGACCGTTCATTTCACACGATATCACTATGGCCCGGAACCCAGATCAGGGTGACATCGAGGTTAATATTCAGGCTCGCAAGCTCATCGCGACATTGCTGGACCAATTTAGATGAGGGTATGGCCGGGTTAATGGCTTTGACAGCTGCCTGACTGTCTCTAAAGATAGCCGCATTTCGGTTTTGGTTTGGGCTTTGTTTAAGTATCTTACATGCCTCTCTTATTGCCAGCAGTTCAGCCTGAAAAACGGTAGCAAAGTCAGGAAGCCTAAAGGATTTGGCTACATTTAGGGACTCAGAAAAGATCCCAGAACCATTTCCGCACTCCATCTTTGAGCCGTCAGTAAAGATGGTTGTGTCGAAACCTATCGACACGATGTCATCCCCCCAATCTTCTCTGGATGGGAAAATAACCTTAAAACCCTTACTAAGGCTCAAAGTAGGAGTGCAGTAGTCAGTGTCTACCGAGATAATATCTCAGGGAATCGAATTTCGTTGTGTTGCTGTGACCATTAGGTTTTGACAACCAGCTGTTTGATTCCTTCAGCCTAATATCCCTGCAGGAAACTATGTATTTAATAAAAAGGTCGATTGGTAGAAGATCCAAAATAAAGTTTAAGGCGTCCGTTGGGCAAGTACGCTTGGCCCCTGTGGTGCCCACGCAAGCTGTTCTCTAAACCTTCTTTAGCTTATCAATATTATAGGCTTTGCTAAGAGCAGGCCACCACACAAGTGACCCATATGTTAAGATTGAACGTACTACAGCTGTGTACGTCCATAAAATCATCTTCGACTGAAGTCCCCACTTTTTGCCGAAAGTTTTGCTGCAGGCAACACATGCCTTCTTAACCCGTACTTCAATATTTAGTTTCCAGTTTAGTTTAGGGTCGAGTATAACTCCCAAATATTTTGCACTAGAAGACAATGATAGGATTTGACCGTTGAGTCGAGGTAGCTTGAAGGGCGGTACTTTAGTTTTGGTGGTAAAGAGCCCAGGTACTTTACAACAGTCTTTGATGCGATCGCGATGTAGATCGCAGGTATCGATTGTTAAACATCGTTCTTCAGTTTCCTTTTCCTTTAAAACAAAAAATATTTCGTGATAAATTTTAAAATATATTTGAATGAACTGTCAATGCCAAAATAACCGCTGTATGTCAGGTTTTATTTTTGTCTCTAAAGTTTGGATAGAAAATGTTCACAAATTCTAAAAACTTGTCGCTTTTTTTCTGTCCAACCTGTAAAATCCCCCGTTAAACTTGAAATATTCAACATTTTAACAACTTAACATTTGTTATAAAATGAAGATTTATCATCTTCTCAAAATCTTATTGAATGAGGAAAAATATTGTTGGAAAAAGTTAAAAACGCTTTACTTTACAAGACTACACACAACTATAAAATTGGTCTAGCCTTCAAGGCTTTAGATCGTAATCCTAACATAGAATGACAGCCCACCAACCAAACAGAACAGACACATCCGAATTGCGGGACTAACTTTTCTTTCCCTCCTTATCATTCATTTAAAAATGAATCACGTTTGATTAAAATCTCTTGAGGTCGATTTCTATTCTTTTTGTTTTTTCTTCCTCTTCTTCTCGACTTGCTTCGTTTAAATGTTTAAAATAAAAATAACCCCACCCAAGTTAGTCCCAATAGTCGGTCTTCCGCTTTTCAGCTTCAAACAGAAAGTTTTAAAAAAGTTGCTATCTTTCTGTTTTCTTTTTGGTTTTGTCGATAAAAAAACACGCTCCAAGAAAAAGATTCTTCCCCCAAAAAGTGGTAGGAGCTCTCTACACATTGTTCTACCAAGACCATTTGCCATGCCATCACCTCATCGCACAACTGTCTGGTTGAGGCTATAGCTCTAGTTCAAATGCAAGCTGTCATAAAAGGAAGACTACCTATGTACATCAGTGTACACCACCACACAATACAGTAGAAAAACGCGATGTGACTGGAGTCACGTCACGTTATTTTTCTTCCAATATTTTTCCCAGCCAGATCTCAGCCCCTGCATCTTCCAGCTGCTTCTTTTTTCAATCTTCTATTCTCCAAAAACAAAATATACTTCAGCAACAAAAAATGAAAAGAACAAAATTTAGGGAAATCATAGACCAAGAGGTGTCTCTGTCATCGTCGTAGTCAGCGGCTTCAGTATGGCACTCGACAGCTAAAGCTAAAGCTACAGCAGCGCTATGTTGATAGCTGTGGTGGCATATAGCGCTCCTGCTGTTTTATGTATCGAAACTTCGTCAAAAAGGGCGAGAACTGAGAAGGAAAAGTGAGAAAATGTGTCGTAATCGATAAAGGAAGCAGCAAGGTGCGCTACACATAGGCACACATAATCTATAGATACACTCCAACTTCACGTCCACACACTCCGGATAAAATAGATAGATAGCTTTTTACATTGTAGATACATAGATAGGTATAGGAATAGAAGAAAAATAGGAGGATTGGTTTGGTATGTAGGTAGGTAGGTAGGTACTCGTCATGTCAGAACTGTGCTGTGCTGGCTGGAAGCGGCAAAGCCAGCCGGCCGACCGACGATGACGAGCGACGCTATGGAGGAAGAACGAAGAAGGTGTTAGAGGAGAAGAGCAAGCAAAAGTAATAGATAGAAAATCCAGAAACATTTTCTCGCTCACAAAACCAAACCAAGGGGTACGTTGAACTCTGTAAAAGACCGAGAAAATTATACACATATAATATACATACCTGTTTGCTGTTAAGGCTAAGAGTATATCTATGGTACATATAACTTTCTCACTCTTTTATTTTGGTCTTCTCTCTTTTTCTCTCTTACTTCCTGCCTGCTTGCCTGCCTGCCTGGGCCCTTTTTGTAAATATAGAATAATAGAACCTTTTGTAGACAGACGAAGTCGAACGGAACGGATGGAACGGAGTAACACTACCCAATCCAACCAAAAGAGTGTAAGAGTAACCCACCCGAGTTTTGTTTGTAATTTTCCTCAATATTCTCATCAGGCCTCAGCAGTACAAGTACCTAGGTATATAATAGACCCTGTAGTTCCTAGTATCACCAGAAGCTGAAGCAGCAGCAGAAGTTTTTATTTTGTAGGATTACATTGGTTTATAGTAGTTTTTGTTGTTGTTGTTTCTGTTGCTGTTTCTGTTTTTGGTCTTGCTGATGCTGGATCTAGAATCTGGATGTTTGAAGATGATGATGATGATGGCGTTATTTAGGGGTGGCTTTTGGACTCACAATGCCGATTGTGTGTGATAGGAATAATTTTTGCTTCTTCTTGTGTCGGTCGTCGTCTATTTTCAAAGTAATCTTTCACATGCGGCATAGTCGTCGTTTTGTTGTCGTTGCTGTTCCCGTCGTCGTCGTTGCCGTTGTCGTTTTCGTCCTCCTGCTCCTGCTTCTAGTCGTTGTCACTATTCTGTGTCGCATATACACAAAACAGTTCACTCTATCCAGATCCATTGAACGGATACGAGGAACGCGCCCCTTTTTTTCCATCGTGCGTCGCGTCGGTCGCTCGTCGTTGCTCGGTCGTTCGTTATTCTAAAAAACATATTTTTTGAAGAAAAATCCAAAACCAACAAATATTCCAAAAACCTATCTTTTTTTTTCTTCCGATGTTTGCCTTTTTTAAAGTGTGTCCAAGCCAAATGCCTATTTTGAAAATACGGCTTTGAATGATGTGAAATATTGATTGTAAAAAATTTCTCAAAAAGAAAATCTTCCAACAAAAGAAGTGATTTTATTTTGGTTGTGAAATTCAAAGTGTTGTGCCAGTGCCACATTATTTTTGGATAATTTATTTCTGGATGTAGATGCTGCTGTTTTCATTTTTGGTAGGTTTTATCTTCTTCTCTGAGAATTTAGTTATAGCCTTAAAAAAAAATAACAATAATTACTAAATCAAAAAGTCTCAAGTACCTTTAACGATCACTTAAGTAAGCTTCTGAAACAAAACAAAAACGAAAACGATTGATTTTGATTAAGTGTTTTTTTATTTTCGAATTAAAAAGGAAATCCATTCATATGGTTTCTGTCATCGTATCGTGTTGAAAATTAATAAAACAGAATAAAGTACTTAAAGTGAAATGGAGTTACAATTTTGATCAAGCAGCAGTTTTTCCTGCTATTTCTTTTTTTTTTCTTTTTTTTGTTGCATATATTTGGGAACTAGGGAGGGAAAGATATAATATTAGTATCCCGGTAGGGCGCAGGAGCTCTTTTTTGGAGAAATCAGTTTTTTTTTTCTTTTTTTGGTGGTGCTCTCTTGGGAAAACTTTCGATATAAGAAAATTGCCTGAATTTCTTCAAGTCAAAGTTTTATCCAGAGAAATGAGTGGGTTTGTGTGTAATCGAACATAAATTTTCCCAATTTCGAATGCAAGACTTCAGGTATTAAACGAGACTTTTAAAAGAATTGTGAAACATATTTTTTTGATGTTGTAAAATTAGAATTCGGTCTTGAAGTTTGTTTGCAAAAAAGTATATAGAGTTATTATTATTGATACATTTTTATACATCAACCAACAAAATTACTGGCCTTTCAATATTTTTTTCCAGCTACCCATTGAAATCTTTTGCTACGTATTTGTAGAAAGTCTCGGACCTCCAATCCTTCGGCATATTTTCCAAAAATTAAAATGTATGATTTCTCAAATGCGGGAATACAATTTCTGGCGGTAATGTTACTCCGCTGGCGTTCAAGACTAAGAGTACCGTAAGGTTTTCTTTTTCATTTCATAATTTTCTACCGTATAAGTTTTTTTGTAAACCTTGGCTCCGATAACTTTGCCTATTTTTGGTGGCAAACTAAATGAGCTTTCGTTTCCATTAAACATTCAAGCTAGCTCATCCAAAATACCTCTGGCGTTAGTTTTCTAATTCTCAGAATTATTTTGGAATATTTTGTTGAGTTATATGTAGTAGCCCTGGCCTTACATAATTATACCATTTTTTGTCAGGTCTGTCATTTTTGTCGACCTTAACAATTTGTTTATACTAAAGCGAGAAGCTCATTTATAGTTTGGAGGAAGCCACATTTAGCAATATTTAGGAGCCGATCTGCAACTTTATGTTCCTAATCTTCTATCAGGTCTGTTGAAAGGTTTATCATCATCTTTTGTAAAGACTGTTAAAGGACCCATCCGTTTAAGCCCCTTGAAAACTTTTCCATTTATCCTATCATAAAGTGATTTATTTGCTGCTCGAAAGCTCAAATTTTGCTCGCGAATACCTTTAAAGGCATTTTTCAGCGATGCTTCAAAATATTTTTCAGCGATGCTTCAAAATATTTTTGATAATTTCGTTTCACTTAGGCTGAAAGAAGTTTCAGTTTTAAAATTTAAAGCAAGAAACGAATACAGTTTAATAACTATTCAGACGAAAGAAACCAAAAAATCATAGTTTCCTTGATCCGAACACCCGAGACAAATGTCTTCGAATACTGGCCCTAAGGATATTTGGAAAACGTTAAAATTATTAAATTTCCTATATTTCAAACTTGAGCGATAGAAGACTATTTTTATGAAGTTGGCTATATTCGAACATAAACGTTCCAATAGAAAACTCGTACAAAATCAGTGTCCTATGCTCGAACAGTAAAAATATTAAACAAATTATTAACTTTTAGAGGTTGGCAACTCTGGCTAATAAGTGAAAGTTTGTGAAAATTAAAGCTCCGTAAAAAGAATATTTTATTTAAATAAAAAAGAAAAATATTTTAGTTTAAAAATACAGTTTTTATAATAAATTAAAATAAAATTTCAACACAAAATAAAAAAACAAAAAACTACTGGTGAGTTTTGTTAAAAATAAAACAAAAAAAAAAAAAAAATGCCCTTATCGCGATCTCCAACTGTGAAAGACCAAAATCCAGCCAAAAGAACTTATATGGAAATGACACCGCCTAAAGCATCTAATTCAAAGGCAAACATAAACCCAGTTGGCAATATGGCGATCAGCGAATTAGACAAAATGCTGCAAAATTCTTTAGGTAATTTGTTGGATATAAAGCTGAAAGACGTAGCGACTAAATCCGACATTGAAGGAATAAGTGCTGAAATTTCTATATTGAAACAAAGCAACGCTGAACTAAAGACTCAACTGAACAAAATGGAGTCCCGATGTGTTTTGTTGGAGAAACAAGTGGAGTTGCTTGAAAAAAAATCAAACGAAAAGAATGTTGTCGTTCATTTGCACCCTACTAATAGCCAAAACGCAGTAGAGAAAGCGAAAGAAATCTGTCTTGATTTATTGCAAACAAACAACTCGGATAAAATAACTACAGCAAAACAAATCGGAAGATCAGCGACAAATGTAATTGTTGAAATGGCGAACAGAGAAGATGTTTTTCGGATTCTTCGAGCAAAGAATAAGCTACAAAACACCGGCACAACAATTCACAAGGACTATCCAGCAGCGGCGAGAGAACGAAGAAAAAGATTAAACAATCTGAGAAGAAACATCACTTCAAATAATAGGGGCATTAAGTGCCAAATTAAAGGAGAAACCCTTTTGATTGATGAAAACAAATTTTTTTTCGATAAAAGTGGCAAAATAATTTCGGACGCAGAAGATGGTTTGTTTACACTTAAACAGCTGGTTGGTGACACATTTGATCTGACAACGCTGGAAGACTGGAATAATGAGAAGTCAACAGAAGACAACACCAGAGCTTCTCAAACTTCAAGTGGTGTTCACACGAGACATGTTTGATTGTAATGCCGTCTGCCATAAAAATAGTTTAATTAAAATTAGAAAAAATGAAAATTGTTTAGAATCTTTTAATTATACAATACTTTCTTATAATGTTGCAGGATTAACCAATAAGACTTTGTTTGTAGATTTTTATGAATTTGTTAATCAATTTGATTTTGTTTTTTTATATGAGACATTTATTATGGAAAATAATTTTACGAATTTTGAAAGTAAATTTAGGAATTTTGAATTTAAATTAGTTCCAGCTGTTAGAACACAATCAAGGGGAAGAGCTAGTGGAGGTTGCTTCTTCGGATTTAAAAAAAATCTTAAAAATATGTGTTGCGAATTTAAAGTATACGAAGGCGTTATTTTTGTTGAACTGTTTTACAAAGAAAAATGTTTCCGAATCCTGCCGACTTATATCAACTGCAATCAATGGAATACAGATTTTGAACAACTAGAAGGTGTAATAACTCGAGGTAAAACATCTAACTTGCTGGTGGTGGGTGATATGAATGCGAGGACAGGAAGACAAGCGGGAAATGAAAATGAGATCCTGGGAATTGAACGAAATTCGAAGGACATTATTGTTAATGCAAGAGGACTGAAGCTTATTGAACTATGCGATACATACGGTTTAAGAATTCAAAATGGAACTAGCTTATCGGATACGAACGGAGAATTTACTTTTGTTGGAGGACAAGGTAGCTCGGTGATTGATTATAGTTTGGTAGGTAGTGAATGGAATGAACTGATTGTTGATTTGGAAATCCATAATGTACCTTACTCTGACCACTTTCCAATCGCCGTAAAATTTAAACTTAATACCAGAGAAGCAAAGGAATCGAGAATTATGAATACCTTACCGAAAATAAAATGGAAATCGAAACACAAGTCAGAGTATCAATTGAGATTAAATAATGCACTGATATGCCAAAGAACTTACGATTTACCTCAGATAGAAGAGATAATCAAAGCATCTTACTACACAGTTAACACCAACACTCAGCGAAACTCTTCGGCACCATGGTATGATGCCGAATGTAAAAAATACAGAAAATTATCGTTTGGCTGGTTAAGAGCGTATAGGACTTCAAATGAGGACTATTTCAGACACCAGTATTTGATGGCTAATAAGGCGTACAAAGAAATATGTAATAAAAAAAAGGCTGTTTTCTACGAAGCTGAATCAAGACGATTAGCGCTATGCAAAAACTCAAAAGATTTTTGGAACTTGGCAAGACAGCTGAATGGCAAACGGTTTTCAATCCAAACGAACTTGAGTCCAAACCTTCTGGCAGCTCACTTTGAGAAACTGTTGAATCCAGTACATGAGACACCTTCGGTGGAATACGCTATACCAGCCTATGAATGCAGTGTTCTTGATGCTACAATTAGTTACCAAGAAGTAATATCAGCTGTAACGAAGCTTAAAGATGGAAAAGCTGCAGGTTCGAATGGCATATCAGCTGAATTTTATAAGTATGGGACACCAGAACTACTCACAAGGCTAACTTTCATATTTAACAATATCATGGAAACCGGGACTATACCAAATGAATTCAAAGAATCGATTATTTTTCCGATTCACAAGAAAGGAAACATGGCTGAACCAGCTAATTACAGAGGTATATCGTTCCTAAATGCTTCATACAAGATATTTACACTAATACTACAGAAACGATTCAACGAATGGATTGATAGCGACAAATTACTGCAGGAGTACCAGGCAGGATTTAGAAGTGGATATTCAACGATCGATCATATTTTTACCCTTCGATGTATGGCTGAAACATTCCTTCGCAAGAAAAAGAAGCTATATGCCTTCTTCGTCGATTTTAGAGCTGCTTTCGATATGATCGATAGAAAGGCTCTATTTTATAAGCTATATAGTAAAGGTATGTCATGCAAGTTTGGAAGAGTCATACAGAATCTCTACGACGACACAACAAGTAAAGTATGGAATGGTGAAGCGCTTTCGGAAGAATTCAAAACACAATCGGGAGTCAGGCAAGGTTGTACATTGAGCCCAAGCATGTTCGCATTGTTCATTGATGATCTGGTTGACATTCTGCCATGTGGAGTAGAGTACGCGGGGATGATAATAAAACTATTGATGTTTGCAGACGATATTGTTCTGTTGGCAGCCTCTTCTGAATCATTGCAGTTGATGATTAACCGATTATTCGAATACTGTCGGGTTTGGAATCTGATAGTTAACCTTGACAAATCCAAGATTTTAATATTCAAAAGTGGAAGAGGCCGCAAATGTGCAAACGAAAAGTGGCATTATAATGGAGAAAATATAGAGGTTGTAACGGAATTCAAATATCTAGGAGTTATTTTCACGCAAAACCTGAGTATGGAAAAACATCTGAAGGAAAAATTAATGAAGGCAAAATGTGCAATCAGTGCTACATGGAATAGATGCTTTCATAACAAAAGTATAGCACACAGCAGTAAATTCAAATTATTTGAAGCGATATCAGCATCAATCCTTTTCTACGCAGCTCAGACATGGGGTACAAGGCAGTACGATACGGTGGAAAATCTTCTACGATACTACTGCAAAAGAATCTTCCAGCTTCCGCGTAGCACACCTAACTACGTTATCATGTTAGAAACAGGAATCTCGCCATTGTTCATTCGAACATTAAAAATACAAGTGGATTATGTCACGAAAGTCTTGAAGATGGATGATAATCGACTACCTAAAATAGTAGCTCTTGAAGTCATAAGGACAAAGACAAGTTGGTGCGCTGATTGGTTGGAACTTGCTTCAGAATGTGGGATAGTCTTAAACCTGTGCAGTGAAGAATTAGAAACTTCGCTTTATCAACTCATTGCTGCAGTGGACTTAAAACATCGTGATAAATATATAAATGAGGCAACAGGATCTATCTACAGACAACTATACAGCCAATTGAATCATAACCTGGAGGAGAAAAATTATTTTAGGGATGACAATAGTACAGCCGAGATTTCAATGATGGTAAAACTGCGGAGCGAACTTATGCCACTGAACTACATACCTCATAGAGATGATTTACCCATTGTGTGCTCTTTGTGCAACTTAGGTGAAAGAGAAGATAATTTTCACTTTATGGGTAAATGTCCGATCTTAAGAGAAATCAGAAGGGATGTATTCGGAAGTGACATGTTGACACAAAGCCAAATTATACAACTGCTTAACAATATGGATATACAAAAATTATACAAATACTGCAGGCTAGCTCTTCTCTACAGAAACAAAATCATAAATGAAAGCTTCTAAGATAAACTAATTTTTTTTTTTTTTTTTTTTTTTTTTATAAATATATTTTGCAAAAATACATACGAATTATTGCTCAAAAACAAATTTTCATATTATGTGAAATTTTCATGTGTTGTCAACTAGGCAGACGGCAAAATGCCATGCTTTTATGTTTTTGTAAATTAGGAATTTAATCATTGAAAAAAAATAATAAAACCAATCTAAATCTAAATCTAAAATCTATTAACTTTTAAGATAAAACGATTGGTTAATTGAATAATAATAAACGGTGATTTTTTAAGAGCTTGAGAAAAAAAAAACGCATAAAATTTGCAAAATCTCATCGATTCTTTATTTGAAACGTTAGATTGTTCCATGACATTTACTTTTTGAAGATAATTTCATTTAAATGTTGACCGCGGCTGCGTCTTAGGTGGTCCATTCGGAAAGTCCAATTTTGGGTAACTTTTTCGAGCATTTCGCCCGGAATAGCCCGAATTTCTTCGGAAATGTTGTCTTTCAAAGCTGGAATAGTTGCTGGCTTATTTGTGTAGACTTTAGACTTGACGTAGCCCCACAAAAAATAGTCTAAAGGCGTCAAATCGCATGATCTTGGTGACCAACTTACCGGTCCATTCCTTGAGATGAATTGTTCTCCGAAGTTTTCCCTCAAAATGGCCATAGAATCGCGAGCTGTGTGGCATGTAACGCCATCTTGTTGAAACCACATGTCAACCAAGTTCAGTTCTTCCATTTTTGGCAACAAAAAGTTTGTTAGCATTGAACGATAGCGATCGCCATTCACCGTAACGTTGCGTCCAACAGCATCTTTGAAAAAATACGGTCCAATGATTCCACCAGCGTACAAATCACACCAAACAGTGCATTTTTCGGGATGCATGGGCAGTTCTTGAACGGCTTCTGGTTGCTCTTCACTCCAAATGCGGCAATTTTGCTTATTTACGTAGCCATTCAACCAGAAATCAGCCTCATCGCTGAACAAAATTTTTCGATAAAAAAGCGGATTTTCTGTTAACTTTTCTAGGGCCCATTCACTGAAAATTCGACGTTGTGGCAGATCGTTCGGTTTCAGTTCTTGCACGAGCTGTATTTTATACGGTTTTACACCAAGATCTTTGCGAAAAACCTTCCATGTGGTCGAATAACACAAACCCAATTGCTGCGAACGGCGACGAATCGACATTTCACGGTCTTCAGCAACACTCTCAGAAGCAGACGCAATATTCTCTTCTGTACGCACTGTACGCATTCGTGTGGTTGGTTTAATGTCCAATAAAGTAAACTGAGTGCGAAACTTGGTGACAATCGCATTAATTGTTTGCTCACTTGGTCGATTATGTAGACCATAAATCGGACGTAAAGCGCGAAACACATTTCGAACCGAACACTGATTTTGGTAATAAAATTCAATGATTTGCAAGCGTTGCTCGTTAGTAAGTCTATTCATGATGAAATGTCAAAGCATACTGAGCATCTTTCTCTTTGACACCATGTCTGAAATCCCGCGTGATCTGTCAAATACTAATGCATGAAAATCCTAACCTCAAAAAAATCACCCTTTACATTTAAAATAAAGAAAACATTTTTTAAAATAGTTATGGATTTTTTTTGATACGCATGTTCCTTTGAAAACAAAAACTCTAAATTCTAATGATAAACCATGGTTCACGCAAAATATTTGACTGTTGATGCAACAACGAGATAATGCATATAACAACTGGAAGCGATATCGGTTGACCGAATTGCGACACTTGTTTTGTTCACTACGAAACAAAGTCTCAGCTGAAATCCGTTTAGCCGAATCTCAAATTTTGTCTAATCAACTGAGTTCTTCATTAAACGGACGTAAATTGTGGAGGAACTTGCGAATAGTTGGTATTGGTAAGGCAAGAAATATGCCTACTAACGATGTTGATGTAAACTCACTTAATAAAACTTTTATCTCAGTTCCATCAACCGGGGCGACTTTTTCTGATAACATTTCATTTAGGGAACATTTAGATCACTCTTAATTCAGTTTTTGTTCGGTGGATGCTGCCGATGTTGTTGAAAGTCTGCTTTCAGTGAAGTCAAGTGCTGTCGGTCTGGACAAAATTAACCCCAAATTTTTAAAAATAATCTTGCCAATTTTGTTGCCTTACATTACATACGCATTTAATACTATTTTGATGTCTGGAGTTTTTCCGTCAGCAAAAATCATACCACTTCCTAAAAATGCTAAGCGACCTGAATATAGCACTATCTCAATTCTACCCTATTTGTCTAAAGTCTTTGAGAGGATTTTACAGCGACAAATCAACGGTTACCTTACAGCAAACTCTTTGCTCACTCCAAAACAATCTGGTTTTCGGAAGCAGCACAGCTGTACAACAGCACTACTTTGCGAGACTGAAGAAATAAGACAAGCGCTGGATAAGGGTGATGTAACTTTCTTAGTCTTGCTCGACTTTTTAAGGCTTTTCACACTGTCAACCATGTAATTCTGTGTAAAAAACTTATGCAGCAGTTTAATTTTTCGGCAAGCTCGTTTATTCTTACTTGTCTAACAGGAAACACGCAGTTCAAATGGGTCAAATTGGTGACTGTCTGTCTAGTTTTTTACCTATTTCGTCCGGTGTTCCTCAAGGGTCGATTTTGGGTCCTCTACTATTCTGTATCTATGTAAATGAACTTCCAGGTCTAATCAAAAACTGTTCCTGTCATCTGTACGCCGACGACTTTCAACTTTATTACAGTTGTCCCCTGGGACTTATTGAGCATGGTGCCACTAATATCAATGAGGATCTTGATACTATTTCAAACTGGTCTCACTTAAATGGTCTTTTTTTGAACCCTAAGAAATCTAAATGCATAGTTAAGTAATGCCCCCATTGAATATGTTGAAACTGCCAAAAATCTTGTTGTTAACTTTAATCGCTCTTTAACTTGGGACAACCATATAAATGGAATTATAGGCAAGGTTTATGGTGCCCTACGTACTTTATGGGTAACCCAGTATTTTACATCAGTAAACACATGCATGCTGCTTGCCAAGACATTGTTATTACCAATTTTAATTTATGGTTGTGAACTAAACGGTGATTTTTTAAGAGCTTGAGAACTTTAAAAAAAAAAAAAAACGCATAAAATTTGCAAAATCTCATCGAATCTTTATTAGAAACGTTAGATTGGTCCATGACATTTACTTTTTGAAGGTAATTTCATTTAAATGTTGACCGCGGCTGCGTCTTAGGTGGTCCATTCGGAAAGTCCAATTTTTGGTAACTTTTTCGAGCATTTCGGCCGGAATAGACCGAATTTCTTCGGAAATGTTGTCTTCCAAAGCTGGAATAGTTGCTGGCTTATTTGTGTAGACTTTAGACTTGACGTAGCCCCACAAAAAATAGTCTAAAGGCGTCAAATCGCATGATCTTGGTGGCCAACTTACCGGTCCATTCCTTGAGATGAATTGTTCTCCGAAGTTTTCCCTCAAAATGGCCATAGAATCGCGAGCTGTGTGGCATGTAGCGCCATCTTGTTGAAACCACATGTCAACCAAGTTCAGTTCTTCCATTTTTGGCAACAAAAAGTTTGTTAGCATTGAACGATAGCGATCACCATTCACCGTAACGTTGCGTCCAACAGCATCTTTGAAAAAATACGGTCCAATGATTCCAACAGCGTACAAACCACACCAAACAGTGCATTTTTCGGGATGCATGGGCAGTTCTTGAACGGCTTCTGGTTGCTCTTCACTCCAAATACGGCAATTTTGCTTTTTACGTAGCCATTCAACCAGAAATGAGCCTCATCGCTAAACAAAATTGGTCGATAAAAAAGCGGATTTTCACATTTCGAACCGAACACTGATTTTGGTAATAAAATTCAATGATTTGCAAGCGTTGCTCGTTAGTAAGTCTATTCATGATGAAATGTCAAAGCATACTGAGCATCTTTCTCTTTGACACCATGTCTGAAATCCCGCATGATCTGTCAAATACTAATGCATGAAAATCCTAACCTCAAAAAAATCACCCGTTATATTGCTATTGTTGTTATGAAAGTAAACGTAAACTTAATGTCACTTTTAACAATATTGTTCGCTATGTCTTTGGCTTACGAAGATATGATCGTGTATCCAATTTTGCTACCCTGCTGCTTGATATGACCTTTGATTACTACCTTAAACTTCGTAGTTTGATGCTATTCGCTGATGTACTGCTTACACACCAACCACAATACTGTTTTGACAAGATAAATTTCCCTACCTCTAGTAGATCTCGTCAATTGATTTATCCTCGCTTCACATGTTTAACATCCGAACGTCAATTCTTTATAAACTCAGTCCGACTCTGGAACTCTCTTCCTCGCATCCAAAACGTCGATCGTCTCCTATGGAGATGGCGCAGCAATTTAACATTCACCTATGTTGGGTGCCGGGCCACAGAGACATCACGGGAAATTGTAGAGCCGATGAACTCGCTAAAAATGGAACCGTCATGCCTACTTCACCTTAAAGGGAGGAGACATGTCAACTTATGCTAAAAGAAACAGCTTTTGCGACAACAAACTCTAGGTAGCACAATTCACCAACATGCGCAACCACAAAACTCATATGGCCTTCACTGGACCTAAAGCACTTTAAAGACTTGTTATCTCAAAGCAGGATTCATATTAGCTCCCTAATAGTTGTCCTTACGGGACACTGTCTTATATGACTTCTGCAAGAGCTGTATGGACGAAGAAAAAGAGGAAACAATCTCTCACCTTCTCTGCACTTGCCCTGCTCTTTCACTAAGACGCAAACTTCATTTGGAGACTACTCTTTTGATAATCCCAGTGAACTAGCTAAAAAGGATATCAAATATCTCCTTCGCTTTATAAAAAGCTCAAAATGGTTCGACTTGTATGAGGTAATTCTCTAGATTCATGTGGTATCACAATGAGCCTTTTCTTTCGGGCTAATTGTGTGGATTCTAAATCCGCAGCCACGTTAACCTAACTGAACCTAAGGGTAGTAACGGTAAAATTAGAGAAATTACACAGTTTGAACGATTTGTTTTTTAAAAAGTGTTCGAATACTGGGAATGTTCGGATTCAGGCGTCTCTACCACATCTCTAACAGCGAATTTCTCCTTTAGTTTGAAGACTTTTATGGCTCTATAATTTAACACTTGTAGCAGCTACCTACCATGCGAAAAATGTGCTCTCCTTTTTGTCTCTCAAAAGGTCCTCTTAATTTTATTAAAAATTATACCTGTGGATGATTATAATAATATTACTTCTCGGAAATTTGTAACAGCACATGTTGAAAAGAAAATACGGGGTTTTGTCTTACTCTCGAAAAGAAAAGTTTGCATCTTCCTTTGTAATAAAAAAAGTATTATTAAATTTTAGTCAAACGGATATTTCCTTAAAAATATTTATAATATTCTTCAAATCAAAATGCACAACAGTGTAACAGCAGGAAAAGGACTTCTTTGGGTCATTAAAATGACATAGACATTGGAACAGGGACAGTTTCAAAACTCTTCATTTTCATTTACGTTAATTGTTCTGAGAAAGATCAATAAAGAATAATCTTTCAAGTAGAGTTATGTGTTGTTTCTGAAGCTGCTAAAGAACTTTCCTCTCACAATTTGTTAAACAAGAACATCGACATGTTCAATTGTAGCCAAGCTGCAATCAAGAAAATATCCACCTTTTTCACAAAGACAAAACTTGTAAGACAGTTCTGTAGGGAGCTACGAGTACGCTTACTCAGTAAAGCCAACACTGATACACTCCCTTGGTATCGTTCCAAGACATATTAACATTGATAGGAATGAAAGAGCAGACAAATTGCCATTCCTCCGATTCAAACCGTGGCTATCATTTAAACGCAACTATCGGGGAAAGTCTACCAAAGATTTCCCGAAAATACAAGCAGCAGATGGTCGGCACTTGCAGCTTGATAGGTTTCTATAAATCTATGGTGAAATATTTTCGAAGAAAAAACAAGATATGTACCTTTTACAGCTAAGCAGGCCTCAATTATCCCTAGTGATTGTTATCCTAACAGGTCACTTCTCAATGGGTGTACCCACATCAGTTTATCTGATTTATAAAGGTGGTAGTGTGAAGGCGTAGAGATGGAAGATGATACCTTTTACTTGCTCTGGAAATGTTACGACTACCTAAAAGAAGAAAGACAAAATTAAAATACCACTTTTTCGACAACCTATGAGGCGTTTCGTCTGAAGGACATATTATGAAATTCTCCTAAAAATTACAATGGTTGTTAGAGGCTACACATACAACCACCAATCTTTCCCCAACATCCAACTATCGTAATGTTGATCATATCCAGATGAAATTGGGCAGGTTTAGAAGACATGAGGGTCTTTGAATTAAAGCAATTTTCTAGTATAGTATGATTGACCAGCCTCCCACCTAATCCAACTTTATTGGTAAGTGGGCTGGAAAGTTAGTCAAGAAAAATGTTCCTAACTACTAAATCAAGGCTTCTTATGTCAAAGTTTCAGCTGATCATGTTTTTTTCATTTAACTGAAAGCTGAACTTCATAACTCTGTCATTTAGTTATTTACTGCACAATTTTATTTAAGTTTAATGTAAAAAGTTTTCTTGTCATCATATGTGAAAGGATTTAGAACTTTTCCGTTACAATACAAAACACAACTTATTTTGGACTTGTGCCTATAGTAAGATGTTTTTCTTTTTGTTTATCATGTACAGAAATAAAGTTCTAAGTTTAAAATTAACTAAGTTTGAAAAATTAACTAACAAAATTTGATCCAATTTGGGTTCAAAGAATGCAGTTGACTGCAAATGAAGTCCCTAAGGTTGTCTGAACCTGTCCAATGTATTCACGGAGATCCTAGTGGGCTGCTGTAAGGCCTAACCTAAATCTTTAAAATAATTAATCTCACAAATATTTGAAATTCCTACAAGCTTTAACTTAGTTCATTATTTTTAATTTATTAAAACAGTTTGGTCACAATGGCTTTCAGGTTTAACAAAACTTTTTTAGTTTCTGGTTTAATGGCTCGAATCAATCAAATTCAGCTGAATTGCTTAATCTATTATTAGCCTCTCAAATTTAACTTTTAGAAAACAAATTGTTTACACACAAGCTTAAGAGTTAATAGGTGCAGGAGTTGAGAGTTTGGCCTACAAATCTCATAGCTGCGAGTTCGATTCCTAACAAGCGCATTTCAAAATATAAAAGCTGGAACAATCATTGAATCAAAATGACACCAAACTAGCCCTTAGACCTTGCAGCAAAAATGACTTACATCTTATTTTTCAAAATATTTTTGTTTTCTTATTTAAAATATTTGTTTTGCATTTCCCGCTGAAGAAATAAAATAACATTTGTATCGTGATCGAAAATACGGCCTTGGCGTTAATTTTCGAGTTACTAAAGAAACTTGTCACTCTCTGTCGATGAATTGCGTTCTCGACAATGACGTGTGGGTTTTCCGAAAGTCATAAATGATCGCTCAAAATCGTTGTCCAATTCAATATTCCAGCTGCTCTATGGCACAATCTTCGAATTGATGACAGTACCCTCAGTAAATGGTGTCGTGAGCCTTAAATTTTTGGGTTAATTGGAAAATTTTCAAATCTGATATTCACAAAATAAACGCAGGTGGGCCACAACTCTTCGTTTTGTCACCGACACTCGTTTCATATTTTTATAAATGATATTTTCTCTGAAATTTCTAACCCACTAAATTGTTTCGCTGATGACAGTACCCTCAGCTTTTTATATTCGTTATTAGATTCTCATCCTCGTTCCTCGGATGTAGACTACCAACAGCAGCGTATGATAAGCTCATTAAATTCTGATCTTGACAGCATTGAATAATGGAGACTCAAAAACCGTGTAAAATTTAATGTTTCGAGAACTCAATGCTGTCTATTGTCTCAAAATCGTAATCCTCCCCCAATGCCACTTTCCATAGGTGGTATTTGCGCAACAAGGAAACTGAACAGTTTTCAGTTCTAAAGCATCCCAAACCACTTGTTGTGAATTGTTCACTTATTTGGCATCTTCAAAAATGCTGCTTAATGTAAAGGTCTTTTCCGACGAGGCAAGAAGTTAGATATCACCTCTGATGTGGCTTAATTTATAGAACTCGATTAAAATTCTCATATTTAGGCTGGTGCCCTAATGGTGCTTAATGTTCATAAGTCTTCTGGGATAGAATTGAAATGAGAGCTCTAAAAATGTAGGGGATCGTTCTCTTAACGAGACATTTGCTTTTCTGGAACACCGCCGCAAGGTCTTATGCCTATCCTTGTTTTATCGAAATTGCCAGTTGCCTTAAACAATTCAACCGTAATACCTGTACTTCTAGAAATGCTCATCAGTTTACCCTTAAGCCCAACTTCGGACGAAACTGTTAAGTGCAGAGATTCTTTTTTAGCCGCACTATACGAATGTGGAATGCGTTACCAGGGATGCACTATATTTACCACTCCTTACAATGTCCAGACATTCAAAACCAATGTGCATCGGTTTCCCCTTTCTAATTCTATCCAACTTTCTTAATTGTTCGCATTGTTTTTAATATTTAGAAGGGCATTCATAACCCTTTTAGTACGCGCACGATATAAACAACTACAAAAAGATGGTGAGTTGATGGTCCTGGATTGAGTCCCATACTTTCATCTACAGGATCCAAATCCCATGAGTGTAGTCCAGTTCACAAACTTTTTGCACAAACTTTTAGTACAGCAGGCTCAAAATATTTTCAGAAATCGCACTGTTTGGACTTCAAAGCACTTATTTCGTCAAATCCGGTTTCAATATTTCAATTAACAAGAATGACAATCACTTTTTGTCAAGATTTCGAGCGGATAGCAGCTATCAGTGTCAAAATAACTTATGATTCATAGAAAACCACTTGATGGACCATCCTTTACACAATTCCATAATATTTTACCTCTAAATTTCTCAAAAGTCCTTTAAAAAAATCATCAGTTTTTCAGTTGATTATGTTACTTATTCTCTTTTACTTGCCTTTCGTTTCATTTAATTTTCAACATAATTATTTGATTTCGTATTTCATTATTGAATGTCAGTTGCAATTAAAAATTATACTGCAATTTTGCAAAATTACCAGTTCCTAAATTGCTATGAATGTAATTACCTAGTTGAGTAAAAGACAGACAGAAAAACAAAACAACCAATAAAACCCCATAAAGTCTCCCATATCTGGAATACACAGCTCCTCACAGTAAATTTTAGTTTACGACATTAAGCTAATACAAAATTTGCATCTCTGTCATTGGATTCACTTCCGCAAACAATCAGCAATGAATGCAACAGGGAAAGAAATTAAAAAAAAAAAACGAAATGAAATGAAATAAAATGAAAAACTAAGTAATTGCCATGGAACACGATAAAACATTGCAAAAACAACGTCATCTACGCCATATGTCAAGTAATAGTCATCGTCATACATCGGACATGCAACAATTACACTGTCTAGGTCAGTGGCTATGTGGCCATGTGGTGCTGGTGCTGCTTTTGGCCGGCACGGCACATCGACCGGATTGGCCTGGTCCCGATGGTGTGACGAATCCATGAAGTCTGAAAAACACTATACGTTGACGTTGTCGTCTTGGTCGTAGTCGGTCGGTCAGACAGCGCACGCACCAAATCATTTTCACTTGCCACAAATGACCATTAAATATAAAAACTACTATGTAGGTAAACGGCGGCGCGACGATGCGACTCAGCACCATGTGGAGTCGGAGTGAAGAATCTCTTTTGTTGTTTTTATGACCACTTTTATGCGGCGTTATAATTGAGCACTTCATATAAAGGGACACCCCCTTTTCCTTCTACTAGACTTTTTATTTATTTTTTAAATTACATTAAAACATATTTTAAGTTTTAACCAGCGCCGCTCATTGACCAATCGATGATGGTTTTATTGCGTGTATCCCAATTTTTGTCAAGTTTGTGTTTTTATATATTTTTAAAAAAATGTTTCTTTTATTTATTTGCAGTTCGCTTTCACATCGCACACCTGTATGAAGTTCAAAATAAACATAAAGCTGCCAAAGAGGCATACGAAAAGCTTCTTACCGAAGACCAGCTGACATTGGAACTGAAGGCCGATATTTATCGACAGTTAGGTTTGTAGATTTGTTTTTTTTTTTACATGAAATCAAACATGAACTTATTTACTTTTTTTTTTCTTTAAATAGGATGGATGTATCATTGTGTTGAATCCTTAGGCGATAAACGACAACGAGAATCTTATGCAATTTTCTGTTTACAAAAGTCAATTGAAGCCAATCCAAAATCTGGACAATCATTATATTTGCTTGGAAGATGTTATGCTGGAATTAACAAAGTCCATGATGCCTTTATAGCGTATAGAAATTCTGTGGAAAAGAGTGAAGGGAACGCCGATACTTGGTGTTCGATAGGGTAATTTTTTTTTTTTTTATTATTTTTATATGTTTCGAGAAGTTGATGAAACGGATTTGTCTTATTTAATTGTTTTTAGAAATATTAAGTGTCATTTCCGTTTCCTTTTTTTTAAATTGTTGTATATACTCTTAAAATCCATTTACTTTGGATACAAAGTTAAGAAAATATCCCTAGAAGACTGGAAACAGACATTTCGTCTAAATTAGATTATATTGGGATCACTTAGATTTTATTTGGATTATAGAATCCGACTCTTAAGTTTAGAATGTAGTATTTTCCTCTATTAAGCCGTTTCTCTGGATTAAATTTGAAGACCTAAGTCTTCAACTCTAATTCTTTTAATCAGGCGTACAGATCTTAGTTGTATCGTCTCCTTCATTATCCATCTATACCTTTCTTTGACAGGATCCAGGCCTCAGCGCCATAAATGAGAAGCGGGATGATGAGATGCTCCAGAAAGAACTTTACTACTCAATTGCTTCCTCCGAGAAGCAGCGATTAGCAAGAGTTATTCTTCGTTTGATTTCAGCGCTAGTGTCGTTGTCTGAATTAACAGCTGTGATTCAGTAGACCAAGTCCTTAATTACCTCAAAGTTATAGCTGTCCATGGTGACCTTTTTTCCAAGACGTCTTCGTTCATTGTCCATATACTTGGTCTTGCCATTATTGACCACTTCCCGGCTTCGGTCGCAATGCAAAAAAAAACTTTTTGTTGACTTGGTAATGAGTGTTTCCTCTTCTAACATATATTAAAGTTTTAATTTACTTCGGCACAGCTTGGATACAATTTGATTGCAAGCGCGTCGTCCAAATTATCCAACTTCTCGATCAGAGCAGATCTCAGCCCCACTTAGTGTATCGAGAAGGGAAGTTAGCTTCCTTATTATTTGTCCCAATAGATCCCGGCCAAGCCATTACATCGAATTGCATTTCTTCCAAGTGTTTCGTAACGCATCTGTTATAGTGATGCGTCAGGTCTCGCATTGTCTTGCATCAGCAAGAAGTTTTCATTAACAAATGGTAATAATTGGAATTAATCGGTCCTTCCAAGATGCACAGCTCAGTTTTTCTGTGCACAGAAATTCTCGAGTACACCATGCAGGAACCTTCCTAAAAATGTTTCCGCTGAGTAACTGTTGCCGAATATTATCTCTTACCTGATCTTCTTCATACTCTGCTTCGTCCATCGGAGCGTAGACAAAAATTGGACTCATCGGCGTAATCTTGGTGAGAAAATTAAATCCAACGTTGCTTGTGCTATACAATAACGCGAGTCTTGATAAAAAAGCAGCTCTTCTTGGTCTCAGACCACTCTTCACTAAACGCCGCCTCAATATTTGAGAATTCACGGCTATGAGACGGCTTAATTGATGTTTGTTGAGACGATCTCGAAGGCTTTCAAACACCGAATATCGATTGTTGTGCTTGCAGATGTTGCACTCTGGCGACTTGAGCCTTGACGTAGGGCGCATGAAATGGCTTACCTGTATATTTTAATGGCTCTTCTGAACGTTGTCTTCCATTTTCTGATAAAAACAGCGGCATACCGCACACTACGTCTGTCCTCAACCAAAGCCAGCGTCTTGCAAACCGACACATAAATAAAGGTAAACCGAAAAGATATAGCTCTGCAAAAACCTAGCGGTATATAATGTATTTTTGGAATTTAAAGAACAAATATCAAAATGAAACTCCTAAACAAATGATTCCTCATCTCAGGAGAAGATATCGACCAAATGAAACCGACTTGTTAAACGGTTTCAATAATATATCCTTCATATCTAAACATTGAGTTAATACTATATTTTAGATTCAAGACTTAAAGCATTTTTAAGAACTCATGATAAAACCATTTGTTAACACAGTTTTGGCCTTAAAAATTCCAAGTAGTCACTTAAGACGAACATAAATGCAATCAAATAAAATAAGATGATACTTCTTGACCTATAAGTTCTGTAGTAATGTTACAAGTTCTCTACCAGTTCTTATAGGTTTTGAATTCATCGTACATTTGACAAACGTCTGAATCGGGCTGTAAGCAGTCGGCTTTTTCATAGGCCCTGCCTGAAAAAAATTGAGAGGCAAATCAACAATAAAATTGTTTATCGTCCTTTCTATCAAAAATATGAATTATTCAATTTAGAGCTATTAAAAAGTGGTATCACTTGGAAACAATATTTTACCTCCGACAAAGGCTCTTCGTATTACAAATTGTCTCCTCTGTCACATTTTGTATCTTATATACAATTACTTCAAGTAAACCTTCTTTGTTAACATTTCCATTGTATTATTATGTATTAACTTTTATATATATTATTTTTATTTTGTAGAGTTCTGTACCAGCAACAGAATCAACCAACAGACGCCTTACAAGCGTATATTTGCGCTGTACAATTGGATAAGAATCACAAAGCTGCCTGGACGAATTTAGGAATTTTATACGAAAGCTGTGGTCAGTTAAGAGACGCCTATGCGTGTTATTTAAATGCAGCACGTAATTTAGATTCTGTAAGTCTCTCTCATTATTCCACATGTTGTTTAACCACAAGAAAATAATTTTGTATTTCTTTTCTTTACAGAAGGATTCGAACTTTTTTCACTCACTCAGTACAGCTTCTACATCGAATAATAATACACCAGCAACACCAACTAAAAATTCAGGTACTGCTGCTACTGCTGGTGGTGGCATATCTACATCATTATCTACTAATAGTGGATTCACATCATCGCCATCAACAAGTAAAGCGTCTACATCAAAATCCGGTGCTAACAATAATAGTAGTAGTAGTAATAATAACAACAACAATAATAATAATAGCAGTAATAATAGTCCTAGTAATAGTAAATCACAAAGTCTTGCTGAGAGTCTAAAGCAAAGGATTAAATTCCTTAGTACACAATTAGCTCAAGCTCCTATGCCGAGTATAACGTCTAAACGGAGGCAGTTGTGCTCAATAGAGGAGGCCTGGAATTTACCAATATCGCTTGAAATGAGCTCAAGGCAACAAATATCTCAGCAACAACAACAACAGCAACAAAACACACCACAACATAATCAACAACATTCTTCTTCACATTCGCATCACCAACAACATCCTGCGCAACAATCACATCAGCAGCAACAACAACAACAACAACCACCCCCACCACCTCCACCTCAACCTCAGCAGCCTGGTGTTGTTCTAAACAATCACATGCAGCAGAGTCCGTACGTTAAGAGTTACTCAGCGGTAAGTGTGACACTTTTTCTTTCTGTTCCTATTCCATGTATAATCTAATTTGGTTCAAGTATGTTAAGGTTTATGTTTATTAAAAAGAAAATGGTTATTGTCACTAATAATAAATAAGTGAGATTATGTCAAACGTGATCAAATAACTTTAGAATCATCTAATGGGTGTGTTGTTAGGAGATATAAATACTTACTCTAACAGGATTCATAGCACTTGAAAGATTCAATCAGGTGGAAACATTTTGTAAACAGCTCTAGGTATTAATTTTATCCTGAAGAGTCTTCTATTCCTCATTCTTCTCTGTCTCTCTCTTTGAAGATATGAAGCTCCAATTTATTATTCCCTTCGAGGTGGTAAATATGTTTATTTTGGAATTAAGTTTAATTCATTTTTTTTTTTTGAATTCAAATGAGGGTGTTTTTGAAAGACTTTTGTTATCTCTATGGGGTTTTAAGATTCAATTTTAAATACACTTTAGGGAAAAGGCTTCTGGTAAAAAGGGTGGAAACACATATGTACATAATTGGAAAATTATTGTGAAAACATTTATTTAAGCCAGAAACTACTTACAGTTTAGTACAAAAATTAAATATGACTATTTTTAATTATAAACTTAAAAAGAACAAAAATCAACTAAAATTCTGGAACTATTTCTATAAAAAATAACCTATCTATTCAAGCGTTCTGTATTAAAATTTTCGAATTAAAAAATGTCACATCACTTGTGAAAATCAGCAGCTTAATTATTTCGGTTTTGAAAATTCTGAAAGCAAATAAAATTGGTCGACAATCAAATTTAATTTTTCCAATGGCTTTTCATGCGGTCTTAATACACCGACTCAAAAATTTTTGTCAAGTGAGGTTTTTGTTTTACTATACTTTAAAATTTGGAAAAAGACACACTTCGCTTTAACTGAATACGTACTTAGGTTTTTTAAAAAAGTGGTGTGCATTTTGTACCAAGTATTGATGGTTACTGTGTCATCTGTTAATGCTAACTACTCCCTTAAGATCTTAAGAAAAAAACGATCTTAAGAAAAAAATTATCCAAAATTAATCACTAGTTTTCCTTTCGACCACTTGAAAAAGCTTTCTACTAGAAAAATTAAAATTGTTACTAGATTGGATTAAAACAAGCTTTTGTTAAGTTTGGTATAGAGTGCTTCACATTTACTTTTAATCATTTCGTTAATTAATTTGAAGTTATGAATCGCTAACTTAATTGCAGAAACAAGCAACTGACTACCGACCTCATTTACTATTGGTACCAACTGTTCCCTAGTATAAATATAATTATCCTCTGCCCAAGCTTTTATTTTTTCGCACCAAGTGAATAAGCTTCTTATCAAGTAAGAAGTCAAGTTCGTAAAATATTGGAACATTTAATTGACTTTAGGCAAAAAAGACTTAGGTCAGAAACTGGTCTCACAGACTCATTGAACTTATGGCCTTAATATCAAACAAATATGAACTTTTCTGTCTTATTGTCTGAGGGCTATATTAATACAATATTTTTTAGGAGTTGTTCTAGACTCAAGTTTTAGACGATAGAGACAAAAAATTGTATGAACATTTCTTTTCAGAATTCCCTTTTATCCAGCTGCAATAACTTCTTATGTAACGACCTCAATGTCAACTGTTTGATAATAACTGACAATTAAATCTTTAGTGCTATGATAAAGCTTTAAGAACCTTATCATTTATCAGGGCCATCGAAATTAAATAGTTTTTCGTGATTGATACTCTTCTTTTTCCAGCTTATTGCAGTTTTGAAAAACTCTGATCGCTAAACTATCCGTTGTGCATCTAGTAGCGATTTTTCCTTAAGTATAATTCATTTAAGACTCCTAGAATTTTTAATAACTCTTTAAAACTGTTGAGCGACTTGCATTTAAACCAATTTTGTTGCTCTTTTTTCGCCACAGAATCAAACGAATCTGTCGTTTTTTTTACCTTTCTTCGTGTTTCCTAAGCACTCTTATTTATCTTTATTTTTTAAGTACAAACAAAAATCATTAAAACTTCGGCCAATTTTATCAATTGATGCACGACCGGTAAGGTCTTGGTGTCTAGAGAAATCGATTTGAGCTTTTGAAATACTGCCGAGGCATATTGACCATTGGGCTTAAAATTTTAGATCAGAATTTATTTTTTCTCTGAAAATACTAAAATGTTGAGTTCAACTGTCCAGCACTTGAAAACGCTGTCGTTTTACCAATTCAGTTGACTCAAAAAATAACTTCTACTTTGCAAATGAAATACTTAACAAGCTGTCGAAAACAAAACTCTCAGTTTAAATTGTTTTCTCTTTTTTTAGAAATTTTGTTCCTGGAATATTTTCAAAAATATTTGTCCGTATTCAGTTGAATTGGAGTGTATTGGGCTTCTTGAGACTATCTAAAGCCATATCTTCAATATGATTTGGTGCTATTGGTGTCAGGAAAGAACACCTCTGTGATTAGTGAAATCACGGAGTCAACTAAAGTACCGCCCTTCACGCTACCTCGACTCAACGGTTAAATCCTATCATTGTCTTCCAGTGCAAAATATTTGGGAGTTATACTCGACCCTAAACTAAACTGGAAACTAAATATTGAAGTACGGGTTAAGAAGGCCTGTGTTGCTTTCTACCTGCAGCAAAACTTTCGGCAAAAAGTGGGGACTTCAGTCGAAGATGATTGATGATGGACGTACACAGCCGTAGTACGTCCAATCTTAACATATGGGTCGATTGTGTGGTGGCCTGCTCTTAGCAAAGCCTATAATATTGATAAGCTAAAGAGGGGCCATGCGTACTTGCCCAACGGACGCCTTAAACTTTATTTTGGATCTTCTACCAATCGACCTTTTTATTAAATACATAGTTTCCTGCAGCGCTATTAGGCTGAAGGAATCAAACAGCTGGTTGTCAAAACCTTATGGTCACAGCAACACAACGAAATTGATTCCCTCAGATATTATCTCGGTAGACACTGACTACTGCACTCCTACTTTGAGCCTAAGGGTTTTAAGGTTATTTTCCCATCCAGAGAAGATTGGGAGGATGACATCGTGTCGATAGGTTTCGACACAACCATCTTTACTGACGGTTCAAAGATGGAGTGCGGAGTTGGTTCTGGGATCTTTTCTGAGTCCCTAAATGTAGCTAAATCCTTTAGGCTTCCTGACTTTGCTAGCGTTTTTCAGGCTGAACTGCTGGCAGTAAGGGAGGCATGTAAGATACTTAAACAAAACCCAAACCAAAACCGAAATCCTTACAGACAGTCAGGCAGCTGTCAAAGCCATTAACCCGACGATATCCTCATCTAAATTGGTCCAGCAATATCGCGATGAGCTTGCGAGCCTCAATATTAACCTCGGTGTCACCCTGATCTGGGTTCCGGGCCATAGTGATATCGTGTGAAATGAACGGGCTCACGAGCTAGCCAGGCAATGTCGGCCCTTCATAGCTCACTTGCGGAGATGGTTAACATTCCTCTTGGTGCTATGAAGGGTAAAATCTTTTCTATCTACCAAACTGAATCAAACCGAAGGTGGAGCAATTAACTCAACTGCATTATATCTAGGAAGATATGGCGAACCTTTAATAAAACCCGTACAAACGATCTTCTATGCAGGAGAAGTCCTACAACACATTTTTGCCGTAGTTGTGTTGACCAAAGAGAAAGTGAAACGATAATCAATTTCCTTTGCAAATGTCCTGCTTTGGCTCGGTCCCTAGCTAGATGTCTCCAGTTTCGCGTTCCAAGTTGGGTGAGGTCACCTTCCACTTGTGAGCGACACCTGATCCGCGGTCTTCCTCTACTGCGCTGTCCTGTCGGTGTGGATTCGAGGACTTTCGCGGCCGGAGCATTGGTTTCCATGCGCTCTACGTGACCCAGCCATCTTAGTCGTTGGACTTTTACCCTTCTGGCTAAGTCTACGTCGCTGTACAGCCCGTACAGCTCGTCGTTCCATTTTCTCCTCCACTCCCCTTCGATGCATACAGGACCGTAGATCACACGAAGAACTTTTCTCTCGAAGTGAACCAAGGTGCTTTCACCCGCTTTGTCATAGTCCATGCTTCTGCACCATTTAGCAGAACGGGGATGATAAGGGTCTTATATAGCAACACTTTGGTCTCTCGAGAGAAGACTTTACCACTCAATTGCTTTCTTAGTCCAAAGAAACAGCGGTAAGCAAGAGTTATTCTGCGTTTGAACTCAGCGCTGGTGTTGTTTACTGCGTTTACAGCGGAGCCTAGGTAGACGAAGTCTTTGACTACCTCAAAGTTACGTCTGTCGGTTGTGACGTTTTGACCAAGACGTCGGTGTAGTATGTCCTTTCGTGACGACAGCATGTACTTTGTTTTGCCCTCGTTAACCGTTAAACCCATTTTTGACGCCTCTGCCTCAATACTCACAAAAGCGAATTGACATCACGCTGAGTTCTTCCGATTATGACAATGTCATCAGCATATGCCAGTAATTGGACAGACTTTTAAAAGGTAGTGCCTCTAGTGTTGACGTGTGCACAATTCTTTCAAGCACGATGCTAAAAAAATCACATGATAGCTCATCACCTTGTCTAAAACCTTTTTTTTGTCATCGGAAGGTTCTGTTAAGTTGTTTCCAACCTTTATGGCGCAGCGTGAATTCTCCATAGTCATCCTGCACAAACGGACGAGTTTGGCTGGGCTGCCAAAACTAGACATGGCTCTATTCAGCTCTTCCCTGTAGAAGCTGTCATATGCGGCTTTGAAATCGATGAAAAGATGTTGGGTGTCGATTTGGTGTTCTTGGGTTTTTTCCAGGATCTACCGTAATGTGAATATTTGATCGACTGTGGACTTTCCTGGTCTAAAACCACACTGACATGGACCTATCAGGTTGTTGACGATGGGCCTTAGACGTTCTGATATTATGGCAGAGAATATTTTATAGCCGATGCATGTTAAGTAGACTGCTTCCTCTATAGTTGGTGCAGTTTAGAGGGTCTCCTTTTTTCACCTTTATTTTGGTCACTTCGAAATCCCACAATTCAGACTTGTTCCTAATATTAATCCATTAAACAAAAATGGAAAATTTTAAGTATAACAATACTGCTTTTCGTTATAACTTTGTTTTTATATACAAAAGTTATAACAAGTTCCCTAGATGGCGTTAAAAACTGTTTTAACCTAGACACCAACCGGATAAAGTGCATATTTTATATTTCATCCATAGTTGTCGGCAAAGTAGTTCAGTAAATTTACCACAGAATACAACAAAAAAACGAAACTCAAACAGGAAATGCCTCTACAACACGAAATTGAAACACTAAGTGGAAATGGAACCTCGTGCTTCAACTTGGCATCCGCGGTTATCCTCTTTCCATTTGTAAAAAAATCTCCCAAGTGATTAGTTGATTACAATTTCTTTTCTTTGATTGATTCTTTAGTTTTTCTTTTTCGAGAGAAAATCATTAAAAACTTTTTAAAATGGAAACAAAAATGTTTCCACAATTACAATTTATATTTAAAAATGTGTGACTATGTGCATCAAAGTGCGAATAAGAGGTAATTTTATTTAATTCTTTTATACCTACGAAATTAAGTTAAGTAATTTTTTTTAAAGATTTAGTAGGTAAGATAAAACTAGTTTGTGTCTAATTTTAAATGTTTTAAAAACTCAAACCTACGATTATCCATAACTACTGTGATTTGCCTAAAAATCGTTGATATGATTTACCACCATGTTGTGTGATTTAACTTAATTTGTACTTTTGGTTAGTTAAATGTTGTTTCCAATCAAAGATTGTTTTATTTATAAATTATTGAACTGGTTAGGAAAGTATTGGAACTAGAATAGCCAACGCCTTTTTCATTATTATAATTTTGTATTTAAATTTACTTTGTACATAATATAAAAAAATACCTATGTACATGTCTCTAATAATGCTCACATGTGGCCGGAGCTACTAAAGCTATAGGTGCTTTCGAAGTGCAAAGAAGGTATTATGACTATCTCGTGTCTCATGTAAAACTCTCAGCCGGCCGGCATGAAATAAGGATATATGAAGCTATTAATAGAGTGGTATTTGAGTTCTATGAACTCTGCATTTGTTGGGTTGGTATCCCATATACATATTTATCCAGCTATTTTATGTAGAATGGATACCTCTGTGGGTACCGATGCCGATTGCCGACTATCGAATCGAAGGGATATTTTGACGCTTGCGCCTACATTACACAAAAGGAATTGGAGAATTACCTAAATACTATTCGAATTTTAAGGATTTTTGTTTGGTTTTTATGGTTAAAATATGTATAGAAATATTTCTACAGTCGATCCCGGATAAGTTCAACATTCCCTTTTCATGGAATTGTTTATGACCGATTCGTACATTTGCAACTGTATGACTACATTCGATAAATTTAATAACTAAACCACGCGTTAGGTCGGTTGGGCTTTCCAATAATTTGTCTTACTTATTTTACGACGTCATGTGTCATAGCTTGGGTGTTCAGAAGAATACTTCTAACACTTTTTTAAATAATTCATTTATTTCTTTTATGTTTTGTATAAATTAAACAACAGAAGGGAAGACACCGCTGATTTACTCAGATTCTAAAAATAACGAAAACAAAATTGTAATGACGATACAGTTGTCAGGTTTTAAGGCACGACAAAATAGAAAATAGATCCATTCGAGCGTTGAGCTCGAGCTTACAAAATTTACGATCTTAAGTGAGCACAAACCTGAGTAAACGTTTTAGATTGCGCCATAATGGCTGAAACACAAACACGCTTCAGGTTTGTCTGCGTTACGTTGGGGTTGCTTCGAGGTTGCTTTGAATGACACTTTCAATATAACATTTCTAAAAAGTCACTTCTGTCATTAGCAGCTGTTATTTTTTGCTAAAATAAAAAATATAAGTTTTGAAATCGAAAAAATAAAAAATATTGCAGAAGTAGCTTACACATCCTATAATAACCAATGGGAATCCCTGCAAAAGCAAATGTATGTATTTTGTTTGACTTTTTTACAGCTCTCGTTTGGTGGCACATTACGTTATTTCCTTACGATTGTCAAATGAAACGCTTCATTTTGATAGCATGCATTGAATTCCTATGCTGAAATGTGTTGCAGCCATAAGAATCCATTGTTTGTTCATTCAATATGTCAAAGTCGGTACGACCGAACGCTCGATTCTGCCTTATCTATAAGAATAATTGGCTGAACAGAATGGTGTAGCTGTTGCCTGTAGCACTGTCAAAGTTAAAATATACGAAAATACTATACATCGACACAATGAGAAGCTGTAGCTGCAGCGCAAGTTGACTCAACTTTAACTTTTGGCGGCGCTACATGCTACATTTGAGATGACAAATGGGGCAAACCCATTTCATTCTTTGACTTTTCACTTTTTTTTTTGGGAACGTTCAATGCATTTGCGCTACATTAGTGAGCGTTTTTATTGACAGCTTATACTACAGCGATTTTTTTAGCTACAGCTGCATCTCATTCTGTTCAAGGGGTAAGGGTGTATTCATAAACGTCAGCCTAAAGCCTAGTACATACTTGTGAACCATCTCGTGAACCCATACAAATTTCAGTTTTTGGTTCACCCGTGAACTTGCTCGTGAAGCTGAGTGGAGAACAAAGTGGAGAGTTTTCGTTCACGGGCAATTCACGTGCAAAATGTACGGGAACTGTTGGTGAAGCTTTGACATTTGGTTTGTTCATGTTCACAACGTGTACTCACAAGTGTGTACCAGTGAGCAATGTCAAAAGTTCACTTTCTCCACTGGCGAACGTTCACTTCACGAGGAAGTATGTACTAGGCTTAACTAAGAACTGCGTTATCTGCATTAATAAAGTCAGATTTTCGATCAAACTAATCTAGTCGAACTGCAGTACCTACCGTTCATAAACGTCAGACTGTCGTCAGCGTCGGGAAGATTGTGCAGCTGAATTTGTTTGGCTGCAGAAATAATTATAATTTTCTTTTTCGGTAAGCAAGTCAAAAATCAAGTTCAATCAAATTTGTTTGGCAGCAATTTTTCCCTGACGTTAATGAACTCTGTTTACATAAATACAAATCGGACTTAGTCAGACCTTTTGTTTACTGCAGACATTCTGCATTAGGAGTGCGTTCACAAATGCATTAGAAAAGAAATGCGATTGTACTAGCGCAGATTTTCTGCGTTTATGAATACAACCTAACATGTTTAAGCTTGAGCGTATAACTTGACTGTGTTCGAAATTGTAAAACTTCTATAGTGTTACCAAAATTCTATTAAATAATTTAAACAAATAGAATAAGCTCTGCGTGAGCATGGCAGCATTTTCGTGTTCGGAAAAGTAAAATAACCTTGCTGAGTTTGCACGAAAGTGACAGAGGATCAAATAGAAGTATTTTGGGGATATTATCGGAATTTGGGTTCCGATTGTAGCATACAAAATTTAAGTTGATCAACTGTTGAATTTGCCTATTTATTATATTTTTTACTCAGCTGAGAGAGAAATCTCGTTGTTTCAAAAAATTATTAAAAAATTGATCCTTTAGCACTATTAAATATAGCAGCTTACTTCTCTAAAAGAGCAATCATTTTCAAGCTTCCAAATAATGAGGTAGACTGCCAGCAATCGGTTCTCAAAACAAACTGTTTGAAGTTCGGTGTAATCTGTAAACGACAGTTATGAATACAAAGAAGCTTATTCGACATGTAGCCCTGGGGTGGAATCGAGTCGATTGTTGATCATCAGAATAAATGGGTTGAATGACTTTTTTGCTTTGGAAAAAATCAAAAGTGGAAGCAAAAATAATGACTTTACGGTACAAAGGATGATTTTGTATGCGAACAATTAATTCAATTCGGCTAAGCTTTAATTAAAAAGAAAATAAACTGAAAATATAATATGTCTACTAACGCCCTTAATTTAAAAAAAAAAAAAAAACCTTTAAATAAGTTACAAAACAAAAAGCCTTAGTAAATAAATATACACAACTTTTTGCTGTTGCCTTCTAGTTATTTCAAACCATTTACGACTTCAGCTATCCAGTTCACTCTTTCTGAAATTAAGTTCTGATATCTTCACAGAAGAATTCTTTGTCTAATATTTCCAAGCTGTTGAATAATGTCTTAAATCCTAAAAAGAATTTTCAATTGCTTTAAAACAAAAAATTCCCTTGCAATTCTACAATTGTTTTTTTTAAGACGTCATCCACTTTATTCTTTGTTCGCTGTGGCTTCTTTGCGATTACGCTAACTTGTAAGTTCGTCCAAAAATTGTTTAATGTAATTGAATCGCTGGCACACTTAAGCCAGTTTAATGGCCCATTGTGAATCTTGAGGCTTTCTTCAAAGCTCAATGAAACCAGTTTGAGTCCCTTACGGAACGGGAGAGGCTGATTATGTTAATATTATTTATATCGTTATAAACGGTGATTTTTTAAGAGCTTGAGAACTTTAAGAAAAAAAAACGCATAAAATTTGCAAAATCTCATCGATTCTTTATTTGAAACGTTAGATTGGTCCATGACATTTACTTTTTGAAGATAATTTCATTTAAATGTTGACCGCGGCTGCATCTTAGGTGGTCCATTTGGAAAGTCCAATTTTGGGTAACTTTTTCGAGCATTTCGGCCGGAACAGCCCGAATTTCTTCGGAAATGTTGTCTTCCAAAGCTGGAATAGACTTTAGACTTGACGTAGCCCCACAAAAAATAGTCTAAAGGCGTCAAATCGCATGATCTTGGTGGCCAACTTACCGGTCCATTCCTTGAGATGAATTGTTCTCCGAAGTTTTCCCTCAAAATGGCCATAGAATCGCGAGCTGTGTGGCATGTAGCGCCATCTTGTTGAAACCACATGTCAACCAAGTTCAGTTCTTCCATTTTTTGGCAACAAAAAGTTTGTTAGCATAGAACGATAGCGATCGCCATTCACCGTAACGTTGCGCATCTTTGAAAAAGCGTACAAACCACACCAAACAGTGCATTTTTCGGGATGCATGGGCAGTTCTTGAACGGCTTCTGGTTGCTCTTCACTCCAAATGCGGCAATTTTGCTTATTTACGTAGCCATTCAACCAGAAATGAGCCTCATCGCTGAACAAAATTTGTCGATAAAAAAGCGGATTTTCTGCCAACTTTTCTAGGGCCCATTCACTGAAAATTCGACGTTGTGGCAGATCGTTCGGCACGAGCTGTATTTTATACGGTTTTACACCAAGATCTTTGCGTAAAATCTTCCATGTGGTCGAATAACACAAACCCAATTGCTGCGAACGGCGACGAATCGACATTTCACGGTCTTCAGCAACACTCTCAGAAACAGACGCAATATTCACTGTACGCATTCGTGTGGTTGGTTTGATGTTCAATAAAGTAAACTGAGTGCGAAACTTGGTCACAATCGCATTAATTGTTTGCTCACTTGGTCGATAATGTAGACCATAAATCGGACGTAAAGCGCGAAACACATTTCGAACCGAACACTGATTTTGGTAATAAAATTCAATGATTTGCAAGCGTTGCTCGTTAGTAAGTCTATTCATGATGAAATGTCAAAGCATACTGAGCATCTTTCTCTTCGACACCATGTCTGAAATACCGCGTGATCTGTCAAATACTAATGCATGAAAATCCTTACCTCAAAAAAATCACCCTTTAGAAAAATTTTCCGAGGTAATTCTTGCGTTTTTGAGCTAGAACAGGGTATGTACAGAGAAGGTGAAGAACTGTTTCCTCCTTTTCTATAAGACATTGTTATGATATTGATTGTCGAGCAAATATGCGCTCTGCTTACAGAAAGCAAGCACCTTGATCGATTTAAATCCAGTGTAAGTCAGTTGTTTTTGTGTCCTATTGTTTGCCTTCTTCATAGCGTCCTGCTAGGATAGTTACAGTTCACAATTTTCAAACAATTTACCAAATGACATTATAGTATGTGAGTGCTGCCGTACACTCCAAAAATTTAAGCGATCCCTGTATACATAATAAAGAAAGGTTAACAATGAAAACAGTGACAATCAACTATCTATCGTCTTACGCTATTCCACTCCTGGTTATCCGAAAATGGTTTGGAAAAATGGCATCCGGAATGCCTTGACCTTATTTAGGAAATGTTTGGTTTTTGGATTGTCACTTATTAATATCTTTCTAAAGGTTTTCATGTTCAAAAACATTTTACTTCTTCGTTTTTTCAATTTTTTGTTTGTCAATATTTTTAAAAACTGTTTCTTCCGCAAGCCTCAAGAAGTTTTAAAATGTTTTTTTTTAATACCTAGCCATTTTTTTAAATAAAGAAATTCTAATTTATATAACTCATTTTGTCAATTTTTGCTTTTTTTTAACTCTTTAAATAAAGTGTGATGGCCTTCAACATGCAGAAGTAATTGCTGTTGATTTGAACTGAGCCCTTAATTTTTATTTGGCGACAAAAAAACCGCTTTAAAGATGTTAAATCATTAGATCTCGATAAAAAAATCGAATCATATTAAATGCATTTTGAATGACCTCATGATCGGCAATTGGCAAGCTGATCGTTCTTTTGATATGAACTGCAAAATACTTCAGTGTTAATGTAAAATGCAAAATGCGGTTTAATGCCATTTGTGGAATGGCCAATCTCAAATATCGAGCAATATTTTCAGTTTTTCTTGACGGAGACGCACAAGGGTTCGATTCGTTTTAAAATCTTCGCCGTTTTCACTCCTTTTTTTAGTAATAGCATAGGTTTTTACATGTTACATATCAAAATATTAGTCTTAAAATTGGAAGCTGATAGAATAGCTGGTTATTCCAAATGAAAGCTTTTATTGGAAAACCATTTAGTTTTTAAAACATGTAAAATAAATTAGGTGGCGCAACAATCCGTTAAGAACTAGGGCCGGCCTTGTGACTACTGTTGTCAGGGATGGAGGAGACCTATAGTTTTAAGCCGAGTCCGAACGGCCAATTTGAGAAAGCACTTTTCATGACAAGAATTACTGTAGAGGAAGACACAGGCAGTCTATGGCTCTGGCATGCTAGTCCAACGCTCTAACCATCATGCCACGGGCACTAGAAGTCTCTTACTAGAAAACTATAAGTGTATTTAATGATATTTTGTCAAGAATGTAGAAACTAATAATCCGCAGATATACTTTGGGGTGTACCAATTAATTGTGCCCTAAGTGCCCCTCTGACGGAAAATTAAATGTGTAAATGCCCGATAAAAAATGAATTGTTCCTTTAATGTCCATTTCATTTAGCACTCTAGCATACAAATAAAAAATATCGACAGTAATTTGCCTATATTTTTGATGAAGTATGTACACTTTTGACAAAATATTACATCGACATCTTTCGCTTAAAATTCTAGTGTTAGTAGTCGGGAGGACCTCAATTTTCTCTCTAGAATTTAAATGACTGCTTTGAATATAACGAAAAAGCGTTTACCTTGAAATCAAATCTTAATATTTTTATATAACCAAGTGATCCGCAGATATACTTTGGGGTGCACCAATTAATTGCGCCCTGAGTGCCCCTCTGTCGGAAAATCAAATGTAAAATGCCCGATAAAAAAATGAACCGTTCTTTTGATGATCAGTTCATTTAGCACTCCAGCATACAAATTTAATTTGCCTAAGCAGATCTTCATTATTTTTGACGGACTAAAAGTAAAAATTCACATTTTTAAAGTAGAAACGAAAGGAACAAAATTGCAGAATATTTTTATGTTAAGAGAGAATGAAGTCCAATAATGCAAATATGATTTCGAACTTGTTCATGATACGGAAGGAACTCTTTCGAACGAACGAATGCACATGAATTGCCTTATTTTATAGTTGTTATATTAAATCCGAATTACATTTCTGTTATTTAATAAAATAGTCCGCAGATATACTTTGGGGTGTACCAATTAATTGTGCCCTAAGTGCCCCTCTGACGGAAAATTAAATGTGTAAATGCCTGATAAAAAATGAATTGCTCTTTTAATGTTCATTTCATTTAGCACTCTAGCATACAAATTAAATTATTGACAGTAATTTGTCTATATTTTGGACGAATGAGGTACACTTTTGACAAAATCTGACAGCTAGTTCGTCTCTCGCTTAAAATTCTAGTATAGTTTGGGGGACCTTAATTTTCTCTCTAGAATTCAAGTGAGTGCTTCCAATATTAGGAAAAAGCCATTTTAATAATTTTACGTAACCAAGTGACCGCAGATATACTTTGGGGTGCACCAATTAATTGCGCCCTGAGTGCCCCTCTGACGGAAAATCAATAATATGCCTATAAAAAAAGTGAACAATCTGATCAATGAATGTTTAGCTTAGCACATTGGCATACAACTATTTCTATTTATACACAATTTCCTTAGATAATAAGAATTTTATTAGAACACTTTTTCAACAAATATTTCTTCTTTGTATATTTTTAGGCAACGCAAGGTCCTCCGCCACCATATCCACATCAGGGCACAACCAACGCCCTAGGACCAATTGCACCAAAGCGTTTCAAAGATGAACTATCCCCACAAAGTGCAGTGCCTGTGGTGGCCGGAACGGGTGTTGTACCTCAGCAAACCCAACAACTTGCTGCCGCACAGCAGCAACAACAACAGCAACAACCAAGGCCCGGGCAAAATCCTTCATTCTATCTATCACAGCAACAGTTACAGATGTTGCAGTTTCTGCAACAAAACCAAAATAACTTAAACCCCCAACAGCAGCAGTTGTTTCAGCAATTAAGCAATCAGTATCGATTGATGGTGCAGTATCAGCAACAGTTGAGGCTGCAACAGCAACAGAGATTGCAACCGCAACAACAACAGCAACAGCCACCCCCACCGCAACAACAACAACCACAGCAGCAACAAGCTGTTGTAGTACAAAATTCTACGCCACTTGGTGCACCTCCCGCATATCCTAGTCAACCGCCAACACCAAGAGCTGCCGATCATGTGATTACGGGGAACGGCGGTATTGTGGGTGGCGGTAGTGGATATGTAGATAACACATCTAATTTTGTTCAACAAGCCGCGACGGGGAACACGCAACCAGCTGCAGGGATGCCATTTAAATCAGCAAACGTTTATATGAATGGAATTGTGCAACCTCAGCAGCAGCAACAACAACAGCAGCAGCAGCAACAAGCTAGTCCGCTGTTGCAATCGTTACAGCAACCACAACAGCAACAATCAGCGGCGGGGTTTGACACGTTAAACGAATTCACCCAACTATCTCCGTGCAGTGATGGAAATGATTTGGGTAAGTGTAGTTCTTAGAAGCTTTCAATTTTAGGGTAAATCTTTTTTTTCGAACGACATCAGTGTTTTGTTTGAAAAACATTTGAAACTCGAGGAAATATAAAATAACTTATGAACTTTGTTTCTTTTTGTCTCTTTTTATTTTCATTTTCTTGTTTTTTTGTGTCTCTCGTCTCTTCTTTCACCTGATGCGCTGAAATTCAAGATATTTCCTCGCCGTTCAGTGATAAGCTACTAGGTAATTTTTTGTTTATTTTTCTTAAGTTTTCTTTTTTTTTTGTTGGTTTGTTTTAGAGATTAAGTTTTTTTTGTAAACTATTAAATCATGTTTTTATGTTTTTGATTAGTTGAATTTCATTTTTGCAATATCCTCGAAACATAGCTATCGCATGCTTAACACTTGTAGCGAATCAGAGGGAAAAAATTCAGTCATATGCCAAATTCAATCATAATCGGAAACTTTCGAATCCCAAAAAAACTTTTACCAAATACTTTTGTAGTTGAAAATTGAATACTATTTTGGGACTCATAAATGTTTCCGGCTACAATGGAATTTGTGACAAGGCTGGAATAATTTTTTATCAAAAAGCTTAAGCGCCTTCGCAAAACATTAATTTTGCAAATCAATTGGCTTTACGTAGATTCATAAAACTATTTTCAAATGTTGCATTTATAAAGCTTATAAAGTCCTTGCTTAGTTACTTTTGCAGAATATGCTTAGTTGTTTTGTGTTTCTTAAGCTTGACATTGGCAATGTTGTCCCATTTGGACATTACTAAACATCTCATCACTGCTGTAGATCATGATTATGATGTTTCAAGATAGAACTAATTTGCAATCGTTTTCTTAATTCATGGATCTCCGTCGAGTTCCGTCTTACATTTGAAGCAATTTTGAATATAACCCAAAACATTTGAACATGTTGCACGCTTTGACAAAAATTCATCATCATTTTACACATAAAATTAGTCTTCTTAGTCACTTAGAAAAATTAAGTTATTTCGATTTCATCACCTAAGTTGAAAGAGAAACGTGAAAATTATTTTCTACTTTGATAATAACTTCCATCTGTGATAAGTTCCTCCGAAGAAACAAAGATACACAACTCGAAAAAAAGAACAGAACTTATGAAAATTTAGAATGAAACAACAACAACTTGTGTGTGCTACCACCAAGTTCATAGGCTGGAGTTATAGCTATTTCACGGGGACCAACCCGATCATCAGACTCCTTTAGTGGTGCTTAATCGCTTTTTATGTTCAATTTAATTTTTGAAGAACTTTTGCCCGAGCTGGGCTTGAACAAGCGACCTAGTGTGTGAGGAGCTAGTGCACTACGCACTACGCTACCGCACCCACATGAAAGTTGTAAGCCAATTACAGGTTTTTTTTCCGTTCTATCGAACTGTACTGAACCGATTAGCATTTTTCTAAGCACACACAAGTAATTGTTGTTGTTTTATTCAGGTTCCTTCTATTATCTCCTCTCTTTTTCATAAGCCAACGATTTCGATTGGATTCGTATGAGGAGGGAGATGAGGCGAAAGAGTTGACACTGGTCAAGATTTTAATTTTTACAATTCTAAGGAACTTATGTCCATTTGCAGATTTGGAACGAAATCACCGCGGTTGCATCTGGCTCGAATAAATACCAGCCAAGAAGTCCAATTAAGCACTATTCGCCGTATTGGCCACTTGTGGAAATAGCACCGAATATTCTCTTCCAAACCGTCAAACGTCTTATTACATGAAAAAATCCTACAAGAAATGGTCTAGCGGTTTTAAATCGCAGGATCTTGGATGCCATGAGACAATTCAATAAGTTGATTGCTTCGTTGGCTGCATGTCATTAGTTCTTCCACACCTACATCCTCCAATTCAGGCACGAAAAATCTACCAATCTTGGCTCTATAGCATATCCTATATTCTTACTGAGTGTGGATAGAATACAGCATTTGTCTAACCTGTCCCTAAAAATGTTCGTATTGGTATAGAAATAACGAAAAATTGATATAAACAAAGTAAACGCTGGTGTTCCTCAGGGCTCGGTTTTGTCTCCTATACTCTTAATAAATTTTATAAATGATCTTTTGCATGAAACTTCTAACCCGTTTAATGGTTTTTGAGGATGACAATACCCTCAACTTTTTAAATTCTTATCCTTGTCCTAAGGATGTGGATTATCAACGGCAGCGTATGACATGCTCATTCAATTCTGGGGTGCCAGCACGTTACTTGATACATCCGAGTTGCGTCGATACAATCGAGCATTGGCAGCACACATTTTAGTTCAATCGAGTGGCCTCGTTTGTTTCGCTTAAAATTGACGTTTGAAACAAAAGTTTTCACTCGACAGAAATTAGCTATAGTCGGGAGTGATTTTTGTGTTAGAAAAATGCAAACAAAAATATGTCAATAAATTAAAAGAACACTGAGTTTTTGACCAATTTTATGAGTTCTCACGTTGATTCAGCGAGGGGAATTGTTAAAATTGCCCAAGAGAGAAAAAATATGAGTACCATTAATGCAGCTTGCTGTCTCCAAATTTAGAGCTATCAAATTTAATCCATTGCGGCCAAAATTTATTTGCTAGGAGACGCAACGTTCGGCGAAAGAACTTGGAAACTGTTGCCTGTGCCATACTTAGCAACAATTTGTTCCAACATTGGTTTGGTAACTCCCACTGGCTAGGAGATTTAATGTTGCACAATAGGGTGGAACTGATGTTCTTCTTCTGCCTTCTGGAAAATCTAACGAGCTGAGTGTCTTGTGAAAACATTCCTTGTTGACTCTAAACTGCTCCACAAAGTTAAAAAAAATAGTTTTACAAATGTTATACATGATCTTTCTTTTCTTTTTGAATATTTACTCACTTTAACTCAATTCGAATGGGTTGCTATTATCTCTCAAATATCTTCTTTTGATTTTAGCAAAAGGACACTTCCTCGCCTTCACTTTCAATCTCCGAATCAAAGAAAAACATTTCCGAAAAAACTTAAAATTGAAAGTAGAATGAAATAATTTCCAAGAAAACTCATTATTTTTAAGTAAAAGTAACAATGGAACTCGTTTTAAATTACGTGTTGTCAAAAATAATTTGTTTCGAGTTGATCGACGGTCGACAATCCTCGATTGTATCAAGTTCCGTGCTGGCACCCCTGGCCTTGACAGCATTGTCCAATGCTTCAAAAACACAATACTATCTACTGTCGCAAAGGCGTAACCCTCCCACAATGACTATCCATGTGTGGTACTGCATCGAGACTGAATAGCTTTCAGTTCTTTGTATGTGCATTAAAAAGCATCTCTTTGAGTTCTCCAAAAACGATGATATCGTTTAGGTTTTCTCCGCCCGCTGATGCAAGAAGTTCTTTACCCCTTCTGATCTGGGCCCTTATTATGAATTACGAAACGAACGCCAGAAAAAACGAAACTCGAAGAAATGAAAGTCATGGTGAAGAGCGATTAAAGATACGAAAACAGAAAGCAAAAAAATTTGCCAGGCAAAAACGAAAAATGATAATTTTTTAAAGGAGCAACTAACTTCTTTCATTAACAAGTACTTCCTGTTCATCAGCTTCTTCCATAGTCACATTAACACTGGTGCTGCTGCCGGCCGCCACTTGAATATTCGCATCAGTTGGATCACCGAATTGTTTCCCTGATAAATTACCTGACACGAGCTCATTTAGGTCTAGAATCGCAATTACTATTTTTTTATTTTCTGAATATTTTTTTTGTTTATTCGGGCCACCCCCTGTGCCACTTCGAGCAAATTTCCACGCATTTTGCGCTAAAGATTGTACCTAAAAATTTGTCATACCTAACGAAGAACAGAATTAATCATAAACACAAAGTTTTGTTTTGAGGAAACCTACACTTTTCCAACCATCCATTGGTTTCTCTAGAGGACCGCATGCATTTAGCTTATCAATCAAAGCCTTCCAAAGAATTTTGGCATGTGACAACTACCCCCAAAACGAAAGCTGAACGAGAGCTGAAGGCACTCGTAAATAAAAATACGAGTATCGTCATTTTTACGATTCTCGTTTTTCCTAATCGCAATTTGACGATTTAGTGCTACTACAATGGTTTTTCCTAATCGCAATTTAACGAATAAGCGTTGTTTTGAACGAGTTTCGTTTTTCATAACATAATAACCCCCTAGCTATAATAACCCCCTAGCTATAATTTATAGAGCCCATATTCGTCTGGGTTAGGTTAGGTTGGCCGGCCCAGAGCTATGTCCGTGTGACACAGATGTGGGCCAACCTCCAGATTTAATCGCTACCGATACCAATCCGAGTGTGCCCTCACCCTTCGAGTCAATTCCACATGTCGCAGATTTTGTCTCTCCGGATGGAGTGTCCCTTCTTGGGGTCGCTTGCAACGTCCTAGCAGGAGCGGGGAAGAGGTAGGGTGTGGAATTGCCCCCCTTGGGACAGCCGAGCGTCACGAGTAATTCCTTCAAGTAAAGGTTGTGGCTTTTAGAGGGAGAAAGACTCCCGCTACAAGTGGCAACCACAGGGTTGACAACCCGTTCACACACCTGAGTTGGCTCGACAGCCTTTTCAGGAGATGTGACCGCATTGGCAGCCATGGAGCGATTTTTTTGTTTAACAATTGTTTTATTTGCGTTTTTCATTTTATTCCCACGAGTAATGCGGAAAAACGGTCAGCCCCGGCAGAGCCGCTTGCCGGGGTAAGGCAGAAATATGACGGAACTTGCCGCAGCATCCGAAAGAGCTCGTTAGTGGCTGGTTTATCCCCCAGCCTTCCATTCTTCGGCACGGTTTTCGTACAAGTACGCTCACATCACCACTGAAATTAGGAACCTCTAAACTTTGATTAAATTGGGTTTCCGAACGTTGCACTATTGAGGAGTTACAACAATTCAGCGACCCAACTCAACCTTAGGTAATCACCATCCTGCCAAAAACGCACAGGACTACTGTAGTGATCATTGCCCGCCTGGAACCCACTTGGAGGGTTTGAATGAGGATTTTTCTGGGCACCCACTATAGTCTCTTGGAGAAAATTCGAAAAGAAAGCTTTACATATTTCAGTGACCGTTGTATAAGTGAAAGTTTTGTATCTTTTGAACACCGTTGCAAGGTTTCGAGTCTGTCATTATTTTATCGCTATTTTTACAAGCAATGATCTAGTAAAATAGTCTATTATTGCATTACTCCTAGTAGTTCTAGGAATGCTCATCATTTTACCCTTGAATCAATTTCCGGACGTACTGTAAAGTACAGATTCAGTCGCGCTACTCAAAAGTAGGCAATACTTTTATTTTAAAAGGAGAATACAACAAAGATTGTAATAGTTTCTTGTCGTATGCTGCCTACAACCCATGGTTTTGTGTCCATACATTACAAAATCATGGGTCTAAACTTTCCAACGACGAAAAACCGCACCTCAGCCTTAGTTCTTATACTAAACTTCAGTTTTTAAGTTTCCTCCTATCAGCAAACGTCTTTAACTCTTAAGGAGCAGGAACCCATATCTAAATTATACAAAACAAAAGAAATTTGGCCACATATTTATTTACTTTTGAAGATCAAGTTTTCGAACAAATTGAGTTTTTTCGTAGTGAAACAATTTTCATCGTTTAAAAATAACTTGTAGATAAAAACTAAGGTTCAATTTTCCACCTGGGCGCCAAAATTAATATTATTACATTTTAATCTCCCATGCGCTTCCATGGCTCAAGAATGAAACCTACATCCACCACATGCATAATATAACTTATCGTATCAGAAATGCTTTAAAAAAACCATTCATGTTTATTAATTTTTTTTTTGTAAATATTGAAAAAAGAATGATTTAATTTATCTTATGTTTGTCTTTATTTCATTTGTCAGGTGTAACTGAACAGGAATTGCAGGCGATTTTGTCACAGAAGGACCTCGCTTCCACATTTGCTGAGGATATTCTCAAATCATTTACATCCGAGGGTTTAGATATTAAGGAGGAATTCGATGAAAACTCACATGATCTCTTCAATGGATTCGATTCAACACCGCCACCCTCATCGGAGCCAACACCCCAACAAACACCCACCAATCATAATAGCAATACAATTGTCACAAATCAGGTCAATTGCAATAACAACAACAGCAATAGCTGCAGTAGCAGCAGTAATTTTCGCAACAAATCACCTCCGGTGAAATGCGAAGCGACATCAACGTCGAGTAGCAATAGCATAACTGGGGCCAGTGCCGCCGACCTAATGGACGGTGGTCTGTCGTCGAAAGTTGGTGCCTTCGTTAAGGAAGATGCCGATATGGATGTGCGAGTGAAGCTCGAGAATAATTTTCTCGACGACGATGAGATGCCAAAATTTCAAACTCGAATGACGGCCAAGCAAATAAGGCTAGGAGTGGAGCAATTGTCGATTGAAAATGCGCCGCCACACTGTTCCGTGTTACATATCGACGCACCACCCCCAACACCGCCCGATTGTCCGCCACAGCGTTTGACCAAAGAACAACTTCTGCCACCTACACCGTCTGTGCATTTGGAGAACAAGAAACACGCCTTCAGTCCGCAACTGCAAGAGTTTTGTCTGAAACATCCGATTGCAGTGGTCCGAGGGATGGCCGGTGCGCTCAAACTTGACCTGGGCCTGTTTTCGACCAAGACATTGGTCGAGGCAAATCCAGATCATAGTGTGGAGGTGCGAACGCAGGTGCATCAGGCGCCCGATGAGAATTGGGATAATACGCTGGCGAAACGAGTGTGGGCTTGTATATCACATCGATCTCACACAACCATTGCCAAATATGCCCAATATCAAGCTTCTAGCTTTCAAGATAGTTTAAAGGTGAGTCTACAAGAGATATATATGTTTTAGTACATAATTGTTAAATTCTTTTTATGATGTTATCAACAAAATCACTAACTTTCGTTCTACTGAAGTTAAACATTTTGAGGAGAAATTGTTTTTATCTGAAAAAGAAAACTAAATCCAAAAAATTTAGTTCAATGTTTGTTAAACATTTACTAAAAGTCAAATATTTCGTATGTTTACAGGATGAACGTGAAAAGGGATCAGCAGGAGCGCACACAATGTCTGATTCAGATTCAAAAGATTCCATGAGCAGCTCAACAGTCAATGGCAAACGGAGGAAGTTAAAGAATGGAAGCAAAATGTTAAAGTAAGTTTTAACTCTCTTTTGTTTTATAAATAAAAAGAAAGAAAATATTTTGCACTAAGCTACAATTGTGTTTATAAATTATTTATGTTTAAAATGCTTCCTCTCGCCTAGTGCTAGATTAAATTCCATGAAATTTTTCGCTAACACCGCTAGAAATCCTCTTGGCGGAGTTTGATAGTAGACTTTTCAACAATTTTTAAATATAGAATTTCTTTTCATTAAAATATTAATAACATAAAATTCTAATTTTTAACTTTTATCATTTTAGATTCGGAACAAATGTTGATCTCTCCGACGAACGAAAATGGCGACCTCAACTTGCCGAATTACAAAAGCTACCTGCCTTTGCTCGTGTGATATCCGCCGCAAACATGCTATCCCATGTCGGGCATGTCATCCTCGGCATGAACACTGTCCAGCTGTATATGAAAGTACCTGGCAGTCGAACGCCTGGCCATCAGGAGAACAATAACTTCTGTTCGATAAACATCAATATCGGACCTGGCGATTGTGAATGGTTCGCTGTGCCGGACGCCTATTGGGGTGGCATACATAATTTATGCGAAAAGAATAACATAAGTTATTTACATGGATCTTGGTGGCCGGTTTTGGAAGATCTATACAAGGAAAACATTCCGGTGTATAGATTTATTCAGAGACCCGGTGATTTGGTGTGGGTTAATGCTGGTTGTGTTCATTGGGTGCAAGCTGTTGGCTGGTGCAATAATATCGCTTGGAATGTTGGTCCGCTGACGGCGCGACAATATTCTCTGGCGATAGAACGATACGAATGGAATAAGTTGCAGAGTTTCAAAAGTATTGTACCGATGGTGCATTTGAGTTGGAATTTGGCACGTAACATAAAGGTTTCAGATCCAAAACTTTTTGAATTATTAAAGTAAGTTTTAAATAAAAAAAATGAGATTGAAAGGTTTCTAAATAGATGTCTTTTCTTTTGTATTTTTAGAATGTGCCTGCTGCAGACATTAAAGAATGTCTTCCACACACTGGACTACGTCAAGTCAAAGGGTGTAGAAGTTCGTTTCCATGGTCGTGGAAAAAACGAAGCTTCTCACTATTGTGGTCAATGTGAAGTAAGTTTAATATTTCTACATAAAGAAGTGGTTGCAATTTATTGAGAAAAAATGACTTGCAACCAAATTTTCAATTCTAAAATGATGTTTTCAACATAAATACTAACTTTCGTTCTACTGATATCAGTCTGAAGAGAAATATGTTTATCTGATTTATTTCTTCTTCTATAATTTAAATCTTTGAATTTGTTTATAAGATTTGTTGTCTAATTTATGTTTTCCTTATTTCCAGGTGGAAGTATTTAATATTCTCTTCATTCGTGAACAAGAAAAACGCCATGTGGTACATTGCATGAGCTGTGCCCGCAAACAAGCACCGTCCCTTCATGGTATAGTTTGTTTGGAGGAATATCGTTTATCGGAATTGTGCCAGATCTATGATCAATTTACCTTATTCAAACCACCAGCTCCACCAAGCCCCATAACAAAAGTATAACATTAATGGATCATAGTTCAATTTGTTTTCTTTTTTTTTCTATACTTTTATTTTTCTCTTAAAACATCGTCTGAACAAAACAGAAGAAAACCTTTTTAGTATTTTTGTTTTATCGTTATAATTAAGTTCTTTTCTTCATCTTCTTTATAAAAATAATTGTATTTTTCAAAAAAATATTTATACATATAAGACAAACAATTCAGTCAAACAAAAAGTAAACAAAAAATCATCGGCCCTCATGTAAAGAAACAAAGATGATTGAAAAAATATTGTGTTTATTGATGAAAATACAAACCCATATAATTATATATATATAAACAAAAGGAATGTTATCCATATTTAAATTATTTATTATTTTAAACATAAAACAAAAGCAATTTAATTTTAATTCAATTTAGATGTTTCTCTTCTATTTCTTTTTTTATTAATTTAAAAACACAAAAAAAGAATAATTTTACTTTTTTAAGGCTCTCCCATGTAGGGTTAAGGATTTTTGTTTTGATTGTGTTTTTTCTTTCTATTATTTAATAATTAGTTAATGACAATTTATATGTGAAACATAGTTTTAAAATTTAACAAAACAACAAAAAATACAAATTATTTGTAGGAAGTGTCAAGTTTCTTTATTTTGTTTTTCTTATAAAAGAAAAATTAAATTTAATTATTATAATCCACTTTATACTCCACAAAACAAAAAGATTATTAAAATTTCCAAAGAAACTTCATCAAATAAAAAGAAATTCTAAACAAAATATGCAAATTTAATCTTTGTTTGTTTGTTAATCATTTTTATTATTATATTATATTCAAATTTATACTTATAAATTATGTATATACAAAATATACTATTCATTATTATTCACTATCACATTGAAGAAAATTGATTAAACAAAAATAAGTTAAAGTGCAAATACAAAATTATAAAATTCGAACAAAATTTAAAAAAAAAATCATCTTATTGTATCTTATATCATCTCAGCATCGTCATTTCATAACATTTCCCTTCCTAACTTCTCAAATCCAATAAATCATCATTAAACACAAAACAGAAAGGAAAAGTGTGGTATATAGAAAAGAAAAACAAGAACGGAAAATAGAAGAATTAAATATTATAAATTGATCTCAGTTAAAGGAATATGTAGAAGAAGAAAATGACAAAACAAAAAAGAGTGTAAAATGGAATTAGAAAATTTAATTATTAAGAAACAAAGAAAAAGGAAGAAGGTTTTTAATGTTTATGATCTTGTAAATACGAGTAATATTTATATAAATAGAAATTTTAATTAATTTCTCTTTTTTTATTCAATTTTAAATCAAAAACAAGCGTGTAATATTATTTTATGCAAATGAAAACAACTTGTTGGGTGGTTTTGAGATATTTAGGGTATAACTTTGAAAGTGAATGGATTTCATGAAAATTTTGTGAAAAAATTAGTTCTTTTTAACAAATCTTCGTGGACAAATCTCAAGCTGTCGAAAGTTTGTGTTTCAATTTCAAATGTCTGGGAGATAAATTGTATTCATAAACGCAGAAATTCTGCGTTAAGCCTAGTACATACTTGTGAACCATCTCGTGAACCCATACAAATTTCAGTTTTTGGTTCACCCGTGAACTTGCTCGTGAAGCTGAGTGGAGAACAAAGTGGAGAGTTTTCGTTCACGGGCAATTCACGTGCAAAATGTACGGGAACTGTTGGTGAAGCTGAAGTCAAATGTTCACAACGTGTACTCACAAGTGTGTACCAGTGAGCAATGTCAAAAGTTCACTTTCTCCACTGGCGAACGTTCACTTCACGAGGAAGTATGTACTAGGCTTTAGTACAATCGCATTTTTTTTCTGATGCATTTGTGAACGCACTCCCAAAGCAGAATGTCTCCAGTAAACATAAAGGTCTGACTTAGTCCGATTTGTATGTAAACAGAGTTCATAAACGTCAGAGAAAAATGGCTAAACAAATTTTGTTGAAACTTTAAAAAAAAAAAAAATATTTAAATTATTTACGAGTCAGTGCCGCTTCGTCCTTCTTCTGGTTGTACAAATTATTTTAATAATTCCCGCACTTTCTGCAGCCAAACAAATTCAGCTGCACAATCTGTCTGACACTGACGACAGTCTGACGCTTATGAACGGTAGGTACTGCAGTTCGTCTAGGTTAGTTGGATCGTTAATCTGATTTTATGAATGCAGATAACGCAGTTCTTTGTTAGGCTGACGTTTATGAATACACTCATAATCCTCCCAAACCATTTTCATCAGACACTGATCATACCAATTTCAATTCTATAATTCAATTCAATTCAATATTTTTAAAAGCAAATGGATCGAAAAATGATACAAAATACGATAACACGGTTATGAAATATGTAAACTTCGAGGAAAATTACGTTTCTTTTTCCAGATTTTTGACGGACTTTTGTTTGGTCTTCTGTTAGCTTCCTTCAAAATAAATTTTCCAACATCAAAATTCCATTGTAGTGAAGTAATGTTTGTCTCAAACTATTAAACTCCCAAGGAAACTTATTAACGTTTCAAATGTTCGAGGGAAGGAAACTTTTATTCACGATAGTCCCCTAAATTTTCTACGATCAACATTTCAGTGTTGGGAAGCAGAATTTTAAGCATCATTTATGTTTTTCACCTTTTTTTTGTGAAGATTATTCTAAGCTCTTTTTCAAAATCAAAGTTAAAAAGTTTTCTGTTAAAAAAAAACAACTAACATCCAAAGCAGCACATTCCCCCCGGAGTTTTTTTATTCCACACAGAATCAGACAAAAATTCTATGCAATTCAAGCTCAATTTGCCTGGAATTTTTTCCCAGATAACAAGTTTCGAGGGAAATTTCTGAGCATTAAGGTTGTCATGTTCTTAATCATCTTGTTAAGTTGAAGTGTTTAGCCTAGCTTTGATCTGGTCAAGTTGAACATCTAGAAGTTTTGTTTTTAGCTCCAACTTCTGGCGCAATAAATCTTCAAGGGCAAGATGATGTCGACGATTTTCTTAAAAATTTCGTTTTTGTGTATCGCTGGTCCTCTGTAAATAGCGGGTTATTCGGTGGAGTTCTTCCTTAATGTGGTTCAATTTAGAAGACAAATCTTCAAAAAAACTTGTTGAACATCATTTTGCTTTTGTAGAATTTGCACAGGTGTGTCTTTTTTGGGCCTTCTACTACAATGTGGAGACAAATCTTCACTCCCATTTTCGGCCTCTTTTGGCAAAGTTTCTGACTCTTCTGTCGGAGGCTGAGCTATGCCAAATACATTCCCACGTATTCCTTTCACTGATTCAGCAAGTGCAGTTAGCCTGACGATTGCTTCTTCAAATTCAGTGAGGATTATTAAATTATTGTCGCTGAAGCCCGACTGCTTCCTCTTGACTTCATTGTCCACAAATTTTGTTTGTTTGTTTTTGTTTTGAAGTCGACCCAAACCTTGAACCCAGATCCTGGTTAACACATACAAGAACATACATACAAACAATTCACCTTTTTCCAAGTAGCTCCGTCCTTAGTTGGGGGCGCGTAGCTATTCAATTTATCGGCGGCATTTCTCCAAAACCGATCAACGTCATTTCTATTTGTTAAAAAACCCCTCGCGATTTCTAGGTTTTCTACCATCAGCTTTATGAGAACTTCCTTCTGTTCCCTCTTTGTCCAATTTGAGTGTGACTGTGACCTTTAATTAAAACATGAACAGATTTTCATTAAAATATATTACATTTTCTTTATTTTTCGGAAAAAAGCAGAACTTACATGTTTTTCTTTTAATTTCTTAGAATGTCAAAGTTTGCTTTAGTTTTGAATCAAAATGAACTTATGAATCGTTAGAAAGTGAAAATACGTATCGTACGAATTCGAATAACTTTCGAACGAAAGAGAATGTCAAAATAGGGCTGATAATTTACGAAGTTCCCTTTGTCCGAGATAGGGAAACATTACGAGGGAAATTTTTACTCACCATAGCTCCCTATATTTTCCACGATCAAAATTTCAATTTTTGTCGTAAAACCATTTAAAACTCAGGGAAACTTTTAGATATCAATCATGTTTTTTTAACCTTTTTTCAAAATCACAAAATCACAAATAAGAAAACTTCCAAGACATTGGACTCAGTACTAATATTGATACAATGGAGCTATCGTCAATCTCCATGGAAATTTTATTTCCCTCGGAATTTTTTCCTTAATCGGGAATCTCCCTGAAAATAAATTTCACTCCAACAAAAATTCTATGAAATTTTCCCGATAGCAAAAAATTGCGAGGGAAATTTTGAAGCATTATTTACGTCCCCATTGTTCGAGACATTCCGAGGGAAATTTTGTATTCACAATAGCTTATATTTTCCACAATACAAATGTCAGTGTATTGAGGAAATGTTTGTCTTGAAACAATTAAATGCCCAGGGAAGCTTTTAAGCATCACTTTTCAAACGTTGTTTTGTGAAGATTATGTTAACCTGTTTTTTTAAAATACAATTAAAAATCTTTGTGGTACAAAAATTGAACATCTGATTAGGGTTATCATCACATAGCTTGATACAATGGGGCCTATCGTGAATCTCCATGGAATTTTATTTATTTTCCTCGGAATTTGTCATTCCCAGGGATTTTTTCCATTATCTATAATTCCTCTGAAAATAAATTTCCCTAGAACAAAAATTCTATGCAATTACAGTTAAATTTCGATGGACATCTTGTCCACGATAGCAAGCGATTCCGAGTGAAACTTATAAGAATTACTTTACTTACGTTTCCAATGTCTGAGAGAGTGAAACATTTCGAGGGCAATTTTTATCCTCATATATTTTCCACAATCAAAATTTTAAGCATCTTTCACGCTTTCAACTTTTTTTAAAATAACATTTCCTATTGTTCTAAAAAATTGAACATCCAGACAAGGGGCTAAGCCCGTAGCTTGATACAATTCCGTCGTAATCGGAAAACTTACAAATCCCGAAAAAAACTATTACCAAATGCGTCCATAGTGAAAAGTCTCATACAATTTTGCATTACGACCGAATTTTTTGATACGGTTTTTCGGAATTCGTAAAAGATTACGATGGAATTCGTGAAAGAGCAGAATAAGAGGGGATATCAGAGTGAAATAAAAAAAACTCTGAGGTTTTAAACGATGTCACTGATTTCGAATGTAGAATTTGCTTTGTATTGAGACTCTTAAGTTGATAAAGCTTAAAGCTAGAGAGAGTTCCAGTTTTTAAATTGACCTTAATTTGAAGCATGAACAAAACTAAAGTTACAAATGTCACTAAATGGCAATTCATAGTACCCAAAATATGTCCATTTAAAAAATTGGGAAACACACATTTAAAATAACATCAAGAAGTACCCTCCGGATGCTAATCGGGCCTATCACGAATTCCTTCGTAATCGGAAATTCTTACGAATTGCAAAAACCATATCACAAAATCCGTTCGTAAATCATATGAGATTTTCCACTTCGAATGTATTTGGTAATATTTTTTTCGGAAATCGTTGAAGTTTCTGATTGTGATGGAATTCGTGAATTGCGAAATTGAACTATAAACAAAATAAACATTGTCACTTAATTACAATTTCTAGTGTCATAAAAAAATGTCCATTTTAAAAAGGGAATCGTGATCGTTTCAATCAAATGGTTCTTTTTCCCTGACACAAAACTCCTGACCATTTCGAGAGCTCTGCAGGTACACCAAGGAATATCTCAAACCAATCCAACTATTGTTGTTAATTTCGCTTGTCTAAAATAATATTGTCACGACTATTTTTTCTTTCCAATCGTTCAAAAACTTTTGAATTGCAAAAATATTGAAAACAATCTATAGGTGCTTACAATTTAATGTATATTTTCTAAATAAAAACAAAAAAAAAGAACTTTTAAAGATAGGATTTCAATTTGCTTCTAAAATAAAAATTTCATTTATAAATACGACTTTTCTGGTAAAATTTGCTAAGTTGCTTAAGGATTAGAAGATATCAAAAAATCAATTAATCAAAATTAAAGAAAAAATAAACTAAAAAAGAAAACTTTAAAAAAAAAATTGGACTTAGATAAGAAATCAAAATAATTTTAAAATTCGATTAAAGAAAACAAAGAACTTAAAAAAAGTATAAAAATAAATTGGTTGCTTTTAACAAAATTTGTAAATTAATTTTATAAAAATCTAATTAGTAGTTTGCGATGTGTATCATCAATTCGAGGAGTGTGTATATTTTTGTTTTGCTTTGTTTTTGTTGTTATCCAAATCAAACACAATCAGTTGCAATCTTAGAATTCCTATGGATGGAACCTATGAACTTAACAATTCATAAGGACATCAAAAGCTTAAATCTTCTCATCTTGCTTTTAAAACTCATTTCCTGCCCGGAAAGCATTTTAAATTGTGAAAAGCTTTGAATGATGTGAATGATGTGTTTTGAACCTTTAACAACTTAATAAGAAAATACAAAAATAAACAAACAATATAATATGACCAGTAGTCACTGCCAATAAATAATTTGAAAAAAAATTATAAGGAATATTAAAAATAAAGAAAATAGTTAATTAATGAATGAAAAGAAATGAGTGTACTCTTTTTGATTGTAAATACGTATATAAAGATAGACAAAAGAAAGAAGCAAGCGTGTGTGTCCTTTGTAAAGAGCTAGAGAATCTTGTGAGAGAGTAAAATAGGCGTTATGAAAATTTGTATGCATCATTAAAGAAAAATCTATCAACAAAAAATATTTAAAAAAACAATCCCATCTGAATGGAAATATACTTTCATTACAAATACAAAATGTGGTGTGAATTTTAGAATTTAAGGATATGAACAACAAATTATACAATATTTTTCTAAATCTAAAATCAATCGAAAAAAAAATAAAAACAAATTATTTAAATAGAAAAATAAAAAAATAACATGTGCCGCCATTCAATTTGTTGAAAAAAATGTATATTTTAAAATTTCATTTATTGTTTCGTTGTTTAATTTTTTAGTTAAATATATATTTGTATTATTTTGTTAAAGTTTAGGAACGATTGGATTTGGTTGCAATGTTGTAATACACTCTCGCACACATCCCCATACAAAATAACACTCACACACACACACTTCCTTACTTACTTACAACTTACAACAGTTACATTTAACATTTACATTTTTATCATAAATAATATATTTTTGATTTGTAATTTCTTATCGTACATACACATATTATATATATAAATAATTATTATAAATATTTAAAATAAACATTTAACATTTAAAAAAGAAAAATTATATTAATTGCGCTGTATTTGTATAAACAACAAACAAAACTTCTTTAAAACAACATTAATAATTAATTGTGAAGAATTATTATTATTCATTCAAAAATATATTATTATTATCATTATTATTATTATTATAATTACGTACGAGTATATCTATGTATAGAAAAGTATTTTTAATTAAAAAAAAACACAATATTATTGCAATTAAGTAAATTAAATTAAATAAACTATTAAAACAAAATAAAACGCTCTTATAAATATTATAAAATAAGAAAGGCGCGAATTAATTTTAAACAAAAAAAAACAAAATAATTTGTATATAGTTCAATCGTATTTGAAAGCAATGAAATATCGAAAGAACAAGAAACAAAAAGGAAAATATTAAAAAAAAAGAAAATAATTTTTTTGAAAAAAAAGCTTATGTGTTTTTGTTAAAATATTTGTTTGAAAATAAGACAGTCACTCGAAATAGTGCTTTGTTTGCTTCTTTAGAATAACAATTTTCTTTTGAAGGGATGATGTGGCCTGCTCTTAGCCAAGGGCGGGTTCAGGGACCCTACTATGTAACTCGATTCTACAATGAAATTGCTCGAATTCGAAAAATTTTCACTATGTATCTATTTGACTACTTTCGAACAAACGAGAAACGAATAGTTCTAGTAGTGCCAACTAAACGGTGATTTTTTAAGAGCTTGAGAACTTAAAAAAAAAAAACGCATACAATTTGCAAAATCTCATCGATTCTTTATTTGAAACGTTAGATTGGTCCATGACATTTTTTTCTTGAAGATAATTTCATTTAAATGTTGACCGCGGCTGCGTCTTAGGTGGTCCATTCGGAAAGTCCAATTTTGGGTAACTTTTTCGAGCATTTCGGCCGGAATAGCCCGAATTTCTTCGGAAATGTTGTCTTCCAAAGCTGGAATAGTTGCTGACTTATTTGTGTAGACTTTAGACTTGACGTAGCCCCACAAAAAATAGTCTAAAGGCGTCAAATCGCATGATCTTGGTGGCCAACTTACCGGTCCATTCCATGAGATGAATTGTTCTCCGAAGTTTTCCCTCAAAATGGCCATAGAATCGCGAGCTGTGTGGCATGTAGCGCCATTTTGTTGAAACCACATGTCAACCAAGTTCAGTTCTTCCATTTTTGGCAACAAAATGTTTGTTAGCATTGAACGATAGCGATCGCCATTCACCGTATAACGTTGCGTCCAACAGCATCTTTGAAAAAATACGGTCCAATGATTCCACCAGCGTACAAACCACACCAAACAGTGCATTTTTCGGGATGCATGGGCAGTTCTTGAACGGCTTCTGGTTGCTCTTCACTCCAAATGCGGCAATTTTGCTTATTTACGTAGCCATTCAACCAGAAATGAGCCTCATCGCTGAACAAAATTTGTCGATAAAAAAGCGGATTTTCTGCCAACTTTTCTAGGGCCCATTCACTGAAAATTCGACGTTGTGGCAGATTGTTCGGCTTCAGTTCTTGCACGAGCTGTATTTTATACGGTTTTACACCTCTTTGCGTAAAATCTTCCATGTGGTCGAATAACACAAACCCAATTGCTGCGAACGGCGACGAATCGACATTTCACGGTCTTCAGCAACACTCAGAAACAGACGCAGTATTCTCTTCTGTACGCATTCGTGTGGTTGGTTTAATGTCCAATAAAGTAAACTGAGTGCGAAACTTGGTCACAATCGCATTAATTGTTTGCTCACTTGGTCGATTATGTAGACCATAAATCGGACTTAAAGCGCGAAACACATTTCGAACCGAACACTGATTTTGGTAATAAAATTCAATGATTTGCAAGCGTTGCTCGTTAATAAGTCTATTCGTGATGAAATGTCAAAGCATACTGAGCATCTTTCTCTTGGACACCATGTCTGAAATCCCGCGTGATCTGTCAAATACTAATGCATGAAAATCCTAACCTCAAAAAAATCACCCTTTATATTCATATAAACTTTCGAATAAACGAGGAACTACGTAACTCGAAAGTAGAATTCAAAACAGGGCAAAATCGAAAATAATCACTCTATATCAAATGTGTTTGCGAGCGAAGTTTTTTTTTTGTCAAAATGTAACTAAAATGTTATAAATTATTAATATGCAATTTGAATTTGAAAGTTTTTTATTCAAGTTTTTGTGTTTTATTATTTACACTGGGAATTCCTGATTTTTGCCAAAAATAGCGTTTGGACTTTCGTTTCTCTTCCTCAGTCATTTCAAAATTCATCATCAGCAGGCACATGACACTTTCGATTGAAGTTAAAACTTCGGCAAGTTCTTTTTGTTATGGTTTGCTGTGCACGTCCAGCGTTCTTATCATCACCGTTGTGGTTTTGGTTACTTCTTATTGCCAAAAACTTCCATGCTGCTGATAAGTTTATAATTGGAATAGCATTTTGTCTTCTGCGAGAAGTCATGTCGGATAATATGGTCTTAAGTAAGAACATAAACTCGTCTTTAGTTTAGTCTTTAGACGATAGCTTTAAACAAAACTAAAACAAAAGTATATATTTTTCATTAGGAATGCGTTCAAATACCGTATATATAAACGTTCCGTTAAATAACTTCTTTTTTTTAAATGCTATAAAAACATCGAGTGTAGCTTCGCCGGGTGACACGTAGTGCCGCCGCACAGTGGGGTAGCTCCATACATGGTGATGATAAAAAGGTCACCTTGAGAAATTAAAGCAACGGGATTATAAAGTTCGCTCTCTTAAAGTTAACGGAAAATCTGATATGAAGAGTGTGATTTTTTTTTTATGTCTCGTAGTCAAGGTGAGACAGCCCATCAAAGTAGACTTTTAATGTGCAAAAATCGATTATTTAAAAAGTGTTAAAAAAGAGTAACTTTAGTTTTAGCCATAAAATCAAAATTAAGATCGGAGAAAAGTTTAAAAAAATGTCACACCTAGATGAAGGTATGTAGATTATGATTGAAGTTTAAAAATATAAAAAAAGAAATCTTTTTGTTGAAATAATTGAAATTAAAAGAAGAAATTTTGTTAAGGCTTTTTTTTACTTTTCACTTCATATCTTCTGTTGGGGCAAAAGTCAAGCAGGTCTGAAAGTGGGAAAAGTTTCAGGAACAATAAACCTATACTACCAAAAAAACAAAAGTGCTTGACTTTTGCCCCAAATATTTGTTTTCAATTTTTTAAAATAAAGTTAAAGTATTTAAAAAGCTTAAAAATTGTTTACTTCTTTTTATAAATTTATTTTACAAAATTTTAGGAACAATATTCAATTTCTGATAGCTAAATTTTATTATAAAATTGTTTTTAAGTGTTTCAATTTTTTTTTTCAAAAAATTATCTCAAAATTGTTATACCAATAGTCCTTCTTTTCAATAAAATTTCTCTGCTCCTTTTCTGTTCTAAATTGCAAGTTAACAATATTTTTGAACTTTTCAAACAATTATTTAAATGAAAAAAGGTTGTGACAAATTTTTACTTTACCAAAAAAATATTATGCTTTCCATTTTATTTACAATTTTGAGTCTCAAATAAAAAAAAATAAGTAAAATGACTTCTACTTTAAATTAAATGTTATTTTGCCTACTCCTTACTCTTTTGAAAAAAATTTCTCATTTTGCACTTTGCAACTTGTTTTTAGGTTCTGAAGACCTAAATTTCCAATGCTCAAGAAAAAAATTGGTCGAAATTTATTTTTTGAGCAAACAAAAAAACATTGATCAAAAGTTCTTAGATGTTGAATCCTACATAAAAAATTAAAGTTTTTGTAGCCCAAGTCACATCACTAATTTAAAGGTAGCTTTAAAACATTTTAAATCCCAGTTCATAATTAAATGGGATCGCTCACACCGAATGAAAAAACGTTTTTTTTCGTCTGAAAAAAGTTGGCTCAGTAAAAACTTTTCGTTCAAAAAATATCTCCCATCCGTTGGACGCCCTACACTTGATTTTGCCAACAGTAGTGAGCAGACAAAACGAAAGCGCACGGCAGAGTTACGAAATACTGTTCCAACATCTGAACTTGTTTTTGCAGCTCAAATGAGCTTACGAGCATCTGGTCAAAAACAAGAAGCTGATTTGGTCAAAGAAGCAACATCATCCACAGATTTTTTAAAGAAATTACAAAACTGTAATAAGTTAAAAAAAAATTCTACTTTAGAAGCTTTGTCAATGATGATGGAAGCTAAACTTTCTCGACATCAATACAATGTCATAAGAAGTTATGCAAAAGATGTTTTTCCTTCTTATAAAGAGGTTCAAAAAGAGAAACAGAATTGCTACCCACAAAACGTAGAAGTCACTGAAATTGAAGCTCAAGTTCCTATACAAAATCTCCTGGACCATACAACTGAAAAAATTGTGAATAACCATTTTAACACTTTCAATTCCCTGACCCTTGACCTGAATACCGTTGATTTGACTTTAACATCTAAATGGGGGTTCGATGGTAGCTCTGGGCATAGCCAGTATCATCAAACATTTTTAGAGCCTCATGAAAGTGGTGATAAATTTGTATTTATGAAGTGTCTTGTGCCCTTGCAACTTTCTGGCAATCAACAAATTTTTTGGAAGAACCCTTGCCCATCATCTCCCCGTTATTGTCGGCCACTGAAAATTATTTTTGAAAAAGAAAGTGACGAATTAGTAAAAAACGAAAAGATAATCACAGACTTGCAAATTAAAAATCTCCAAAAAACCAGCATTACCATAAACGATAAGAACTTCGTTGTTAAACATAGTTTAATTTTTTCAATGCTTGACGGCAAGCTTTGCAATAACTTAAGCAATACCAAATCTGCCCTTAAATGTTACTTGTGTAAAGCTACCTCTAAACAATTTAATGATATTGAAAAGATGATTAACCTGCCCATATCGGAGGAATATCTATCATTCGGTTTGTCTACTTTGCATGCATGGATTCGGTTATTTGAATGTCTTTTGCATGTAGCTTACAAATTGCCGGTCCAAGAATGGAGAACGACTGAAACAACGGACATAATTATTAAAGAAAATGATTCAAAAAGAATTCAAAGAAAAAACTGGACTAATTGTAGATAAGCCTAAGCCTGGATATGGAAATACAAACACAGGAAATGTTGCTAGACGGTTTTTTGAAAAAAGTAGTCTGTCTGCATCTATCACCGGAATTGACGAAAAACTTATTGAAAAATTTCATGTAATCTTACAATGCATTTCTAGTGGTTTAAGACTAAATGATGAAAAATTTAAATCCTATTGTCAAGATACTGCATTTCAATTTGTGAGACTTTACCCATGGTATTATATGAGTACAACGGTTCACAAAATTCTTATTCATGGACACGTAATTGTATCCAATTGCCTTCTACCTATAGGCCAACTAAGCGAGGAAGCTTTGGAGTCAAGAAACCGAGATTTTAAAGTCTTCCGAGAACAGTTTAGTCGATAAACTTCTAGAAAAGACACCCTCACCGATATTTTCAATAGAATGCTCATTTCATCTGACCCAGTCATAACAAGTTTGAGAAATGAAGTCATCAATTTGAATAAAAAAAGTTTTCATTCTCATGCTCAAAATATATTTGAAGAAGAAAATTTATCATATGATTCTGAATAATTCAATATATCTACTTTTTACATAATCATAAGCATACATTTAAAATAGCAAAATCTGTTTTCATTTCAATGTTTGAAAAAATCTTTCTTTAAATGCAAATTAAAAAAGTTGATGGAAAATTGGTATCAATCAACAAAAAATCAAAGGTATTTAAACATTTATTTTTATTTTTCTTACAGCTTGCCCTTCACAGAACAATAAATTCATTTCATTCCTTTTTATTAATTCCCAACTATTCTAATATTCATAAAATTGTTTAACTCTATTAATAATCATACATATGTATAAGTTGTCAACTCCCTAGTATTTCGACAACACTGAATATGCAAGAAATCTTGTATTATATTAAAATGATATGTCCCGCAGAGTAGGTTTATTAAAATCACTTCTATTCACAGGATTTTGATTTAATTTGGAAGGGTCGCAGACATGTTATTTTCAAGTGCTTTTAGATCTCACGACAACTTTTGCGTTCAAAAATTATACTGAGATCTAAATCTCAAAAGAATTTAAAAACATTTTTTGTTGAAATTTTTAATATTGTTATTTCTCAAAAACGTGAAGGGATTGTGTTAGAATATCTCAGAAACGCGCTGTGCTGGAATTTTTAAGCTTCGGATTCTAATTCAGAATACTAAAATTCTTCAAAAAAGTGATCATACATAGGTTAGAAAAAAAATATTTTTTAAACAAGTAGAATTCGTCAATTAAAACTTTTTAAATAAACGATTCCAGGTTAATTTATACAATATTCCCGAAATTTAAAACTGTACCAGAGGTTTTCATAAACTACTACCTTTGTCATAAGAACACAAACAGCCATCATAATAGCGTTTTTACCTTAAAAAATAATTGATATCATAAAATGACCATTTCTGCCCCACTGTGCGCCGCCGTCCTGTGGAAACCGAATTTTGCCAATATGCTCCTCATCGGTCTGTGAACAAAAATTTGTTCCACATGGCCCGATAACGATCGCCATTGACTGTAGCGGACATTCCTTGCTTATTTTCGAAGATAATCTGGACCAGAATCCGCACCAAACAGTGACTTGTTTTGGATGTATCGTCTATTCAATGTATGCGTACGGGTTTTCTGTGAACCAAATGCGACAATTTTGCTTGTTTACATACCCGCAAAGATCAAAATGAGCTCCATCTGAAAAGTTGATGAACCATATTCGTTCAGCGGAAAGATAATCTAATTAACTGTGAAATCAGACATGAGCTAAGTGTAACCATTCACGAAAAAAGCAATTGTTGAAAAAAAACATTCGTTGGCGGACCCTATATGTGCAAACATTTTCTCACTCACTTTCATTATTATGGAATTATCACTTATTCTTCTGCATTTAATTTGCTCGTACCGTTCTTCATTTCCTTGCAAATTGAACCAAATTCCAACGGTGTTCATTTTTGTAATAATTATTTTTGTCCAAAAATTTGATGTTTTATTATTGTTTTTATTATTTTGTTTTTAAGACTGTCAAACAACTCGATACTCGTTCGAAAGTAGAACATTTTTTGAAAATAAGTTGGTATAACTGGCATTCGATTCTACTTTCATACGTGGTACGATTTGGAAGTAGAATCGGAAATGAGTTTCGAATAGAATAAAAAGTAGAATTGAGTTACATAGTAGGGCCCAAGACTTTTCCTCAGGGGGGTGGGGGGCTCACACACTTAGATGAGTTTTTACTCACCGCTTAAAAATGTTCTCTAATGTTTTGTAAAGGATGCTTACAAAATTTAATAATTGCTAAAATGCCAGCTTTAGTTACCAAATTATTTAGAACACTGCTGTCCAGCAAAGGTATGGTTTTACTATTTAATTTGGATGACTCATATGAAAGCATTCCAAGATTCTAACAGTTTTCTGAATATGCCATATTTAAGAGCTAAATTTAGTTTTTTCGAAATCAGTTTCCGGGAGTCTTTTATTACTCTCGTTATCAGTCTGCTTACTTTTATTTTGATCTTATTAAGGCGTCACTTACTTACTTACTTAAGGTGGCGCTACAGTCCTGTGTGAACTAGGGCCTCACCCAACAAACTTCTCCATCTAGCTCGGTCCCTAGCTAGATGTCTCCAGTTTCGCGCTCCAAGTTGGGTGAGGTCACCTTCCACTTGTACGCGCCACCTGATCCGCGGTCTTCCTCTACTGCGCTGTCCTGTGGGTGCGGATTCGAAGACTTTCCGGGCCGGAGCATTGGTTTCCATGCGCTCTACGTGACCCAGCCATCTTAGTCGTTGGACTTTTACTCTTCTTGCTAAGTCTACGTCGCTGTACAGCCCGTACAGTTCGTCGTTCCATCTTCTCCTCCACTCCCCTTCGATGCATACGGGACCGTAGATCACTCGAAGAACTTTTCTCTCGAAGCGACCCAAAGTGCTTTCATCCGCTTTTGTCATGGTCCATGCTTCTGCACCGTATAGCAGGACATCACGCTGAGTTCTTCCGATTATGTCAATTTCATCAGCATATGCCAGTTATTGGACAGACTTTTGAAAGATAGTGCCTCTAGTGTTAACGTGTGAGCTCTGCACTATTCTTTCAAGCACGATGTTAAAAAAATCGCATGACAGCGCATCACCTTGTCTAAAACCTTTTTTGACATCGAAGGATTCTGTTAAGTTGTTTCCAACCTTTATGGAGCAGCGTGAATTCTCCATGGTCATCCTGCACAAACGGACGAGTTTGGCAGGGATGCCAAAACTAGACATGGCTCTATACAGCTCATCCCTGTAGATGCTGTCATATGCGGCCTTGAAATCGATGAAAAGATGGTGGGTGTCGATTTGGTGCTCTTGAGTTTTTTGCAGGATCTGCCGTAATGTGAATATTTGATCAACTGTGGACTTTCCTGGTCTAAAACCACAGTGATAAGGACCTATCAGGTTGTTGACGATGGGCTTTAGACGTTCACATATTATGGCAGAGAAGATTTTATAAGCGATGTTAAGTAGACTTATTCCTCTATAGTTGGTGCAGTTTAGAGGGTCTCCTTTTTTCAGGATCGGGCAAACAATACTCAGGTTCCATTCATCGGGCATGATTTCTTCCGACCATATCTTACAGATAAGTTGGTGCATGCACCTAACCAGCTTATCTCCAGCTGCTTTAAAGAGCTCGGCATTCAAGATATCTGCTGCAGCGGCTTTATTAGACTTCAACTTAGATATGGCAATCTTTACTTCGTCTAAGTCGGGAGGACGGGATTGTTGGCTTTCGTCGTTTATGTTGAATGGATCATCCTGCCTGACAGCGGAATTCAGTTCGTCGTCGCCGTTATACAGTCTGCAGAAGTGGTCCTTCCATATCCCCAGCATTGACTGCGGTTCCACTATGATGTTTCCACTTTCGTCTTTGCGGCCTTCGGTTCTAGGTTTATGTACCTGTGAATTTCGTTTCACCTGTTCATAAAACTTTCGAACCTCATTCCTGCTTTTATACCTCTCAACATCTTCGACCGCACGCTTCTCATGCCCTCTCTTTTTCCTTCTGAAAAGTCGGCGTTCCTCTCGCCTCTTCTGCTCATAGAGCTCACGAGCAGCTCTCGTCCTTTTGTGCAGCGCCGCTTTAGGTGCCTGTTGTTTGCCTGCCGACATTCCTCATCAAACCAGGGGTTCGTTGTTGGTGGCTGTTTGAAACCCAGCACATCAGAGTCAGCTTCTCTGATTGCATCTTGGCAATGTTGCCACTGGTTTTCGATACATTGTGTTGGCGGCAGAGAACTTCGAGAGAGGTTACTTGTCACTCGGTCGGAAAAGGATTTGGTGATCTCTGGCGATTGTAGCCGTTCGACGTTGTATCTTCTCCCAGCACCTCCCTGTTTTGCCTTGGGTCTGGAAATCCGAAGTGCTACCCTGGCTACAACGAGGTAGTGGTCCGAGTCGATGTTAGCTCCTCGGAAAGTTCGTACATCCATAATGCTGAAAGCATGTCTGGCGTCGATCGCAATATGGTCAATCTGGTTGACGGTAGATTGATCTGGAGAAGTCCAAGTTCCTTTGTGGATGTTGAGGTGTGGAAAACGCGTACTGGCTACCATGACGTTTCGCCCCGCAGCAAAATCTATGAGCCTGAATCCATTGTCGGAAGTGTTGTCGTGCAGGCTGTTTTTCCCGATTATTCCACCAAAGATGTCTTCCCTTCCTAGCTTGGCATTAAAATCGCCCAGGACTATTTTAATATCGTAGCTAGGGCACTGCTCATATGTTTTGTCTAAGAGCTCGAAGAACATATCTTTGGTGTTGTCGTCTTTCTCTTCTGTGGGGGCGTGCGCGCATATCAGGCTATTGTTGCCGAATTTAGCCTTGATGCGTATGGTCATGAGGCGCTCATTGATGCACCTATAACTCAAGACTTCTTGCCTAAGTCTGGCTCCAATGACGAATCCGCATCCAAATAAGCGCTGTTGGTGTTCGTGGTAGCAGTCACCATAGTAAATATCGCAGTTTTTCATCCTCTTTTTGCCGGCCCATCCCATCGTATTTCCCGGATGGCGGTGATATCTGCTTTATATCGTTCTAGGGCCTCCGCTAATTCTTCGGCCGCAGGTGGTCTGTTAAGGGACCTAACATTCCACGTGCATATCCGAAGTTCGTTGTTCTTAATTCGTTTGCGTTGGTTGTCAACAGTAAATCCGTCCGTATCCGAGGCTTGTTGGTGCTTCGCAATTATGAAAGCTTTTACGTGGCCGGGAAGTCACCCCGACGCACAACGCCCAACCTGAAGGGCCAGATCCTAAGTATAACTCCAAGGATGGGGAGCCGGATAAAACCGCTCCTTACAGGCCTGGGCTCCGAATAAGTCGAAGAAGCCCTATAAGGTGTTCACTAAGTAGTTCAAAATTACTGGAACTGTAGACACCACCGTTGATTCCATCTCAGGGATTCCTTCTGGATAAGGAGAGGTGCCTTAGTGGAAACACCTCTCCCCACCTCTCCCGTTTGCTGCCCCCAATAACTTTCCACTGGGGTTGGGACCCAATCTCCAGTTGAGGTACTAGGCACCCGATGTTCACCACGGGGAGGTGAGAGTAAGAGTTGATAGACAGAGGTTGGTTTTGAGAAAAATCTGTGGACGCTTGAGTCCTCTTGAATGCACATGTCTACCATTTGAAAATATAAAGGCGTCAACAAAACTTTAAAATTGTAGAGACAAAAAGGTTTGATTCTTGAATTCAAGGAAATAGCTGCATTTCAGTAAATAATTTCTCTAAAAAATTAGATTAAAACATAAGGTAAGTAAACAAAAAAGTTGGGAAGAAAAGTTTTGTAGTACTCACAAATTACACGTTTCAAAGCTTTTATATCAATAGATATGAAACGTTTATTATGTTTTTCAATCAGCCATTAATTTAAAAAAAGTGTCACTTGATTTTTTTTGGACATTTGTATTATTGAAATTCGTGTTTGAAGCTCAGTTCTAGAGCATCCAAAGCAAATTCACAAAGTAGTTTTATTTATTTTTTTAAAATCTTTTGTATTCAACAGAAAACCAATTTTGAAAGAAATGAAACGCACGCTAGAACTTGATAATTTCTTCCAAAAAGTCTGTTTAAAAATATTTATCATATTTTAAGATTTAAAAATGTACCTGCAAAATAAGTTTTTCTCAATAATTTAAATGCCATTTTATTTGTCAAAAAATCTAAATTAGCCTATGTTTTTTAAAAAATCATTTTAAATTTTGTCTTAAAAATATTTTTGGTATAAGCACTAAATAAAGAGCTTATAACTATACGAACATTTTACATTAAAATTTCCCCTTTCTGAAATATCGGATTTTGTAAACAAAATTAGTATCAAAAAAAAAAATACATTTTTGATCATAAAATATCATCATAAATTTGATCATTACCAAGAGGTTGCACAGAAAGAGTAGAATTTTGAAATCGTTCCATTAGTTTTTCACAAAACTTAAAAACAAAATTAAGGTTTTTTGAATGGTACACTTCTGGAGCAATACGAAAATATGTTTTTCTTGTAGAAAGAAGCCAAATTTAGAACACCAAATTTAGAGAAAGTTTTAAAAAAATCACATTTTGAACAAAAAATTTCTGTGGGGACTGCTGTTATTATTCGTATCAATAAAATGGAAAAAAAACGCCTTACACTAATCGGCTGAAAATCTTAATTTCAATCAACACAATTGTTGGGACTGTAGGGCGCTGGAAAGACAGACAGACGAAAGGAATCGGGTTTCCCACTTTTTTTCGGCTTCTTTACCGTCGTAATGCCATATTTGATTAAAAACTCTAGTTTGAAATTGTTAACTTATGCAAAACTTGCTATATAGTTCCTATGTGTCGCAGTAAAAATCACTTCAATAAGCACTATTTATGTGTTTCAAAAAAATGTAATAGTAAAATTGAAGGCGAGTTGGAATTCAGAGGCAACTTAATATAATATTCATGATCTCTTATTCAAGGTTTCTTCTTAAGAACCTGAATATTTGTTTTTTTTTTCTTAGAAACAATTTTTATGAAAATAGACTAAAGTTTTTTCAAATTCCAAACTAAGCGAAAATTAAAATTTTTGATAGCAAACCACTTTTTGGTGAGTGTCGTTAAATTACTAATAAATCTTTAAATGCATTCTTTACTTTTACAACTTAACTGTTATAAGCTTTTTGGCTCATGTGACCCCCTCCTGGATCGTTAATTGGTCAAAATTGATGAATTTGTGCTGTTTTTTTTTTTGGAATAAGGCTGAATATCCGATTCTTATTATGTTCTTGGTTCAATCTTCAGTCAAAAGTAGTACTTTTAGCAACAAAGTTTAATGAAGTAGGTAATATATATGTAAATGTTGTTTTCATATACAAAAAATAAATAATTCAAAATATAATAGTGGTCATATCCATTAACGCAATACGATTAGTTTTGTATTGAAGGGAATTCCTGCGAAAAAGCAAACAAATTATCTCCCAGGGGGGGGGGGGGGTAATGACCCCAACGACCCCCCCCTTGGATTCGCCATTGATCTTAGCAAAGGCTATACTATTGATAAGCTAAAGAAGGTTCAGAGCACAGCTTGCGTGGGCACCACAGGGGCCATGCGTACTTGCCCAACGGACGCCTTAAACGTTATTTTGGATCTTCTACCAATCGACCTTTTTATTAAATAAATATTTTCCTGCAGCGCTATTAGGCTATTAGGCTTTTCGCATGTCTCAACACCAATGCTATTAACAGCGACAAACTTAATAGATTACAACGACCAGCTTGCCTGCGTATAAGTATATCGCTGCATGTGGCTAGATGTAGTTGATTACTGGATACCTTCTTTACCTTACACCTCTTGATATAATTAATAAGCAAAAAGCTACAAGCTCTGTTAATTTCCTCAAAGCCTTATCGCAATGGGTCAACAACAAAATCGACCACTCCGTAAATATTAAGTATTTGGAATGAAATCAATTTCAAAGTACACAGACTACACCATCCCCAAACTGCAATTCGACAGAAACATCCAGATTTCTATACCTTTCAGCTCTTTTTGGGAGAATAGGACATTCCTCGAAAACGAGTCAGCCCACTTTAACACATATAAATCAATAACAAATGAAGGGGTTGGTGGAGGTGTTTACTCTGGACGACTAAAATTAAGTCTCTCATTTTGCCTTTCCAGTTATTGCAACGAGTTCCAGGCGGAGATTTTGGCGATAAAACAGTCTTCTCCTGGCTTAAAAAAAATGATTTCGACATCTGATATCCTTATTTTCTCAGATAGTCAGGCGGCTATTAAATCTATGGACTGTATCATTTCAATCTCTATAACAGTCAATAGCTAACGATTACCTCTAAATTTAAAAAAAAAAAAACGTACGAAACATCACGACATTCCCTAAGTTTATAAGTTTGATTGATAAAGCCAATTTGCTTACAACACAGTTTGCTGTTACCAAAAAATGTGTCATGAGTTCTACTGTTCTGAAGAGCGTAACCGATTTTATGGTACGGATCTTCTTAAGCACTTTTGCAATTGCAATATTACTAAAAGGCCTTGACATAAACTAATCCGAAGGCCTGGATAGTATTCTCCTTACTGGCAAAACGTAAACTTTTAAATCTGTCCTATTCTATAGGTGTCTTTTCGAGCGGATTGAAAACAGCATGTGTACAGCCTACCCTTAAAAGGCGATTCATCCTCCCCCTTTAACTATGGTCCAATTGCACTTACGAGTACGTCCCTTCTTCCAAGGTCATAGAAACGTTGATTTATTTTTAGCTTAAGAAATATCTCGAAGAACAGAAGCTTTTTAATAACCGGCAGTATGTCTTTCGTAGCGTAGTACCCGTCAACTGGTTACCTTATGGTTTATCTTTACATTGTTTAAGAAAACAAAAGATTATTGGACTTAATATTTCAAAGGCATTAGATAGGGTTTTACACCAAGTTTTCTAATAATGTTCTTGATTACCGTATTAGACGACCTCTCGAAAGTTCTCAGCATGCTTATCTTAAGGGTAAATCTACGGAGACTGCCCTCCATGAGGTAGTGCGTACTGTAGAACAAACAATCCATTATAAAGAATTTACTTTTGCCACCTTCCTAGACATAGAAGGTGCTTTTAACAACGTCCTTACCGAATCCATACAACAATCGCTCGTTAAGTTCGGTGTAGAAGACTTCATTCGAGAATGGATTATTTGCATGCTCAGTGGTAGGAAGATTCGAGCCACTCTAGGCAATACAATCGCAACAAAACACGTGAGTAGGGGAACACCCCAGGGTGGTGTTGCCTTCTGGTCATGGATACAATTCTCGTTAAATTAGATAGATGTTTAGTGAAGGCGGCAGCCTACGCGAATGATTTGGTGTCAGGAAAGTACACCTCTGTGATTAGTGAAATCACGGACTCAGCTTTGAAGAAAGTTAGCAACTGGGCTACGAGTTGTGGACTAGGAGGTAAACAAAGTAAAACTGAACTATTGCTCTTTGTCTTTACCACCAAAACTAAAGTACCGCCCTTCAGGCTACCTCAACTCAACGGTCAAATCCTATCATTGTCTTCCAGTGCAAAATATTTGGGAGTTATACTCGACCCTAAACTAAACTGGAAACTAAATATTAAAGTACGGGTTAAGAAGGCCTGTGTTGCCTTCTACGCCTGCAGCAAAACTTTCGGTAAAAAGTGGGGACTTCAGTCGAAGATGATTTTATGGACGTACACACTACACAGGCGTAGTACGTCCAATCTTAACATATGGTTCGATTGTGTGGTGGCCTGCTCTTAGCAAAGCCTATAATATTGATAAGCTAAAGAAGGTTCAGAGAACAGCTTGAGTGGACACCACAGGGGCCATGCGAACTTGCCCAGCGTAAAACGTAAACGTTATTTTGGATCTTCTACCAATCGACCGGCTGAAGGAATCAAACAGCTGGTCGTCAAAACCTTATGGTCACAGCAACACAACGAAATTGATTCCCCCAGATATTATCTCGGTAGCCACTGACTACTGCACTCCTACTTTGAGCCTTAGTAAGGGTTTTAAGGTTATTTTCCCATCGAGAGAAGATTGGGAGGATGACATCGTGTCGGTGTAACCCTGATCTGGGTTCCGAGCCATAGTGGTATCGTGGGAAATGAACAGGCTGACGAGCTAGCCAGGCAAGGATCGGCCCTTTATAGCTCACTTGCGGAAATGGTAATGGTTAACATTCCTCTTGGTGCTATGAAGGGTAAAATCTTTTCTATCTACCAAACTGAATCAAACCGAAGGTGGAGCAATTTACCCAACTGCATTATATCTAGGAAGATATGGCCCACCTATAATAAAACCCGGTCAAACGATCTTCTGGATCGTTGCGGTTTGTACCGGACATTGGCCTATAGGAGTTCATGCAGAGAAGTTGGGTATCTCCTACAACACCTTTTGCCGTAGTTGTAGTGACCAAAGAGAAAGTGAAACGATAATCCAGTTCCTCTGCAAATGTCCTGCTTTGGGAAACACTAGAATGAAATACTTTGGAAAAGCATTCTTTCACGAACTTGATGAGCTATCTGAGACTAAATTAGAGACCTAATCTTTTTTCTCAATGCGACGAAATGGCTCTAACTTAATCGCTATGAAGCTTCTCTAAAAATCTGTCCCTTTCAATCACAGGTCAAACGAGTTTTTGGTATCAAAACGGCGCACTACAGCGCTAATTGGATCTTAGGCTAGGTTGCCTTGAGATCGCCATTTCTACCTGAAGGGAACACAACTAGATTTGTTTTTTTTTTTGGTTTTTATTGTAAAGGGTGATTTATCTTTTTGGCAACACTGGTTTAAACATCTGACGCACGTTTCGTGTTTTGTTTCACTGTCAAACATTTTCAGTTTGGTCTATAAATTGAACCATGAATCGTCTTACAAACGAACAACCCTTGCAAATTATTGCATTTTATTATAAAAATGCGTGCTCTGTTAAGAAAGATCATCGCGTTTAAAATGTGTTCAACGACAAAGCTCATTTTTGTCTGAATGGATAATAATGGATTAATAAGCGGAATTGTCGATTTTGGAGTTAATAACAGCCAGAACGCAAACGAACTTCGGATATGCACGTGGAATGTTAGGTCCGTCCCTTCACACGTGCGGCCGAAGAATTAGCGGACGCCCTAGACTGCTATAAAGCAGACATCACCGCCATCCAGGAAATACGATGGGATGGGCCGGGCAAAAAAAGAGGATGAAAAACTGCGATATTTACTATGGTGACTACTACCACGAAAACCAACAGTTCTTATTTGGATGCGGCTGCGTCATTGGAGCCAGACTTAGGCAAGAAGTCTTGAGCTATAGGTGCATCGATGAGCGCCTCATGACCATACGCATCAAGGCTAAATTCGGAAACACTAGTCTGATATGCGCGCATGCCCCCACAGAAGAGAAAGACGACAACACCCAAGATATGTTCCTCGAGCTCTTAGACAAAACATATGAACAGTGTCCTAGCTACGATATTAAAATTGTCCTGGGCGATTTTAATGCCAAGCTAGGAAGGGAAGACATCTTTCGTGAAATAATCGGGAAGAACAGCCTGCACGACAACACTTCCGACAACAGATTAAGGCTCATAGATTTTGCTGCGGGGCGAAACGTCATGATAGCCAGTATGTGTTTTCCACACCTCAACATCCACAAAAGAACTTGGACTTCTCCAGATCAATCTACCGTCAACCAGATTGACCATATTGCGATCGACGCCAGACACGCTTTCAGCATCATGGATGTACGAACTTTCCAAGGAGCTAACATCGACTTGGACAACTACCTCGTTGTAGCCAAGGTAGCACTTCGGATTTCCAGACCCAACGCAAAACAGGGAGGTGCTGGCAGAAGGTACAATGTCGAACGGCTACAATCGCCAGAGATCGCCAAATCCTTTTCCGACCGAGTTACAAGTAACCTCTCTCGAAGTTCTCTGCCGCCAACACAATGTATCTAAAACCAGTGAAAACATTGCCAAGATGCAATCAGAGAAGCCACCTCTGATACGGAATTTACAAAACTGAGTAAACGTATTTAGAATGACGGTAGTCCTCAAGTGTATGTTGAGAAACCGTAACATACACAAAAACAGACTGATTGTTGTGCCTTATAGGTTGATGGAATAATGGCTCCTTATTTCTTCAAAAGCTATGTTAGTTAGAGCGGTACTGCCAATGGTGATCCCTATAGAGTTACGATTACTTTATTTTTCGTTCATCAATTGAACAGGAGCTGGAGCTGTGGTTTCGAAAAGTCGAACCATCGTGGCGCACAGCTCGTGTCACTGTCACACTTGACATATTGAAAGATACGTTGGTACCCACATAATTTTACGTTACGGACCCACAAATTCTTATTCAAGATCGTGCGATTTAACGCTGCTTGACTATTCTCAGTGAAGATATGTGAGCTGGACTACTATACGCAGATAATCCCAAAACCATTGACCACTTCGAGGACAAAATTCAGTGCATTATTGTATAAAATGTTGAAAAAAGTCATCGAAAATTGGATATTGGACTCGAGATTAGACTACGTTCGGCTAGCCAGACGTGACGATCATGTGCCAGAAATTGTACTTTAATTATAAACCCAGAAGATTATAGTTCGATCAAAATGAATTGTATGTCAATTTCAAAAACCATCATTCTTTTACTCCATTTTAAAGTTCTATACCTCTAGAAAGAACAAATCCTTACAAACAGAAACAACAAATTTAACATTAAGGTCGTTATTTATTTATATTAAGTTGAAGTTATTTAAACTCTTTGTATGTTTCAATGGATTTACATATATTATTGTTTATAAAATGTAAATGGCTAGGTTTTTGGTGATTCGCCAGCCACATACTCGCTATGCAATAAAATCGATTAAGCTCTTAACGAACTAAAACAGGCGACTTATTTGATAATTAAACTCAGAAAGAGGAAGCATTTTTATTAAAACAACCTTTATTAAAAAAATACACTATAATTATTAATTTGATCAAGATTTTATAAACAAAATACTTTTGAAAAATAAATATAAATACTAAAACAAAATAACACTTCGGGCTTACTCCACTGCGATGCACGTGCTTCTAATATTGGTATCTTCGTTAATAGCTTACAGTTCGTATAAGTTTTTCTTTCCGAACATTCCAATAAATTCACCATTTCATATCTCCTTTGAAGGCTCGTCTCTCAACTTATCCTATGTAATTCCTAATGGAGACAGGTGGCTTGTGAACTCATACTTAGATAGCGATGGACCGAAATGGATTGAAAAGAGTCTTGTCGAATCTGAATTGGTAAAGTTCAAGAACATCACTGATGATGTGATGAAATACTTTTTATACACTGAGACAAATCCAACAGTAGCTCACCGTCTAATAAAGGGAGACTCTGCATCTCTCCATCAGTCTAAGTTTAATGCATCAATTCCCACAAGGTATGTACGATCCTCTATCCATGCAATTAACTTTTAACCATTCTCTTGATTCCTAGGGTTATGGTACACGGCTATATGGCATCGTATAAATCCGAAGTTTGCACATTAGTTCGAGATGCTTATTTAAAAAAAGAACCCTGCAACTTTATTTGTATCGATTGGTCTAAGGTTTCCCACAATTCGCTTGTCACGGTTCGTGTGCTGGTGCCCAGTCTAGGTTTGGATCTAGGAGAGTTTATAAATTTCCTTTTTAAGGCAAGTGGAATGTCGAAAGAAAATTTTATATTAATTGCGCACAGCTATGGAACTCACATTGCCGGATTTGCAGGAAAGTATTTGAAAAGAGTTAAGAATCCACTGCGACTAATTGTTGCCTTGGACCCGGCCCATGCATTGTTTAGCTATGAAGATTGTTCATCGAGAATGTGTAAGACTGACGCTGATTTCGTTGAATCAATTCAGACAACCGCAGGAACTATTGGCTTCAGAAGACCGATCGGTGATTCCACATTTTATCCAAACGGTGGAGCTAATCAGCCTGCGTGTTCTTCTGAAAGCGGAAATTTATGCAGCCATTTAATGGCGTATAGGTATTTTGCTGAAGCTGTTGAATATGATGATTTCCCCACCAACGAGTGTTCAACCTATAGACGTGCCTTGGCTAAGAACTGCGAGAAAGTTTGCAGTGGAGTAAGAATGGGATCAGTGGAAAGTTTTCGAACGAAGGGAGTGTTTTATGTGTCGGTAAATAGTAAGCCACCTTTTGGGAAGGGAGTAAAATAATGTAAGCAAAAGGAAAGGGATGGGTCAAGTCTTGATTAATTGTTATTAAAATAAACATACATTTTATGATTTGTCAAAATTTAGCTTATAACTTATGTTTGTGCCAATTGACTTAGGAAATACTTGCTGGATTTTGTTAAAGGTTGACTTGTGTTGTAATTTTTGGTGCCGTAAGCTTTTGGCTGCTTAGGCTGTATGGTTCTTACTTCTAGTGGTCTTCCGTAGACGTCTTCCGAATTTTAGAAAAACTTTCATTGTTTGCTTTAAGTCTCAGAGTATTTTTTTTAAATTATAGTCTTTTGTTAATTTGCAGGCTATTTAGCACTTTTACTTTTGCAAAACTAATTTACCAATAAACATATTTCTATTGTTTATTCTTCATTACTCTAAGAAATTAAGATTTTCAAACTAACTCCAACTAGACAACAGCTGTCCGTTGCAATACCACATGGATCTAACAGTCTTTCCTACTAGGTTAACCATTTAGAGCTTATAATGAAGTCTTTGAATTTAATAGATCAATGTTATCAAAATAGAAGAAGAAGTCTCCTATGTTAATTTTTCGGCCTTTTGATAGTGTCTGTCTCCTTCTCTTCTTCATTCATGCAGTTTCTGCAAAAATGGGATGCCGACAAGCAAAAGGTATCTGGTTCGGTTATAGAACTAAACGCAAGACATCAGTCAACTTAACATGGCTAGCAAAATCCTCTCTGTCGAAATATGTGAACGTCTAAAGCCCATCTTCAACAACCTGATAGGTCCTTACCAGTGTGGTTTTAGACCAGGAAGTCGATCAAATATTCACATTACATCGATTTCAAGACCGCATTGGACTAGTTTTAGCATCCCTAACAATCTCGTCCATTTGGTCCTTTTGCGCAGGATGACCATGGAGTATTCATGCTGCTCCATAAAAGTTGGAAACAACTTAACAGAACCTTTCGATGTCAACAAATTCTATCGGCAATGTGATGCGCTGCCATGCGTTTGATGACATTGACAAAGAAGAACTCAGGGTGATGTCAATGGGGCTCCTGCAATTGTCGCTATATAAGACCCTGAAAAGCGGATAAAAGCACCTTGGGTCGTTTCGAGGGAAAGTTCTTCGCGTGGTCCACGGTACCGTATGCATAGAAAGTGAGTGGAAGAGAAGATGGAACGTCGAGCTGTACGGCATGTACATTGTACAGCTCCGGGCCGGAAAGTCTTTTAAACCACGCCCACAGGACAGCGCAGTTAAGGAAGAGCTAGATAGAGAATTTCTTTAAATGAGACCCTTGTTCACACAGGATTATAGCGCCACCTTAAGCAGGTAATAAGTAAAGTATACGCATGCTCTTTGAAAACAGCAAAGCAAGCCTAATCATCGAAGCACAGGAAATGCTTAAGCAGAACTTCCAGCAGCTCTTGAATTGGCATTATTAAGAAGAAACAATTAAAGATTAAAGAAGCATGAGGCCAGTCAATGACGAGCTGAACCAAAATATTCACATTAAGACAAGTTTTGGAAAAAAACACACAAACCTTTATCTGTCTATCGGCTAAGACAAAACTACGTTATTGGTAGCAGTAATTTCGAGGTTGTCAAGAAGTTCCCCTAACTTGGAACGAATATCAATTCCACAAACGACACCTTAGTAGAAACTCGACGAAGAACTGCCCTAACAAACCACTGCTGCGTCAGTTTTGCCAAACAAATGGGTTCAAAACTCATTTCCCAAAAGACGAAGTTCAAAGTGTCTTGACACTTTGGAGAGAAAAATCCTCCGTTGGATATTTGGTCATAAATGCGAAGACGGTGAATGGAGGAAAAGAGTCAATTTTGAATTGTGCGAGCTTTATAAAGATGTGGATATAGTCCCAAAAGTCAAAATACGGCCACTGAACTGACAAGAACTTTACAGCCAAGACAATCTTTGGATCCCAGCCCCTAGATAACTACAAAAGCGCCAAGTCTCAACGACTGGAAGAAGCTTTCAAAGGACCGCAAATGATAGAAGACACCAATATCTCAAGCAGAGATCCTCCATTGATCGGGAGCCGTATAAGTAAGTATAGAAGAGTTATCTTTGATTATCGACACTTCAACACTTTACACATTTTCCTCCACTAAAAAATATCATTCGCCTCCGGATAAATTAATAAATAGATTTATTTTTCATTGCAATTATAAAATCCGTAGTTTCTAGTTTAACAATTTTACGAGCTTATAATTTAAATCATATCAACCTGTTCCGAATAGTGGTTTATTGTTAACTGGAACATAATAGCATCCATCATTCAAATGACTTCCAGGTGATCCCATGTTTGCACTCCTTACCGCTTTGTCACACTTTTTCACAACTGCTGCACGGAATTCTGTACATTTCAAGGCAACAAAATTATTTCTCAATAAAGCTTCAGAATAGTACATATAAGATCGGAAATGCGAACACACTCCGGTCCAATCGGTTCTGCATCCTGGTTGATTGGTTCCACCATTTGGATAATAAGTAGCCTTGCCAATGGGTTGTAGGAAGCCCAACAATAAAGCATTTGTCTGAATGGATTCTACAAACACGGCGTCAGTAGAACACAACCTTTTACTACAGTCTGAGTAGTCGTAGAGCGGTCCAGCTGGATCAAGTCCAATGATATGATTTACTCTACCCCTTTTTACATTTTTCCCAGCATATCCACATGCATGAGCTCCAAGACTGAAACCTATTAAAGTTAGGCTTTCAAATGGCATATTGACACTTTCGTTGAGGAAATCTATGAATGAAGCAATGCTCTTGCCAATATTCGGAATGGCACTCACAGAACTTGCATAGTTTATTAATCCAGATGCTGAGCTCCAATCGACGTTTATTACGTTAAAGTCTCCCACTTTTAGCAGAGCACGCCGGATTTTCAAATTGAAATCGGATCCATAGTTCTGTCGCCAACCATGTACGATAAACCTGAGATAGTAAAAGAATTTCCATGAGTAATCGAGGTCAAAACTTACCGAAAAGATTCTCACTTTGTAGGCCTATCCTTATCAAAGCTTGATTTAGCCAAGGAATTTGTATCATCGAAGTATAAGTTTTCAGGATTATCTGGGCTGTGGCGGGTGTACAAGTAATATTTGACCGAAGCACGATGCCGCTCAGCCTTTTGATTGTATTCTTTTTCAAACTGTTCCCTTGTCATCCAAAAGAATGTACCATCAACTTTCGGAACAAGCCATCCATCCAATTGAGAATTATTATATTGTAAAAGTGGAATAGCTGGTGTTTCAGGGACAAAAACAGAAACTACCAAAAACCCTATGAACAATAACTTCATCACTACGATTACGTATACACGCACTGTGAATTCAAATCCCGATTAAAAGAAGACGCAAGTTTGTAATCCTCTTTATACAAACTTAACACCCTTTCCAGTGAAAAATTATCAATAAGTTTTATTGATAACATTGAAATTATAGTAGCAATTTTCTAAAACTACCGTTCTTGACGTTAAAATTACAAAATATCTCATATCTAACAACACAATAACTTTATGACTTTAAGATGTTAAAGGTTTATGTACCCATTACAAAAAAAAGAGCTGGGTCCATTGATAAGATAACGGCCCTAAGGGGTAAGAGCTAAAAACAGAAAAAAAATATGGTAAGAAACTTAATACCGAAAAAACAACAATTAATATCTCAAAACAGTGTCAATTGTTTATTTGTAAGGTATAGCGTGTTAAGGGTTGACCAAGACCTTCAATGACGATATCAGCTAATTTAAATGGTGTTGTTGCCGGTGCCTTTGCGTGTCGGAGTATCACAGGGGTGTATCGTATATTTTCGGAAAAGGGCGGAGAAAGCGGTGGCTTGCCTTAGCAAAGTAATAGGGGTCTTAACTTTTTTGACTCACTTTTTTCGGCTTCTGTACCATCGTAATGCCATGTGATTGAGAATTCGAAAGATTTAATTAAATCGTTATAAAGTTTAATTTTATTGTAAAATGGAACAATGTAATAAGGTTTATGTTTTAATTGTATAATGAAAAATGTTACCAGTTAGGGCTTGCTTGGAAGATGTGTTCACGGCGATGGTCAAACAAAAAAGGAAAGTTTAAAATTGTCTTACATCGAATGATACCTACATAGTGGTTTTTTTCTATACCAAATCATCTAAATACAATGCATTACAATATGCAAATTATTGGCCTTGGATGAGGATTAAGCGGATTATAAGTTGTTTGTTTTAAGTAAGTACAGTGAGTCCCGCGAATAATCTTCCAAACAGGGTTTTCTTACAATCAAATATAATACAAAACTAGAAATGAAATTAATTAATGATTTGAGTTTAAATGTAGTTTGATTAATCCTGAACATTCCGGCCCCCCTGGAACGAGTTTCAGGACATGGGTACTCGTGCCAGTTTGGTGATTGGACGGATAAATGTTCCGCCAGCGGTCTTTACAGTAGCAACTCGTGCTCGACCATCAGACCCTTGAGTTGTTGCTTCGATCTTGCCAAGAAGCCATTTTGTTGGTGGAAGATTTGGCTCCTTTATAATAACCAGGTCTCCTGGATTAAGGTTTGGGGTGGATCGTTTCCACTTTGGACGTTCTTGAAGGGTGGTGATGTATTCCATATGCCAACGTTTCCAAAACCCTTGGACCATATTTTGGAGGTGATTCCAATGAGAGAGTCGGTTGACTGGTGTTTCCAAAGTAGTTGGCTCTGGGATTGCAGTAAATGGTTCACCTATAATGAAATGTGCTGGGGTTAGTGGGTTCAAATCATTATCTGAAATAACACATAGAGGACGAGAATTTAGAACAGCTTCGATTTGAGTAAGAACCGTGTATAGTTCTTCGAAAGTAAGTATGGTTGATCCAATTACACGTCGTATGTGAAACTTGACGGACTTGACACCAGCCTCCCACAAACCACCAAAATGGGGTGCCGATGGGGGGATAAAGTGCCATTCCACACTGTCCTTTGCAAGTGCCGTAGCAACGGCTTCATTGTATGCTTCTGAAAGAACCAACTTGTGCATCTCGTTGAGACATCGACGCGCACCTTGGAAGTTGGTTCCATTGTCCGAATAGACATTCGAACAGAGTCCACGTCTCGAAACAAATCGACGAAAAGCGGCGAGAAAGGCTTCAGAAGTGAGATCACTCACTAGCTCGAGGTGAATAGCTTTGGTGGCCATACATACAAATAAACAAATGTAGGCCTTTGATGTTTTTGGATTACGATTTCTAGAAAACTTGATGTTAAAAGGCCCAGCATAATCACAACCTGTATGTGAAAACGGACGGCTTTGTGATATCCTTTGCGATGGTAAGTCACCCATTAGTTGCGTAGTGGTATCTTTTCGCAGTTTGTAACATCTATTGCAGCCAAAAACAATCTTACGGATAATGTTACGAGAGCCCAAGATCCAAAACTGTTGTTTTACAATGGCGAAGGTTGCGGAAACTCCTGGGTGAAGGTTACCTTTGTGGATATCTTCTATAAGAAGAGCAGAAAAATTGTTATTAGGTAGAATATAAGGATGTTTTATGTTATAAGATATGTTAGCATTTTTTATCCTGCCTCCTACTCTAAGAAGACCTTTGTTATCTAAAAAGGGAGAGTATTTTAGAAGTTTTGATTTTTGGGGTAGATGTTTTTTGGTTATTAGGGCACGAATATCTTCACTGAATGAATTTTGTTGGATGGATTTAATTATAGTTGTTTTCGCGACGATGATTTCCTTTAGGGTTAAGTATGAGGTTCGACGATTAGGTTTATTAGATTTTTCACATAGGTAGTTATAGATGAAACGTATGACGTAAGCGAGTATCCTTTGCATACGAAACCACGATGATGTTTTATTGATAATATGATCAATGACATCAAACTTGTTGGATGACGTTAGAAGAACTTGAGGTGGAGACAATCTTTTTTCGAGTAAGAGTTCGTTCTCTTCCGGGTTAAAGTTCACGAGTTTTGGTTTTGGCCATTCATTTTCCTCAAGGGATAACCATGGTGGGCCAGTATACCAAAGATGATGATTTGGAAGATTTGACGGAAGAATACCGCGCGACGCGCAATCAGCTGGATTTGACTCGGATCGAATATGGTTCCAGCAACTCCTTGGAGCAGTTTCCAATATAGCAGAGGTTCTGTTGGCAACAAACGTAGTCCAGCGACGAGGAGGTGAAGAGAGCCAATGCAAAACAATTTCAGAATCACACCAAGCTACAGTTCTGGAAAATTTAAACGAAAATGATGATTTTATGAGATTGAACAAACGAGTTAGCAGCAAAGCCCCACAAAGCTCCAAGCGAGGAATCGAAATCGGTTTTAATGGAGCAACCTTTGTCTTTGCTGCAATAATGTTGACTTTGTATCCTTCTGTGGTCTTACAACGAGTGTATAAAACAGCACCGTAAGCGAGTGAGGATGCATCGCAGAATCCATGAAGCTCAACGTCATCGAATGAAGATGCAAACAAGTTTCTGGGGATACGAACCTGCTCAAAATCCGAAATCTCTTGTCTATACTTTGCCCATCGTTCCGCTAATTCTGAAGGCAACGGGTCGTCCCATCCAAGATTTAAGTTCGATGACCAGAGTTCCTGAAATAGTATTTTGAAGAGAACGACGGATGGTGCCAGTAGTCCTAATGGGTCGAATATTCGCGACACTTCTGACAGTAACGAGCGCCTAGTCAACAAGATGGTTGGAAGATTTTTTGACATGCGGAATGAATATTCGTCATTTAAAGGGTTCCAATGCATGCCGAGTACTTTAACAAATGACTTTGAGCGTTCCGTATCGAAAATAGAGTATTCACATTCTTCCTTTGGGAGCGAAGCTAGAAGAGTAGAACAATTAGAACTCCATTTTCGCAGTTGAAGTTTGGCCAAGGAAAGAAGAGATACTAATTCAGATTGCAGTTCTATAAGTTCCTTCTTTGATTTAGCTCCTGTCATGACATCATCGACGTAGACATCTTCTAGGAGAACTCGGGCTGCGTTTGGGTAGTCTGATTTATAATCTTCAGCAAGTTGTTTCAGAATACGAACAGACAAAAATGGAGCGGATGCAGTACCGTACGTCACAGTACGTAAACGATAATGCTCGATTTCTTCCGAAGGAGATTCACGCCAAACAATACGCTGATAGTCAGCATGTGAATCATCAACCCAAATTTGTCGAAACATCTTAACAACGTCTGCAGTAAACACGAACGGATGTTGACGGAAACGTAAGCACACACCTATTAAATTGCGTTGAATAGGAGGGCCTATCAATAGAGTACTGTTTAAAGACTTTCCCGTTGAGTCCTTAGCTGAACCATCAAACACGACACGTAATTTTGTGGACGAGCTGTCCGGCTTCAACACTGCGTGATGAGGAAGATAAAAACATCTGCCATTAGGAATAGCGATTTCTTCACGAGGAATCTGAGTCATATGGCCTAAATCAATATATTCTCGCATGAACTTAGAATATAATTCTCGCAAACTGGAATTTTGATTGAAACGACGTTCCATTGCATAGAGACGCGAAACAGCAAAAGGTAGAGTTTTTTCGAACGATGGATTTTGTGTTTTGAATGGAAGTTGAACGACATACTTCCCGTCAGGAGACCGAGAAAATGTTTGGCGAAAATGTTCTTCCGCCTGGTCGACCACAGCTGTATTATTTGCTGGAGGAACTTCTTCGAGTTCCCAGAATCGGTGTAATAACGAATCAATATCGACTAACGAATGAAAAGACGTGAAATAATTCGATTCTTCTGGTTCAAAGAACTGTCCCGTTATGATCCAACCGAACGAAGTACTTTGAGCGATTGGGCACCCATCAGGACCACGAATTTGTCCATTCCTTAGAATGCTCCAAAGCTTATCAGCTCCAAGAAGAACATCAATGGGAGCAGCGCAATTGAAATTTGGATCAGCAAGTTCGAGATTTTCAATATATGACCAAGAAGACACGTCTATCGACTTAGATGGTAAATTCGAAGATAATTTATCCATTATAAATGCATCAACGAATAATTGAGATGTGTTGAAACGAGAATGGAGGTTTAACGATATACTCCCTTTTGTATATCCTATTTCCGTAGCCGATAAACCGAGAATAGGGATTCTTGAATGAGTTCTATGAAACCCGAGTCTTTGAGCGAAAGTTTCAACAACGAAAGTAGATTGTGACCCGGAATCTAGTAGCACACGACAGTTTAGAAGATTTCCCTGGATATCTTGAATTTTAGCCAACAGCGTTGGTAATAGTGTTTTTTTCGACAGGTAAATTCAAGCGAATGGTTACTAATTATCGAATTGGGAGCAGTAGTTGTAGTTGTAGATGTAGCTGTAGAAGGTAATAACGAAGGTTGAGATTGATGCGAAGATTTTGAAGAAGCGGATTGAGATTTTTCATATGCATCTTCGAGATGCACCAGCGAATGATGGCGTGATTTACACACCCGACAACGAAACGAGGAACGGCATTTAAGCGACGAATGGCCAGCACGAAGGCAATTAAAACAAAGTAAATTTGTTTTTACAAAACTTCGACGAGAGTCAATGTCTAGCGCGACGAATTTGGCACACTGCGGAAGGATATGATCCTCTTTACACATTGCACATTTTGATGACGTAGCTGAATCTGAGGGCCCAGCTAAATGAGCCCGAATGCTAGTTGGTTGCTTTGTACGCGTTGTGACCGAACGACTATTAAGAGATTGGCATGCCTCAAGAGCATCGCACCGCTCTTCTAAAAATTCTAAAAATTCTGCTATGGTGCAGTCTTCACGAGAACCGATGTGTTCTGCCCAAGCTTGTTTTGAATCGGGATCCAGTTTGTTCAATAACAAATAAATGAGCCATGGGTCGCGACTCGATTTACCCAACGCACTAAGCCCACGCACAACTTCATCGGCACCATCAGAAATTTTTCTTAAAGTTTGAACATTGCAAACATTTGTATTAGGAAGCGACAAAAAGGTTTCAATAAACGATTGAGCTATTAATTGTCTACGATCATAACGCTTTTCTAAACGATCCCATGCTTCAGCATAATTAACATCGGATATGCTAATGTGCTTTATGAGATTAGCGGCATCATCACGTAAATACGATTTCAAATAGTGGAACTTATGAGTTGGACTAAGATTCGTCTTAGTGTCAACTGATCCGAGAAACAAATCTCGAAAGGATGGCCAATCCTTATAGCTTCCGCTAAACGGTGGCACAACGATATTTGGAAGTTTGGTTGTAGTTGAATTATTCGGCGACAACGAAGACGAATTATTTAATTTTTCCAAAAAAACCGATTGCTGGTCAACTAACCGATCTATAGCTGACTTATTTAACGAAAGTTCATTGGAATTTACCCTTTCGCGAATTGCTTTAATTATTTGAGCATTGGTAACAAAATATTTTGTTTCATATGTCGAAAACTCATTTTCAATTTCACCGAATTGACTTTCTTGAGATTGTTCGAGAATCTCGTTATGAAGCGAAGAAAATTCTGACCACGCGGTCTCAAGTTTATTCAAACGTATCTCAAGCATTTCTAGAGTTGTGGATTCATCTATTGTTTCCACAAATGCTGCTGCCCGCGTTAAGCGCCCTTTTGCGTTACCACATTTGATTTTCAATGCATTCGCCATGTCGAAAAGCACAATTAGTTTTTTATTAACGAAACGATAAAACGATGCGGAATCAATCAAAAAAATTCGTATGAATACACTGTATCACATATGCGGTGCATGAATAGCTTCGAAGGACATATATATATAGATATCATACAATCAATATATTATATATGCAATTCGATGTCTTTAAAAAAACACTTTTAGAAAAAATTCTTTAAATTCGGCTTAGAAGGACCACTTTATTTTATGATTGAGAATTCGAAAGATTTAATTAAATCGTTATAAAGTTTAATTTTATTGTAAAATGGAACAATGTAATAAGGTTTATGTTTTAATTGTATAATGAAAAATGTTACCAGTTAGGGCTTGCTTGGAAGATGTGTTCACGGCGATGGTCAAACAAAAAAGGAAAGTTTAAAATTGTCTTACATCGAATGATACCTACATAGTGGTTTTTTTCTATACCAAATCATCTAAATACAATGCATTACAATATGCAAATTATTGGCCTTGGATGAGGATTAAGCGGATTATAAGTTGTTTGTTTTAAGTAAGTACAGTGAGTCGCGCGAATAATCTTCCAAACAGGGTTTTCTTACAATCAAATATATTACAAAACTAGAAATGAAATTAATTAATGATTTGAGTTTAAATGTAGTTTGATTAATCCTGAACACCATGTTTAATATAAAGTTCGAGTCCGGATGTGTTTACGAATGCAAAACTTTCCATATTGGTCCTATATGTCGCAAGTTGTAAAAAAACATTCACTGGCTCATTGTTTTAATGTCTAACTATTATAAACATCGAAACTAGAGTAAGGTATAGGTACTCAAAACAGTACAAATTTTACTTTTTTTACCGACCTTTAGTTTAGTCTATTTTTAAAAATATCACTCTATCAATAATTAGGTCTGTAATTATAAAAAGAAAAATAAAGAGTTCCTCATTTTAATCCATAACGAAACTGGACAATCTTTAACTCAGAAAAAATTCCAATATTGACGAAATTCGGCACGGACCGAGTGTTTTAAACATCATTTCTAAGAAACTTTATAAAGTCCCTAAAAATCCCAAGTGATAACATAAAATTATTCAATTTTTAACTTCCCATAGGAAGTTATTGTAATGGGTCCGATTTGTCAAATTGGAAATTTTGACATTTCTCGACGTTTCAAGGTCCCTGGAGTCGAAATAAAAGATTTTTAGAAAGATGTCTGTTCGTGCGTGGGGAAAGCAAACGAGAGAAGGGGGGAAAAGGTGTTTCCACTAAGGCACCTCCCCTTATCCAGGCGGCAGCGGACGAATTCTCAATGGAATCAACGGTGGCGTCTACAGTTCCAGTAAGGTTGAACTACTTAGTGAACACCTTATAGGGCTTCTTTGACATATTCTGAGCCCAGGCCTGTAAGGAGCGGTTTATCCGGCTCCTCTTCCTTGGAGTTATACTAAGGATCTGGCCTTCCAGGTTGGGGGTTGTGCCGTCGAGGTGACTCCCTGGCCACGTACAAAATACCTTTAGTTGCGAAGCACCAACAAGCCTTGGACAACGAACTTCGGATATGTACGTGGAATGTTAGGTCCCTTAACAGACCACGTGCAGCCGAACAATTAGCGGAAGCCCTAAACTGCTGCAAGGCAGATATTACAGCCATCCAAGAAGTGCGATGGGATGGACCGGGCAAACGCAAACTAAAACACTGCGATATCTACTACGGCGACAGCTACCGAGAAGAAAGACAGCGTCTATTTGGGTTTGAAATTGTTGTTGGAAATAGGCTCAGGCAAAAAGTCTTGACTTTCAACAGTGTGAGCGAGAGCATCACGACATTCCGCATCAAGGCTAAACTCGCCAACATAAGCCTAATATACGCGCATGCCCCAACAGAGGAAAAAGATGAAGACAGCAAAGACATATTCTTCGAGCTCTTGGACAAGACATATGAGCAGAGCCCTGGCTATGACATTAAAATTGTCTTAGGAGATTTTAATGCCAATCTAGGAATGGAAGACATCTTTGGTGGCTTAATCGGGAGATACAGCCACCACCTCCGACAACGGATTCAGGCTGGTCGATTTCGCTGCGGGGCGAGATGTTCTGGTAGCAAGTACGCAGTTCACGCATCTTAATATCCACAAGGGGACATGCAAATCTCCTGATCAATCAACCGTCAACCAGATTGACCACATTGCGATCGACGCGAGACACTTCTCCAGTATCCAGGATATCCGAACATTCCGAGAGGCCAACATTGACTCGGACCACTACCTTGTTGTAGCCAAGGTACGGCTACGGATATCCCGATCCAAGCCAAAACAAGGAAGTACTGTTAAAAGATTCGACGTTAGACGGCTACAATCGCAAGAGACTGCCATGTCCTTTTCCGTTCGAGTCTCTAGTAACCTCCTAAGGAGTCCTATGCTTCCTGCATTAAGCGTTGAAAACCAGTGGCAACATTGCCTTGCAGCCATCAGAGATGCCGCCTCTGAAGTGCGAGGTTTCACACGGCCACCACAGCGAAACCCCTGGTTTGAATACGAATACCGGCAAGCTCACGCAGCGAAACAAGAGGCATACAAAACGGCGCTGCACAAAAGGACTAGAGCTGCTCGCGAGCTCTACGAGCAGAAGAGGAGAGAGGAACACCGGCTTCTTAGACGGAAAAAAAGAGAGCATGAGAAGCGCGCGATCGAGGAGATAGAGGGATATCACAACAGGAATGAGGTTCGTAAATTTTACCAAAAGGTAAAAAAAACCTCGCGAGGGTACCAGCCACGAACCGAAGCCTGTAAAGACGATCAGGGGAACATCGTAGTAGAACCGCAGTCGATGCTGAGAATATGGAAAGACCACTTCTCCAAATTATATAACGGCGATGACGAACCGAATTCCGCTGTAAGGGAGATAGAACCACTCAACCTGGGCGACGCAGATCGACAATTCCGCCTACCCGACCTTGACGAAGTGAAGATAGCTTTACTAAACTTAAGTCAAACAAAGCTGCTGGAGCTGACGGCATCGCTGACGAACTATTCAAAGCAGCAAGCGATGACTTGGTAGGGAGCTTGCACCAACTCATCTGCAAAATATGGTCGGAAGAAAGCATGACCGATGAGTGGAACCTCAGCATATTGTGCCCGATACATAAGAAAGGAGACCCTCTAAACTGCGCCAACTACAGAGGCATCAGTCTCGTTAACATTGCGTATAAGATCCTCTCTGCCGTAATATGTGAACGTCTGAAGCCATTCGTCAACAACCTAATTCGTCCTTATCAGTGTGGCTTCAGACCAAGAAAGTCCACTATCGACCAAATATTCACACTACGGCAGATCTTGGAAAAACCCAGGAACTTTAAATCGATACCCACCATCTCTTTATCGATTTTAAAGCCGCGTATGATAGCATCTATAGGGAAGAGCTCTACCGAGCAATGTCTAGTTTTGGCATCCCTGTCAAACTTATCCGTCTATGACTATGACGACGGAGAATGCACGCTGCTCTATCAAGGTCGATGTCAAAAAAGGTTTTAGACAGGGCGATGCATGCGACTTCTTCAACATCGTTCTGGAAAGAATTGTGCAAAACTCAACCGTCAACACTAGAGGCACAATCTTCCAAAGGTCCATCCAATTACTCGGATACGCAGATGATATTGACATAATCGGAAGATCAGAGCGTGATGTCAGTGGAACGTTTTTGAGCACTGCGACCGCGACGGAAGCGAAGAAGATGGTTTTAGTGGTCAATGAGGGCAAGACCAAGTATATGCTGTCATCAAAAAAGGACACTGAACGACGACGTCTTGGACAAAACGTCACCATGGACAGCTATAACTTTGAGGTAGTTAAGGACTTTGTCTACCTAGGCACCGCTTTTAATGCAGACAACGACACCAGCGCTAAAACCAAACGAAGAATACCTCTTGCAAATCGTTGCTTCTTTGGACTTAGAAGGCAATTTAGAAGTCTTCTCTCGAGCTTCTAAAATCACCATCTATAAAACACTCATCATCTCGGTTCTCACTTATGGCGCTGAGGCCTGGACCCTGTCAAAGAAAGATGAGAGCGTCCTAGGATGCTTCGAGAGAAAAATTCTTCAGGTGATTTTTGGTCCCGTACGCATAGATGGAGAATGGAGGAGAAGATATAACGACGAACTGTACGGGCTGTTCAGCGACACTGACCTAGTTAGCAAAATTAAAGCTCAACGGCTTAGATGGCTAGTTCATGTAGAGCAAATGGACATCAACGCTCCAGCCCGGAAGGTCTTCGAATCCAATCCCGAGAGACGGCGCAGTAGAGGTAGACCGCGCTCAGGTGGCGCACCCAGGTGGGAGAGGACCTCAACCAACTTGGCGTTCGAAACTTGGAAAAACTTGGAGGTTTTGAAATCCTCGTATTTTTAAGTATGTTAATGGTATGAAATATAAATTTCTTATTTTTGAAAGAAAAGTTGTTTTTTTTTTTGAAAAAAGTCTAACATACGTTTGTAGACAATTAAATAAGTACCTAAAAAGGTATACAATTTTTTTTTCAACAGCATTGCCATTTGAGAAATGATGAAATAAAATGATGTCATGTAATGGACTTTTTAAGATTTCTGAAAAACTACTTCTGAAAGTTAAACAATAAAACTACAGTTTTTACCTGAAAAACATCGATATTTTTCAACGCTGCATAAGTTGTATAAATTTAATTTTGCTAACACAGGCATTAAACAGATCCAGACAACATAAGGGACTAAGGACATAAGGTCAACTGCATTTTTTTGAGAATAAATTTTTGCCGAAGATACCAGTTAGTTTACGCCAGATGCAAATCATATTTTTTCTTTCCAATGAAACTGCGTTAATTGGAAAGCAATTTTTTGACAGCTGACCAATCAGGTATTGCCTTTTTTTCAGTCCCTTACATCGCGGTCGTCTAAACGTGTCCATTATAAGGAATGGCGCGATAGTTAGAGCAAAGCATTACCATTCCAAAGGTTTCTCTTCTTTGACAAATTTTCTAAGAACATTTCTTGTCATGAAAAGTGCCTCCGTTGGGATTTGGCATAGGTAAAAACTGTATGTCCATTTTATTCTTTCAATGTTATTTACAACCCTGTTTTTTACGAGCTGCAGTGCCACCAAATGAATTTATTATATAGCGCTATGAACTCGCTATAAAGCGTTTATAAACAAGGCTGTAAATCTTTTGGGCAACTAAGATTAAGCCGGGAATTATTGATGACAAATACGGTCAGAATGAGTCTTATCTTCAATATTGACAGGTATATGATCATTGGTTTCATAAGTACCAGTGCAAAGTCTAAGATTGCAATTGCTTGAGGTCTGTGACCTGATTTATGTCAGTGTCCAATCTCAAGGCTGTTATGTGGATGAGTTTTCGTCATGTTATTAAACCACTTATAAGCTTCATTGCAAACAAAAAAGAAATTACTCATAAATGTTCTTAGTTTATAATTAGATTCTATAACACAGTTAAATACATAATTTAGATTCAAATTAACAAGTCAACCCGTTCCAAATAAAGATTTCTTATTGACTGGAACATAATAACATCCATCATTTAATTGACTTCCAGGTGCGGCCATTTTATAACTTCCATATGATGATTCTTCACAACTTTTTGCAACTGCTTCTTCGTAGTCACTACATTTCATGGCAAGGAAATTATTTTCCACCAAAGCTTCAGCGTAGTAAATAAACGCTCGCGAATGTGAACAAACTCCAGCCAAATCGAGTAAGCATCCAGGTTGAGATTTTCCACCATTTGGATAATATGCAGCCTTGCCAATGGGTTTCAGAAAACCCAAAAGCTTGCCATTGGTCTGAATGGAATCCACAAATTCTGCATCAGTGGAACAGAGTCTTGTATCGCAGTTGGAGTAGTCGAAAAGCGGACCAGCTGGATCAAGCCCTGTGATGATATTTATTCTTCCATTCATTACATTTTTGCCAGCATATCCACACACATGGGCTCCAAGGCTGTGGCCTATTAAAGTTAAGCTTTCAAATGGCATGTTAGCCTCTTCGTTAAGGAAGTCAATGAATAGAGCCAAGTTCTTGCCAACTGTTGAGACAGCACTCTTAGAACTGGCGTAGTTCAAAGATCCAGAGGCTGAATGCCAATCGACACTTATCACGTTAAAGTCTCCTACTTGTAGCAGTGCTTCTCGGATTAACACATTGACATCGGAATTTGAATCGTCTTGCCAACCATGGACGATAAACCTATGATCGTAAAGCAAGACCTCATTAGTTCTCAATGTTTAAATATCAGGAAAGGATTCTTACCTTGTAGGCCTATCCTTGTTAAAACTGGAAGCAGCCAAGGAGTCGACATCATCTATGTACAATTGCTCAGGAGTCTCAGGACTTTCAGGGGTATATAAGTAATACTCGACCACAACAGTTTTCCTTTCCTTCGGATGATTGTACTCATTTTCAAACTGCTCCCGAGTCATCCAGAAGAATTTGCCATCTACCGTCGGAACGAACCATCCATCTGATTCAGAATTGTTTCGAAGTGGAACGGCTGATAATTCGGCAACCAAAACCACAGCTACCAAAAATCCCACAAACGATTTCATTTTTGCACTAAATATTGCGAAACCCGATTAAAATGAAGCCACAAGGTTGGGGTCTTGTTTATATAGGCTGAAGACTATATAATAAAACTTAATCGGTGGCTTTTTATGATTGGGTAAAAAGAATGCCATTTATTGGGTTTGCTCTATAGATTATGATTTTCTTCGATTTTGGTTAATTTTTTTCTATAAATTCTTTATTCGATCGATAAGAACTTTGATAAGAATCAATCAGTCAGGTTTTCAGTTGTTTGGAATTTCCATTGTTTATATTATTGAGGCTTTTTGGCAATGAAACATATAAGTTTCAATTGCAATGTAAGCACTTCAAAATTTGTGGGAGTGTAAGTTATCACTGTGAATTTCGGTTATGATATGATTTCAACTAAATTAGCAATCTTAATGTTGCTCAAAGGTCTTCGCAAAGTATTTAATACATTATTAGTTGTGCTTTCAGAAAATCCATCTAAATACTCCGAAATCAGTCGATCAAATACTTCAGTGAATTGACAAGAAAATTATAATCTGTCTTTAGTAGGACTCACATACAAAATGTTTGCAGCGTGGAAATGTTGACATTAAAATTAATCGTCACCACGGACTCAATCATTTCTTCACGATCTTCAACTGGTCACTATGTTTATTCACAATGCTGTCACAATACAATCAAGGAGAAATAGGTAAGCATCCGGTGTTAAGTAAAACCAGAAGAGTCTAAGTAAGGCAGGTAGGCCTGCAGTGTCATGAATCTCCCAGTTATGGAGTTCTTTTTTCCTACCCGTACTGTGACAAAAGTCCTACAAGATCTCAACATATATTAAATCCGCTAGTCCCGATGGTATCTCCGATATAATTCTGAAGAGGTGTTCTTGCACTCTAGCAAAACCCTTGAGTAAGCTTTTATATTTATCCAATTGTTCTTGTCACATTCCGATTAGTTGGCAAACAGCATTTGTTCAGGCAATCCTGAAAAAGGTGAATCTTTTTTTTCCTTAAATTATCGACCAATAACACTTACTTCCTTAACGTCAGTTCTTTCAAAGATCATGAAAACACTGACTGATTATCAGCTTAAGAAACATCTTGAGAATCGAAAAAAGTACGGATATCGTAGCAAAAGGTCCACTAGTGATGGTATAGTTTACTTCACCGATTAGTGAAACAAATCTTTACCTCGTTTTTGAGAAAGCATTTGATATGTTTTGGGCTCAGGTCCACTTATCGAAAATAGGTGTCTTCAGTTTAGATGAACCCCTCCTACGTTGGATAAGAAGTCCACCAAGTAAATATTGGTGTGCCACAGGGCTCTGTTTTTGTCTCCCATAATCTTTTTCATTTTTATTAATCAGGTGCTGGTAAGCATAATAACACGTCAAAGCTATTTGAGTTACCATTAGAAGAAAAAGTGGCTTACCAACAATGACAGGTGCTAAGGTTACAGTGATAAGGAAGAACAAGAAGATACTACCTGCTTTTTATGGATAGCACTATGCCACGCACGCTACAAATGCATTATTTGGAAGTAACTTCTTCAATAATATTGAAGATCTAGAAGATATTGCTGGAACATGTATCAAGGCCTCCAAAAATCACATAAGTTTAATCATTCCCTTTTAGGAAGTTTAATACTTCTGTGGTCTAACGAAGCTATCATAAGATCATAGCTAGTAAAGAAGTTGTTAAAGAAGATATCATAGTTACACCATTATTCTGGAGAAGTTTAAAAATAATTCTTGAACCTAAAGGGGCAATTTTCAAGTTAATATAATTCCCGCAAAGCTTACTTACTTACTTGCTTAGTTAAGGTGGCGCTACAGTCCAGGGCGGACCTGGGCCTCAACCAACATGCGTCTCCAGCCATCTCGGTCCCTAGCTAGCTGTCTCCAGTTTCGCACGCCAAGTTGGTTGAGGTCCTCTCCCACCTGGGTGCGCCACCCGTGTCGCGGTCACTGTACAGCCCGTACAGTTGGTCCTTATATCTTCTCCTCCATTCTCCAAACCAAAAATCACCGAAGAATTTTATTCTCGAACCATCCTAAGACGCTCTCATCTTTGTTTGACAAAGTCCAGGCCTAAGCACCATAAATGAGAACCGGGATGATGAGTGTCTTATAGATGGTGATTTTACATGCTCGAGAGAGGACTTTACTTCTCAATTGCATTCTAAGTCCAAAGAAGCAGCGATTTGCAAGAATTATTCTTCGTTTGATTTCAGCGCTGGTGTCGTTGTCTGTATTAAAAGCGGTGCCTAGGTAGACAAAGTCCTTAACTATCTCAAAGATATAGCTGTCCATGGTGATCTTTTTTCCAAGACGTCGTTGTTCAATGTCCTTTTTTGATGACCGCACATACTTAGTCCTCATTGACCACTAAACCCATCTTCATCATCATCTGCGTATCCGAGTAATTGAATGGACCTTTGGAAGATTGTGCCTCTAGTGTTGACGGTTGAGTTTTTCACAATTCTTTCCAGAACGATGTTGAAGAAGTCGCATCACAGTGCATCGCCTTGTCTAAAACCTTTTTTGACATCAAACGCATCGGTAAGATCTTGACCTTGATAGAGCAGCGTGCATTCTCCATCGTCATTCTGCACAAACGGATAAGTTTGACAATGATGCCAAAACTGGACATTGCTCGGTAGAGCTCTTCCCTATAGATGCTGTCATACGCGGCTTTAAAATCTATAAAGAGATGGTGGGTATCGAATTGAAGCTCATATGTTTTTTCCAAGATCTGCCGTAGTGTGAATATTTGGTCGATAGTGGACTTTCCTGGTCTGAAGCCAAACTAATAAGGACCAATCAGGTTGTTGACGAATGGCTTCAGACGTTCACATAGTACGGCAGAGAGGATCTTATACGCAATGTTACGGAGACTGATGCCTCTGTAGTTGGCGCAGTTTAGAAGGTCTCCTTTCTTATGTATCGGGCACACTATGCTGAGATTCCACTCATCGGGCATGCTTTCTTCCGACCATATTTTGCAGATGAGTTGGTACATGCTCCGTACCAAGTCATCGCCTGCTGCTTTGAATAGTTCTGCAGCGATGCCGTCAGCTCCAGCAGCTTTGTTTGACTTAAGTTTAGATATAGCTATCTTCACTTCGTCAAGGTCGGGTAGGCGGAATTGTTGATCTGCGTGGACGAGGTTGAGTGGTTCTATCTCCCTTACAGCGGAATTTGGTTCGTCGTTATATAATTTGGAGAAGTGATCTTTCCATATTCTCAGCATCGACTGCGGTTCTTCTACGATGTTCCCCTGATCGTTTTTACAGGCTTCGGTTCGTGGCTGGTACCCTTGGGAGGTTTTTTTTACTTTTTGGTAAAATTTACGAACCTCATTCCTGATGTGACATCCCTCTATCTCCTCGATCGCGCTCTTCACATGCTCTCTTTTTTTCCATCTAAGAAGCCGGTGTTCCTCTCTCCTCTTCTGCTCGTAAAGCTTGCGAGCAGCTCTGGTCCTTTTGTGCAGCTCCGTTTTGTATGCCTCTTGTTTCGGTGCGTGCGCTTGTCGACATTCGTCGTCAAACCAGGAGTTTCGCTATGGTGGCCGTGTGAAACCTAGCACTTCAGAGGCGGCATCTCTGATGGCTGCAAGGCAATGTTTCCACTGGTTTTCAATACTTAATGCAGGAAGCATAGGACCCCTTAAGAGGTTATTAAAGACTCGATCGGAAAAGGACATGGTAGTCTCTTGCGATTGTAGCCGTCTAACGTCGAATCTTCTCACAGTACTTCGTTGTTTTGGCTTGGAGCCTGATATCCGTAGCCGTACCTTGGCTACAACGAGGTAGTGGTCCGAGTCAATGTTGGCCTCTCGGAATGTTCGGATATCATGTATACTGGAGAAGTGTCGTGCGTCGATTGCAATGTGGTCAATCTGGTTGACGGTTGATTGATCAGGAGATTTCCATGTCGCCTTGTGGATATTGAGATGTGTGAACTGCGTACTAGGTACCAGAACGTCTCGCCCCGCAACGAAATCGATCAGCCTGAATCCGTTGTCGGAGGTGGTGTCATGCAGGCTGTATCTCCCGATTATGCCACCAATGATGTCGTCTCTTCCTAGCTTGGCATTAAAATCTCCTAAGACAATTTTAATGTCATAGCCAGGGCACTGCTCATATGTCTTGTTCAAGAGCTCGAAGAATATGTCTTTGGTGTCTTCATCTTTCTCCTCTGAATTCAGCCTTTATGCGGATTGTCGTGATGCGCTTGCTCACACTGTTGAAACTCAAGACTTTTTGCCTGACTCTAGTTCCAACAACAAATCCACAACCAAATAGACGCTGTCTTTGTTCTCGGTAGCAGTCGCCGTAGTATATATCGCAGTCTTTTAGTTTGCGTTGGCCCGGTTCATCCCACACTTCTTGGATGGCTGTAATATCTGCCTTGCAGCAGTTTAGGGCTTCCGCTAATTGTTCGGCAGCACATGGTCTGTTAAGGAACATAATATTCCTCGTGCATATCCGAAGTTCGTTGTCCCTAATTCGTTTGCGTAGGTTGTCAACAGTGAATCCGTCCGTATCCGAGGCTTGTTGGTGCTTCGCAACTATGAAAGCTTTTACGTGGCCAGGAAGTCAGTGATAGACAGATTTGGGTTTTGAGAAAAAAGCTGTTGACGCTTGTGTCCTCTTGAATGCACATGTCTACCATTTGAGCATCCCGCAAAGCTTACAATTTTTAAAATCTAACAAACTTTCCACTTATAAATTGCTTAGAAGAAGGTCGATTTGAATATTCCATCATTTATTAATCTATAGATAAAATAGTCTTGAATGTTTCCACAATTTTGATTCTTTAAATAAAAAATGTGACAATTTTTGTTGCTGTTTTGTCTTGTAAGTCAAGGTTTTATGTTATCTTTGTATGCTTGTGCCTTAGAAAACCCTCTTCGATCTGAAAAGAAACAGCGATAACCAATTGAAGCTTCTGTGACCTTTGTTTTACTTATTTAATTTTGTTTACATTCCGTCATAACCTAGCATTGATATCATGGCTTAAAACTTATAAATACATTGTAATCTTGAAGAATCGGCTTATCCGATACTTACAGTACTCAGAAGGTAAGTACTGTAAAAATGCATAATTTCGTACAACAACTATGTTTACCTTTTGGTTTGAAATGCGATATTATTGTTTATTCAAGATAACTTTACTTATCTTGTTCTTTATGACCAGACCGGCCGCGGACGGCTATATGTGTTTTATAACTTGGTGAATAATTTTTATGAGTCTGTTAAGTTTATGAGTTCTCAATAATTGCCACCCTCTATACCTAATTATGATTATTGATTATGATTAAAAATTATAAACACATATTTGTTCCTGAAGATTAAATGCTTAAAGAACTGACCATAAAGTCAAAAATATTTTGTTTGGCATTTGTGATAGACATTTGTGTTCGATACTAAAGTCTTTGACCAATGGATTTTAGACCAAAGTTTACATCGCTTTGCTGCATCCTTGTTGACTTGATGGGAGGATAAGCAGCAGTCCGACAGCATTTCGTACATAGCACAAATTACTGAAAATTGACATCAATGGATTTAGTGAACTATTCGTATCTTAGTTTATTCTGATGAACACTGGCCTCCATCAACTTTCTTGCCCTTAGTTAAGTTTTGACTTGAATTCGTCTTTTCAACCATTATTTCGCTATTGCATTTGTTGACCCTGTATTTATACCGTACTTCCACTATCTCAACTAGCTTCTTCCTTATCAAATCATCTAATGTCAAAATCGGCCATATTCTACAGTGCCATATGCAAATATAAGTGCTGCACTTCCAGAATGTAAAAGTTAGAAGACCAAGATTTTACTCGTGGAGAAAACAGTTGCCGAATATACCTACAGCGATGTTCGTGGAAACAGATGAAACACTTGGCAAGGTGTTAACTTTAAAGATTATAATGAGATCAAATAAATTCGATTTTCAGTGCTTTAGAAAGTAGAAAACTTAGAACAAACTTAGGTTTTGCTATAGGAACCAAACAATGTTAATCAAACTGAGAACGTACTAAACTAAGGCCACAATTTCAACGTCGGAACTGTGAAAAGTTCGTTTAATACTTTTCAAAGAAATTGTAAGAATTCTTGGGTACAAAAGAAACAAATACAATTTAGTATGTTGTTCGTCAAAATAAAAAAGGGCGACATTTTGAAAGTGGTCTGTTCTAGCGGACATTAGAAATCCTTTGAAATAAATGACACAATGAAACAATTCTTCGTTTGATTTCAGCGCTGGTGCTGTTGTCTGTGTTTATAGCGGTGCCAAGGTAGACAAAGTCCTTAAATACCTCAAAGTTATAGCTGTCAATGGTGACCTTTTGTCCAAGACGTCGTTGTTCAATGTCCTTTTTTGATGACAGCATATATACTTGGTCTCATTGACCACTAGACCCACCTTCTTCGCTTCCGTAGCAATGCTCAAAAACGCTACACTGACATCATGCTTTGATCTTCCAATTCTGTCAATATCATCTGCGTTACCGAGTAATTGGAAGGACTTTTGGAAGATTGTGCCTCTAGTGTTGACGGTTGAGTTTTGCACAATTCTTTCCAGAACGAAGTTTAATAAGTCGCATTCCCTTGTATAAAACCTTTTTTGACATCAAATGCATCAGTGAAATCTTTTCCGAAATTCCTTGTTCTTAAATTAAAGCAAATCCAAATGTTTCATCAATGCCAAGAAATTGGTATTTTGGTATTGTTGTCATGTTTTCCACAAACAGATTGCATATTCTCCATCAACTAGGTCACCACATCTTTTAAATCGATTTACTTGCTTAACTTCTGAGCGGCAGTTCTATATTTTGGGACTCGGTTATGGAACACACTTCTTCGAAATTTAAAAAAGAATTAGAGGCATTAATATGTTTAAGAAAGAGTCCATTGGTAAATTTATCCCAAAATTAATTAATTCATTTTCTCATTTTTACTTGCGACAACCATTTGACAAGTTTCGCATTCGTAAAAAAAATCGAACTCGAAATTTTAATCAAATATGACATTACGATGGTAAGAAAATCGTAATATGTGGGTTCCCTGATTCCATCCGTCTGTTTGTTTGTGGGCACCTACATTTCAAACCATTGGGACGATTGTGTTTAAATTTGGAAATCAAGGTTTTGAGCCGATTCGCGTTAAATTAAAAATTTTTCGTTCAAAAATCAAAAATTCCAATTTTATCAAAAACAAACCGATAGATTTTTTCAAATATACTTAATTTTGTTTCTTAAATAAGCTTTTTTCAATATGATACAAAAATATTGTGTTTTGGTCCAGAAGGGTACCCCCGTTAAACCGTTGTTTTGATTTAAGGTTTACTCAAGAACTAATCAACCGATATCAATAATTTGTTTTCTGCACAAAGTCTTATACTGTCTCAATAATATAAGATGATCAAAAATGTCAAATATTACACATTTTTTTCGAAACTCGATATCTTGAAAATCGGTTATCATTTTATTAAGATCACTTGTAACAATGAGGCTGACAATTTAAATTTTCCTTAATGTAGCGGAGGTCGAAAATTGGTCCTTCAAGCTGGAATTTTTTCGAGCAAGCCACGGAGGTCGTATGGTTAGTGCGTTGAATTGGTGCAAGGGGTCTTGGGTTCAAACCCTGCCTGTGCCACCTAACTTTTCTTACGGGTGCAGCCTCTGGCGAGGAATTGACAAATCCTCCAAGAGTAATTTCTTGTCATGAAAAAGTCCTTTCTCAAATTCGCCGTTCGGATTCGGCATATTTCAAGTAGGTCCCTTCCTTCTCTGACAACATTACTCACACACAGGAATGGTTGAGAGTTGTAAGTCACTAGACCCTGGTTCTTCATGGACTGTTGCGCCACCTCATTTATTAGCTTCCCATAGGAAGTTATTGTAATGGGTCCAATTTGTCAAATTTTGACATTTCTCGACGTTTCAAGGTACCTAGAGTCGAAATAAAAGATTTTTAGAAAGATGTCTGTGCGTGCGTGTGTTCGTACGTTCGTACGTCCGTACGTTCGCGACGTTTTTTTCGTCGTCCATAGTTCAAGAACCAGAAGAGATATCGACTTCAAATAAATTTTGTTATACAGATAATAAGGCAGAAAGATGCAGAAAGGGCTCTCAAGAAAATTGCGTGGGTGTTTTTCTTACCATAGCAGTTTGAAAAACAGGTGAACATTGTGGTTAACCCTATATATCTTACGAACCAAAAACGCTAGAGACTTGAATTAAATTTTATATAGTATATGGTAACGTGATATCAAAGCAGTATATTTTTTGAAAAAAAATCCATTTAACGGGTTTTTTTATAAATCAAAAAAACTGAAAAAAAATTTGTCACCTTCAAAATTTTACGACTAAAATATGATTTCCTCTAAAAAACAATTTTGTGCCAAGACGAATAATGTTTTTGACATCTGTTAAAATTTTGAGAAAAATCGAACTGATAGTTTTTTTTTATAAAAAATAAAAATCTAAAAAAAAACATTACTCAAAGTTGGTAAAAATTGAATATCTATTCAAATATCTTTTCAAAAAGTTTAAATTTAGACTTCAAACTTATTTTATCTAATAAGAAATATTGTTTTCAACATTCTGAAAAATTTTGAAAAAATCGAATTGACAGTTTTTGTATAAAAAAATAAAAACCTACAAAAAAAAATTTTACAAAAGTTGGTAAAAATTGATTTTCGACTCAAATATCTTTTCAAAAATTTGAAATATTGGCTTCAAACTTATTTTATTTCACAGAAAATATTGTTTGCGATATTCAGTAATTTTTATATAAAAATCCAACAGCCCCTTTTTTCATAAAAAATAAAATCTACAAGAAATAGTACGCAAATTTGGTAAAAATTGATACGAGTACATATAGACAAACTTTTAAGCAAGACAAATCGACAGACGGGATGGGAAGTTATCAGTGTGGGTCGCATCCCAGCCTCTTTTTTATTTTAGCTGCGGAGGGCAAACCCTTATCTTTATAAAAAAGAGCTGAATTCTTGGCCATAACTTAAAATTATATGTTTCCTATTTACTCCCTTATCCCTTTACATCAACAACTTGTAGAGCGAAATCATACATTCTCCTCCTAATCTGGCTGGAGCTCCAGTATCTTATGGCAACATATCAAAATTAGTTCCACTAAGACCCGATAATGTCAAGTAGTTTTTTTTGCAGTTCAATTTATAAGCTTGTAATTTGAAAGTTGTAATAAGGAACAAGATAAAAACTAACGTTATTTTAGTCGAACAATTAATTTGTCTCTATTAACCTTCAACGCCACCGCGTGCCGCTTCTCCTTTCTAGACAAGCTAAAATTGAATTTGTTATTTTTGTAGGTTCTAATTTCCGAACTTAAACGCTTTAACTTGTTTAACCTATTATAACATTAAAAAGTTAACTATTTTTTGACATGGCATGACCATACTTATAGCACAAGTGAGGTAACAAAAACAAATTAATAACAAAAAAAGCCTTTAAAAACTTTATGACTTGGAATTCGTGTATCCCAGAGTACAATGAAAGTTCTTCAGGTATTCTTGGTTTGCTTAGTAGCTTCGGGTTAGTGAAATTTTCGTGCATTTATTCCGAAAGTAGCTAAGTTCTCATTTAATTCTTGACAAATATATAGGTTCGGCATTTCATTCATCATATATTCTACCAAGCGATGATTCCTGGTTTTGTCCCAACTTTTTAAATGGCACTTTTTCATGGGTTAAAAGAACCTTGGTTGAAGGTGAGCTTAAATGGATGGAACAACTTCCCGATCTGGTGACATACCACTTATACACCCGAGCCAATCCAAATAAAAAGCAAATTCTAACGACGCATGATGTTTCGTCATTACAGCGTTCCAATTTTATAAGTTCAATTCCCACGAGGTATTAGAAATGACAGAACTATTGCATAGTATAACTTTTTTTTTAATGTCAGGATCATCATTCATGGCTTTCAGTCGTCAGCCGATCTGCCAGTGTGTTCCATGCTTCGAGATGCCTACCTTAAGAAGGAGCCCAGCAATATAATTTGTGTCGATTGGGGTTTGATTGCAAGCCTAACGTATCCAACAGCCCGTTTTGTAGCACCGAGTGTTGGCGATGATTTGGCAATGTTTATTGATTTCCTTTGCAGAGCCGGTGGTATGCCTATTGAGAATCTACATGTTATTGGCCACAGTCTCGGAGCACACGTAGCTGGAATTTCTGGAAAATCTTTGAGAAACTATAATAGGGAAATACCTGTGATCATTGGATGTGATCCAGCGTTGATTCTATTCGATTACGATGATTGTTCGTCACGACTTTGTAAAACTGATGCCGGGTTTGTAGAGACCATTCAGACTGCTGGGGGAGGACTTGGATTTTTGGGACCGATTGGAAGTGGCTCCTACTATCCAAATGGTGGTGTAATCCAACCTGGCTGTGGTATTGATATTATAGGTGTATGCGCACATTCAAGGTCTTACGAGTATTTAGCTGAAGCTATTGACCTTGATGATTTTCTTACCGTGCAATGTAGTAGCCTTGCAAGTGCTGTTAAAAAAGCATGTGGAAGGAAATACAGCTCGGTTAAAATGGGATCGCGAAACAGCTTAGGAGTTAATGGAATATTCTATGTTCCAGTTAACAGCAAACCGCCTTACGGCAAAGGACATACATACTCGTAAGACCCTATTTCATTGGAAATAAAATTTACAATATCTAGCGCAAACTAAATTATTATTAAGATCAATTAGGTGAGATCAAGCAGTGTAGGCCAAAAAGCTGCTTAGTTTTTCGTTATTGTTGTCGATGTCGATTTTAATGCATCAAGATCTGGCTTTTTATCATTTTCAGGTTTAACTTATGTGACATAATGTGTTGTTTGGTCATAATTTGAGTATCCAATTGCAACCTTTTAGAAAAGGTTCGCTTGCGGGAATTTATTATCCATTAAGAACTCACCAACTTAATGTTTCTAAAAGTTTTCTCTGCTTGGATACTATTTTTGGTCGTTTTTGGTTAGTGCATAGATGGAGAGTGAATGAAAAGATACAACGATGAGCTGCACAGTGACATTAATCTAACTCTTCAGCCTAAAAGGTCTTCGAATCTTATTTCTAGGGACGAAGTAGTAAGAAGACCGCAACTCAAGTGCAGCAGGCAGGTGGGAGAGGACCTCAAGCTACTTAACGTGTGAAATTGGAAACGGTTGGCTAGGGACCAAGCTGATTGGAGACGCATGTTGGTTGAGGCCCAGGTCCATTCTACTTTATACTATAAAGACTATAGCGCCACATAAAATAAGTAGGTTTGCTAAGCAGATTCATAACTGTAGGTTTTTAGATAATTAAGCTTAACTTATCTGATTTTCTCGCAAAGAAAGATCATAATTTTTGTTGCAATAATTTCGTCTGCATTAATTTTTTAAACCGACAATTTGAGAAAGCCATTGATATATTCCATAAGAGAAAGCGTAACTGTACAATAAAGAAATAATAGGTCCTTGATTGACTGACCCTTCTTGTTGAAAGCACATATCGGGGAGCTTTGTTGAAAGTTTCAATAATTAAAGGGAAAACAGCTGAGTTTGACAGTTGTTATTAAATGCCAGTGCTAGCAATTAAAAACCACAAAATGAATTAAGCCCGTTTTGGAATAATTCAAAACTTTCTGTTTTTTTTTTTAATAAATTCCCTTATTCCCAATTCCTTAAGTAGTTGAAATCATTTCCACTGCAAATTTGTAAAAGTAATTAATGCGAAAAAAAGACTGTAAATTAAAATAATTTAAAAATAAGTCGTTTGTATCGATTTTTTTTTCATCGAATGTTGAAATAAAGTACTCGTAGAACCCGTGGCATAATGGTTAGTGCGTTGGACTTGAGTTCGATCCCTGCCAATGCCATTACATTTTTTTGTTTCGGGTATTGTTTTTTGCGAGGAATTGACACATTCCCCAAGAGTAATTCTTGTCAAAAGCGCTATCTTAAATTAGCCGTACCGGATTCGGCTTAAAAACTGTAGGTCCCCTCCATTCCTGACAACAGTACTCGCACACAGGAATGGTTGAGAGTTGTAAGTCATTAGGCCCTAGTTCTCCTAGAAAAAAGATGGAAGCGACAGATTCTGCATCGACTTTAGAACACTCAATAAGGCGACGGTCAAAAGAAGGTTTCCGATGCCTGTGGTAGAGGAAGTATTGTCATCATCATTATTGCTTGTAAAACTGTCCAGAAGGTTTGGAGAAGCTAGAGAGATTCCTTAAGGTGTTGATGAAATCAGGCTTAACTTTAAACGCAAGCAAGTGTTCTTTTTTTAAACTAACATTGCATTTCTCGGTTACCAGGATAGCATAGACGGTCTCTAACCATAAGACAGATGCAATCACAAAGTTCCCAAGACCTCGGAGTGTTCACGAGGTTCGCCAATTCTTCGGTCTCACGGGATTTTTTATAAAGTTCGTGAAGGATTATGCTCACTGGGCTGCGCCAGTGACCTCAACAAGAGTGATCAGAAGTTTGACTGGACCGAAAATCAGGAAGCTGCTTTCGTAAGACTTAAAGAATTTGTATGTAATCCTCCAATCTTTACATCCCCGAATGCGATCATGAAGTCCACACCGATGCTTCGTCGTTAGGGCTTGCCGGAATTCTGATGCAAAAAGAAGGGTAGGACAGAGGCCTTCGACCAGTGATCAGCAGTCTTCCTCTACTGCGCTGTCCTCTAGGTGTGGATTCGAAGACTTTTCGGGCCGGAGCATTGCTCTCCATGCGCTCTACGTGACCCAGCCAACTTAGTCGTTGGACTTTAACCCTTCTGGCTAAGTCTACGTCGCTGTACAGCCCGTACAGATCGTCGTTCCATCTTCTCCTCCACTCCCCTTCGATGCATACGGAACCGTAGATCACACAAAGAACTTTTCTCTCGAACCGACCCAAGGTGCTTTCATCCGCTTTTGTCATAGTCTATGCTTCTGCACCCTGTAGCAGGACGGGAATGATAAGGGTCTTATATAGCAACACTTTGGTTCCTAGAGAAAGGACTTTACCACTCAATTGCTTTCTTAGTCCAAAGAAACAGCGGTTAGCAAGAGTTATTCTGCGTTTGATCTCAGCGCTGGTGTTGTTTTCTGCGTTTATAGGAGCCTAGGTAGACGAAGTCCTTGACTACCTCAAAGTTACATATGTCGATTGTGACGTTTTGACCAAAACGTCGGTGTTGTATGTCCTTTCTAGACGACAGCATGTACTTTGTTTTGCCCTCATTAACCGTTAAACCCATTTATGCCGCTTCTGCCTCAATACTCACAAAAGCCCTTTGACATCAAGCTGAGTTCTTCCGATTATGTCAATGTCATCAGCATATGCTAGTAATTGGACAGATTTTTTAAAGATATTGCCTCTAGTGTTGACGTGTGAGCTCTGCACTATTCTTGCAAGCACGATGTTAAAAAAATCACATGACAGCGCATCACCTTGTCTAAAGCCTTTTTTGACATCGAAAGGTTCTGTTAAGTTGTTTCCAACCTTTATGGAACCAGCATTATCATCCTGCACAAACCAGACATGGCTCTATACAGCTCGTCCCTGTAGATGATGTCATATGCGGCCTTGAAATCGATGAAAAGATGGTGGATGTCGATATGGTGTTCTTGGTTTTTTCCAGGATCTGCCGTAATGTGAATATTTGATCGAGTGTGGACTTTCCTGGTCTAAAACCACACTGATAGGGACCTATCAGGTTGTTGACGATGGGCTTTATACGTTCACATATTACGGCAGATAAGATTTTATAGGCGATGTGAAGTAGACTGATTCCTCTATAGTTGGTGCAGTTTAGAGGGCCTCCTTTTTTCAGGATCGGGCAAACAATACTGAGGTTATATTTATCGGGCATGTTTTCTTCCGACCATATCTTACAGATAAGTTGGTGCATGCTCCTAACCAACTTATCTCCAGCTGTTTTAAAGAGCTCGGCATTCAAGCCACCCGCTCCAGCGGCTTTATTACACTTCAGTTTATATATGACAATCTTTACTTCGTCTAAGTCGGGAGGACGGATTATTGGCTTTCGTCGTCTATGTTGAATGGATCATTCTGCCTGACAGCGGAATTCAGTTCGTCGTCGCTGTTATACAATTTGCAGAAGTGGTCCTTCCATATCCTCATCATTGACTGCGGTTCCACTATGAAGTTTGCACTTTAGTCTTTGCAGCCTTCGGTTCTAGAACCTAGAACCTGTGTGTTCTAGGTTCTAGACCCTGTGAATTTCGTTTCACCTGTTCATAAAACTTTCGAACTTCATTCCTGCTTTTAAACCTCTTAACATCTTCGACCGAACGCTTCTCATGCCCTCTCTTTTTCCTTCTGAGAAGTCAGCGTTCCTCTGGCCTCTTCTGCTCATAGAGCACATGAGCAAGTCTCGTCCTTTTATGCAGCGCTGCTTTTGCGTGCCTGTTGTTTGGCTGCATTTGACTGCCGCCATTCCTCATCAAACCAGGGCTTCCTTGTTGGTGGCTGCTTGAAACCCAGCACATCAGAGGCGGTTTATCTGATTGCATCTTGGCAATGTAGCCACTGGTTTTCGATACATTGTTTTGGCGGCAGAGAACTTCGAGAGAGGTTACTTGTAACTCGGTCGGAAAAGGATTTGGTGATCTCTGGCGATTGTAGCCGTTCGACGTTGTACCTTCTCCCGGCACCTCTCTGTTTTTTCTTGGGTCTGGAAATCCGAAGTGCTACCTTGGCTACAACGAGGTAGTGGTCCAAGTCGATGTTAGTTCCTTTGAAAGTTCGTACATCCATGATGCTGAAAGCATGTCTGGCGTCGATCGCAATATGGTCAATCTGGTTGACGGTAGATTGATCTGGAGAAGTCCAAGTTCCTTTGTGGATTTTGAGGTGTGGAAAACGCGTACTGGCTATTATGACGTTTCGCCCCGCAGAAAAATCTATGAGCCTGTATGAGCCTGAATCCGTTGTCGGAAGTGTTTTCGTGCAGGCTTCTTTGAAAACGATGATGTACAAACAAACATGATACATAACTCGATCGAATATGGCTTTATTACAGGAGACATTTCCTGGCCTCGTAATTTCTCGTCGTTGCGATATCAACTAGCCAGCAAGATCATGCAATTTGACACGGTTGAACTTTTTTTGTGGGTCTAATACCAACATTCTTCAATTTATGGCTTTACACCCATGGGAATGGTACTCAATAAAAGCTGCGGTGTTCTTTAATATACGTTATTAATGTTTTCAAAATCTGTTTACGAATTTTTGAGATATTTTGGCTTGAACCTTGACTAATTCATTTTGTATCTTAGTTTTAAGTGCTTACCAATTTTGCATCTAAACAACCACTAATAATAAATCATACAATTTTTACAAATAATGTTCTCTGTCAGATAATAAGAAGCAAGTTGGACCGTTAAGTTGGTCTAAATGCAAAAACTTACTGATTTTCCGTTCTAACTGATCTAGGGACTTTTTTAAGATATGGCTCTTAAAAAGTCCCGGTTTTCATTTCATGTAAGATTCCCCTGTTTCAATGCCAGGAACTATATCATATCATATATCATGACATGGTGTAAGGGCTTCCGTTCAAACCTAATTCTCGACTTTAGATTACGTTCCGTTCATATGGAACTTAGCCAATCGTATCATTACGAAAAAAGCCTTTATTAGGTAAAGATTGGTATGTCTTTACCCTTATTCTTTACTTTAAAGGACAACGTATCTAAGGTATGAAAAAATGAAAAAGATTTAATGTTAATATTTCGGAATTCCGACGTTAAGATAACCATACAAATATTTTCATGTCTACCATTTCTAACAACACACTTAAAAAAATTGATGTTATTTTCATTTCTCAACAAGAACACACGTTCTTAATTAATAATTTGCACTTAAACATTTACGTACTTTAATCAAACGTTTATTTCTTGCACTTATAATATTGGACCCCTTGTGACGCTGACGCTCAACAATATTTTCACAAGCTATGACTTTTAACATGCCTTGAACCACTTATGAATTGAAGAGGACAATAATTAAGCATTAGCAGCAGAAGTGGAATTAAATTTATTTGACAATATAAACTTACTTGATTATATTATTTGTAAGCCCTTACAAAGATAGTAAACAAGCAAGACCTGGGGCTATATAAATAAGGCACACGCTAAAGACACATAAGTTTTACTAGTTCTTACACTGTCTTAAAATACATTTGTTAGAATGAGAAGTCTTATTTTATTGGCTGCTATTTTTGCAGCAGGTATATAAATTTACTACCATAAAGCTTTGGGATAGATTGATAAAGAACATTTTTTAATTAGTGTCTGCAATTGAAAGGAGCAATGTTCCTGAACCTCGTGGTTGGTATGTCCCAACTAGGGATGGAAAATTCGAATGGGTTTCCCGTGAACAATACGAAAACTCTTCAGCACCCATGGAAATGAGGAAAAGTGCTGAAGTAAAATTCTATTTGTACACCAAATCGAATCCCAGTTCTCCCAAGCAACTGTACTTGAACGATAGAGGAACTCTTTCCAGTTCTTCATTCAGAGGATCTTTGCCAACAAGGTATATTTCGAATGAATTAAAACAAGTATCGGATACTCATTAGTGAATCTACTTTATACAAAATCAGGGTTATCATCCATGGTTGGGAAAATGACTTCAAGTCAGCCGTTAACACCGATATTCGTTCGGCCTTTCTCAATACTGGATCTTATAACGTTATCTCCGTTGATTGGAGTGATAAGTCAGTTTCGCTAAACTATGCTGGCTCACGAAATGCTGTTCCCGATGTTGGCCGACAAGTTGCTAACTTCCTTGATTTTCTAAGCACTCAAGGTGGTATGTCCTTCAATAGACTTACCGTTATTGGTCACAGTTTGGGAGCTCATGTTGCTGGATTTGCTGGAAAACAAGTTACCAGAGGCAAAGTCAACACTATCATTGGTCTAGATCCTGCTTATCCCCTATTCAGCTATTCAGATTGTTCAAAGAGGTTGTGCAGCAGTGATGCTACATACGTGGAGTCTATTCAGACAAGTGGTAGTTTGTTGGGTTTCTTGGAACCTATTGGCAGGGCAGCTTTCTATCCAAACGGGGGAAAATCACAGCCAGGATGTGGGGTTGATGTGACCGGATCATGTGCTCACTCGAGATCTTATCAGTACTTTGCTGAAGCAGTTCAAAGGAATAGTTTCAGAAGTATTGGTTGTCCGGATTATAACGCTGCTGTGAAGAACAAGTGTGGAAATTCTTTCAGCAATGTGCGTATGGGTACTGGCTACGGTAATTCAGGAGTATTTTATGTTCCAATAAACAAGAAGGCTCCATACGGAACGGCTTGAGGGTGAACGTTAAAAGGATATTGAATAAAATGATAACGGTATTTGTTCTTATTTTCTGTGTCACACTTCATCTGGATGAGAAGCGATTAGGTATTGCATATCCTTAAATTATATAAAATGAGGACTTTTTGACAAAAGGGAATTTAGGAAATATACGTTATAAAATTAGCTACATTTCAAAATTACCTTTAGGGACAGACATCGATTTTGATTTATTGCTAATTAGCATTACGATGTCAAAAAACTGTGGGCTTATTCTAGGTGCTTTCAAACCTCTTTAGTTTTCAATATCTGCAAACGGTTAGGAAGGTCAAACAATATTTAAACGACGAAGAATGATTTATTAGAGCTTTGTGGTAGCTTCAAACCAAAGGACCCTTAACAATTGGAAGAACTTCTCCACGAATCCTGAGTTTATAAAAATAGTACAATACTTTGGACTTAAAAGTTACAAGTTAAATTAAAGTAATATTGAAACAAACTGTGACTTTTACTGCAGGCACATTTATTCTCTCAACATTAAAATTAATCAATTTGACATCTGCAGACCTTCATATTATTACAAACCTTTTTGGCTCATTCTTCCGCTAATCGGACAGTTATCATCTTCAACTACCTGACCCTACTTTTTTTGACTACTTAGAAGGCATTGTCGACTAAAGTAGTACCCGTGGCATTATGGTTTGTGCGTTGGACTGGCATGCGAGAGATCTTGGAGTCGATCCCTGCCCATGGCATCTTTAGCTTTTTTCACGGGTACTGCCTCTTGTGAGGAATTGACAAATTCTCCAAAAGTAATTTTTGTCATGAAAATTGCATTCTCAAATTAGCCGTTCGGATTCGGTTTAAAACTGTCTCCTACATTCCTGATAACAGTACTCGTGTCCCTCCTCTAAGTAATCCTGTCGGAGCAGTGTTTTGTCAATCTATTTATTAAGCCATCTTCCCCAAGCTTTGTAAAGATTCCTTTATTGTTCCTCTTCGTAAAAAAAGCAGAAAATGATGTTATGAATTACTTTCTTCAATTCGCAAGTTTTCCGAAAGCATTGTCTTCTACAACCAATCTAAATAAATTTTGTATCTTGAACTGTAAATTAATTAGAGAAAGGAAATGAAGTGGACGTGATCACCACAGATATTAGTAACGCCTTTGATAAAATCAGTCCCCAATTTATTTATTTTAAATTTAAACCCCTTGATTTTCTTACCATTTTTGTATAAGTTCCTCCTTAGAGAACCACCAATATAGAGTTGGTTTCCGGTTCTCAACACAAACTCAAGAGTTCCTCAAGGGAGTCACCTTGGTCCTTTTTTATTTTTCTGAACTATCAACGGCGTTATTAATGTCATTGATAATATTAATTTGTCTCTACTTACGCTTATGACATAAAAATAATAAAGGTTATTTCTACTCCATTTGATTTTATCTTACTCCAAAATGATCTTGACTCATTTCAAACTTGGCGCGTCAAAGATAGTCGAGTACTGCTCAAAAATGTCGATTAATTTATGTCGTTCAAAGTGTTACAGATAACTTAAGTCTGTGGAAGGTGGAATATCGTTGGAATTAAGTCATCCTAAGACCATCAGCACAAATCTCAGAAACCTTCTTTGCACTAGTGGTTGTCTATATTTATGACAGGTATAATTAAAAGCCCAGACTTCACAAAATGTCAAATTGTCCCCAAGAATGAAGCCCTTAAAGTCCTTCAACACAATCGCTTAATTGTTTATAAGTTAAGAAAAGAGAATAGGGCCTATATGACTACCTAGTGGAACTCCAGAGTTAACTTTTAACGTTGTAAACTTACAACCATTGAGAAGTACAGAGTATGATCTTACCATTAAATAAGATTGATATAGGTATATAGATTTAACTTAAAGATTTCAATTGATCAATCTCTTGATCTATTACTCCGAATTTATCAAAAGTTGAAGAATCACAGTTTATGGCATCCCAGCTAAAGTATCGCTATCAAAGTCGCTTTGAAAGAAAAATTGGGTTATAACCAATGAAGATATACGATTAATGCGAGGTCACTTTGCACTTGTGCGCAGCACCTGATCCGCAATCTTCTTCTTCTGTGGTGTCCTGTGGACGTGGATTTGAAGACTTTCCTGGTCGGAACATTGGTTTTCATGCCCTCTACGTGACCCAACCATCTCAGCCATTTGAATTTGTATCCTTCCGGCTAAATCTACGTTGTTGTACAGCCCTTGCAGTTTGTCGTACCATCTCCTCCTCCACTGACATTCTATGCGTACGGGACCGTAAACCACGCGAAGAACTTTTCTCTCGAAAACATCCCTTTTTGTCATAGTCCATGCCTTTACACCGCATAGCTGGACAGAGATGATAATGGTCTAAAAGAGTTACACTTTGATAGTTCGCGCTAGTTTTTTTTTCTGGGGAGCCTAAGTAGACAAAATCTTTAACTACCTAAAACTAACGTCTGTCAATCGTGACGTTTTGACCGAGACGTCCTCGATGCTATAGGCCCTTTTTTTGATGACAGCATGCACTCTGTTTTGCCCTCATTAGCCGCTAAGCCCGTTTCATTACTCACAAAAGACCCATTGACATCAAGCTGAGTTATTCGGATTTGAATGTCATCAGCATGTGCGAGTAATTGAGCAGATTTTGGAAGAAAGTCTTTTTTGACATCAATAGGTTCGGTTAAGTTGTTTCCAACCTTTATGGAGAAGCAAGAATTCTTCATGGTTACCCTACAAAAACGGCCGAGTTTGGCAGGGATGTCAAAACTAGACATGGATCTATACAGCTCGTCCCTGTATATGCTGTCATATGCGGCCTTGAAATCGATGATTGGATTTGTGAATATTGGGCCAATAAAAAAGTTTGGAAAGAATGATTACAAAATGTTCAATATTGCAAAATAATTTCCTGAAATGCTAAGTTCTCATGACGGGTGGTTAAATTTTAAGGGCTTTGATTGATGGAGAACTTGAAATTTTTTTTTACGATTTTCAATAGCAAGTGATTGGTAACAACTAATTAAAATGTATATTTATTGAAATGCAATTACTTGTACATAATTGCAATGAAAGTTGAAATTAATTACGAAAAGTAATCACTAACTCAGTGCTAAACTGACTATGAACTTTTTAGTTCAATATTCACTCCTTAATTATTTATCGAATTGAAACTTGACCTGACTTTTTGCCAAAATACTAAAAAGCACTTCAATCAATTATCAATAAAATTTGTCGTGCGTCTTGTTATCTCTATTTATTGATTGCACAAAGTACGCGTGATTTTCGTTTGAATAATATTTATTTAATTTAACTGATATCAAACTTAGGTTCTATAATAAGAAATGATCTAAATTATTTTTGTAAACTAATCTTAAATATCTAATGATTATTTTGATTATCAGAACACACCTTTCTTCTTCCTCTTGTTTACAATTAATCCACATTCCATTTAAGTAAGTTAGCTGTACCTATGAAGTTAGTTAGGATACTAAATTACTAATATTAAAAAAAAACTATATTGTTGCTGCACTGTAATCTTCATATAAAACACAAAACATAGATTAACTATATGCCTTTTCAAAAGCTTAAGAGTCATATCAAAATTGTAAAAATTGAATTGAGGCTGATTGTTATTATATGAATGGACATAAATCATGATTGTTATCATAATAAATAATAAAGCTTGTCCTCCCATTTTTAATACATCAATTTAGTGAATAAGTATTATTTAGACAGGTGGGAAATCCTAATGATAGTGCAAAAAGTTTATAATTGTCGAGTAATACTTTAACTTTAGTCATTATAAAATGATTAATGGATAATATTGATTGAAGGTAAATTTATACGTATTCAATTTGATCAAAATTCCACAAACAAAAAAAATGATATTAAAACAATTAGTTTGACATTAAGCAGATTAATTCTTAGAAATAAATTGCGTTTATTTGTTTTCATGTTTGTAAATATTTTTAACTAAGGAATTGATTGCAAAAGTTAGGCATTTAAATTGTTTATCAACATTTTTTTGAACTACAAAAACACGTGATAAATAGCATAACTTCATATCGTTTAGATTCGAAAAAATAAGTCCACTGCGCAGCGTCTTCGTCAAGACAAAAGTGTAAATATCGAAAATATTTGATAAGTAATTAAAAACAATGAGACAAATTTATTTACTAATACATTTAAATAATGACTTTTGACGTAGGTATGATACATTCCTTGAAATAACTTTTAAGTCTCAACGAATATTTTAATTAATTTTGTAAGATTGGATGATTTTAGGTTTTAAGGAAGACAATGTTCATTATGAAAACACAATTTTTCCAAATATACGATTACATTAACAGTGTTATATAAGGTTTCAAAAATATATCTAAAGAAGCTACTAACCTTTTTTTTTAAATGAACTGCACTAGAGTAGAGAATCTCATCAGCCATTGAAAACTATTGTTATCAACTTTACAATACAATAAGTTTACCGCGGGCCCTAATGGCCTTCCTGCCAATTTCCAAAAAAAATTCCTTTTTTTTATTATCCTTATCTCAGAAACATTTCCTTAGAATATGGCAAACGTATTTTATAATTCACAGAATGGGACCGAAAAGGGAGGTGATAAACTATCGACCAATTGTTAAAATTTCTCATATCCCAAAAATGATTTGAAAAAAGAGGCTGGGATGCCACCCACACTGATAACATCCCATCCCGTCTGTCGATTTGTCTTGCTCAAAAGTTTGTCTTTATGTACCTACTCGTATCAATTTTTACCAAATTTGCGTACTATTTTTTGTAGATTTTATTTTTTATGAAAAAAACGGACTGTTGGATTTTTATATAAATATTACTGAATATCGGAAACAATATTTTCTGTGAAATAAAAAAAGGTATAAGACAATATTTTTAATTTTTGATAAGCTATTTGAGTCGTAAGTAAATGTTTACCAAGTTTTAGTATTGTTTTTTTTTAGAGTTTTATTTTTTTGCAAAAAACTGTCAATTCGATTTTCTTCAAAATTCTATCGAATGTTGAAAACAAAATTTCTTATAAGATAAAATTAGTTTGAAGCCAATATTTCAAAGTTTTGAAAAGATATTTGAGTCGAAAATGAATTTTTACCAACTTTTATTAATTTTTTTTTAGGTTTTTATTTTTTGTAGAAAACTGTCTATTCGATTTTTTTCAAAATTTTATCGAATGTTGAAAACAATATTTCCTATAAGATAAAATAAGCTCGAAGCTTTAATTTCAAGTTTTTGAAAAGAAATTTGAATCGATATTCAATTGTTACCAACTTTGAGTAATGTTTTTTTTAGATTTATATTTTTTATAAAAAAAACTGTCAGTTTGATTTTTCTCAAAATTTTATCAGATTTCAAAAGCATTATTTTCCGTTGCTCAAAATTGTTTTGGAGATGAAATCATATTTTAGTTGGAGTTGACAATTTTTTTTTCAGTTTTTTCGATTTATAAAAAAAACCGGTAAATATAATTTTTCCAAAAAATATACTTGTTTGATATCACATTACTGTTTATTATATGAAATTTAATTCAAGTCTCTACCGTTTTTTTTTCGTTAGATATTTAGAGTTAACCAAAATGTTCACCTTTTTTCAAACTGCTATGGTAAAAAAACCACCCACGCAATTTTCTTGAGAGCCCTTTTTGTATCTTTCTGCCTTATTATCTGTATAACAAAATTCATTTGAAGTCGATATCTCTTCTGGTTCTTGAGCTATGAACGACTAAAAAAACGTCGCGAACGTCCGAACATACGGACACACGCACGCACAGACATCTTTTTAAAAATCTTTTATTTCGACTCTAGGGACCTTGAAACGTCGAGAAATGTCAAAATTTTCAATTTGACAAATCGGACCCATTACAATAACTTCCTATGGGAAGTTAATAATTCACGTGAACAATTCTGCGTTAGGTTTTATTAAAAGATGGTCCAAAGAATTGTGTAATCCTTACGTGACCCGATCGTTTTACATGACGTTTGTCCGACATTTACTTGAATATGCGTCGCAGGTCTGGTACTCCCACTCCATCGTTTTGCACTTCAAAACCTTCCTTCGATCTTACCGCCCTATCGTGATCGCGTCCGTCTGTTAAACCTCAAATCATTACAGGATATATAATTCATGCATCGGCGCCGGCTTCTCTCTGGCTCAGTTGACTGTTCCTCTCTTTATAATTCCATTTCTTTTAACACTAACACCTGCAACCAAAGAAACCCTCGCCTCGCCTCGTCTATTTACTAACTCATCACACCTCCTATGGACTTAACGAACCTCTGGACCGTATGCTTCGGTTGGCCAAGTGAAAATATTTTTTCGGTTTGTAGTTTTTTTTTTTAAGTATTTTTGTTTATACACAATTAATATCCAATACCCGTTTTAAAAATATCTATTTTAATTAAGACAAAAAAAAATAATTGACATTTTTGATCATCACTTATTTTTAAGACAATATAAAAGCTTGTTCAATCAAAAATTTAGGGAATATTTATACATAAAAATCTATTGGCCCATTTTTCAGATAGATCGAATTTGCAATTTTTGTCAATGAAATTGTATGAGGACTATTTTTTTGGTCTTAACAATTTGAAAGATTAAAATACAATAAGGACCAAAAGAAAATGAAGTGTCTGCATCTGATTCTAAAAGTGGGATATACAAGAAACTCTGTCACAGAAAAAAATAATTAGCAAGGAAAAAGAACTTGATCTTTGAATTTGAACCGAGTCGAGAGCTAGGAATGCACCAGGCGCAGAAGTTCTATACCATTTCGTTTCAAACATTATGCAGTATACACCACCCTACACATATTGCAAGGATGGATAGTGACATCTGATTAACAATCCTGCAGGCTTACTGAAGCGACGGGAAGTTTACTTTAAGCTCACTGAAGAAGTGGAGCTACACTACTTCAAGAAGAAGCCCATATGCTTCCGTCACTAAGCATAGAATAGGTCGAAAACGCTGTAAAAAGGCTGAAATTAAAGAAAAAACTTGGAGCCTTGGAGCCAGAAGACTGCCGAAAGGTATATTATTGTCCCATTACCCATACACAAGAGAGGAGATGTCACTACGTTCAGCAACTATAGAGATATCATGTTGTTGAGTACCGTCAATAAGATACTCTCCTCTATCCTGAAACAGCTCATTTACTAACATCGGACAATATCATTGTTTCATCAAATCATTGAAATCACTTAAGCAGGCAATGAACAAATTTCTAGAATTTAATATTCCAACTTACCAACTTTATTCAACTTGGCCTTGGAGAAAGCAATCCTTTACTCTGGTCAGGTCTAGCCAGATACTGGCTTACGTAGAAGACATCGCTTCATCGAAAGAACAGAAAAATCCCTACACGATTCCTCCATCCATATCGAGAAGGCGGCACAAAATCTGGAGCTGCACATTAGTGAAGAAAAAAAAGAACAGCATAAATTAAAAGTAGTGCAATCAAACATGTTGAGTCAATAGCATTCGATAACAACATAAAAGAAGAAATACACGGGCGGTTGCTGAAAGCCAAAAAATCCTATTTCAGCCATTAATTTTTTTTAAATCCAGAAACCTTACCATACCATAAGTTCTAAGCTGTTGCTATACGGTACAATGGTTCTGGCACTACTCACATATGGATCCGAAAAATGGGTGCTTAATAAAAGACAATCCGACCTTTTAGGCACGTTAGAGAAGAAGCTTTCGAGAAGAATCGGAGATGCTGCAATCATGAACTTTATGCAATCTACCTCAAAGGTGATATTTTCATAAAAATTGAGCTCATTAGTTGGCTGAAAACCAGCTTATATGCACAAAAAGGAGCTAGCTCGGAAAGTCCTTTGTAAAGGGTGATTTTTTTGAGGTTAGGATTTTCATGCATTAGTATTTGACAGATCACGCAGGATTTCAGACATGGTGTCAAGGAGAAAGATGCTCAGTATGCTTTGACATTTCATCATGAATAGACTTACTATCGAGCAACGCTTGCAAATCATTGAATTTTATTACCAAAATCAGTGTTCGGTTCGAAATGTGTTTATCGACAAATTTTGTTCAGCGATGAGGCTCATTTCTGGTTGAATGGCTACGTAAATAAGCAAAATTGCCGCATTTGGAGTGAAGAGCAACCAGAAGCCGTTCAAGAACTGCCCACGCATCCCGAAAAATGCACTGTTTGGTGTGGTTTGTACGCTGGTGGAATCATTGGACCGTATTTTTTCAAAGATGCTGTTGGACGCAACGTTACGGTGAATGGCGATCGCTATCGTTCAATGCTAACAAACTTTTTGTTGCCAAAAATGGAAGAACTGAACTTGGTTGACATGTGGTTTCAACAAGATGGCGCTACATGCCACACAGCTCGCGATTCTATGGCCACTTTGAGGGAAAACTTCGGAGAACAATTCATCTCAAGGAATGGACCGGTAAGTTGGCCACCAAGATCATGCGATTTGACGCCTTTAGACTATTTTTTGTGGGGCTACGTCAAGTTTAAAGTCTACACAAATAAGCCAGCAACTATTCCAGCTTTGGAAGACAACATTTCCAAAGAAATTCGGGCTATTCCGGCCGAAATGCTCGAAAAAGTTACCCAAAATTGGACTTTCCGAATGGACCACCTTAGACGCAGCCGCGGTCAACATTTAAATGAAATTATCTTCAAAAAGTAAATGTCACCAATCTAACGTTTCAAATAAAGAATTGATGAGATATTGCAAATTGTATGCGTTTTTTTTTTAAAAGTTCTCAAGCTCTTAAAAAATCACCGTTTAGTACGTTTTATAGTAGTCGACAGCATGGCAGACCATTCTTATGTGGGTTAAGCACTTAAGGGTTTCGCTGCACTTAATTTTAAGTTATATAAAACTTAGTATATTATGTACAAATATTCTGAACACAATGATTTTTCATCGGGTTGAATTTAAAAGCAATATAAATGTCAAATATATTGTAAGTACTAAAATCGATAAAAGGCAAAAAACTCAAACATATTTTTGTATGTGACCACCATTGAAATTATAATCAATATCAGCTTAAAATCACTTTGATTATCTTAACAATATTCATTGCGCTTATCACTTTATTAGAATTTGCGCATTATGTGGGCGAAATCTATGTCACGAATCAAAATTGCACGACACCATTTTTTTGTGCTAGACTTTTAGAATTGAATATTATGAATATTTTTTATTTGTCAGATATCGTATTGATAAATTTTGTTAGTAAAAATATTTTTTGAAGTAAGAACCTAAAGAGAAATTAGAAGTACATTAGAAAGGGATATATTTTAAGATATTTAAAACACAACTATAGAGGCTCTGCGTGCTGTAAAATGATTATCAGGCCTTAAGGTCAATAATTAAAATTCAATATTCGAAACAGAATTTCCAGAAAGCAAGAAAACACGATACATTTTTTTGTGCATATAAATACAATATAATTCCCTTCAAAACCTTAGATTTTCTTATTTCGTGCGTAGGGATTACGGAATCTGGATAAATAAGTAACACCGGATTTGTTTTATAATTTTTTTAACTCAAAAGACTACATTGAAACAAAATCCCAACAGAAGCAACATGAAAAAACCTTTGGATAGATTTTTAAAGGCCATCGATTATAATGAGTCGAGGACAACGATGAAGCTATTCATGGAGAACTTTCCGCTACAAGTTTTTGAGGCGCAATTGTCCTATGAGAACTAGGGCTCAGTGACTTCCAACTCGCAACCATTCTTGTTTACGAGAACTGTTGTCAGGGATGTTGGGGACCTACAGAAAGCACTTTTTATAGTAAGAATTGCGAAATACTCTAAGAGGATTTGTCGCAAGAGGTATTACCCGTCAAAACACTTTTAGATGGCACAGGCAGGGTTTGAACCATCACGCCACATGTACTAAACTTGGCCGAAATTGAAAACAGAAAATAGGGTTCGAATTTGAAAAAAGGATAAAGGACTTGAAAGTTGTTCACTAGATTTTTATTTTCTCGGACTGGCAATCACGATGTCAGTCACAATTCAGTCAGAAAATGTGTTTAACGTTTGTGTTTTATTTCCTACCTCCTGAACCACTAAAAAAATCAAATGGGGTGGCGCAACAGTCCGTTGTGAACCAGGGCCTAGTGACTTACAACTCTCAACCATTCCTGTGTGCGAGTACTGTTGTCAGGAATGGAAGGGACCTACAATTTTAGGTCGAATCCGAACGGCTAGTTTGAGAAAGCACTTTTTTATGACAAGAATTACTTTTGAAGGATTTGTCAATTCCTCGCAAGAGGCAGTACCCGCGAAAATTAATTTTTTTTTAAATTAAGGTGGCACAGGCAGGGATTGAACCCAAGACCCCTTGCATGACAGTCCAACGCACTAACCATCATGCCACGGGTACTACTGATCCACTAACTATGTTGAAAAATCATATTTAAAATGGGAAGCTTTCAAATCTCACATCGGCAGAAAATTTTGGGGTTTGACACATCCATTTGAATTTTAAATCATTAAAATAAATAAATTATAACAGCTCGTAGAGAACAAAGGACTAGTGACTTGTAACTCTGAATCACCTAGAACCTGGATCTACAATTTGTAAGCCAAAACCAAACGAATTGAATTTTATAACCGATAAACTACTTTACTATACTTGATGTTATCTTTTGTCAAGAAAACCCTAAGCTCCAAAACCCATTAAATATAAGTTCTCTTAAAGTCCTAATTGTTGCGTAAAATTCAAATATTAAATTTTTACCCCTACGAATTGTGTCTCATTTTCAAAAATGGAACAATATACGCTCCAACAACGTATTTATTGTTAAAATTCACTAGAAAAATGACGAACATTTTAAAGTCACAATTAACAGAATTACCGATTTTTTTTGCCATCGTAAACCACCTTTTCTGTGCTAAACAAGAAAAGTTTCTGAAAATCCTGCTGCTGAAGAGCAGGTTTGTCAATTCTTCGTTCTTCCTTGGATTTAACTTATTTCACAAACGACATTGCGTCTTATTTTATATAAGAACTTAGGTGTTAAGGATTTCAAGGTTCAAGAACTCGATTCGGCCGATTAGCACCAAAGTTCACCAATCATCTTCATCGATGAGGTCAATTTTCCCCTATGAGACTAAACTAATGACCAGAATCGTCACATTTTGGAATTTGGAAAATTCAAAAATGGTTGTTAAAACACATCGCCATCCTCAGTGTGCCACTTTCAAGTGCAACTGTTAGACTAACTGTTACGGTGAATGTATTAGGCCATATGAAAGCTTCGAAAACTCAATGCTGTATATTGTCGCAAAAGCGTTACCCTCCCCCAATTTCACTATGAGTGAGTGGTACTTGCATCGAGGAGACTGAAGAGCTTTCAGTTGACATCGCTAAAAATTCTGCAAAGAGTTGAAGTTTTCTCCGACGATGCAAGAAGTTTAACCTCAGCTGACCTGGCTATAATTAACAAGGCTTTTATTCATCCAAATTTCTTTTTATTTATTAGGTGGCGCAACAGTCCATTGAAAACCAGGGCTTAGTGACTTCCAACTCTCAACTATTCCTGTGTGCGAGTACTGTGATCAGGGATTGAGGGGACCTATTGCTTTTTAAGCTTATTTGAGAAAGCACTTTTTCATGACAAGAGTTACTTTTGGAATTTTTTTTTCAATTCCTCGCAAAACGCATTACCCGTAAAAAGACTTTAGATGGAATAGGCAGGGATCGAACCCAAGACCTCTGGCATGACAGTCCAACGCACTAACCGTAGTGCCACGAGTACTATCCGTACTTCTAGAAATGCTAATAATACTACTTTTTAGACCAATTTCGGAGAGTGTAGAGTTTCTTTCTTTAGCCGCAGTACACGAAATTGTAATCATTATAAGAATATACATAACTCCTTGAGCTAAAGAACAAAACTATAGCATTTGCAAGTAAAAGCGGAATTTGTGAAATAATCGAAGCTTGTGCTAATTGGTCAATTAAAATATCTTGAAAAGGATATGGTTCCGTAACCGTATACTTGGCTATTTGGCTGATATCGATTTCTAACCGCAAAATTTAAGCCAAAGCTCTTTCACAAACTTATATCGTTCACTTTTATAAGTTACCAACCACTCAAGTCAGATATCATTTAATTTTCGCGGGGTCATCTTTATAGGTCATATGCGATAAAGCACTTCTTTTAATTGTTCAAAGAAAATAATCTATAAAGAACCAATACTAAAGTCATGTCAGGCGCTAATGATCAGTTCGCACCGTTATTTTATCTATACGCCAATAAATTACACGAATTAAATGCTATTTAAGACCGCGATAAGCTCTATAATCTAGGAAATTGAATACAAATTATTAATCTTTAATCTGTTTAAATATTTCTTTTATTAAACAAAATATTTAAAAAAGCTCATTTTTTACATATATAAAATTTCCAAATCTTTGTAAACAGAAAACAATAGAAAGATATTAAAGCTTTTTTGGATTAAACCTTATCTAAGAACTCTTCAGTCGAAAGGCATGAAGCAATGCAATCAATAACCGATAAGAATCATCTGGATTTAACTTAAAATCACACGAGTATAATTATGTACAAACGGATTCCTAATCATAAAAGTTCGCCAAATTTTTTGTTAGCCTGTATTTGAATCTTGACTGTTTTCCGACACTTAAGACATGATAAGGCCGTGATTTGTGGCTGCCAATAAATGATGGATAACCTACGTAAAGTATTAATCTAAACAAGATTGCAAAAAATCCAGCCTATGTTTGCGACTATAAAAGCCGATTGAAAACGATTAAGCTTAGTTAAACGGTTTGAGCAAGACGAATAATGAAGACTTTTGCAATTGTTCTACTTTGCTTAACCGCAGGTAAACAAAAAATTACAAAACCGACTCTAGAACATTCTAATAGTAAATTTTGTATCTTTTTCTTAAAGTATTTGCACTTCCTTTGGAAAAAAGCGTTAAAGACGATGAACCTTCTGAAGAGGGTTGGTTTGTGCCTCAACTTGATGGATCATTCAAATGGATGACAATGGAGGATGCGGAAATGGAGGTTCGACGTGAAGAAAGAGGACGGAAAGCTAAGCCACTTAATGTTGAATTTTACCTGTACACCCGCGACAATCCTGATAAGCCAGACAAAATCTTCTTAAACGATGTTGAGAGTTTGAAGAAATCCCACTTCAATAAGAAATATCCAACAAGGTAATGGGTTTAAAGCTTTCTAACGTTGTCAGTTGAAAATGTGTTTGTCAAGAATATATTGCAAATTAGGACTTATTTGATTATGTAATATATCTTATCTAAAAGAATATTTTTATTTCAGATTTATCATCCATGGTTGGCAGAACAGCTACAAATCTGATGTGAACGTAGAAATCCGTGAGGCGCTCCTAGAAACTGGTGAATTCAATGTCATCTCCGTTAACTGGAGTAAGAAGGCCGGCAAGCTAATTTATTCAACCTCAGCTAGCTATGTCCCAGATGTTGGTGAAATTGTTGCCCAGATGGTCGACTTCCTTGTGGCCAAGGGAGGTATGTCAATTAAAACACTTAACCTCATCGGACACAGTTTGGGTGCTCATGCAGCTGGATATGCTGGCAAGAATATATCCAAAGGCAAAGTACCTGTAATAATCGGTCTTGATCCTGCACTGCCACTCTTCAAACTTAATGATTGTGAAAAACGTTTGTGTGAAACGGACGCCTCGTATGTGGAATCAATTCAAACAAATGGAGGTCTATTGGGATTCTTGGAGCCGATTGGTAAAGCTGCGTTCTATCCAAATGGTGGTAAATCACAGCCTGGATGTGGTCTTGATATGACAGGAACTTGTTCGCACTCTCGATCATACATTTACTATGCTGAAGCCATAAGGGAGGATTATTTCACAAGTTTGAAATGTGAAGATTGGACGAATGCTGTTAAGAAGGATTGTGAAGAAAATGCTGGAATAGCGAAATTGGGTAACCCAAGGAACTTTAAGTACGCATCTGGAACATATTTGACTCCTGTAAATAAGAAATCACCATACGGGATGAATTGAGTTGCATTGTTGTATAGCATATTTGTCTGTGATATACCTACATGGATGATATAGATATGCTTTAGATTAAAGATTTTGAAAATAGTTTTAAGATAGGATGTTTTGAAAAAAATTGTTTTAAATTTTTCTCAATAAAAAACCTTCATTTAAAAATTTTGATTTTAATTGGGGAAGCTAAAGGGGGTCGAGTTATGAAGTTTGAGATCTAGCGGCATTTATTCAATGATCCAACTCATACTGGATTCATTTCCGTTTTGACAGAATAGTTCAATTTTAAAACCTTCGAAATGTAAAATCCTAGTGAGAAGTTTATTAATTGAAAGATGCGAGTGGAGAAAATTATTTTCAGAATTTGGTAGAGCAGTGCAAATCACAAAAATTGATTATTATGTAGAGGGTGTTTTTTTAGACGTGTGGTTTTCAACCTAGCAATACTTTTTTCGATGTTGGTCATTTTGACAGCTGTAACTTGATTTATACTCAATTTGGTTTGCCATTTTATAATGAGTAGATTCAATTCTGAAAATAGTTTTTAAATCGTGCAAATTTATTACCAAGAAAATGGTTTGGACACATCGAAACAATATAAAGTGACCTCCAAGATCGTGCGATTTCACACCATTAGCCTTTTCGATCGACGCCTTGCGTCTGCGCGTTATTCCTGTCATACAATCCAAAATGACACCGTACAGTAAATAGGGGTCGAAGATTGGGCCTCACAGCAGGAAGTTACTTGAACCATCCACGGAGGCCCGAAATAAATTTTAAAACATAATGGAAAACTCTTATGTTTACAATAAAGTCTATAAGAAAAACCCTGTGCATAAGATTACATGTAAGACTACTCATTACATAAGCAAGAACTCGAGTGCGTATTTTTGAAAGTTGTTCCCGGCTTGGTCCGCATAGTACCAAATTATTACGTGTTTGACCTTGACCCCCTTTTCAAATATCGAAGTTTTTGAACATTTTTTCAGGTTGTTCTGAACATTGTTCCAAATGTTTGGAACATTTAAAAATTATTTGTCCCCTTTCTAGTGCCCCCCTTGAAAAAGTTTAAATTTTAAGCTAAGACTGTATTCATTCAGGAAAGAGCTAAAAGTATTAAAAATTTCAGATTCTAAAAAACAAACAATGATCACATATTTAAAAAAACTCAACTAACTTGCGTTCTAAAACCCAAAGAATAATTGTATATCATGATCACTAAAATTAAATTATTCCAGTGATTAATTCAAAAGTTTCATGAATGAAGATTTTAAGCCGAAAAACGCTTTATGTTAAAAAATTTCGAAATTTAGAACTCAAAAACTCGTTCCCAACTGTTTCGTTGTTTTTTTTTATTGTAATTTTAAAATTTTGATCGCAGAAATCCAAAATTTCGGAACAATGTTCAAAACAACCTGGATCAATTTTAGAAAATTTGGTTTTCGAAAATAAGGGAGGAGGGTTAAAATCAGTTTTTCGGGTCTAAAAGGGGGATTACTTCACGCACTCCAAGAACTCATCCCAAAAAATATGAAATATTGGAAAAGTGTGTTGTATTTGAATTGTTTTCGTCCAAAGTCTATGTAGTATATATTATAAAATTTTTACTTTTTCTTTGTTAAAGAATCGGCTTAATTAAAAAATAAAAAAAAATAGTCTGCCATTTCCCAAATACCCATGAGACCCACAAACATAATATCTGTGTAATATACTTTGTTTTAAAAAAAAGATACTTACTAGAAAACAAAAAAATAAAGTAAATAGATGCGATTTCGTCTTATCGTTACAAAACCTTTAATTAAAAATAAAATGCACGGCTGGGCGCAAGAATTTGCTTATGTATCCAAAGAGTCTCTTAAAAAATATTTCCTGTTTTTTAATATCTAAAAATATACCTGCGAAAAAGTTCGTTCTCAATAATGTAATTGACATTTGATTTACCAAAATAAACTCAATTTTTAAATTTTGTATTTAAAAATCGCAAAATAATAATAAAATAAAATTTTTCAATTCCCTTCTGGAGCAATAAAACAATATTTTTTTTATGAGAGCATCCAAATTATAAATTATTTTGGAAAAATTAGAATTTTTGACTTTTGACCAAAAGATGTATATGGGGACGGGGAGTACTGTTCTTTTAAGTCTTAAGCAGAAGTCCACTTTTGAAACTTTGAATTGGAATACAAAACAAACCACACTAAGTTCTAAAATACGCTTTTGCTTATTTAAAAAAAAATATTAATATTTTTGTATGTTTATCAGCAACTTTAGTCTTATTTTAAAGCATGCGATCTACAAACCGCATGCGATATACAAAAATCAAGAAGCTACGATTTAATAACATTACATTTTTTGATTCCACCAGCAAAGTGTCAAATTAAGATACGTCAATTTCTTTTCTTCTAAAATTCTTGCTTATCTTTTTTCTTTCAATTTTGTTTTTTTTTTTTTTTAATTTTTGATACCCTATATGTATTTAATTATGTCCTTTAACTCTTTTCTATTAATTAAGTCACCTCTATACGAGAATTCATCGAATGAGGTTAAGTGATAGTCAATTATTTTCCAAACCTTTGCTTTACCAAATGCGACGAAAAGAAAGTTGAGCGAACGCGTCGGTACTCGGTAAAAAGCTCTGCACCACCGACATTTGGTTCAACCTATTTGGGATTACTGAAATCGCAAACCTTTTGCACTTCATACAATTTATATAAAATGTCATTAGCGCCTTTTTTTGAGACAAATCTGAGGTGAATTTTAATTAAATGAAAAGAAATGAAAACAAACAATGAAAAGTTCAAATGTAAGTTTAAAGATTCTTAGAATGCATTTGCCCAACGAACCAAAATCTAAAAAAGGTTTGAAGCTCAAGTGGTCAAGGGTAATTCTTACATAGATGAATAACACCTTTTTCGAATCGGGGCTTAAAGCTGTTAAAGAAAGCTTTAGATGGCGCAGGCAGAGTTTGAACACAATACATGTGAAATGACCAACGCACTAACCATCACACCACGGATAATACAATTTTTTTTATTAGATATTTAAGTTGTGATACCCGTTTTATAACATCAATGACAAATTTTAAACTGGCGCGCCGCTGAGGCGCACTCTCAAAGGGTTTTGGATACCTTTAATATGCCACAAACAGTGCGGGTATTAAATAAAATACACGACCGGGTCGCACAAACTTGATCCTGTATGCAAAGAGTCTGTTTAAAGTAATTATATAAGATTAAAAATATACCTGTAAAATAAGTTTGTCTTCAAAGATATAAATGCCATTTGACTTGTCTAAAAAATCAAACGATTCATCCCAAGACACAATTCATCCCGCGAATGAAAAATACTTGTAAGCATACTTAACGAAAACAATTGTTTGTGTATTCAACTAGTTCGTTCAAAGCTTTTTCCTTTGGATAGCTTTATTAACTTCCAATAGGAAGTTATTGTAATGGGTCCGATTTGTCAAATTGAAAATTTTGACATTTCTCGACGTTTCAAGGTCCCTAGAGTCGAAATAAAAGATTTTTAGAAAGATATCTGTGTGTGCGTGTGTACGTACGTTCGTACGTCCGTACGTTCGTGACGTTTTTTTCGTCCTCCATAGCTCAAGAACCAGAAGAGATATCAACTTCAAATAAATTTTGTTATACAGATAATAAGGCAGAAAGATGCAGAAAGGGCTCTCAAGAAAATTGCGTGGGTGGTTTTTTTTATCATAGCAGTTTGAAAAAAGGTGAAAATTTTGGTTAACCCTAAATATCTTACGAACCAAAAACGCTAGAGACTTGAATTAAATTTTATATAATATATTGTAACGTGATACCAAACAGGTATATTTTTTGAAAAAAAGCAATATAACGGTTTTTTTTATAAATCAATAAAACTGAAAAAAAAATTGTCTCTAAAACAATTTTGTGCAACGAAAAATAATGTTTTTGACATCTGATAGAATTTTGACAATAATCTAATTGACAGTATTTTTATAAAAAATAAAAATCTAAAAAAAAACATTACTCAAAGTTCGTAAAAATTGAATATCGATTCAAATATCTTTTCAAAAACTTGAAATTTAGGCTTCAAGATTATTTTATCTTATAAGAAATATTGTTTTCAACATTTTGAAAAATGTTGAGAAAAGTCGAATTGACAGTTTTCTTACAAAATATAAAAATCTTAAAAAAAATGTATAAAAGTTGGTAAAAATTGATTTTCGACTCAAATATCTCTTCAAAAATTTTAAATATTGGCTATAAACTAATTTTATCTTATAAAAAAAATAGTTTTCAACATTTGGTAAAATTTTTAAAAAATTCGTATGGACAGTTTTTTTACAAAAAATAAAACTCTATAAAAAAAACAATAATAAAACTTGGTAAAAATTTACTTTCGGCTCAAATAGCTTTTCAAAAATTAAAAATATTGGCTTCAAACTTATTTTATTTCACAGTTTTCAATATTCTGTAATTTTAATATAAAAATCCAACAGTACGTTTTTTCATAAAAAATAATATCTACAAAAACTAGTACGCAAATTTGGTAAAAATTGATACGAGTACATATAGACAAACTTTTAAGCAAGACAAATGGACAGACGGGATGGGATGTTATCAGTTTGGGTGGCATCCCAGCCTCTTTTTTTATTTTAATATTAGAAGAACCAGGATGGAAAGAAAATTATCTGAAGATAAGAAAGAGGAAGAAGATGTATGTTTAAATTGTATAGCGATCGCCTATAGGTTGTGTAGTTAGGCAGGTGTCTGAAACGAATAAAGAATAGTTCATTTTCGTGCTCAGCTGTATGCAGATAGAAAGATAAAGACATGTTTATGATGATAATGAAGAGATGTTATTGGGAGATAGAAGGTACTTACTACAAAACAATCATATTCCTTCTTTCCTACAAATTTTCAGCACAAACATGGAGTTATTATGTTCTTTTATTTTTTTCGTAAAATTTTAAAGGAAACAAACATACGAACAAGTACAAGAAATTGCTATTCATGTGATGTTGATGATGTTGATGATCCGATACAGAGGCGCTACACTGACGGCCATCGTTGGTATTTACAATAGTTATTATTATAAAAATACATAAATATGTACCAAATGCATTAGTTTGGATAAAAGATAGCAATGTAATTACAATTTTGTCAAAATAATGCGCTCTTTCGGGCTCAACAACAAAGAATAATACATTTCACGATTTACCATTGACACTTATTCATTAAGGTAAAACTGATGAAAACCCAGAAAGGTCTTAATATAAACTTAAAGATAGTTCAAACAAATAGTTCTTGTATCTATGGAACCGTATATGCATTTTATAAGGATTCTCTACTCTCGATCAATTGAAATTTATCCTAATTATCACACCAGAGTCCAAGTTATAGTCCCTTAAATTGAACAAAACATACAAACATTGACTTTTACAAAGGGGTTTGAGTACATTTAACATGCCACAGAAACATCGTGGCATTAGGAAGAGAAGAAGAGATTGAATTCTTGGATGACTGAAAAAGATATAGTGTGGTAAAGCATTTCACATTAGTGTAGTACGGTTAAACAACTAATATCTGTAGTTCCCAGTACGATAAAAGGAAGACTTAAGGTTAAACTAAAGGACATTCGTTAAAGCGAGAGTATTAAAGTTGAAGTGATTAGAAGGAGGAGACTATATTGTCAATTAATAAAACTGTCTTCTCATTTCTGAACTTACTTATCGACGCTGCCAGTTTCTGACATACGAAAGCTTGAGTTTTTTTTACTTATAAAACAAAAATAAGTTCGCAGCTTGTTTTAAAAAATACCTGCTAATAGTATACATCAAAATATATTTTTTTTTGAAAAAGGGTTGTTGACCCCGGTAGGATACAGTTTGCTTAAAAGAATTTCTTTTAGCCATCTAAACAAAACCAATGCAGTCTGAATGTGAGTTGATAGTTTTGAACAAAAATTACTGAAGCTTACAACAATGAATATTATTTCAAAAAACTATAGCTGTTTTTTTGTATGCATATTGGTGCCGTTAGAACTATCTTTTTTAATTTTATCACATACCTACAGCTGATGGTCAGATTAACACTATATTCTGCCGCCAACATTATGCATTTCCAAAAAAAGAAGGTCTTAAAATGCAAAACCCCAACAACATTTACCACTTTTTTATTTTAAGTTGTTTATTACAAATACACCTTCAGCCATCGAAAAACTATTCAAAAATTTCCCGGCCCATATGGTGCCTTCTTGTTCACGGGAGAATAAAACGAACCTTCCAATACCATGTGGTTGTCTTCACCGTCAAATCCAGCCACTGATTCTTCCCCCTCGATGTGGCAGTCTTTTTCCACTGCATTTTTCCAATCTCTACACTTGACACCCAAAAACTGCTGCCTTATAGCCTCAGCATAATACGTATAAGCTCTGGAATGCGAGCATGAACCTGACAAATCAATTCCACAACCTGGCTGAGTTCGACCACCATTTGGATAGAATGCCGTTTGTCCAATCGGTTGGATAAAACCCAATAATCTTCCATTGGTATGAATAGATTCAACGTAAATGGCATCGGTGCTGCACAAACGTTCGTCACAATCTTTGTACTTGAAGAGTGGGAATGCAGTGTCTAAACCGATTATGGTGTGTATTTGTTCGCCTTCGATCCATTTTCCAGCATGTCCCGCCACATGAGCGCCCAAACTGTGACCGATGACTTTCAAATCCTTCGATTCCATTTGTCCTTCATCGCGCAGGAACTCGATAAATTTGGCAACTCTTTTACCAATTTCCTTAACAGCTCTAGTTGCAGACAGGTAATTATAACGATCGGCCTTGTCACTCCAGTCCACACAAATCACATTGTATTCACCAGTGCTTAAAAAGGCTTCACGAATCACCACGTTAACATCGGATTTATAGGTATTAAGATAGCCGTGAATGATTATTCTGGAACCAAGAAACTGTCACTATTGAAATAATTCACTGCACATTTCAAGACCTTACCTTGTTTCATGAGCACTGTTAAAATTGGAATTTTCCAAAGACTCAATGTCGTCAATAAAGATTTCCTCGGGTTCATCTGGAGACTCTTGGGTGTACAAATAAAACATAACTTTAGCTTCTTTGGACTTCCATCGTGCCATTGTCAAGGCACGCATTTCCAACTGAGCTTCTTCCTCTGTCATCCATTGAAGTGTGCCGTCTTTTTGAGGCACAAACCATCCGTCTTCGGGTTCGTCATCGTTGGGAATATTTCCATCATTTATTGGCTTTGCAAATACTTAAAAATAAAACAAAACTCTTAAATATTTTGTATTCCGAGTGGGTAAGTGAAAAGCTTTTAACCTACCAAGAGTTAAACTCAAGAGCACAATCAGTAACGTCTTCATTGTAAATATTTTTGTTTAGAATGAACTTATTTTTGTATAATGTTCGCTTTCTTATAACTTTTCTACCTACAAAATTACGTAAATATATTTTCTTATAAATTTAAAGGATCTTGTCTAATCATATCAGTTCCTCCTTAAAAAATCCTTAGCAAATGATAATCTTTGATAATAAGAATTTTAACTTTCAAAAATATTTCATTTCTATTTACAAAAGAAAAATGATAATCAAATAATTAAAAGTATTGACAAAAATGTTGATAAACTATCTTAGTATATCTAATTGAGTCTTTTATGTTGATTTCGATCTAAGGCCGGGTTTTTATTGGTGGGTTTTTTGCACAAAAAAAGAAACAACACCTGGGCTAATCCATATGGCAGCTTAGTTAAGTGGCTCTCCAAAAAGCTCCCCAAAGGGCGATTTAGGTACAATTGACCGCATTTAACTTTAGACAACATGGTGTGATAATTATTGATGTTTTTTATTGGTCAAAATGGTTTGACTTTTTTATCACCAAATTCCTGAAATATACAAACGTAAAGGGTGTTTTTTAAGACGGTTTTTTAGAAGACAAAAAGAAGAAAGAAATTAAATATTTTCAAATGGGAAAACTACTTAGTGAACACTTTATAGGACTACTACGACATATTCGAAGGCCAGGCCTGTAGGAAGCCGTTATGCCTTACAAAGAGAATAAAATACTCCAAATTTTGTTTATGGTGACTGCTTCCGGGGAAACCAACATCGTTTATTTGGATGCGGCTTTAAAATTGTAGCCAGACTTAGGCAACAAGTCTTAAGATATACGTGCATCAATGAGTGACTCATGACCATCCACATCAAGGCTAAATTCAGCAACATTAGCCTAATAAGCGTACACGCCCCCCCCCCCCCTTCGAAAATGGAATATAGGTACGATTTTAAAATTGTCCTGAGCGATTTAAATGCCAAGCAAGAAAGAGAAGACATCTTTGGTGGAATAATTGGGCTTAACAACCTGTACAACACTTCCAATAACGGATTCAGGCTCATCGATTTTGCTGCGAGGCGAAACGTCATGGTAGCCAGTACACGTTCTTCATACCTCAACATCCACAAAGAAACTTAGAGTTCTCCAGATCAATCTACCGTCAACCAGATTGACCATATTGCGATCGACGCTAAACATGCTTCCAGCATCATGGATGTAAGAACTTTCCGATGAACTAACATTGACTCAGACCACTACATTGTATCCAAGGAAGTACTTCGAGTTTTCAGACCCAAGGCAAAACAAGGAGATTCTGGAAGAAGGTACAACGTCGAACAGCTACAATCGCAAGAGATTTACAGATCCTTCTCCCACCGAGTTACAAGTAACCTCTCTTGAAGTTCTCTACCGCCAACACCATGTTTCAGAGAAGACGCCTCTGACGGGCTGGGTTTCCAGTGGCCCCAACAAGGAACACCTGGTTTGATAAGGAATTTCGACAGGCAAATGCAGCCAAACAACAGGTATGCAAAGCGGCGCTGCATAGAAGGACGAGAGCTGCTCATAAGCTGTATGAGGTGATAGGAACAACGACTTCTCAGAAGAAAAACAAGATAGGATGAGAAGCGTGCGGTTGAACATCTTGAGAGGTTCAAAAGCAGGAATCAGGCTTGAAAGTCTTATGAGCAGATTAAACGAAATTCAGAAGTACATAAACATAGAACCGAAGGCCACAGACGAAAGTGGAAACATCATGGTCAAAACGCAGTCAATGCTGAGGATATGGAAATAACACTTCTACAGACTGTATAACTGCAACGACGAACCGAATTCCACTGTCAGGGAGGATAAACCATTCAACATATACGACGAAAGACAACAATCCCGTCCTCTCGACTGGAGATAATTTTGTTAGAAACATGTCCCAACTTATCTGTAAGATATGGTCGGAAGGAAGCCCGATGAATGGAACCTAAGTATTGTTTGCCCGATTCTGAAAAAGAAACCTTCTAAACTGTACCAATTTTAAAGGAATCAATCTACTTAACATCGCTTACACAACTTTCTTTGCGTAATATGTGAACGTCTAAAGCCTATCATCAACAACCTGATAGGCCCTTATCAGTATGATTTTAGGCCAGGAAAGTCCACAGTCCATCAAATACTCACATTATCGCAGATCCTGGAAAATACCCAAAATTATCAAATCGACTCCTACCATCTTTTCATCAATTTCAAGGCCGCATATGGCAGTATCTACATTGGCGAGCTGTACAGAGCTATGTCTAGTGTTGGCATCCCTTTAGACTCGGCCGTTTGTGCAGGATGACCAAGGAGCATTCGCGCTGTTCCATAAAGGTTGGAAACAACTTAAAAGAACTTTTCGATGTCAAAAACGGCCTTAGACAAGGTGATGAGTTGTCTTGCGATTTCTTTAACATCGTGCTTGAAAGAACAGTGCAGAGGTTCCGCGTCAACTCTAGAGGCACTATCTTTCAAAAGTCTGTCCAAATCCAATCAATAGCATATGCTGATGACATTGACATAATCAGCAGAATTCAGCGTGATGTCAATGGAAATTTTGTTAGTATTGAGGCAGAGGCGGCAAAAATGGGTTTTACGGTTAATAAGCGCCAAACAAACTACTTGCTGCCATCAAAAAAGGACTTACAATACCGACACCTCGGTCAAATCATCGCCACGACAGACGTAACTTTTAGGTAGTCAAGGACTTTGGCTCCGCTATAAACGCAGAAACAACATCAGCGCTGAGATTAAATGAAGAATAACTCTTGCTAGCCGCTGTTTCTTTGGGCTAAGAAAACAATTGAGGAGCAAAGCCCTCACTCGAGATACCGAAGTGTCGCTATATAAGACCCTCATCATTCCCGTCCTGCTATACGGTTCAAAAGCATGGACTATGGCAAAAGCGGATGAAAGCACCTTGGGTCGGTTCAAAAGAAAAGTTCTTCGTGTGATCTATGGTCCCGTATGCATCGAAGGGGAGTAGAGGAGAAGATGTAACGAAGAGCTGTACAGCGACGTAGATTTAGCCAGAAGGGCAAAAGTCCAACGACTATGATGACTGGGTCACGTAGAGTCCATGGTTCGGTACGGAAAGTCTTCGAATCTACACTCAGAGGACAGCGCAGTAGAGGAAGACCGTGGATAAGGTAGCGCATACAAGTGTAAAGAGACCTGGCCCAATTTGGAGAGCGAAACTGGACACATATAGCTAGGGACCGAGCTAGATGGAGAAGTTTGTTGGGTGAAGCCGTAGTTCACACAGGACTGTAGCGCCATCTTTAGTAACAAATTCAAAAGCCAAGTAACTTTTTTACTTCTTCATAGCACCAATTAATTACAGTCATAAAATTATTATTTAGTTTTAAATTTAAATCTTGGTTATTTAAGAATTTACTTTAACACAAACTTTATATAAAATGTTTAATTATCATTCAGCCGGCAAAGCTATGCTTCATGAAAACAATAAATCTAATCTAATCTAATAACAAAATAAATTAAAAGGAAACTCGTATAAATATTAAAAATAACGAACTGTTTTGTTATAGCTGCTACTTGGAAGCTCTTAGATCAATGGATACTATCTTACCTTCTGAATAAATTTAAATAAGTATTCCTTAAATCTTACAATACATTTAAAAAAGCGCGGAAAATAGGAGACTATTTGGCACGAGATCGGAACCTACATAAACAACTCTCTGAAAATTAAAAACTGCCAGATTTCAAGATATGTTGGTTTGCCGTAATTTGTGTATGTATTTAGAATAAATGTCTTTTGACTAGAATCAATTATTCAATTTTGTTATCTTTTATGAAAACTTAAAAAATCAAGTTAAGTGTTTTGTTAGATAAAAGATAAGAAGTATGACTCAAAGTAACACATCACAATAAACTTTTCAATTTCAATTAAAAATCGATAAACAGATTTTAATATACCTAATAGATAGATGGTTTGTGTATCTATATTAAAAAAAGATAGATTTTAATTAATTTGATTAATCTTAACAAGTGTCTTCCTTATTTTACATTAATCAACTCTGTGAAATCGGAGATCCACACTTTTATTAAAATAATTCTAGGTAAGTGTTCTGGTTATCGAAGGAACTAAAAGCTAAAGTGCAAAATTTGGTGTGACTTTTCATTTTAGAACAAGTAGCAGTTGCCTGTTTTTATTTTGACACATGCACCTTGTGCTATTTCACAATATACTAACCGCTTTTTGCTTATCTCAACACCAATGCTAACCGCGACAAACCTAATACAGTACAACGATCAGCTTGCCTGCGTATAAGTATATCGCTGCATGTGGCTAGATGTAGTTGAAAACTGGATACCTTTCTTTGATATAATTAACAAGCAAAAAGCTACAAGCTCTTTTAATTTCCTCAAAGCCTCATCGCAATGGGTCAACAACAAAATTGACCACTCCGTAAATATTAAGTATTTAGAATCAAATCAATTTCAAAGTACACAGACTACACCATCCCCAAACTGCAATTCGACAGAAACATCAAGATTTCTATACCTTTCAGATCTTTTTGGGAGAATAGGACATTCCTAGAAAACGAGTCAGTCCACTTTAACACATATAAATCAAAAACAAGTGAAGGGGTTGGTGGAGGTGTTTACTCTGGACGACTAAAATTAAGTCTATCATTTCGCCTTTCCAATTATTGCAGCGAGTTCCAGGCGGAACTTTTGGCGATAAAAAAAGTCTTTTTCTGGCTTAAAAAAACTGATTTCAACATCTGATATCATTATAACATCTGATATTAAATCTCTGGACTGTGTCTTTTCAATCTCTATAACAGTCAATAGCTACCGACCATCTCTAATTTTTTTTAAAAAAACGTACGAAACACCACGACATTCCCTAAGTTTATAAGTTTGATTGATAAAGCCAATTTGCTTACAACACCGTTTGCTGCTACCAAAAAATGTGTCATGAGTCCTACTGTTCTGGAGAGCGTAAACGATATTATGGTACGGATCTTCTTAAGCACTTTTGCAATTGTAAGATTACTAAAAGGCCTTGACATAAACTAATCCGCTGGCCTGGATAGAATTCCCCTTACTGGCAAAACGTAAACTTTTAAGTCTGTCCTATTCTACAGGTGTTTTTTCGAGCGGATTGAAAACAGCATGTGTACCTGTCCTTTAAAGGCGAATCATCCACCCCCTCTTACTGTGGTCCCATTGCACTTACGTCCCTTCTTTCCAAGGTCATGGAAACGTTGATTAATTTTCAGCTTAAGAAATATCTCGAAGAACAGAAGCTTTTTAATAACCGGCAGTATGGCTTTCGTAGCAATAGGTCCACTGGTAACCTTCTGGTTTATCATACATCGTTTTAGAGAACAAAAGATTATTGGACTTGATATTTAAAAGGCATTTAATAGGGTTTTGCACCAAGTTTTCTAATAACATTCTTGATTACCATAATAGAGAAATCCTAGTTGGACGACCTCTGGAAAGCTCTCAGCATCTTAAGGGAAAATCTACGGAGACTGCCCTCCATGAGGTAGTGCGTACTGTTGAGCAAACAATCCATTATAAAGAATTTACTCTTGACACCTTCCTAGACATAGAAGGTGCTTTTAACAACGTCCTTACCGAATCCATAGAAGAATCGCTCGTTAAGTTCGGTGTAGAAGACTTCATTCGAGAATGGATTATATCCAAGCTCAGTGAGTAGGGGAACACCCCAGGGTGGTGTCCTTTCGCCTCTTCTAAGGCTTCTGGTCATGGATACAATTCTCGTTAATTAGAGAGATGTGGACTGATTTGGTGCTTTTGGTGTCAGGAAAGAACACCTCTGTGATTAGTGAAATCACGGAGTCAGTTTTGGACTAGGAGTTAACCAAAGTAAAACTGAGCTGTTGCTCTTTACCACCAAAACTAAAGTACCGCCCTTCACGCTACCTCGACTCAACGGTCAAATCCTATCATTGTCTTCCAGTGCAAAATATTTGGAAGTTATACTCGACCCTAAACTAAACTGGAAACTAAATATTGAAGTACGTTAAGAAGGCCTTTGTTGCCTTCTACGCCTGCAGCAAAACTTTCGGCAAAAAGTGGGGACTTCAGTCGAAGATGATTTTATGGACGTACACAGCCGTAGTACGTCCAATCTTAACATATGGTTCGATTGTGTGGTGACCTGCTCTTAGCAAAGCCTATAATATTGATAAGCTAAAGAAGGTTCAGAGAAGAGCTTGCGTGGGCACCACAGGGGCCATGCGTACTTGCCCAACGGACGCCTTTAACGTTATTTTGGATCTTCTACCAATGGACCTCTTTATTAAATACATAGTTTCCTGCAGCGCTATTAGGCTGAAGGAATTAAACTTTATATATTATCTTCTACTTTGAGCCTAAGTAAGGGTTTTAAATTTATTTTCCCATCCAGAGAAGATTGGGAGGATGACATCGTGTCGATAGGTTTCGACACAACCATCTTTACTGACGGCTCAAAGATGGAGTGCGGAGTTGGTTCTGGGATCTTTTCTGAGTCCCTAAATGTATTCAGATCCTTTAGGCTTCCTGACTTTGCTAGCGTTTTTCAGGCTGAACTGCTGGCAATAAGAAAGGCATGTAAGATACTTAAACAAAACCCAAACCAAAACCGAAATGCGGCTATCTTTACAGACAGTCAGGCAGCTGTCAAAGCCATATCCTCATCTAAATTGGTCCAGCAATGTCGCGATGAGCTTGCGAGCCTGAATATTAACCTCGGTGTCACCCTGATCTGGGTTCCGGGCCATAGTGGTATCGTGGGAAATGATCGGGCTGACGAGCTAGCCAGGCAAGGATCGGCCCTTCATAGTTCACTTGCGTAAATGATTAACATTCCTCTTGGCGCTATGAAGGGTTAAATTTTTTCTATCTACCAAACTGAATCAAACCGAAGGTGGAGCAATTTACCCAACTGCATTATACCTAGGAAGATATGGCCCACCTGTAATAAAACCCGTACAAACGATCTTCTATGCAGGCCAAGGCAAGAAATAGCCAGGATTGGTGCGGTTTGTACCGGTTATTGGCCTATAGGAGTTCATGCGGAGAAGTTGGGTATCTCCTACAACACCTTTCCCGTAGTTGTAGTGACCAAAGAAAAAGTGGAACGATAATCCATTTCCTCTGCAAATGTCCTGCTTTAGCAAACACCAGAATGAAATGCTTTGGAAAAGCATTCTTTCACGAACTTGATGAGCTATCTGAGACAAAGATTAGAGACCTAATCTTTTTTCTCAATGCGACAAAATGGCTCTAACATAATCGCTATGAAGCTTCTCTATAAATCTGTCCCTTTCAATCACGGTCAAACGAGTTTTTGGTATCAAAACGGCGCGGCGCACTACAGCGCTAATTGGATCTCAGGCTAGGTTGCCTTGAGATCGCCACTTCTACCTACCTTCTAATAGCAAATGCTTGTTTTTTTTTTAATTAATGATTAGAAATTACTTTTCTAATCGTTCAAAACAAGTTGTGTTGGATGGTTTGGCCTATATCCCTACAAGATTATGTTGACGAAAGACCGGAAGCCGCTTGACTACCCGAAGCGTCGTATGTTTGTGAATTGGGCTGTGCAACAACTTGAAAATGATTCGGATTTGCATATAAAAATCAACTTAAGCGATGAGGCTAATTTCTGGCTGAATGGCTTCGTCAATAAACAAAATGTACGGTATCGGTCAGACAGCAATCCATACGTATTCCATGAGTTCCCGAAAAAATTACGGGTTGGTGTGGTTTATGGGCAGGTGGCGTCATTGGGCTGGACTTCTTTTGTGATGATCAAGACCGGCCCCGTTATGGTCTATGGCAACAAGCGAGCGAACGTGAAATTGCAGCAGTATCGGCTGATTTATGCTTGAAAACCCTCAAAATGCTCATCAGTTTAACCTTGAGCTTAGTTTCGGACGTACTGTAAAGTATAGAGATTCTTTTTTGAACCGCACATCGATAATGTAGACTGCTTTACCCAATCTTGTTTTTCCATATTATTTTGATATTCAAAACTTTAAGAGCAATGTGCACCGGTATTTCCTCCTCAACCCCTCCCTATTTTCATAAAGCTAGCATTGTGTTTGAACTTTAGACATTTTAAGGGTATTAATAACCTCTTGATTGCCCGTTAATAATGAAAAAGAAATCCCTAATAAAGTTGGCACAACAATTTTACATTCACCTTTGTTGGATGCCGTGCCGTGCCACGTTATGAATGATCTACAGAGAACTCGATTGCACAATACTTTCAGTAAAATTGCGCACAGAGTTATGAAGTTCGGCTGTCACTTGAATCAAAAAACAAATGGTCAGCTTAGATTTTGACATAAGAAGACAGTAAACTCGCATTCGGAAGATTCTAAAAACTTGCCTTAAATTCCTTTATATCGTATGAACCTGCACAGTTTCAGAAAAAAAATAATACGAACACTTAAAAAGCAAATTGCTAATACCTGTTTTGAAATTAACCCATTTTAATCTTGATTTTATATTTATACAATAATTCAGGCACCTTTATTGAAGCTATATGGTGGTTTCTTGTTTATTGGAGAATAAAACGAGCCTTCCAAAACCATGTGATTGGATTCATCATCAAAAGATGCCACCATCGATGGGTCACCAGTTAGTTTGCAATCTTTCTCAACAGCGTCTTTCCAGTGATCACATTTGATTCCCAAAAACTGCTGCCTTATAGCCTCAGCATAATACAAATAAGCTCTCGAATGGGAGCATGTTCCAATCATATCAAGTCCACAGCCCGGCTGAGTTCGTCCACCATTTGGATAGAATGCCGCCTGACCAATCGGTTGGATAAAGCCCAATAGTTTTCCATTGGTATGAATCGATTCAACGTAAACGGCATCGGTGCTGCACAAACGTTCATCGCAATTGTCATATTTAAAGAGGGGGTATGCAACGTCCAAGCCGATAATGGAGTTAATTTGTTCGCCTTCAATCAACTTTCCAGCATATCCCGCCACATGAGCCCCCAAACTATGACCAATAACTTTAAGATCTTTTGAACGCATAAGCCCCTCGTCGCGGAGGAATTCAATCAAATAGGCAATCCTCTGGCCGATCTCTGGAATCGCCTTCTTAGCTGACATATAATTATAACTATCGGCCTTGTCACTCCAATCGACACAAATCACGTTGTAGTTGCCAACACTCAAGAGTGCATCACGGATTTCTGTGTTAACATCGGACTTAAAGTTGTTTTGCCAACCGTGAATGATTATTCTGGAAGGTTTAAGGGCTTTAATTAGTGGACTAATAATTGTAAAGAATTGCGAAATCACGCTTACCTTGTTTCATATCCAGGATTGAACCCAGCCCAAACCAATGAATCGAGGTCACCAATGAAAAATTCTTGCGGGTCTTCAGGAATTGCTGGAGTGTATAAATAAAATTGTACCTTGGCTTCTTTGGATTTTTTCCTGGACATAGTCAGTGCGCGGATCTCCAACTGGGCCTCTTCCTCTGTCATCCATTTGAGCGAGCCATCGCTTTGAGGAACAAACCATCCATCTTCGGGTTCATCGTCGTCGTCAACAAAATTCTTTTCCTTTGTCGGAAGTGCAAACGCTTAAAATATACGTTAAATTGTTAGGAAAAGCGTTTTATTGAAACTTGTCTTAAAAATCAAACGCGTACTAATTCCACTTCTCGAAAGGATTGACTCGATTTTAACTCGAGAACCCTGGATAACTCGGTAGAGAACACATTCATAGCTCAAAATTTGTAGTTTTTGAAACTATTGTAAGTGAAATTTGTTAACTTCGATATCCCGTTCGATTTATCTCAAAACTATAAATTTTGAGCTATAATAGTGTTCTGCCTACAATAATGATGAGCTTTATGCTTGTTTTTCAAAATGTCAAATGACGGATTTCAATTAAAGTTTAAACCTACCCAAAGTTAAACTGAGGAGTATTAACAGAAATGTCTTCATTGTATATTGTTTGTTTTGAAACTGATTCTAGTCATTTTGACGCCTGGGTTTTTATAACGCTTTTTGTTCTTCCTATCATCATCGAGATATTTGAAAAAGTTATCTTGTCTTAATAATATTTCCTTAAATTTTTAAGATATGATTACATAGGATTCCCCTGCGATATTTGAAGAAGCTACTATTCTGAAATCTATTTACTATCTCTTTGTAAAATTGTTTTGATTTTGGTCACGCGCTCATTGAACTTATTAAGTTTTATTGAATTATCTCGAGTGACATAGCGTAAAATTTTGAAAGCTGGTTAATTGAATATAAAACGATATGATACAAATGAGGATGACAGATGGTGTTTTTCTGTTTGATAAAATGTCAAATAATCATCATGTAAGATACCGAAGAGTGTTTGCCCCGTTTTTTATGCGCAGAATCAAATTCTTTAAAATTAATTAATTAAAAAATGAAAGATTATCAAAAGAAAATCTGCGAACAGTTGAAAACAAAACAAAAATTTAATTTGACGGATTTACCAAAAATAGTCTGTTATGAAGATATAAACTGCCGTAGCCATCTTGGTTTGCTATTTTATGAGTGAAATGTGACCGAAAAACTCATTAGTTGGTGCTTTGTTTGCGTAAAAACAAGCTTAAAATTGTTGTTGGAATTTCAATCGACATGACAAATACAAAAATGTGAACAAATGAGTTTTGAAGTGTGATACGCACAAAAGATTTATATCCTCATTCATGTTTTTGGTATTCATTATGTGTTTTGGAACGTACTTACTGTTAAGTCCGTTGGAAACCCCTTAAGACGCATTGGGCCTCTACTACGCCTTCGCGCCATCGTGTACGGTTTTCGGGGATGTGTTTCAGCTCCCTCCAACTTTTGCCTAGTGATTCCGTTCGGCTACCCTGCTCCATGTGCTTCTCAGTCGTCCAGCTCTTCTTCCTTCTTGTGTGAGCGGATTCCACAGCATTGCTTGGCCTGCAATGCAGGTGTCCTTTTCGAAGCGTATGTCCAATCGATTGCCACTTGCACCTTCGTATAATAGAGACAATAGGTTCCTGACCTGTTCTTCTATAAAGAACCACATTTTATATACGATGTTACGAAGATATCTATTCACGAAGGTTAGCAGCTTTCTTGTAATGGCTGAAGTAACTCTTCAAGTGCTGCACCCATAAAGAAGATTCGACATTCGTGCGAAACAGTCGTAGCTTTGTTTTTAAGCTGATAAAGTTATTCCTCCATATTTTCGACAGCATACCGAACGCCACTTTTGCTTTGCCGATGGGGCAGATGACTTCTTGTTCCAAGGTATTCCAGGTATTAAAATCCCTCCACTTTTTCTAGCGGTTGCGAGGAAATATTTATTTGAGAGCATGATCGGTTTCCGAGGCTGATCATTTTTGTTTTGCAGGAATACATTTTCAGTCTAACCACAACTTCTGCTTCTCTCTTCACAGTTGTTGTCATTTGATGGAGATCCTTGATCCTATGAGAGAGTAAGCAAACATCTTCCGCGTAATCCAATTGCTTCAAATAGGAAGTCAAAGTCCATTGAATCCCTTCGCTACCTGACAAAGCTGCACGCAGTACATCGCTTAACACTAACAAAAACAATATTGGCGACAGAATACAGCCATGTCAGACTCCGCTACGGATCTCAAAATCATCTGACAACCTACCATTGTGCAGAACATGACACTTGGATCCATCATATGTTGCTTTAATAATAGCAATTATTTTTTCTGGTATGCCTCTCCTCCCCAAAGCTAATAAGATGTACTCCCTGTTGACGCTATCAAAGGCCGTCTCGAAGTCCATTAACAGCAGGTGTAGTGGTGATCGATATTCAACGCACTGTTCAATAATTATCCGCAGGCTGTTGGTATGATCAGCGCGGAATCCTGCTTGTTCGGCATCGAGTGTGGCCTCAAGGTGTTATCTGATGCGTTCCAGTATGACTTTTCCTACTATTTTGGCAACGGCAGGAAGAACGCAATTTACTCTCCAGTTTTCGCACTTTGTAAGATCTCCTTTTTTTTTGTAAGCTTGAGGATCAATCCCTTATTCCACTCATCGGCAAAGCTTTCGGTGGCCTAGGCTTCTTCTATGAGTGGATGAAGTAGTTCGCTTGATGACGTTGGCGCTGCTTGTAAAATAACTGCAGGAATTCCATTCAGTCGTTCCGATTTGTTGTTTTTAAGTGCTTTAATTTTGGCAATGATCTTATATTTATTGTGAGGTACGGTGTGGATTCGGGGATACATTTTTTTCCGGCGCTTCAGAAGGCATTAGCTGCGCGTGGAAAAGATATCTATCCTGTATAAATTCTCTGTCTAATTTGAGGAATCTAGCATTGTGCGGACCTTCACTTCCTGCGTCCTGGAGAATCTTCACATTCCAGAAACCAGCTTTGTTCGGTGACAGTAACCAAAAGTCGTCAACGAGTTATCATAAATTATCCGAGACGTTATTTCGGGTTCCATAGAGGGATGGAGTTCATTTACGAAGAGTGCTTATCTCTGTAACCTATCCTGAAGAGTCAATAAACTTCGCCGTTGCAATTGTATCCAACTTATGTATATAGGGATACACAAATCATTGGCCGGGGGCCACCACGAGGAGGTAAAGCAAGAACTTGCATTGCTGACCTTGACCAAGTTTTAAGGCTTTTGCACAACGAATGAACGAACCAACGTGATTTTACACACTTCAAAAAGTCAATTTCAAACGAAAATACATTAAAATTATAAGGAACCAAAAGACACTAAATTTAAGATAATAAAATTTGCATTTTGTTCTTTAAAACAGGAAAATTTTATAAAAACAGTTTGGTAGTAACGTATTGCAGTGTGGTTGCTATTCACCGTCAAATTCCATTCGCGTTCCACATACCATCCACACTGCAACGAATAAATTGTTCACGCGCAACATAACCTCAACATTATATCACTCTTGTTTTGTTTTCGTGTGAAAGATCATGGTTGAGGAAATTGTGGAGAAAAGGACAATTCAATTCTTCGCTGTCTGCGAATAGAAATAAAGCTCAAGTGAAAAAAAAGTTAAATTATCCACAGTTCGCAGTTCGTAGCTCATGTGCAAGATGCTTTAGGCAATCACCAACTACCCGATCTGACATGCCGCAGGAACGTATTGGAACGTGGAAGATAATTTTTGCAACTTAAATGTTGGCTTAAGTCTTAAGGACTATTCGCATTAGAGCGACCAACGACGGGCGAATAAAAGTATATTCGTCCATTTTGACATTTTGTTCACATGGCGTATTTTTATTCTTCGTGAATGGCGTTTTAATTTGACAGTTCACTTCATTAGTTTCGAAGCCATTTTAAAAAGTGTTTACAAAACTATTGGTATTTAATATAAAAGCAATGTTTTGCCATCGGCCTTGGAATTGCTTTCACTTCCAAAATTATTTTTTCATCAAATTCCTAGAATTATTTACATCATTTTTCTTAAACATTTATATGAGTTTATGTTTAATATAATATATATAATATGTATAAAATAATTTACCATCCAAGTTTTTTCAACTATTGGGGTTATTCGCTTGTGAATAATTCATTCGTTCCATTGTGGATGGTATGTGGAACGCGTATAAAGTTTGACAGTTCGTAACAATCAAATTAAAATTCATGACGACCAATTTTAGCAAATAAAACGCAAATTTTAGTATCTTAACATCAACTTTATTTAGGATTTAGATTTATTAAATGTTTTTAATCCCATTTAATTTTTTTCTTCGCCTGTCGTTGTTCGCCCTCATGTGAATATCCCTTAAGTTTTGATGTTACTCGCAATTCACAAGATTTTGTATATTCTCTCCCACCCCTTATAACAAACGACGGTATTTTATTACTTTCAACTCTTCCAAATTAAAACCTACTTTTGGTTGGTGATATTATGGTAACTTCAATGTGGCCTACTTTTAGGTGTTTTCAATTTTTTTTTTTCAAGAGTTCAAAAAATTCGCAGATGCTTGCAAGGTCCCCAAACAAAAATTGAAGTGTTTCAAACCTCAAATCTATACTATAAAGGATCTAAGTGGAAACCCTTTAGGCATTTTATGTTCTAAAGGGTTTCCAATAAGAAGTTTCGTTTTCACATTTAAGAAAAAGAATATTTTTATTGCATTGCCTTTGAAATGTTAACAAAACTAAGAGGTTTTTCAAAAATCCTTTTTGGTTTATCTGAATCCTACATAGGTGAAGATGGGCCCATCAATGAACATAATTTTTCTATAAATAAAGTTTTCGTAAAAGTACGAATGGGTCTTGTCGAGCTTGCTCATGTTTCCAAAGGGTGTGTTTAAAAATAAAAAACAGTTTGTTTTCAAAATTTCAAAATTTCAAAATTTTTAAAATCGTTAGAGTGTTTATTTTTAAATTAATTTTGTATTCATATGTACAATTTGTTAATTTCAATTCAAAAATATGTTCTGTACGCATTTATTTTGAATTTCTTATTAAACGTTTTAATTTCAATTTGGTACAAAAAATGATGACTTATTTTTGAGATATTGAATTTCAAAGGAAAACATGTTTAATATTTTTTTTGTAAATAATAAATAAAACCAGAATTGTGCAGAATGTTAATTATTTCTTGAGAATACTTCAAAACAAAATATCATTTCTATGGGAGGAATACCCTTTTGGAGCAATAAAAACATATTTAATATGATTTCATCTCCAAAACAATTTTGTGCAACGAAGAATAATGTTTTTGACATCTGATAACATTTTAAAAAATCTAATTGACAGTTTTTTTATTAAAAATAAAAATCTAAAAAAAACATTACTCAAAGTTGGTAAAAATTGAATATCGATTCAAATATCTTTTCGAAAACTTGAAATTCAGGCTTCAACCTTATTTTATCTTATAAGAAATATTGTTTTCAATATTCTGAAAAATGTTGAGAAAAATCGAATTGACAGTTTTTTTACAAAAAATAAAAACCTAAAAAAAATAAATAAAAGATTGTAAAAATTGATTTTCGACTCAAATATCTTTCCAAAACTTTGAGATATTGGCTTTAATTTACTTTTATCTTTCAAAAAATATTGTTGTTCACATTCAGTCAGATTTTGTAAAAAATTTAATTGACCGTTTTTCTTACAAAAATTAAAAACCGAAACAAAATTAACAAAAGTTGGTAAAAATTGATTTTCTACTCAAATATCTTTCAAAAATTTAATATAATACTTTCAAACTAATTTTTACGTATAAGAAATATTGTTTTCAATATTAGGACAAATTTTGAGAAAAATCGAGTTTACAGTTTTTTTACAAAAAAAACCTAAAAAAACGTATAAAAGTTAGTAAATATTGATTTTCGACTCAAATATCTTTTTAAAATTGTAGATATTGGCTTTAAACTACTTTTTAACTTCCCATAGGAAGTTATTGTAATGGGTCCGATTTGTCAAATTGAAAATTTTGACATTTCTCGACGTTTCAAGGTCCCTAGAGTCGAAATAAAAGATTTTTAGAAAGATGTCTGTGCGTGCGTGTGTACGTACGTTTGTACGTCCGTACGTCGGTACGTCCGTACGTCCGTACGTTCGCGACGTTTTTTTCGTCGTCCATAGCTCAAGAACCAGAAGAGATATCGACTTCAAATAAATTTTGTTATACAGATAATAAGGCAGAAAGATGCAGAAAGGGCTCTCAAGAAAATTGCGTTTGTGGTTTTTTTACCATAGCAGTTTGAAAAAAAGGTGAAAATTTTGGTTAACCTTAAATATCTTACGAACCAAAAACGCTAGAGACTTGAATTAAATTTTATATAATATATTATAACGTGATACCAAACAGGTATATTTTTTGAAAAAAATCAATATAACGGTTTTTTTTATAAATCAATAAAACTGAAAAAAAAAATTTGTCACCTCCAAAATTTTACGACTGAAATATGATTTCATCTCTAAAACAATTTTGTGCAACGAAGAATAATGTTTTTGACATCTAATAAAATGTTGAGAAAAATCGAATTGACAGTTTTTTTACAAAAAATAAAAACCTAAAAAAAATAAATAAAAGATTGTAAAAATTGATTTTCGACTCAAATATCTTTTCAAAACTTTGAGATATTGGCTTTAATTCACTTTTATCTTTCAAAACATTTTGTTGTCAATATTCATTAAAGTTTGAAAAAAATTAACAAAAGTTCGTAAAAAATGATTTTCGACTCAAATATCTTTTAAAAACTTTGAGATATTAGGTTCTAACTAATTTTTTCTTATAAGAAATATTGTTTTCAACATTAAGACAAGTTTTGAGAAAAATCAAAAAGACAGTTTTTTTTACAAAAAATAAAAACCTGAAAAAAATGTATAAAAGTTGGTAAAAATTGATTTTCGACTCAAATATCTCTTCAAAAATTTTAAATATTGGCTTAAAACTAATTTTATCTTATAAGAAATATTGTTTTCAACATTTGGTAAAATTTTTAAAAAATTCGAATAGACAGTTTTTTTTACAAAAAATAAAACTCTAAAAAAAAAAACAATACTAAAACTTGGTAAAAATTTACTTTCGGCTCAAATAGCTTTTCAAAAATTAAAAATATTGGCTTCAAACTTATTTTATTTCAGAGAAAATATTGTTTTCAATATTCAGTAATTTTTATATAAAAATCCAACAGTCCGTTTTTTTCATAAAAAATAAAATAGTGCACAAATTTGGTAAAAATACATATAGACAAACTTTTAAGCAAGACAAATCGACAGACGGGATGGGAAGTTATCAGTGTGGGTCGCATCCCAGCCTCTTTTTTCTTTCAAAAAATATTGTTGGTAACATTCAGTAAAATTAAAAAAAACGAATTGACAGTTTTTGTTCAAAAAATTAAAAACCCAAACAAAATTTAACAAAAGTTGGTAAAAATTGATTTTCTACTCAAATATCTTTTCAAAAATTTGAAATATTGGCTTCAAAATAATTTTATCTTATAGAAATATTGTTTTCAACATTCTTAAAAATTTTGAAAAATCGAATTCACAGTTTTTTTCACAAAAAATGAAACTCTAAAAAAAAAACAACACTAAAACTTGTGTAAAAATTTACTTTCGACTCAAAGAGCTTTTCAAAAATTAAAAATATTGGCTTCAAACTTATTTTATTTCAGAGAAAATATTGTTTTCAATATTCAGTAATTTTTATATAAAATTCCAACAGTCCGTTTTTTTCATAAAAAATAAAATCTACAAAAAATAGTACGCAAATTTGGTAAAAATTGATACGAGTACATATAGACAATCTTTTAAGCAAGACAAATCGACAGACGGGATGGGAAGTTATTAGTATGGGTCGCATCCCAGCCTCTTTTTTTATAAACTGCTATGGTAAAATAAAACTACCCACGCAATTTTCTTAAGAGCCCTTGCTGCATCTTTTTGCCTTATTATCTGTATAACAAAATTTACTTGAAGTCGATATCTCTTCTAGTTCTTGAGCTATGGACGACGAAAAAAGCTTCATGAACCTAGGAACGTACGTACACACGCACGCACAGACATCTTTCTATAGAAGAACGATCTAGTGATCGTTGTACCAAATCGACAGCGACTAGCGAATAAAAGTGTAGTAAAGTAATTTGGCATCTGGTTGGATCAGTACTTGTATTTCGACAGACATATGAGTGCTCCCCTGGCCAGAGCAAGGGAAACCTTTGCCCTGTCAAAACGGTTGTTTTTTAGCAGTCGGCGTCTTGATAGCAATGTGAAGGTAATTTGCTACATGGCCCTTATCCGGCCGATGATTGCTGTGGGTGCCCGGTATGGTTCAACGTTGCTTCACCTCAAATGGAAAAGATTCGGGTGTTTGAAATACAATGTCTGCGACGTTGCCTTGGATTACACAAAACACCAGAGTCGGAGTACAAACATTACTACTTTTCTTGGTTTTAGATTAAGTTCTTCTTATTTAGTATTAAAATTGTTCTTTGGCCGAAAGGCAGTAGATATAAGATATATAATGGATTAACTTAGAGCACCCGCATAGGGCCAGTAAGATATTTTGTAAGTTTTGAAATTTAAGATAGTTTTTTTTAAGAATTTTTGTCTAGCTTAAAGTTGGCTTTAAGATTTTGATAAAATGAAACAAAAACATCTTTCTAAAAATCTTTTATTTCGACTCTAGGGACCTTGAAACGTCGAGAAATATCAAAATTTTCAATTTGACAAATTGGACCCATTACAATAGCTTCCTATTGGAAGTTGAAAATAGGCTGATAACTTCCCCATCCCATTTGTCGATTTGTCTTGGTTTAAACTTAAACAAAATATTCATAATTTATTTAATCTCCTACTACACGAGGTAAATATCATTTCTTGTAAGTTTTCTGTCTTTTTTGTAGGTTTTTGTGTTTTTTTAAAAAAAGCTGTCAGTTGATTTTGTCTAAAAAATTAACTTAAAATCACTAAAAACATTTTCCACATTATTATTTGTGTTAACGAAACTTTTAGTTAGATTTATGTTATACCTACAATTCAGCACAGAACGAAATCATTTTGAAGTCAATATCTTTATTTATTCACGAGATATCAAAAATCGAATATCAATTTGTTTCAATTTTTCGTACTATGTTGTGCAGATCTTAATTTTTACGAAAAAAAACCGATTTTTATAAAAACAATTACCGAATTTCAAAAACTACATACGACATTGTCTATAAGACTAAATTAGTTTGAAGCCGATGTTTTTATATTTAAAACGATATTTAAGTCGAAAAAAAATGCATAACATTATTTTGGAGATAAAATCATTTTTTGTTCTTAAAATATTCGAGGTGACAGTTATGCATATTCATTCGTTTTTTTGAAAATTTTGAGAAAAATGGAATTGACAGTTTTTTTACAAACAATAGAAACCTAAAATAAAAATAGATATCTTTTTAAAAATTAAAGATAAAGTCAATTGCATTCATAAAAATTAAAATCTACAAAAAAAAAGAAAAGTAAGTGAGGTTGCGTCTCGTAGAATTTTGTTTTTCGTTGAAAAGTCTTACAAACAGATGAGTTGACACAAAAGTTCCAAAAATACAAATCGAAGGCTTTGTTAACAATTTTATTTTATTATAAGAAAAGTTAATGGTTATTGTATTTCCTTAACTTCTCGAACTGCTAAATATGTTTTAAAATAAAAAACAACAACATGGACACACTAAATCAAACAGAAACATCAGTAAATTTCAAACAGCTTAAGTCAATTCCTTGCAATTATTCGAAAAGGAATTCTTTTCGTTAGAAACTCCACCTACACAAAGTTCATTCGAATGAATAGCTTCATTCTATCGAATTAGCTATTCATTCGAATTTCAAAATAAGCATGACTATTTAGATGATGGGGTAATTTATTTTGTGGTTTAAAGTTGGTAGAACTTGCATTTGACACCTGTCAACTTCGCTTGTCATTTGAAATGTCTTAATTTAAGTTGAATAATTGAAATTTATTATTATGGTTGGCTTAACAATCACGTCTACATTTATTAAAATTGTGCTATAAAATTTCCTTCAAGTTTTTTGACTTGGTGGATTGGTTGATTTGGTACTAACAACTTGAGTCTAGGATAATTGCTTAATATCGTAGTATTTTAGTCTTAAGACAATAAGACATTCAAATTTATATTTGTTTTGATTATATTAGAATTTTGAGTAAGGACATTGGGTTTATGTTATCTGTTTCTAACTAAAGTCTTTTTTGTATAACGTCAAAGAATTATACATTTTATAATTCATGAGTAGTAGTACCCGTAGCGTGATGGTTAGTGCGTTGGACTGTCATGCATGCTACAGTGCGCCACCTAACTTTTTCACGGGTACTGCCTCTTGCGAGGAGTTGACAAATAATCCAAGAGTAATTCTTGTCATGAAAAAGTGCTTTCTCGAATTGGCCGCTTGGATTTGGCATTTAAACTTTAGGTCCCTTCTATCTCTGACATCATTACTCGCACACAGGAATAGTTGAGAGTTGTAAGTCACAAGGACTTGGTTCTTCTACACTACTTATTAGGTTTAAATTTATAGTGTGTGAAGTTTCCTGGCAAACTAATCATTCAATTTAACATAATTAGATTTTTGTATCCGCAAGAAATCTCCGAAATGTTTTTAAACGCAACATTTCTCAACCTATGGCCGAAATACTTAGTGTACATCCGAAAAAGTGTTTCCCACTAAATGACAAAGTCAAAACCTTATAATGAAATACAATTTTTACTAAAATGTATCGCTTTGTGTTTTGATAATCTTCCTCCAGTGACCAAAAAAATAAAGATAGTCATTGTTTGGAACGGTTTTATTGCTTAATGTATCGGCTCTTGTAACACCCAATTTCTGTCAAACTTTCTCAAACTATTCTGCCCTTAAAGGCCTTAAACAAACATCTTCTTCATAACAATAACAGTAATTTAATGGTTCTAAAATCATAGCTAATTTTAAACAAAATAATCTGTAGAACTGATTTGGAGATCAATATCATGTCGAGATTCTTTGCTTTGGAAAAAGAAGGAAATGAAAATGTTGAAGGTGAACAAACTTGTATAGGAATTTAATAACGCTTACATCCGCAATGTTCGAACTCAACACTGGCATAAATGCTTTCACGCTTAATGACCAAAAAATAGTTACTACGTAACACATATAATATAGCTATTTCTAAAACTGTTGTGCTACATCATTTCAGTTTCAGGATTCATTGAGTTGTGGCAAGCAAGCTTCAAGCACTTAAGTCAGAGAATACCTCCAAGTATACATTTACGATAAACCCTTGGAAATTAGCAAATCAATTAAATACAAGTAAATCTTAATACGTCTCAAATTACCACAAGCTTTACGTTATTTGAGACCAATACACATTTATTATAAATTCAGTTTTAGGTTATTCAATTCCATAAGGAGCATTTGCATTAACTGGAGTAAAGTAATATCCATGAGCAAGTTCATGATTATTAGGACTTCCCAATCTGATAGAAGGTATCTTTTCTCCCAAACAAACATTCGAAACTGCTAAGCTCCAATGGGAGCACTTTACGCTCGAAAACAGATTTTCCCTGATCGATTCGGCATAGTAGAGGTATGCCCTCAGATGCGAACAAACACCACCAACATCCACACCACATCCTGGTTGCAAAACACCTCCGCCAACATAGAAATCCGCTTGTCCAACAGGTTGCAAAAATCCCAATACACCTCCATTGGTGTGTATTGATTCAACGTAGAAGGCGTCAGTCTCGCATAGACGTTGCGAACAACTGTGAAGAACATAGAGTGGCCATGCGGGATCCAAGCCGATAATTGTATGGATTTGTCCCGAAGTCACGCGTTTTCCGGTAAATCCTGCTGCATGAGCACCCAAACTATGGCCGATTACATGAAGATCATCAAGTGACATGTCGGCTTCAGAAGCGAGGAAATCAATCATTTTGGCAACTTGTTTGCCAACCTCCGGAACATGTTGCTTGGATGACATGTAGTTTAAGTTCTTGGCCTTTTGACTCCAGTCCACAGATATGACATTGCATTCCATTGTGTCCAAGAATGCTTCACGGATTTCAACATTAACATCTGAAGTGTAGTCGTTTTGCCATCCGTGGATAATTATTCTAAAACAAGGAACAATCAAAATTAGTCTTTGCTCTAAATTTTGTTGGTTCACTGGACTTACCTTGTTGGATTCTGGCTATTAAAGTTTGATTCAGCTAAACTCAGTGCATTTCCCGTCATAATTTCCTGAGGAACATCAGGATTATCCTGAGTGAAGAGGTAAAATTCAACTTTTAATTTTTTTCCGAACAGTCTGCCCATTGATAATTTGCGTTCAAAATCTTCTGCTTCTTTTCTGGTGACCCATTCCATGGATCCATTGAGTTGTGGGACGAACCAACCATCATCGGTGGGAGCTTCCTTAATTATTCCTTCTTGATCGAATGGGAAGGCTATAACTAAGAAACAAAATCAAAAGTTTATTCAAAGTAAAACTAAATTAAGTTCCATTCAATTATTAATGTTTTTTTTTTTAATTAGAAGCAGAACTAACCTAAGGAAGCGGTTAAAAGTATTAAAACAATTGTTTCTTTCATGCTAAAATTTTTACTAGAATAATTAAGCCAAGCGATAATTCATGGGTTTTATACCTTTTTTTAATTTAAGATTAATAATAAATTAGCTATCTATATTATAATAATTTGCGCTCAAGTAGGAAGCCATTATTATTGGTAACTCGAAGATTTTAATCGATCGGGTTTTCGATAGATATTGATAAGAAACTGCTATGACAATATAGGGACTAACTATCTTATGGTTTTAATTAAATTTGTTTAAAATAATATGGAGACAAAAGATTCAGTCGAGCCTTTTTTGTTGTGGTGGGGAACAACAGTAATTTCGTACGTATTAATTTGTTTGTTTTCGTACTATATTATTTATCAGAATGATTTTAAAATGTTACGTAGTTTGTTTGTACGTAACGTATACATATTTTAAGTTTTAGAAATTAAGACTTTCCTTAATCAATATGCGGAGGTAATCATGATCTAAAAGTGGATGAGACTATATCATTCATTAATTTTCTCTCATATTTCTGCGGCTTTTTGTTTCATATCGCTAAGTTCTTGGAAATATTTCAAACGACAAGCTGTAAATGTATATTACAAAATATACAAATCGCATAGTCTGCAGACAATTCTTTTCCTTTTGAAAATTGATACAGCGTGAGATCCGGAAAAGTCAGATACTTGCGAAATAATATGTAAACGAGATTTTAATGAGAATCAACAAGAACGAAATTGTGTGAATAGAAAAATATTTGTTTTAAGTTTTGAAGTTAATGAACTAAAGAAATTTTGTTAAAGTAATTTATTTGCTGAAACAAACAAACGTATATTGATATTTAATGCGATATCGATTTCAGTGTAGTGTAGAATTTTTAAGACTGATAGCTATTTGATATTTGTTAAGACTTGTAAGTCTTATATAATCGCTGCAATCATTGCATATTTAAGTGTTAGCTTTCTTCTGGTGTTTTCCTGAATTTGGAAGTTTTCATGTTATTCACCTCGAGAGATACCGAGAGCCGAATTCAAGGTAAGGTATATGCTATTAGATCGACTGTTGCTTGGGTGATACAGAAGGCAGACCATATACGACACCAACAAATAATGAAAAAACTGCTGCATGCAAGAGCCAACGCCTTAATTTTGCAACAAATCATATCAGGTGGAATCCAGGTTGGCATACCTTCTTATCCTATGAAACAAATAATAATTTGGACGGACCTGATAGATATAGCTCATGATGTAAGAAGGGCAAAATTCTATATTGAAAAACAGCACAGCAAAGGAGGCGGTGTAATGGTATGGGCAGCAATCACATATTACGGGACAATGGATCTGGATTTTCAAAGCTCTAAAAATACGGCAATCACTTAAAATTCGATTCTAAAATGATCTCTTCCGCTGTTTCCTAAAGTATTAAGTGGACAACGTATGACTTTTCAACACGATAATGACCAATACATACCGCACCGACAACAAAAGCCTGGATTCAAGCCAAAACGTGAACCTATTACCATGGCCCCCATATTCTCCTGGCCTGAACATCATGGAAAATGTATGGGGATGGCTTTCAAAAATAGTCTACGAAAGAGGATATCAATATTAAAATAACCGAAAAGATTATTAAAGCCATAAAACGGGTTTGGGCCCAAATTTCGCTCAATTATTTGACAGCACTCTATGAACAACAGAAATTACTTGAAGTAATTCAGAAATAGGGAGGCATCACACATTACATAAACTTATTTTAATTATTTTAATAAAATCAGTATTTAGCTAAATCATAACATTGTTCAGTTCCGCAAGGCAGTCATATCGGACCTATGTTCTTTTTAATTACTATTTTTAATAACATTGGTGAAGTTCTTTGTTACTCAAAAGTCCAACTAGTATGAAGCCGAAATGGATAAATTAAGAGGTTTTCTAGGCAATTCAATGATCCCAGTTCTATCCTGGAGTTTCGCAGCTGTGCATGGTATCGTATGTATGATGGTTCAATTAATAAAATTGGAAGTGGTCAAAAACAGTTTTTGTTGTTTGCATCTGATCCTTTTCATTTTAAACGTTTACATTCCTCCAAAAAGTTTGGGGTCTGTTTATAACGATATCTCCTTGGCATTAGACTATCTTATAAATTTGTCTAGCTCTGACACCAATATTTTACTTCTAGGTGATTTCTATTTAGCACACATTGACTAGATTGCATCCGAAGACGAATCCTGCCTTGAAGCCTCTCCTTCTTCTTCACAAATGGAACTATCTCTTCTCCATAAAGTCCGTCTTATTGACTTACAGCAAACAAGCTGTATTAAAAACTCAAAAATTTGAATTCTCGTTTTAGGCTTTTCTTCTGACGCTATTAGTACTCTTGTTCTAGAGTCTAGATCAGGAATTACTAATATTGACAAATATCACCCCACTTTGGACATTTTTTTTGACTTAAGTAATCACCTTACTAATCACAGTAATTCTTTTGATTGCTTATATAATTTTGATTTCAGAAGAGCCAATTTCCAGGAGTTGTCTGAAGATTTAACCATTTCTGGAATTGCCGATACACTAGCATTTTCTAACATTGACGAAGCAGTTTCAACCTTTTATAGGATCCTTAATTGTTGTTTTGAAAAAAATGTACCGATAAAGAAATCAAGAAATACAAACTTTAGCCATCCTTGGTACACGAAAGAATTGCGTTTACTGCGTAACAAAAGAAATAAGGCATGGAAAACGTATCTCAAAACTCTGTCTCCAGTCAACTTCGCTTTTTATGTTGAACTCTTTAACCAATTTAAATCTCTTTCTAATTATTTATATGCTTGTTATGTTACTGATATGGGCACCTCTTTGAGAGAGAATCCTAAAAAATTTTGGAATTTTGTAAACTCAAAGAAAAAATCAGATGGCTTTCCAGTTATCTTCAATTACAAGAACCTTTCGTTAGATAAAACTTTTGATATCTGTAACGCTTTCACGACGAATTTCCGTGAGTCATTTGTTAATAGCCCTCAAGAAGTTGATGAAGTATATTTTCATAATAATCACACTTTCTCGCAAACTAGCTGTAGCCACATACCTGTGCTACAGACTACGGTCCTTGATCTTTTATCTACGTTGAATGATGACTGCTCAGCCGGTCCTGATGGTATTCCCACGATAGTACTAAAAAAGTGTAGTAATGTTTTAGTTGAACCCCTTACGTTTTTATTCAAACTTTCCCTAAAAACAGGCAAATTTCCCAGTATATGGAAGAAGTCATTTCTTACACCAATTTTCAAGAAAGGTAACAAGTTGGACATAAGCAACTACAGGCTTATGTTGTTTGTGAAAGCGTAGCATATTTTAGTAAAAATATCATTTGCGAACAGCAACATGGTTTTGTGAAAAAAAGATCAACCGTTACTAATCTCCTCACATTCTCAAACATATGTTCAAACGCCTTTAAACAAGGTTATGATGTTGACTGTGTATACACTGACTTTTCTAAAGCTTTTGACCAACTTAGCCACGGAATTTTTTTATTTAAACTTAAGGCTCTTGGTTTTCCAATATTTTTTTTAGCTTGGATTAAGTCATACCTTGAAAACAGATCCTACGATGTAAAATTTAGAAATTGTCATTCTGAACCTTTTGTTGCTCAACCTGGTGTTCCCCAGGGAAGCCATCTTAGCCCTTTTCTGTTCATCCTGTCTATTAACGATGTATCGTCATGTCTACGCTTAAGTGAACTTCTCATTTTTGCTGACGATATGAAGATTTTCAAAATAATAAAGCCCACCCATGATCGTATTCTTTTACAAGCCGACATTGATAGTTTCACATTTTGGTGTGGGAAAAATAGTCTTTCACTTAACCCTTTAAAATGCCAGACGATAACTAAAAAACTGATCAGCAACGTACTTGACAACAAAAACTCTGTCGTGTCTCCACATTTAAAGATTTAGGTGTACATTTATGTTCCAACTTAGAGTTTAAACATCACATTAGTTGTATTGTTAATAAGGCAAGTTCTATGCTTGGTTTTATAAAACGCTGGGCAAAGGAGTTCAATGATCCCTATGTTACTCTTTCTTTGTATAATTGCCATGTTCGTCCTCATCTTGATTATGCTTCGCAGGTATGGCTTCCCTATTACGAAATTCATAAAAAACGTATTGAATCAATTCAACATAATTTCATTCGCTTTGCCCTAAAGGGTCTTCCTTGGGAAGATCCTTATGATCTGCCTCCCTATGAACATCATATTCTACTTCTTCAAATGCAATCTCTCCATCAAAGGCGTGTTGATAATGACTCAGTATTTTTTCATCAACTCATTAATGGTGAAATTCATGCACCTTATTTTCTTTCTTGTGTACATTTGAATTACCGAGGCGATACTTATCACCTGCGCACATTTGTTTTTATACATATCGACTTCCATAGAACAAACTATGGGAAGAATGAAGCTTTAAGTCGAATGAGCATTTTATATAATCTATACTATTCATCGATAGATTTAAATTTAAATAAGGTGGGATTAAAATCATTGTTTAGAACCAGTGCTTCACTATCGTAAACGTTCTCATTTTATTTTTTGTTCTGTAATAGTTAAATGCTAATTTTGTTTTGTATTTTGTGCGTGTGTTAGGCTATAATTGTATTATTTTTTACTAACAACTAACACATGCACTTATGATGAGCCTCTGATCGTAGTTTTACGCTTGCCATAAAGCTTTCTACTTTTTAAAAATTCTGAAGTGTAAAAAAAAAATCCTATCGACGCTAAAGAAAATTAGTGAAGTAAATAATGTCTTTTTATGTGTCAACTTTTATTTATATCGATTCGTTTACCAACATATGTATAGTAAACGATGCGATCAAAAAAAATATTGTACACTCTGTTGCATTAAAGGATTCATATTGTTTTTTGTTGTATTACAACAATTAGGGATTTGTACATAATTATTATTAAAGAATTAATTTTAGTGATTTGTTATTTTAATATTTTGTCACCGTTTACAGTGCTATATACCTCTCCCACTTATATACCATAGCCGTACACACTCACAATAAGCTATTTAATGACAAACAACGTTTGTCGGGTCAGCTAGTATATATATATATATTCGGCCGCACACGAAGAATGTGGAATGCTTAACCCAACTCTTTTTTTATGCCCATTTGTATATTAAAAACTTTAAGACCAATTTATTCACCCGTGCCTCCTCTGTTTAAACTTTAAAAATGTTAAGGGTATTCGAAACCCTTTTTCTGTTAGCCAAGTAAAAACAACACTCTGCTGATTGGCTTTTGCTAAAGAGCTCACGAAGCTATAGGCAAAAAACATAGAAAGTAAAGATCGACTAATTCGAAATTTCCACACATAAGTCTTGAAGCATGAGCTTTAGAACATTATACATATACAAGAAGTGTTTTCCATTTTTGAAAGGTTATTTTAGATTCGATGATAAAAAGGTATAGTATATATACATATAGTAGTACCCGTGGCGTGATGGTTAGTGCGTTGGAGTCTTGGGTTCTGTGCCACCTAACTTTTTTTTACGGGTACTGCCTCTTGCGAGGAATTGACAAATCCTCTAAGAATAATTCTTGTCATGAAAAGTGCTTTCTCAAATTAGCCGCTCGGATTCGGCAAATAAACTGTAGGTCCCTTCCATCTCTGACAACATTACTCGCACACAGAAATGGTTGCGAGCTGTAAGTCATTAGGCCCTGGTTCTTCATGGACTGTTGCGCCACCTCATTTATTTTTTTAAAAAAAGAAAAAAAAACAGAAAATATGACATTATGACTTAATAGGATCTGCTATGTTTTTAACGATGATAGTTAAAAATTATGGTATTGAGTTTTAAGAACTTAAAATCTCTAGAAAAGTGGTTCTGTTAATTCTTTTGCTTAAAGTTTATAAAGGATATAATAATGACAAAAATTGAAAGAATTGCATGTTGTGTCATGAGGACACCAACTGCAGCCCTAAAGAAATTGCTCTTACTAGCCCCTCTCCATATATTCGTGAAGTAAGTGGCAGCCAAAAGCTCATTACTTCTAATACAATGTTTTAACTGGAAAAGAACTTCCTCTCGAACATAAAGAGCACTATTAACATAGACATTGGCGCTCAGACAGACTATTTAAAGCCGTACATAGATGAAGACCCAGTAGCAAGATCAGAAATTCCCAGAAGGAAGGACTAGATGGAAAACAGGGTTTTTACAGATTGTTTCAAGACGGAGGAAGGGGTCTGACATCTTTTCATGTAAACCTCCCCTAGAAAAAAGCTCCTTAATAAGCACAATACCTCGTTCAAGATGGAATCGCAATTATGAGTTCTTATATACTTCTAATGCAAGATCTATTTATAGTTAAAATGAAGCTTTAAATGTTTTAAGTGTATTGTATAGATTTTAATCTGTCAAAAAAATAATCTTAAAAAATGTTATCTTCATAACTTGGGAACTAAATTCTTCCATGACTTCATATGCTTCAAATTTAAGATTGCTTTTAATTAGTTTAATATTACAGATTAATTTAACTAAGGACATCAATTAGCCTAAATTGATTGAATCTAACATTTTTGGAATTTCTATAAATTTAGGAATAAAAAGTATTTCTAGTTAGATTCATCTATAGACTTTACTTAGTATTAAAATAATTTTTGGTACGAAGTATTTATCTGATTGAAGATTGTTTTGCAAACAACCCATCAACAATATTAATTCGTAGGAAGAGATAATCGAGGGTTGTGAAAATTTGTGTGCATTTATTTAAATTCAATATAGTTGTACAATGTCTCACAGCTTGATTGCTAAAATATTCTCTAATATCATAAATAAAAAATGTTTCAAAATATTTTGGCAGTAAAAACATACAAACAATACAGCTACAGGGTTTCTGATCATTCGCAGAAGAAGTTATTAACTAAGACATTTTTCGTTATTTATTTATATTTACTTTTTGTTTTAAGAGTGAGGTGGAAGTTATTTTGTACCTTTTTTCACAAAAATCTTTTTTTTTTAGAAAAAAATAGATTTTTCCAATAAAAGGTTTCACTTTGAATAGCCCGTAATTTGGGCAGTTGTTACTTTTGAACGTTTTATCTTTTAACATTTCATAAGTAGAAAATAGGAAATCATTAAAAAAGAAACTTTATTTGGTTTAGCGTTGCACTAAAATCATTTAAATTTAGTATAAACATAGTCTACGTAGTACACAAGCGTAAAAGAGGTCATAACAATTAGGAAAGTTAACGTATACTATGTAGTTGCTCTTAAATTTATTCTCGACTTTAAAGGTGGAACTCGTGAAGTTATTGAAGACGTTATAGCCGCAAGTGTGCGAATTGTTTTTTTTTTTCAAAAGCACATAAAAATGATACGTTGATCATTTTTTCCCATTTCCCATTGGTTATCCAAAATGATTTCTCGTGAAAAAAATCTCGTTTCTTATAGATAAAAATGAAACCGCTTATTGAAAAATGAATTAGCACTACAGTTCTTTATATCGTTTCAATATCATCTGAATAGTATATAGTATACAACATCCTTGTCTTCAGACGTCCTCTCTTCTAGATATTGATGAGTAAAGCACTTCATTAAAAAAGTTTTTTTTTTTGTTTAAATCAAGACCAGAAATTTTGTGTGTGATTTTGTATAGTCTTGAGAAGTTCAAAATATCGATTTTGTATGCCTTCGCTATGAAACTAGAAAAACCCAACTTCTAAAGTTAGTTATCAGTATAAATAAGAATAAGGAAACAACAAAATTATATCGGAAATACTTCTTCCTCCACTCAAAAAAGTAAAAATAATTGACAGCAAAATTTTAAGACAGATAATAAATTTCAAAAAAAAGATAAATCAAAATTTAGAGCTAGGAAAATCTTTATCAACGTTAAATTTTAATTAAAAGATAACGATTTTTATTTAAATCGTTTTGTAAGAACTTCGTAGTACATCTAGTACAGTCGAAATTCTTCTTGAAATTAAATACGTATTTAATTTTTATCAAATGAGACAAAAGCGTCTAAATAACTTGCGAAACATTGAAACATTTTTATTAACAAGTTTTAAATTCGTAAATAATTTGAAATCGAGGTTTTAATCAAACATGTAATTACGATTGCGAAAAAAGTTGGTCCCATGATTCCGTCCGTATGTCTGTCTCTCGTCCGCCCTCAGCCATTGGATCGATTGAGTTTAAACTCAGAAGTTAGGGTTCAAAGCTAATTCTCGTTAGAAATAATTGGGCCCCATACACTTTTTTAAAAAAATCTTTGGATTCAAGGGCAAGTTCGTCCGGCCAAGTTGTGCATTTAATTTGTATTATACTCATAATACTCCTAAAATTTCGTAAAGGATTTTTATTTGGTAGTGTTAATCATTTGACAAATTCAAATTCACTTTTAATTCGTAACATTGGTTGTACCACTTCCTATGGATCTCTTAGTTATTGCAAAAAGCTTTAAAATTGTTAAAAATTTTTACAAAAATGATGATTCAAACTGATGTATCGATTATTTCAATAAGAGCGCTAAAAATGTTTTTTTTTTTAAATAAAACAAAAACGGTTTTGGATATCAATGAAATTCTTTATTTCTATGAAAGTACGTTCGATGCCATTATGTATGGAACTCGATTTCTTTTGCATGGCTACCACGAGCACGCTTGTAGAAGTCCAGACGCTGAACCCAATTAAAGAAGGTTTCCAATAATAAATCGACCGACACTGCTGCAATTTTACGTTCGATATTCGTACGAAGTTCATCAATCGTCGCTGGCTTATTGGCATAGATCAAAGATAACACGTTCTCCAAACTTAGTTCCCAATAAATTGATTGTGACATTCGCTGTGTAGCTTGTGGCTCCGCCGCCGCCGTTCTGTTGGAACCACATGTCCTCCAAGTCCATATCATCCAATTTTTGCCAAAAATATTTGGTTATTCGGAAGAAGTACGGCCCAATTGTGCCGCCGGCCCATAAACCAGACCAAACCGTATTTTTTTCGGGATGCAATGATGACTTATGGAGCACGCGTGGATTGCTGCCTGACCAATACCTCATATTTTGTTTATTGAAGAAGCCATTCAGCTAGAAATGAGCCTCATCGCTGAAGATGATTTTTCGATGAAAATCCGAATCATTTTCAAGTCCTAACTCAGACCAATTCACGAACATACGACGCTTCTGATGGTCAAGCGGCTTTAGTGCTTTCGTCAATTTAATTTTGTAGGTATATAGGATAAGATTTTTTCGCAAAATTGCCCACAAGAACGTCACAGAGAACGCTTAAGAACGACGTGTGAGAGACACATTTGGGCTTTCTGCAACTGAAGCCTCATCGGTTGCAAAATTCTCTACACTACGGGCACTTCTTTGTCCCAACATTTCATTTTGTACTGTGCCTGTGGAGTGGATTAAAAATTGTCCATTTGACGCTCAATTGTTGATTTGCCAGGACGATTATGACGACCATAAATTGGAAGCAGCGCTCTTAACGTTGATGCCACTGATTCCGAACTTCGGTAGTAAATTTTAGGAATTTCGACTCGTTGTTGGCTCATTTATCTTTCCATCATGATTTGACTTACTTTACTAAAGAGAAATATCAAAAGAGCGGCAAGAAATATGCAGTCATTTGCTGTTCCTGTCGCTCTACTTTTATAGCGTCCCTGTTGAAAATCCCTGTATTTAGGCCGGCGGCGAAAATATTGCTTCTGCAATTGGAACTTTGAATAATGGTCCAATTTTATTGATCCCACGATAAGGTCGAATGATGGCCGATTTTAGTTTTCGATTAAAGATTATAAATTGGGCGAGGTGTGGTTTGTGAGAATTTGTTGTATGGGACTATTTTTTGAAGTCCAAAATAAACCAGTTTATTAAACAAAAAATGACTTACAAATTAAATATAACACTAAACTTAAATTACATATGTAAACTAGAAAATAGCAAATTAATAATAACTTCATCGTTGATTTGGAACCTAGCCTACAAATTCTTGCTTCTAACAGTAAAATTAATTAATACTCTGATTTAATCGGCAAGTGTAAAAAAATGGAAGTTGCCCTTTCCTGTCGAAAATTCGCTGAAAAAGTTTGTCTTTAGCGCACTCCTAATCTATCTTACCTATACGTTTATATACATCAGGTATGTATTAATATTCTGTCTCTCGATTAGATAGTAACGTTGATCCTTCTGACGGTTCCTGGACTGTAAGTAGGTATTACCAGATAAAGTTTAAAAAAAGACACGGGTTAGCCCAAATTGATTAAATTTAACTTTTTGGAATTTCTATCAATTAGTAAAGTAATACGTATTACGTACTTCTAGTAAGTTTTATCAAAAAGCTTTATTTTAGTTTTAAGTGCAAATTATAAAAATAATTTCTCGTAGCTATAGTATTTATCTGATTAAAGATTGGTTTACAAACAAACCCATCAACAAAATCTAGTAGTGGAAATTGATAATCGAGGGTTTCGAAAATTTGTTTGTTTTGCTTGAAAAATTATCAACAAATTAATATTGATTTCAATATAATAGTTATACACTTATAGTGGCTCACAGTTTATTGCTTCAAATACTCTTTATTGCTGATATTTGGTGGCGGTTCTTTTCAAATAAACAATTCATAATCTGTTATATTTTTTTTTTATTTTTAGTCAATCATCAAAAGAATATTTTCAGCCCTATCGAGATATTCGTTCAGAGAATTTAGCCGTGTTTTTTAGGTATTCCATATATAGTACAGTCAGAAATTGCCAAACAAAAACGATCCGCAGCAGACCGGGTTTTATTAATGTTCTATCAAACTTAATCATTTTTAAATCTTGTTGTGCGGTGGAAACACCAAACAGATATTTTTAATCTAATCTGAGATAAACCTTTGGGGGAAGCATAGCAAAACTTAATTATCTTTTCTATTGTTTTCTCTTGCAAAATAAGCCCAGTTAGTCCATTTTCATTAAAAATACGAAATAATATCAACAGTAACAGATTGATTTGTGTCCCCAATGAAAAACACATGATTGCAAATGCACAACTACTCGCGGAACACAGCCATCGAGATACAAATGCAATATCAATCGTACCAACATTTGAAAACGAAATCACATATGATAAATTCGAGACTCGAAAAAATATCAAAAACTCATCCGTAGTAAGATCCTACTTTAACTTTTATCGGTAGTATTCATACTGGGGATATTATTTTTGTTATTCGTGTAAAATCCTACTATAATATTGATAGATTTCCCAACAAAACACGGGTTTTCCGAAACGAAAGTGAATTCCGATCGGAACTTTGTTCACTTTCGAGCTATACGTTGCGGAACGAAATGAAATAAAGCATAAAATCTCGCGGGTTTGACTTATTTCAGAAGTGCAGTTTTGAATTTCTTACCAACAAATGGATGGTGTGGCTTTATTTCAGGAAACTGAAATCATAGAGATACAAGTTTGCTTTCTCTTTAGTCTTCGAAAAGTTCTTATCACCTGTTTTTTCACTTTACGTTTCCAAGTTACATTGCTCCAATACCGTCTGCTTATTTTACAAGTTAATTATAATTACAGTTTCATTTTTTATTGAACGGTCCAACACTTGTTTATTTTACTTCTTTCCTATTCTTGGACAGCTCTTTTCTTACTTCACAACAAAAAAAATGTTATTCTTTAAGTGTCAAAACTTTATTCCAACTTTTTACGTTTCGAATTAATAATACGAAAAACTATACGAGCTATATGAGCGTAATAAATTACTATTTAATTAGCTACAATTTCTAAGAATACTTTTTATTCAAAAACTAAAAGCAAAGTGCTCAACAAGTTTTGTCCCTGCGAAGTTTCGTTTGGCCTACATTTAAAACAGGAAAATATGCAATACGAAGCATTTCATCAATAGGGCAAGCTAAAGCTATATTTTCAAATTAAGCTCAGCAATCAGTCAGTTACTGTCTTGAGGATTTCCGTAGTCCTTTATATCAAAAACTATTTACATATTAGGAAATTGAAATTTTATAAAGTGGATGACCGTAACTAACTTATTAAAAATTGCAAAGTTTAGGTAACTTGAAAATAGATTTTCATGATTTGCAGCATATCCGTGATGTGAGTACGTATAGGATTGTCAAAGGTCTTGATCCAATCCCGGTCTATGTACTGTTTTTTCCGAGAAATTGACAATCCCTCCAAGAGTCAATCTTGTCATGTGCTTTTTTAAATTAGCCGTTCTTATTTAAATTTCTAATCTTATTGTCAGTACTTCTTTCCATGAATTTTCTTACCTATACAAGTAATTGAGAGTTGTAGGTCACCAGGTCCTGGTTTTTCACTGTAGCTAGAACGCCACTTAATATATGTGTATGTTTTTTTACTAACTTCACATATTAAAAAAAAACAAGTTTATCTTTTTAAGAAACAATTAATAAATCAATATAAATTGGTAATAAGTAAAACAAAACAGATAAAATTACTACAATTTAATTAAAAGATAAGAATTTTAAGCTTCCCATAGAAAGTTATTGTAATCGGGCCAATTTGTCAAATTGAAAATAATTAAAATTCTCGAAGTTTCAAGTCCCTAGAATCTTGATCAACATTTTTTAAAAAGATGTCAGAGCACGCGTGTGTACTTTAGTTCGTAAGTCCGTTCGTTCATTAAGTTTTTTTCGTCGTCCATATCTCAAAAACTAGTAGAGATATCGACTTCAAACCAAATTTTGTTTTACAGGTAATAACACAGAAGATACAGAACGAACTTTCAAAAAATTGAGTGGTTGGTTTTTGTATCATAAATTCAATTTTATTTATTCAATTCCATAGGGAGCTTTTGCTCTAACTGGAGTAAAGTAATATCCATGAGCAAGTTCATGATTATTAGGACTTCCCAATCTGATAGCAGGCGTCTTTTTTCCCAAACAAACACTCGAAACAGCCAAACTCCAATGGGAGCACTTTGAGCTCGAAAACAGATTTTCCCTAATAGACTCGGCATAGTAGAGGTATGCCCTCAGATGCGAACAAACTCCACCAACATCCAAACCACATCCTGGTTGCAAAACACCTCCGCCAACATAGAAATCCGCTTGTCCAACAGGTTGAAGGAATCCCAATAAACCTCCATTGGTGTGTATTGATTCAACGTAGAAGGCGTCAGTCTCGCATAGACGCTGCGAACAACTGTGAAGAACATAGAGTGGCCATGCAGGATCCAAACCGATAATTGTATGGATTTGTCCCGAAGTCACGCGTTTTCCGGTAAATCCTGCAGCATGAGCACCCAAGCTATGGCCGATTACATGAAGATCATCAAGTGACATGTCAGCTTCAGAAGCGAGGAAATCAATCATTTTGGCAACTTGTTTGCCAACCTCGGGAACATGGTGCTTGGATGACATGTAGTTTAAGCTCTTGGCCTTTTGACTCCAGTCCACAGATATAACATTGCATTCCATTGTGTCCAAGAATGCGTCACGGATTTCCACATTAACATCCGAAGTGTAGTCGTTTTGCCATCCGTGAATAATTATTCTAAAACAAGGAACAATCAAAATTAGTCTTTGCTCTAAATTTTGTTGGTACACTGGACTAACCTTGTTGGATTCTGGCTATTAAAGTTCGATTCAGCTAAACTCAGTGCATCTCCCGTCATAATTTCCTGAGGAATATCAGGATTATCCTGAGTGAAGAGGTAAAATTCAACTTTTAATTTTTTTCCGAACAGTCTGCCCATTGATAATTTGCGTTCAAAATCTTCTGCTTCTTTTCTGGTGACCCATTCCATGGATCCATTGAGTTGTGGGACGAACCAACCATCATCGGTGGGAGCTTCCTTAATTATTCCTTCTTGATCGAATGGGAAGGCTATAACTAAGAAACAAAATCAAAAGGTTATTAAAAGTAAAACTAAATTAAGTTTTATTAAATTATTAATGTTTCTTTTTTCTTAATCAGAAGAAGAACTAACCTAAGGAAGCGGTTAAAAGTATTAAAACAATTGTTTCTCTCATGCTAAATTTTTTACTAGAATAATCAAGCTAAGCGATAAACCATGGGTTTTATACTTTTTTTATATTTAAGATTAACAATAAATTAGCTATCTTTGGAAAAATAATTTGCGCTCAAGTAGGAAGCCATTATTATTGGTAACTCGAAGATTTAATTCGATCGGTTTTTCGATAAATTTTGATAAGTAGCTGCTATGGCAATATAGGGATTAACTATCTTACGGTTTTAATTAAACTTGTTTGAAAAAATATTAAGACAAAAGATTCAGTCGAGCCTTTTTTGTTGTGGTGGGGAAAAACAGTAATTCCGTACGTATTATTATTTTTTTTTTTTTTTTGTATGAACTTCTTTATCAGACTGATTTTAACAAATATGAGTGTCTAGTCTACGTTTTTTGTACATATTATATGTACCTTACGTTTTCGTATTTTTAGTTTTAGAAATTAAGACATTCTTAAGTCGATTTGATCTGAAAATGTATGACACTATTTCATTCATTAATTTTCTCTCGTATTTCTGAGTCTTAATGTTTCGGAGATCGCTAAGTTCATGGAAATATTTCGAACGACAATCTGAGTTTTGGGTCCGGAATAAGCCTTATGAAATTTTATGTTCCGATGCAATCAAAAATATTCAGAGAAAAGCTAATTAACCACTCAATTCTGACCCAACTGATAAAAAGACAACTGCCACTGTATGTTATCATAAATTTGGAGGTATGAAGTCGAAACATACAACTTTTTTCTTAAACTATGTTGATGGATTTTTTGACTCTTTAATACTCACAAAAACATGGGTAAACCCATCTATTTTGTTTATAATCGATAATCCATTAGTAAAGGGAGAGAGGGTTTGAAAGGAGGTGTCAGTGCACATTGATTTTAAAGTCCTTAATATTGCAATGACTGGAAAAGAAAGGGTGCGATAGCACATTCACGTAGTACGGCTAAAGAACGAATCTCTGTACTTGACATTAGGGTGAAAGTTGATCTCGAAAGTATACTGATGAGCATTAATAGAATTAATTTAAATGCTCTACGTTTAATATTGTTCAAAAGACTTAAGTAAGTTTCCGGAGCATCAGCTCAAAGACGGAAGTTATACTCAAGCTTTGAACGTATATAAGTCTTTTAGATTACAGTCTGGATCTCTTGATTTCAACTGGGCACCCAGTTACCTCTTTAAATAAAGGAACATTTTCTGTCGATAAAATAAGTCCATAGGAAAAACAACAAAATCCTGTGTTTTTTAACTTTGTAACCAAATTCGTTATAAATTGAAAGTTAAATTTGGAAATCTTATTTTAATTAAAACTCATTTTACAAAACTTAAATTGACTATATGAAACAATTTTATTTAATTTTATTGACTTAAGTTTATTAAAAACGAAAATTTTTCAAAATATACTCGTATATTACTTGAATACTTAAATTTATTTGTATCAATTTTATTATTGTAATTACTGTTTTTATTTTTAATTATAACCTACCCACTGCTATCCTTTCTGTATAGACATAATTTCACAGCGATTTTTTTTTTTCAAAAAAAGTTAAAGATCGAAAACATATAGTGAAGTATAAATCTCATTTAGCGTCTTGAGCAAAAATTTGAATTTACATGCAATGTTGAAGAAGTAAAAATGTATAATTCATTATAAAGGTTAAAGGAAATGCAAACATTAATATTAAAAAGATGCAAAACACTTAAAATAATCATAGCCCTTTTAAATTAGTTTTTATAAACTTGAAACAAATAAAACTTTTTATATTGAATAATCATAAACAAACTTTACTCTACTGTTTTATTAATAAATCAATTTACTTACATTGCTTTTTGTTAGTTCCCATAAAAAAAGACAGTTGCCTAATATTCTTTTCATTTCTATTATATTTTTTTTCGAGTTCATATTTTTAGTACAATAAAAACAAACAAATTATAATCAATGTATAATCCAAAAAATATGAATTGCATAGTCTATAGACAATTCCTTTCTTTTGAAAATTGTTACAGTGTGAGATCTGGAAAAGTCAGATATTAATGAGAAAATATATACATTCGATTTTTATGAGAATCAACAAGAACAAAATTATATAAATAGAAAAGTGGAATAAATAGGAGTTAATTAAACTAGAAAGGAGAATATGTAGCGCAGAAATTATAAAATAAATTATATGTTCTTTTTGATTGTTTTTGTTTATTATATAGTGAAGGAATTATGCATTAAAAAGTGAATTTATTGGAAGATAATATAAATTCAAATATCACTTCTGACAAAGAAATTTTTTTAAAACTTTAACAAAATATTTTTAACAATATTTTTTGTTGGAGAATGAATTTGAAGTCAATATCATTCTTTGTTTTAATATTATTTGAATCGAAAACCTTTTTTATCAGTTTTTTGGTGTTTTAGCAGGTTTTCGTGTATTGTTAAAAAAAATGTCAGTGTAATTTTTCTAAAAAATCAACTTAAAATTAACAACAATATTTTTCATATGATGAAATAGTTTGATTTTAAAATCTGTTTTTGTTAACGAGATTTTTAGTCGAAATTTTCACCAATTTTAGTTGCATTTCTTGAAAACTTTTATTTCGTGTACCTATAGAAAAATATAAATTGGATTTTTCTAAGAAAATTTAGCACAGAAATAAATCATTTTAAAGTCAATACCTTTATTCAACAATCAATTTTTAATAACTTTTAATAATGTTTTTTTTAGGTTATTATTTTTTGTAAAAAAAAATGGCAATCTGATTTTTCTCAAAATTTTACCAAATGTCAAAAACGTTATTCTTCGTTGCCATACAATAATTGTGGGGACAAAAACATTTCAAAATTATATCAGTTTGGTATCATGTCACAATATATAATACAACACTTAACTTAAGTCGCCAGCGTTATTGGTTCGTGTGATATTTTGAATTAAACCATAATAAATTGCTTTGGTAAAAACCACCCACTCAGTTTTGTTGAGAGTCGTTTCTGCATTATTTTTTGCATAACAAAACTCAATTGAAGTCGATATTACCAGTTTTTGAGATATGGGCGACGAAAATAAGCTGCCGTAAATAGGTACGTACAAATGCCCGCACCCACACATTTCTTTTAAAATCTTTTATTTAGACTCTAGGGACCTTGAAACGTCAGGAAATGTCAAAATAAAAAGGAAGAGTCTAAAAAAGCCCCATCATTTCAGATAAATCGGGCGATAGTGAGAGCTGTTTTAAATTCAAGGCATAAGCTGTTGTAAATGCTAGTAGATCGGCTGTTGCTCGGTGATATACATAGATCAAATAAGGCATCAACAAATAAAAGCAAACGAGGCGGTGTAATGGAATGGGAAGCAATGACCTATTTCGGTACATTGGAGCAGAATTTTCAAAGCAATCACTCAAAAACAAAATCTACTCTGGAACGAATTTATCCGCAGTTTTTTGAACTATTTAGTGAGCAAGTGGATAGACTTTCCAATAAAATAATGCACCAATACACATACCCAACAGCACAAATTACTAAAAATTATTTCAATCCATTTAATAAAACCAGAAACTTTACTTTAAAGCGTCTTACGCCACCCGTGAAGTGTTACTTCCTATGGGAAGTTAAAAAACTGTTTACAGTGTGTTAGTTTTAAAAGATTTTTTTTCTAAATTTATTAATGGTCTGTGTGTTCTGCAGGGCAGTCATATCGGACATCTGCTTTTTTTAATGATTATTTATAATAACCTTAGCCGTGTTTTTTTGGTATTCCATACATAGTACAGTGAGAAATTGCCAAAAAACGATCCGCAGTAGTCCGGTTTTTATATTTATAGCGAAATTGACACCAGGGTGAAATTGTGTAAGCATATTTTTTCATTGTTTAACACGAATCAGAGTCTCTTACTTGCACTTCATAAGAAACATCGAAACACCATTTGCATTTTAGAAAGTGCTGTCAAACTTAATCATTTTTAAATCTTCTTGGGCGGTGGAAAGAAGAAAAAGTGTTATTTAATTTAACTGAGATAAAGCTTTTGTGGAAACATATCAAATCTTTATTAACTTTTCTATGGTTTTCTCTTGCAAAATAAGCCCAGTTAGTCCATTTTCATTTAAAAAACGAAATAATATCAACAGTAACAGATTGATGCACAGCTACTCAACGAACACAGCCATCGGGATACAAATGCAATATCAATCGTACCAACATTTAAGAACGAAATCACATAAGATCCATTTGAGGCTGGTATAAATGCCAAAAACCTATCCGTAGTAAGATTCTGCTTTAACTTTTATCGGTAGTATTCGTACTGCGGATATTGTTTTTGTTGTTCGTGTAAAATCGTACTATACTATTGATAGATTTTCCATCAAAACACGGGTATTGGTGAAGTTCTTATTTAAAAATTCAACTCGTAAGAAGCCGCCTTGTATAAATAAAAAGGTTTTCTAGGCAATTAAATTATTCTTAATATGTCCTGAAGTTTTGCAGCTGTGCATGTTGTGCTATGTAAGATGGTTCAATAAATAAAATTAAAAGTGCTCAAAAATAGTTTTTGTTATCTTCTATGGGATCCATGTGTATTATTTTTAACTGTATATATTTTAATCTGTCAAAGAATAATCTTAAACAAATATTATCTTAATAAAATGGAAACTTAATTCTTCCATGACTTCATATGCTTCAAGTACAAGAATGCCTTTAATTAGTTAAATTTTACAGATAAAGATAACTTAAGACATAAATTAGCCTAAATTGATTGAATCTTACTCTTTTGGTGTTTTTAAAAATGTAGGAATAAAAAGTATTACTAGTAAGATTTATCTAAAGAATTTATTTTAGTTTTAAGTATAAAATATAAAAATAATTTTTGGAACGAAGAAATTATCTGATTTAAGATTATTGTGGGAACAACGCATCAACAACATTGTTTTGTTGTCTTATCTGTTTTGGAAATTTGTGAGTATTTATTTAAATTAAAAATATGTAGGTGTGCAGTGGCTCACAGCTTATTTTTTGAATAATATCCGGAATAAATTCTTGTCTCCTTTCCTGACTTTAATATAAAACACACAGTTGGATTACGGTTACTAACCTTAAATTGTTTAAGATTTTTCGTTAAATACATAAACATTTTTGCGTTTGTTTAAGTAAGTAGTTTTGAAGTAATTTTTAACTTTTGCCACAAAAATCTCTATTATCATGAAAAAAAGAACTATAGCCCATGAATTTGGTTTGCCGGTAATAAGTATTTATTCCCTTAGACCCTTCCAATAAGACGTTTCATTTTGAATAGCCCTCAATATCGGCACCTGTTGCACCTTTCATCTTCTTACGTTTGAAAATAAAAAAAAAAAATACGCCATTACTAAACATGGAACGATATTCCCTTCACCGAAGCATTGTTATTACTAAAATTCACCACAAACATGGACTTCGTGGTAGGTAGTTAGAAATGGCGATCTCAAGGCAACCTAGCCTAAAAACTCGTTTGACCTTTAATTGAAAGGGATAGATTTATAGAGAAGCTTCATAGCAATTATGTTAGAGCCATTTTGTCGCATTGAGAAAAAAGATTAGGTCTCTAATCTTTGTCTCAGATAGCTCATCGAGTTCTTGAAAGAATGCTTTTTCAAAGCATTTCATTCTGGTGTTTGCCAAAGCAGGAAATTTGCAGAGGAAATGGATTATGGTTTCACTTTCTCTTTGGTCACTACAGCTACGGCAAAAGGTGTTGTACGAGATACCCAACTTCTCTGCATGAACTCCTATATGCCAATGTCCAGTACAAAACGCAACAATCCTGTTTGTACGGGTTTTATTATAGGTGGGCCATATTTTCCTAGATATAATGCAGTTGGGTAAATTGCTCCACCTTAGGTTTGATTCAGTTTGGTAGATAAAAGAGATTTTACCCTTCATAGCGATAAGAGGAATGTTAAACATTTCCGCAAGTGAGCTATGAAGGGCCGATCCTTGCCTGGTTTAATCGTCAGCCCGTTCATTTCCCACGATAACACTATGGCCCGGAACCCAGATCAGGGTGACACCGAGGTTAATATTCAGGCTCGCAAGCTCATCGCGACATTGCTGGACCAATTTAGATGAGGATGTGGCCGAGTTAATGGCTTTGACAGCTGCTTCACTGTCTGTAAAGATAGCCGCATTTTGGTTTTGGTTTGGGCTTTGTTTAAGTATCTTACATGCCTCCCTTATTGCCAGCATTTCAGCCTTAAAAACGCTAGCTTATTCAGGAAGACTAAACGATTTGGCTACATTTAGGGACTCAGAATAGATCCCAGAACCAACTCCGCACTCCATCTTTGAGCCGTCAGTAAAGATATTTGTATCGAAACCTATGGACACGATGTCATCCTCCCAATTTTCTCCGAATGAGAAAATAACCTTCAAACCCTTACTAAGGCTCAAAGTAGGAGTGCACTAGTCAGTGTCTACCGAGATAATATCTGAGGAAATCAATTTCGTTGTGTTGCTGTGACCATAAGGTTTTGACAACCAGCTGTTTGATTCCTCCAGCCTAATAGCGCTGCACGAAACTATGTATTTAATAAAAAGGTCGATTGGTAGAAGATCCGAAATAACGTTTAAGGCGTCCGTTGGGCAAGTACGCATGGCCCCTGTGTTGCCCACGTAAGCTGTTCTCTGAACCTTCTTAAGCTTATCAATATTATAGGCTTTGATAAGAGCAGGCCACCACACAATCGAACTATATGTTAAGATTGGACGTACTACGGCTGTGTACGTCCTTAAAATCATCTTCTACTGAAGTCCCCAATTTTTGCCGAAAGTTTTGCTGCAGGCGTAGAAGGCAATACAGGTCTTCTTCACCCGTACCCGATGTTAAGCTTATTGGTCCGAAATCCTTCGCGGATTCGTGACCTCACCTACCCACTTTCGGGATAAAAACTACTTTGACCTGTCTCCACGACATGGGCACATGTTTCAGAAGCAGACATCCTTTGAAAAATTTGTTCCAGCCATGGAGCTGCGACATCATGCAACTTTTGAAGCATAACTGGCAGTATGCCATCCATGCCTGGGGATTTATATTTAGAAAAAGTATTGATGGCCCACAAAATATTTTCTCTGGTTATAAAGGAATTGACTTGCTCCACATAAGCTACGTTTAGCTCTGTGGTTTCAAGCGATTCGGGGTTATCACTTTCGCAACCTGGAAAGTGTGTCTTTATCAGTAGCTCAAGAGATACGTCTGAAGAGGCTGTCCAGGTTCCATCATTCTTTTTCAGAAATGAAGGATTACAATGTTTCTTCGATAAAAGTTTGCTGAGCCTTGCGGAGTCCTTTATGTCTTCGATTGATTGACAGTATTCTCTCCAGCCTTGTCTTTTAGCTGATGACAGGGCTTGCTTGTAAATTTTAAGAGAGTCTTTATACGGTTGATAAAACTTATGTTTGTGGCAGATATTGAAAATTGTCCTCGTCATTTTCCTAAGACTGGACAGTTCTTCATTCCACCAAGAAGGAAGGGTTTTACGTCTATATTTAACTAGGCAAGAGACTCTAAAAGCTTTACTTACAGAAGTTTCAAAGGTTTTCACCATTGATTCAAGGTCTCCTATCGATTCAGTGAGATTCGGTAAGTTGCTTAGTTTGGAATTAGCAATTTGACTGAATTTCGTCCAGTCAGTTCTTTTGGGATTTCTGTAAGGCGGAGGGTTTTTCGACTCGAAATTAATTTGAAAAAGGTGCAAATCATGAATGTGCGAATTGGTCGTTCAAAGTTTTATAAAAATTATATGCTGATCTTGCTTTTCATTGGTTTTCCAAAATGATCTCTCCTGAAAAAAGTCTTGTTTCTTATATATATAAAATGAAACCTCTTGTTTCAAAAATTAAATAAAATACCGTTTTGACAAAATTTTAGAAACAATCCAAAATAAAATATATTATAGATGGTATATCTTTTAAGTTCTTCAAGCACTTACAAATGTTCTCAACAAGATCCTACTCTTCTGGATGAAATTTGAATTGAAAAGTAGCGTTTTGTTTTTCGAATCAAGTCCAGAACTTAACTTTAGTCTTGAGAAACTCAAAATATCGAATATTTATGTATTCACTAGAATAACTAGAAAACCCCAACTTCTTAGGTTATTTATCACAATAAATAAAATAAGGAAATAACAAAACTATATCGGAAATTGTTCTTCCTCTACTCAAAAAAAGTGTAAATAATTATTGGTAGCAAATTTTTAGGTCAGATAATTGATCAAAATTAAATCTTTATTAGTTTTGAGTTTTAATTAAAAGATAACCATTTTTACTAAAATTAAGTTTTTTTAAACTTTCCGGAATGTGTACTGCTGTTTTCATCAAAAGAAGCAAAATAGTTTTATTACACTTATACATTTTTGTATTGTGTAAAATATTTTATTTGGTCCCTTAGAGCTGGTAGCCCTTGCATTTGACACCTTTCAAATTCATACTTAAAGTATCATTTACACTGTCATAATTTAACTTGCATGGGTGCAATTACCCTAATGTGATCGTTTCGTAATCGAACAATGCTTTAAAATTATTAAAACTTGCTAAAAAAAGCATTGATTGAAACGTTACCATTTCTTGAGCATTATACGATGACTATTGCTGTAGTCAATCGACCGAGTTTTTAAGTAATCACTAAAATTGTGAAGAAATTTAATAAGAGTGGAAGCCTTAATGGTGTCATGGTTTGGTAATGGAAACTATTGATGCCTTAGAAGAAAAAATTACTCAAGTTGTAGTCGAGATATCGACGAAAATGTGCAAAACCGAAAATTGCAGTTAAAAGAATCACCCCTTGAAAGCTAGCCTTAAAGTTTTTACTCCTAGAACAAGTGTCTAATCAGCACACACCTAATCTATATCGATTCTGTACATGTATGTTTTTATTTGTTGTCTCTCGATTAGATAGTCGGCTCCTAGGTATTACAGATAAAGCTTAGAAAAGACATGGATTAGCCTAAATCGATTAATTTTAACCTTTTTGGAATTACATTCAATCAAAGTTTTATCAAAAAGTTATATTTCAGTTTTAAGTGAAAATTATATAAATAATTTGTCGTAGTTACAATTTATCTGATTTAAGATTGTTTTAGAAACAACCCATCAACAATATCTATTAGTGGAACTTGATAATCGAGGGAATTGGAAATTTGTTTGTTTTGCTTGAAAAATTATTAACCAATTAGAATTGATTTTAATTTAATTATTATACACTTAACAATGGCTCACGGATTATTAGTTTGATTGTTTTTACCAAACAAATGGATAGTGATTCCTTAATTATGGAAACTGGAACCTTAAATATAAGAATAAAACAGAAACAAGAGAGAAAAATCTTTAAAGATATTTCAAACATAAGTTTGATTTCTTTTTATCTATCTACAGTGATTTTTAGTGAACTTATTTCTTCTGACATTTCATTGCTAATGCAATTTTGTTGATACCTTACGTCATGGAGGACACTTTGTGGCAGATTTAAAAAAATTAATCTGAGAAATTGTCGCTAATTAAATGGTAATTCTTCCGGAAGCCAAACATTTTAAGCTCGCATGGTTTTTGAAATTTTGAATTTTCCGTTAAAATAAGTCTTCATTTAGCGGATAAAAACTTAAATTTAATTAAGTTTGGTCCAAATTATTAGCTTTTTAAAAGCTTAGTACCTGCGAAAATTGTTTGAAAAAGCTTCAATTACTGAAAAAGAAAAATAATTAAAAACTGTCATTTTTTAAAATTTGAAAACATTCGATTTTGGAATCACACTTTTAAATCAACTTTCTTAACAAAAAACTTTAATATTTCCAAAACCATTTGAGCTACAAAATAGGGTCTTGTCCATAACATTTTGTTTTCAAAAGCTACAATTCTTGGAAAGAACAAATTTGAAAAAAAAAACTGAGACCATAGGAGATAGGAAGTTAATGTTTAGTCAACTAATTATCATTTAAATAGTTTTCAACAATCAAAAGCAAAATTCTCGACAAGTTCTTGACCTTTTTCTTTTATCTACATAATTAGGAAAATATGTAATACGACGCATATCATGAATAGGGCAAGCTATTTTTTTTGTTTTAATTCACAAGCACTCAGGGGGTTATTAGTACACTTTATAATATGTTTGTATTTAAACACAGTGCGAGCGTTAGGAAAATAGGGAAGGATTTAAAAGGAGATACCGATGCACACTGGTCTTAAAGTTCTAAACATCAAAATGTGAGGGAAAAACAGAGTTGGTCAAAGCATTCCACATTTTTGATGGGCGATTTCAGAAAGAATCTTTATACTTTACAGTACGAGCTCAAGGATAAACTGATGAGCGTTCCTAGAAGTGCGAGTATTACGGCTGAATTGTTTAAGCGGTGGAATGCAACTGGCTTGTAAAAATATCTTTAAAACAACGAAAGGCATGAAACATTGCGGCGGTGTTCTAGCGATGTACCTAAATGTTTTGATTATAGTTCTATCGCCTATCATTTTTAAAGCCCTTTTTTGAATTCTATACAAGAGATTTAAACTTGTTTTGGGGGCACCTGCCCAGATATGCGAATTATATTCAAGCTTTGGACGGATGAAATCTTTGTAGATTATAGCCAGATCAGAAGGGGTGAACAATGTCTTGCATCGTCGGAGAAATCCTAAGCACCTGGCAGCATTTTTGGCGATATCGAATATGTGACCATTCCATTAGAGGTGATCTGTAATACACATACCGAGTACTGATAGCAGATTGGTTTCCTGGATGCAAGTGCCACTCATAGTGGTGCGTTACGCTTTAACGGCAGGAGACAGCATTGAGTTTTCGAAGCATTAAATTCTACACGGGATTTGATTCCTCATTGGACAATAATGTCAAGATCAGAATTTAATGAGCTTATCATACGTTGCCGTTGAAGTTCCACATCCGAAAGTCAACGATGTGAATCTAGAAAGGAATATGAAAACCTGAGGGTACTGTCGTCAGCGAAACAGTTTAATGGACTAGAAGTGCTAGACAAAAGATCGTTTATGAATATAATAAGAGAGTCGGAGACAAAACGGAGCCCTATAGGACACCAGCATTTATTTTATGAATTTCAGACTTAAAACCATCTAATACAACTTGTATTGAATGTTTAGAAAGATAAAGAGAAAGAGTGTTGGAGATGAAACAGAGCCCTGGGGCACACCAGCATTTATTTTATATTTTTCAGACTTGAATCCATCCAATACTAATTGTATTGAACGATCCGAAAGGAAATTACTAATCCAACGAAGAAGAGATTCATCAATACCAAAAACACGCATTTTCGATAAGAGAGCCTGGTGCCAAACTCTATCAAATGCTTTTGAAATATCAAGTGCAATAATCTTACTTTCTAGAAAACGATGTAAAGATTTGTTCCACTGTTCGGTGAGATGAACCATGAGATCACCAGTGGACCTATTGCTACGAAAGCCATACTGTCGGTCATTAAGAAGCTTCAAGATATTCCTAAAGCTACAAATTGATCAGCGTTTCCGTGACTTTAGAAAGAAGGGACGTAAGTTCAATTGGACGATAGTTTGTATTATACAAATGCAGTTTCCCATCCACTCGGGAAGAGACCTGTTGAATAGGACAGATGGAAAAGCTTACGCAGTGGTTTTGCCAGCGTTGAAGAAAACCTCTTCAGGGGGAATACCTACTATCCGGGCCAGCAGATTTGTGTTTGTCAAGGTCTTTCAGTAGGTACTCTTGCGACTGCACGAGTGCGAAAGAAGATTCATCCCATAGAATCATTTACGCTCTCAAGAGCAGGAGGACTCATGACACTATCCGTTAGCGTCAAATTAACAGCAAAATGTGCTGCAAGCAAATTAGCTTTATCAATCGAATGTCACCTTTGGGACATTGTAGTATTTTTTGTCCTAATTTCTGATCGGGCAAAAATACGGTTCATCAAATATGACCATTACTGGTCTTTTTAGCTTGTTTAAAGTTAAGGTTTTCCTCAGTCGGGAACTTACATTGCTGAACCTAATAACCTCTTTACAGCTCGAATCAAACCATGAGTTTTTTTTGAGTTTGATAGATTTTACCGTGTTCCACAAAGAATTAAATTTGTTACCATATCTGCGCTGGAATCCACGTCACAATCGAGGAAGCATAGTGACCAATTAAAGTTCCTGAAGAATTAATCGAGACCGTCCCAGTTGGCTTTCTCATATTGCCAAACGGTTCTCATAGGATTTTTTTCTTTAACTGAGTTTTTAAGACATGAGAATTTTGCAGATACGATACAATGATCTGATGTACCTAGAGGCGGTAATACACTTATTGTGTACTTATTAGAGTCAGAGGTAAGAAACAAGTCTAGGGTGTTGGCGGATTGACCTGTAACGGCAGGGATTCGAGTTGGCTCATCGACAAGCTGAGTTAATTGATTTAACAGTTTCTTAATGCATTTGTCAAACGGCCTAGTATCAGAACTTGGCCTTTTTGATAAATTTCTGATTTGGATTTAAAGTTCATGAAAGTCTGATAACAGTTTGGATTAAGTAACTTGAAAATAGGTATTAGTTATTGGCAGCACTTTAAAAACCTGCCTATGCCACGGGTACTGCCTTTACAGAGAAATTGATAAATCCTCCACGAGCAAATGTTCTTGTCGTGTGCCTTTTCAAATTAGCCGCTTGAATTCAGCATACAAACTATAGGTCCCTTCCATCCTTGAATTGTCAACTTCGTAAAAGTAACTGTAGCTGCAATGCCTCCAAATTGATTTGTATGTTCTAAAACAACTTTAAAAATAAATTGAGTGGCGCAACAGTCCGTTGAGAACTACGGCCTAGTGACTTACAACTCTCAACCATTCCTGTGTTTATATGCCGAATCCGAACAGCTAATTTTGAGAAAGCACTTTTTCAGGACAAGAGTTACTCTTGGAGAATTTGTCAATTTCTCGCAACAGGCAGTACCCGTGAAAAGACTTTAGATAGCACAAGCAGGAATCGAACCCAAGACCTCTGGCATGACAGTATAACGCATGCCACGGGTACTACAACTTTACATACTTGAAATTTACCTTTTTCAGAAACAAAAGAGCGAGAAAGTAATATCAAAATGTATCTTATAAAGTCGGAGAACGTTAAGGTTGCATCGTCAAATCTATTTTGTAAGGAAAATTTAAACTTATTCTGTATCATCCCAGGACTTACATTATGGCGAGATGAAATTTCAACAAAAACTCGCTTTCTATCTTTATGCAGTTCGAGTACCAACCCTTTGTACATAAAAAAGGAACATTTCCAGAGCACAGACGTTCTTGTACTTAATGCCTTAAGTACAGAAATGTCTCGTTATCCAAAATACCTTTTTCTTTCTCAAAGTTTATTGCGCCATCCACTCCTTCTAAGTGTATGACGAAAAGGCTTTAGACACCCGTTTATTCTCAAAATTGTTACTATGAACGGGATAGTTAGTCCCAACTGCTAATTCCGTGGTAACCTTCTTCTTTAGGCGTCATGGACACAAACAACACCAGCGATTATCTTCTGGTTTGCTGCCAGGGGCACGAAGAGATTTTAACCCGGTTTTACTTCCACTTTTTGTAAGGGTACGACGAACAAGGCTAAGACCGACCAATTATTCTCTAGTTTGGTACTAGGGTCAAAGGACAGAGAACGCAATCCCAACCGAATATTCCGGGATTATTTTCTAAGAGAACTTCGGACATGACTAGAGTCGTGGCTAGTGTTCCGCTGACCATTCTCTTACGTTTGTCAGCGACAAGTCTTATTACCCGTAATGCCGTACCGCCACACCGTAAGCATTTTATTTTTAGATTTATGAAGTACCGTGTTATGCTCTATATATACTTTGAGAAGTTGTTTTTGGTGGTAATATTTGATTGTAAAAGTTATAATAGAATGATTACGATTTAAGGAAAATAAACTTGGTTCCATATCGGAGTTTGAAAAACTCTTAACGTAAGTTTTGATTTTTTCGTTTTTTAAAACGAACTCGGCATTCCGACGACATCAGCCTCAAAAAAGCTCCCAATTTTTCCAGATTCGTAAGAAAAATGCAAAAAATAGTTATTAATCTAGATGTAAACGTAACAATCAATAGCTTTAGATATTGTATGATCCGTATGTACTATCTCATTGAAAACTAAAAAGTTAAATTAACATTCTTCACAACTATAGATTATAATTTCTTTGCCGCTATATTTTGTGTGACAACATAGATTCCTTCCAATTTTAAAATTGTTTTGTCTTCAACTCCGTGGCCTTACTCCACCAAACTTCCACCATAACATCATCCACAGCAATTACTTAATTTTATCGAAGCCACAATTAAAGGAATAAAACTTAAAAAAGTTGCTCAAACGTGATAATTGACACACCGAAGCCCACTCTATGAACTAATTCCATAGATTCGCTGGCGCTAGTACTTCTGGTCAGGCTACACGAGTATGCTTGACGGTTTAGGTATCTAACTCTGTCGGCAAAACAATCCTCATAAAGGAGGCAATTCTATCATCAACTCTGCATCCATGTGTGTTTTTGTTTTGCTGTGGATGTCTTTCCGATCAATTAAGGTGAATAAAAATGAATTAAACCGAAACAACAGCTAACAACAGACATTCGTCTCTGATATAACCCCAAGATTCAAGTTCCAAGACTTGGCTTTAATTCAGCATCTTTCTAGTACACACAGCAGCAGCACAGACAATGAAGTTGTAAGTCATCCTCTCTAAGTAATTATCTTCGTCATCTCTAGTTTGGATGGCGCTCTGACTATGGCTATGGCTCTGGCTCTGTGACCAAACACCGAACCGAAGAGTGCCGGTGATTCCGAATGAAGCCATTAAATTGCAAACAAAATTAACCCAACAATTTTAATTGAATTGGCCAAGACAGGACGGATGTCCCGCACTCAATGTATGTACCTACCTGTATATAGAGAGGAAGATCAAAGGCAGGATTGAAGCCTATATAAAGTCCATCAGAGAGCCACCAACCAACATACTCAGCTGTGCGGCTTTGGCTAGCTATGGTTTGGCTTGGCAGTGGCAATATGCCAAAAGATCTGATCAGTGCTTGATTCTATCCGGGAAGGGAACCCTAGTTGGGCGCCCATTTTCTTCCATCATATATGACGATATCGCAGAGCGAGGGATTCTGTGCTGTTGCGGGCCTCCACTTCCAATTGAAGCACTTTATCAACAACTGGTCTTTCATCTTCGTCTGTTGTATGGTCGTCACATGGAGTCGTGTGGCCTCGTTTGTCTTTCTATATGTACGAGTATGCACAACTTCTTAAGGGAGCTAAAGGGAGGGAGTCCGCAAACAGTGAATCTGATGATACGATTGGTGTTTGGTCTTGGTCCGGAATTGATGAAGAAGTTGGGGACCATAGTGGAAGTTGTCGTTGGGACAAGCAACCGTCCCGATCCCGATTCCAACTGACTGACTGATCGACGCCGCGCCGCCGCTGCCGAAGACCATTCGTCCAAATGGCAGAATTCCGAATCGAAATTAAAACATGCACATTTATTATTTCCACTGGTTGACATCACTCTTGGCTTCATTCAGATACATCGTGCAGATAAACTTGTCAATGGAAGTTGTGGCGCTGCGCCTGCTCCTGCGTTTGAGCTCCATCAACTGAATGCTGAAGCTGGTTTGGGATCGTCCGTCGAAGTCAACGTCGTCGTATGTCTCGTCGAGGGCGAAGAGACTTTTAGACTACAACCTAGTGAATCTAGATTTGAAGGAGCAGTATAGTATAGGTAAATCTTTTTGTATATTGTGTTTTGCAAGAAAAATACACTTTGGTTATTAAAGACCACAGAAATATCAGTTTATTTTTAAAGTTAAAAAAGTTTCAAAATAAAACGATTTCGAAATGAAATAGAATTCGATGTGTATGTTTGTCGTTTTATTACTCAACTCTATTTTTAACGATTGTAATAAAACGTGTGGTTTTCAATCTGGCAATACTTTGTTCGGAGTCGGTCTTTTTGACAGCTGTCATTTAAATTTGTTTGCAATTTCATAATGAGGAGGCTTATTTCTGAACAACGTTTGCAAACCGTGAAAATGTTTTCAAACTATAAAATAACATAAGTTCAAGTACTTATAGCCAACAAATTAAATTTAAAGATTGCGGATTTGAGATTTTCATCTGTAGAGTCAATGAATATAGGGATTGTGTTAAGTTAAATTGATAAATTGATTTAGAGCTTTGTTTGTTAGCTGCAATAGTTCGATCTGCTTAGAAAAGTTCCTTCAACTAGCGCTAGCTGGATGAACATGAAATCGTTCCATTCAATCTACCAACTCTATCAAATGAAGCCCTTGAGAGTATTGAGGTCTATCGGGTCTGGGAAGAAAACGAAGATAAAATTTTAAAAATCTACGTTGAATAATTTCTGTTTTATCAATATAAGCGGAAAAGCACGGCGGCGCCCATACGACGCGAGCGTATTCAAGAACAGAAGTCCGATTATTAATAAATTAAAAAAACAGCAATGGACCAAGGTGATTCCCTTGAGGTACATCAGAATTGACTTTAAATTGACATGAGAGTGATTCCTGATATGAAAAAATGCACATAACGAAAAGGTTGTTAAGTCCAATATTAATTAAATTATTAAGAAGAATTTCAAACATGTGCATTCAAGAGGACACAATCGTCCACAGGTTTTTTCTCAAAACCCACCACTGCCTATAAACTCCTACTCTTACCTCCCCGCGGTGAACATCGGGTGCCTAGTACCTCAACTATAGATTGGGTTCTAATCCCGGTGGAAAGGTGTTGGGGGCAGCAAACGAGAGAGGGGGGGAGAGGTGTTTCCACTAAGGCACCTCACCTTATCCAGACGGCAGCGAACGAATTCTCGAGATGGAATCAACAGTGGCGTCTACAGTTCCAGTAAGGTTGAACTACTTAGTGAATACTTTATAGGGCTTCTTCGACATACTCGAAGCCCAGGCCTGTAAGGAGCGGTTTATCCGGCTCCCCTTCCTTGGATTTATACTAAGGATCTGGCCCTCTAAGCTGTGGGTTGTGCCGTCGGGGTGACTTCCTGGCCACGTAAAAAATACTTTTAGTTGCAAAGCACAACAAGCCTCGGATACGGACGGATTCACTGTTGACAACCCATGCAAACGAAATAAGGACAACGAACTTTGGATCTGTACGTGGAATGTTAAGTGACTTAACAGACCACGGGCAGCCGAACAATTAGCGGAAGCCTTAAACTGCTGCAACGCAGATATTATCACCATCCAAGAAGTGCGATGGGATGGACCGGGCAAACGTAAACTACCGAGAACAAAGATAGCGTCATTTTGGGTGTGGATTTGTTGTTGGAACTAGACTCAGGAGTTTCAACAGTGTGAGTGCGCGCATCACGACAATCCACATCAAGGCTAAATTCGCCAACTTAAGCCTAATATGCGCATGCCCCAAAAGGACACTTCTCCTGTATACAGGATATCCGAACATTCCAAGGGGATAACATTGACTCGGACCACTACCTCGTTGTAGCCAAGGTACGGCTACGGATATCCCCATCCAAGCCAAAACAAGTGGCCAGATGCCGCCTCTGAAGTGCTAAGTTTCACACGGCCACCACAGCGAAACCCTTGGTTTGACGACGAATGCCGGCAAGCGCAAGCAGCGAAACAACAGGCATACAAAACTGCGTTGCACAGAAGGACTAGAGCTAGAGGAGCATGAGAAGCGCGCGATCGAGGAGATATATTGATGTCACAACAGGAATGAGATTCGTAAATTTTACCAAAAGGTAAAAAAAACCTCGCGAGGGTACCAGCCACGAACCGAAGCCTGTAAAGACGATCAGGGGAACATCGTAGTAGAACCGCAGTCGATGCTGAGAATATGGAAAGACCACTTCTCCAAATTATATAACGGCGATGACAAACCGAATTCCGCTGTAAGGGAGATAGAACCACTCAACCTCAGCGACGCAGATCAACAATTCCGCCTACCCCACCTTGACGAAGTGAAGATAGCTATAACTAAACTTAAGTCAAACGAGATGCTGACGGCATCGCTGCCGATTTATTCAAAGCAGCAGGCGATTACTTGGTAGGAAGCATGCATCAACTCTTCTGCATAAATATGGTCGGAAAAAAGCATGACCGTTGAGTGGAATATCAGCATAGTGTGCCCGATACATAAGAAAGGAGACCCTCTAAACTGCGCCAACTACAGAGGTATCAGTCTCCTTAAAATTGCGTATAAGATCCTCTATGCCGTATTATGTGAACGCCTGAAGCCATTCGTCAACAACCTGATTGGTCCCTATCAGTGTGGCTTCACACTACGGCAGATCTTGGAAAAAACCCAGGAGCTTCAAATCGATACCCACCATCTCTTTATCGATTTTAAAGCCGCGTATGACAGCATCTATAGGGAAGAGCTCTACCGAACAATGTCTAGTTTTGGCATCCCTGTCAAACTTATCCGTTTGTGTAGAATGACGGTGGAGAATACACGCTGCTCTATCAAAATCGGAAAAGATCTTACCGACGCAATTGATGTCAAAAAAGGTTTTAGGTGCACTGTCATGCGACGTCCTCAACGTCGTTCTGGAAAGAATTGTGCAAAACTCAACCGTTAATACTAGAGGCACAATCTTCCAAAGGTCCATCCAATTACTCGGATACGCAGATGATATTGACATAATTGGAAGATCAAAGCGTGATGTCAGTTGAGCGTTTTTGAGCATTGCGACGGAAGCGAAGAAGACGAGTTTAGTGGTCAATGAGGGCAAGACCAAGTATATGCTGTCATCAAAAAAGGACACTGAACGACGACGTCTTGGACAAAACGTCACCAAGGACAGCTATAACTTTGAGATAGTTAAGGAATTTGTCTACCTAGGCAACGCTATTAATACAGACAACGACACCAGTGCTGAAATCAAACGAAGAATTACTCTTGCAAATCGCTGCTTCTTTGGACTTAGAAGGCAATTGAGAAGTAAAGTCCTCTCTCGAGCATGTAAAATCACCATCTATAAGACACTCATCATCCCGGTTCTCATTTATGGCGCTGAGGACTGGACAATGTCAAAGAAAGATGAGAGCGTCTTAGGATGCTTCGAGAGAAAAATTCTTCTGGTGGTTTTTGGTACCGTACGCATAGATGAAGAATGGAGGAGAAGATATAACGACGAGCTGTACGGGCTGTACAGCGACACTGACCTAGTTAGCAGAATTAAAGTCCAACGGCTTAGATGGCTAGGTCACGTAGAGCGAATGGACATCAACCAACTTGGGGTGCAAAACTGGAGACAGCTAGCTAGGGACCGAGCTCACGTATATAAGCCTCAGAAATCAAAAAAATGTATCGATTTAAGATGACTGTATTCTTTTGTGTTAGAAGAAATAAGGGAAGAGGACTTAAAATTATCTTAAATGTCTCTGGAAAATGGTTTGAAGAATTTTGAAAGGTCATGCTAGCTGAATATTTGTCAAAACATATGTGGGTTTATTTTTATATGACACTAAATAAAAGAAATTAACTAAGAGTACAAAAAGATTGAATAAGTCACAGAGTCGTATTGAAGTCCTTGGTAAACTCTTAGCGTGGCATCACGCTTCGATAGATTGAATATCAAACTAGAGTTTTTTTAGCTTTAAAAAAGCTATGGGTTTTGTGAAGTCGCTTGTCTACGGAAATATTTCCGAGATGATTGAAGCTTTGGAGAAAATATTCAGCGAGTTATTGCTGACATACTCAAATTGCAAGACTCGAAGGCCACTTACCCGAAATCATTTTTTTTTTTTCTTGAAAAACACATGCCAAAAAAAAACCTTATTAGTCCAATTTTCCAGATACTGTAGCATAGATTCGTTTGAACTTTGAGATTACCCAGACTTTCATAAAAAATCAACCAGTCATATGGAATTCGCCTGATGCTGATATTTAATTATTTGTCTATAACTTGGCTTTCAACACATACTGTAAGTCCAGCCCAATATTTCCAAAAGTGCTGATCTATCGTTCTTTTTTTTTTTTGAATGTGAATTTTGGCATATACCTACCTCTTTATTTGTAACCAAAGAGAGCCTCAGAGAATCATGAGGTGAACGGTGAACCCGGGCTGAAGCTGACTATCATGATGGTGATGAGACTGATGACGCTGATGGTTGGACATTCTAAATGAAGACGAAGGTGGACCATCATCAGGACGGCCAGCCGCCACGACCATAGTAGCAGATTCAAGCTTTGGACTCGGCGGGTCTTTCGAAGGTATATACGAGGTAACGTATATTAATGAGCTCCAATGGTAAATCGTCAGATAAGAGCTAATTGAATTGTTAGATCATTTTACCTTATTATAATTTCGTGTACGAATGCAATGCAACTGATGCATGCACGGTGAAGCGCGATTTACAGCCGCCAGGCATTCCGCATATAAAACCGACCAGCACAAGCTGCACCGCCACACCACACCACACCACAGCACTTTACCCTATCACAAGCTCTGGATAATGGCGAATATAGCTGGAGTAGAATTTTTGTATAGCTAGCTAAAGTTTGGGTTGGGATAGTGAGGCCGCTGACGATATACCTAAGTAGTTATTCAATGGAGTAAGCATGGTATAGGTTTTCTTGTTTTGGTTTTGTATTCATCTTCTTGGATTCTCTGATTTACTGATTGGGATCAACATTGTGGAAGAGCAGAGGCCTCAATTCGCGATCCATGTCAACAATAATGGTTAAGCGAAAAATGAAAGCGGAAATGTAAATCTCTTGACCACGACGACGACTATGACACCGGCAAATGTCTCGAGATTTGATATTTGAAGGAAAAAAGGGGAAAAGGTTTATGAAAAGTGATCAAGGTGAAGACAGTAAGTTTTAGATTGGTCAATGAACGACAACAATTTTTAAAATCAACAATAGTCATTTAAAAACTCAGCTTTAATCTTGTTTCAATTCTGTAAGCCCGGATTGAGTATAAATGAGCTTTGATTATTTGAAGATTGAATCATACTAAGGCTCCAATATGAAGTCAAAATCTGTTCTGTCTAATTGACGTCTATTTGACAGAAGAATGCATATGAACGACATTTTGACGTCAGATAATTATTTCTCATTCGCAGTTTTCTTTATTTTTATTCGGCAACTCTATTTACACAAGGCCTTGATAAAGAATTTATTGTCACTTCGAAATTTCTAAGTTAAAAGCCATGACAAGTGCCCGTTAAAGTGTCACAGTCACAATCTAAATCATAAGTTTTTTTTAACAAATTATGAAGACCATAATAATGTGGATGCTCAACCAAACACTCATAGTTTAGTTTGTTCTTTACTTGGGTTTATTGGGATAATGGAGGACACTTACTTAAGCAAGCGGTACTCGCATCCCAAACACGATCATGCCAAGAATCCAATTTCCGTTTATTATGTCAGTCGATGCGTGGTTGTGGTTGTCATAGAGGTAAGCCTGGTGCCACCGAACCATCCTATCGACCAGCCGACTCTACTTGGACCATCTTTTGAGGCCTGACTTAAGAGCATCCATCGTGATGAGACCAAGAAGAGACAAGACGCCTTGGTTCTTTTGGTATCTAAAGCAAAAATTATTTATGCGTGAACTTATACCACCAATAAATTCCATGGAGCACCTGATATTTAATGGAATCGCCTCCTCATATGCTCTTCTAAATCATTGACAGGCGGGCCATTTGGTGCCATATAGCAATATGAGACAGTTAACTATTGCAACAGCAGCAGCACTTACAATTTCACACCAACAAAGAAAATATAGATTTTCCTCAGACACTGTCTAGTGACGTCGCATTCTAACGTTTATTTGATCATTCGAAGCCCAAGCCTGGCTCTTGTCTGCCTTATAGTTTCTTAAAGTCGTCTGAGCTGAGCAACACATTTTTAGATTTTACGCTTGGCTTTACAGAGTCTGTATTATAGCTAAAGCAGCGAATGTGGCATATAGAAACTTCATGTTGTTATCTTTTGACAAATTTATTGGTCGGCCTGAATAATTTATCGTTCCGCCAAGATACTATATACACTTTCCGCATTACAGTACGCAGTTTTTCTTTCTCTTTCTTATAGTCTGGCAGGTAAGATTGCCTTTAGGAATGAACAAGACAAGTAGTTTAAAAAAATTGCTTCATTCTCAGGTTTAAAATAAATAGCTCAACAGCTTTTAGAGAACCAGGGCCTTAAGACTTACAACGCTCAACCATTATTGTGTGCAAGTAATTGCAGGGATGGAGAGGACCACCATTTTTTTTCCGAATTCGAAACGACAAGAATTACTCGTGGAGGATTTTACAATTCCTCATATTTTTACATTTAACAAAGGTTGAACTTAGATTTTTTTTAAAAACAGGTTGTCAAGCGGCCCTCACTTTCCACTGATGCACAAAATTGTCATTCAAGGAACTTCGAAAAGTATGTAGGTTACATATCCCGCTCATTCTCATTCCCAATCCATATTCTCACTTCCTATTCCCGTACCAAAAGTTCATTAACATTTTTGTTGATGCTGCTTATTTTATTTAATAAACAAATACATTTCATTTTTCCATTCCCATAGAACCAAAAGTGTATTGATATCATATTTCACACGATTCCCACAGAAATCAAGTTTGTATTAAAAATCAAATTTGATTAAGTTAATTTTTGATATTGTAATTTTAGTGTTCATTTAGATCCGATAGAATAAAGACATAATTTTTTTAAAAACTCAAACGTCGTGTTTGATTATATATTTGGCGCAGTCGGTAGGATTCTTATAAACTGTAGGAATCCATATGAGAACGAATCTACTTAAAAAAAATAAATCGTGTTAATGCGTATCATACAAACGAATATTGTTGAACCCTAACGCTAATAATTTTTAAACATAGTTGATAAAAGAAAAATCAGTTAGTGCGTATAAAGCAAACGAATATTGCCAAACCCTAACGCGAATAATTGTTTAACAACAACGAAAAATATAAAAAGAATTAACAATTCATCGGAACAGAGCACTCGGATTCTGGAGAAGAGAAGTTGAAGATATTATGATGAACTAAGAGATGATGAACCGATTAGCAGATGTGTTGGAAGCATTAGCGGCACCACAAGCCCAAAGGCCGAGTAAAATAATCTATCTAACCAAAGAAATTCAACACATTCCAACATTCGAAGGGAAAAATGAAACACTTAGCCAATTTTTCGCAAGTGTTGAAACATATCTTAATTCTGTAGAGGAACCACTAAGAGGAGAAATCTTGCAAACTATCTACAACACGAAAATTATAGGACGAGCAAAGGAGCTACTTCTTAACAACAGACCTGAAGGATGGGAAGCAACAAAGGTAATCCTGAAGCAACACTTCCGGCCGATTTGCAGCTACAAAGATATATCTAGAAAAATTTGTAATCTTAAAGTAAGTTCAATTCAAGATTTAAATGAAAAAATTGAAACAATAACTCAAGAAATTAATCAATTCGCTACTTATGAATCTAACCCTGCGGAGGCAAGACAAACTTTTTATACAGTGTTAATAAATAAAATCAAGCACTTAGTGTCAGGAAGTTTATCTAGAGAAATCAAAGATCTTTATAACTTACATTTAATAAAAGACATCTTATAATCCTATGTAGGATACGATAATAACAATATAGAAAAAGAATTTTTAAGTCAGGATAGACGTAGTGTACAAAATCCAAATAATAATCACAATAACCAGAACAGTAGGAATTGGAGAGATAATAATAATAATCCCTTCAGACAAAATAACTCAAACTCAAATCAAAATTACAATAGGCAGAATAATAATACCTTTAATAATAATTACCACAGGCATAATGGCAATTATACTAGACAATATAATAAGAATTCTTATTCTAGGCAGAATAATAATAACTTCAATCCAAATTATAACAGACAAAACTATAATAATACAAATAACAATGGACAGAATACATCAGGTCAAAATAGGCAACCCACTTTTAACCCTTCTGGACAAATACGAAATTCAGTGCAAAATCCAGCACCAATGTCTATAAATCAGACAACAAATGAACAAATTACGACTCGGAACGAACAAAATTCATAACGTAGAGTCTGAGTTTTTTCTCATTTAAGCCTCGGAAACAAAATATTTATAAATTTAACTATTGACAAAAAAATTTACAAAGGACTAATAGACACAGGTTCTACGATGAGTATAATTAATTCAAGTTCAGTAGACTGTAGCAATTTTGAGTTTTACGAAAAAGTAAATATGAACCTTCAAACCATTAATAATACAACAATAGAATTAATAGATGGAATAATAACAAAGATACCAGAAGAATTTAATTACGATTCATTAGATAAAACAAGATGGTACAAAAGGGACTTAGGAGAAAAACCATACGACATTCTGATTGGTATCGATTTGCTTAGCAAAATAGTCAAAACATTAGATTTTGATAGTAGAACCCTTGTTTTAAATAACGGTACAAGACTCCCAATATATTCCGAAGACAAAAAAATGACATTTGATTGTTTTGAACTCTTAGGAGAGGGAAAAGAAATGGACTTAAACCATTTAAATGAAGAAAAAAGAGAAGCAATAGAAAATTTATTAAAAAAATTCAAAAATTTAGTTTATCACGAGGGTGACCAGCTTACAAATACAGACACAATAATGCATGAAATTATAACAACAATAGATCAGTCAGTACACGCCAAAATATATAGATTACCACCGAAACACGAGGAAGAAGTCAGGCGGCAAGTACAAGAAATGGAGAATCAGGGAATTATCAGGAAATCAAATAGTCGGTATGCATCCCCAATTGTAGTAGTAGAAAAGAAAATGCACAATTCAGGGATAAAGAAGTTTAGACTTTGCGTAGATTATCGTAAGTTGAATGAGATAACAATTGACGATAAGTTCCCCCTCCCAAATATCGAAAGTATATTAGATAAAATGGGTAGAGCCCAATATTTTTTTTCAATAGACCTTGAAAAAGGATATCACCAAATTAAAGTTCATCCAGCGGATATTGCAAAAACGGCTTTCGTGACACCTAATGGACTCTATGAATATCTAAGAATGCCATTTGGGTTAAAAAACGCGCCAGCAACGTTTCAAAGATTAATGAACAACATATTAAGAGACTATATTAACAAAATTTGTGTCGTCTATCTAGACGACATCCTAATTTTTTCAACGAGTCTTAAAGAACATATTCAATCCTTATCACTTATTTTCAAAAAACTCTCTGAACATAATTTAAAAATTCAATTTGATAAGTGTTCATTTATGAAAAGAAATACAGAATTTTTAGGACACATATTAACGGCGGAAGGAATGAAGCCAAACCCAAATAAAAAAAAGAGGCTGGGATGCGACTCACACTGATAACTTCCCATCCCGTCTGTCGATTTGTCTTGCTTAAAAGTTTGTCTATATATACTAGTATCAATTTTACCAAATTTGCGTACTATTTTTTATGGATTTTATTTTTTATGAAAAAACGGACTGTTGGATTTTTATATAAAAATCACTGAATATCGAAAACAATATTTTCTGTAAAATAAAATAAGTTTGAAGCCAATATTTTTAATTTTTGAAAAGCTATTTGAGTCGAAAGTAAATTTTTACCAAGTTTTAGTATTGTTTTTTTTTTAGAGTTTTATTTTTGTAAAAAAACGTCAATTCGATTTTCTTCAAAATTCTATCGAATGTTGAAAACAATATTTTCTATAAGATAAAATTAGTTTGAAGCCAATATTTTATAATTTTGAAAAGATATTTAAGTCGAAAATCAATTTTTACCAACTTTTGTAAATTTTTTTTTTAGGTATTTAACAAGTACAAAAACTATCAATTCGATTTTTTTCAAAATTTTACTAAATGTTAACAACAATATTTTTTGAAAGATAAAAGTAAATTAAAGCCAATATCTCAAAGTTTTGAAAAGATATTGGAGTCGAAAATCAATTTTTACCAACTTTTATTAATTTTTTTTTAGGTTTTTATTTTTTGTAAAAAGAATTGTCAATTCGATTTTCTTTGAAATTTTACTGAATGTTGAAAAAAATATTTCTTATAAGATAAAATAAGTTTGAAGCCTAAATTTTAAGTTTTTGAAAAGATATTTGAATCGATATTTAATTTTTACGAGCTTTGAGTAATGTTTTTTTTAGATTTTTATTTTTTATAAAAAAAACTGTCAATTCGATTTTTCTCAAAATTTTATCAGATTGCAAAAACATTATTCTCCGTTGCTCTAAATTGTTTTGGAGATGAAATCATATGTTAGTCGTTAAATTTAGGAGGTGACAAATTTTTTTTTTTTCAGTTTTTTTGATTTAGAAAAAAAACCGTTAGATAGATTTTTTTCAAAAAATATATTTCCTTGAGATCACGTTACAGTTTATTATATAAAATTAAATTCAAGTCTCTAGCGTTTTTGGTTCGTAAGATATTTAGGGTTAACCAAAATCTTCACCTTTTTTTTAAACTGCTATGGTAAAAAAACCACCCACGCAATTTTCTTGAGAGCCCTTTCTGCATCTTTCTGCCTTATTATCCGTATAACAAAATTTATTTGAAGTCGATATCTCTTCTGGTTCTTGAGCTATGGACGACGAAAAAAACGTCGCGAACGTACGGACGTACGGACGTACAGACGTACAGACGTACGGACGTACGGACGTACGGACGTACAAACGTACGTACACACGCACGCACAGACATCTTTCTAAAAATCTTTTATTTCGACTCTAGGGACCTTGAAACGTCGAGAAATGTCAAAATTTTCAATTTGACAAATCGGACCCATTACAATAACTTCCTATGGGAAGTTAATAAAATGCACAACTGGGTCGCTAGAACTTGATGATTTTTTACAAAAAGTCTGTTTAAAAATATTTCTTATATTTTAAGATTCAAAAATGTACTTGCAAAATAAGTGATTCTCAAAAATTAAAATACGATTTTTTTGTCAAAAAAATCTAGATTAACTTATTTTTTTTTCGAAAATCATTTTAAATTTGAATTTTTGTCTTAAAAATATATGTACATTTTACATTTAAATTTCGTTAACAAATGTTGCCCTCTTTCTGAGATATTGAGTTTTGTAAACAAATTTAATATTATTTTTTTTAAATAAAAGAAAAATATATTTTTGATCATAAAAAATCATAATCAATTTGATCAACTAAAAGAGCTTGCACAGAAAGAGAAGACTTAAAAACAAAATAAAGGTTTTTGAAGCGGATCCTTTCGGGAGCAATACCAAAATACATATGTGTTTCTTGTAGAAGGAAGCCAAATTAAGAAAACAAAATTTAGAGAAAGTTTAAGAAAAATCACATGCTGTTATTTATCATATCAATAAAATGAAAAAAAAACGCCTTACGCCTTAGTAAACTTTAATTTTAATCAACACAATTGTTTGGACTGTAGGAGCCAGGAAACACAAAGTGGGGTACCCACTTTTTTTTTGACTTCTCTACCGTTGTTATGTTATATTTGATTAAATCTTTAGTTCGAAATTTTACTAAAGCAAAACTTGCAATATAGTTCCTATATGTTGCCAGTAAAAATCACTTCAATGCTCACTATCTATGTGTGTCAAAAAAGTTTAATAATAAAATTGAAGGCTAGTTTAAGGAATTTAAAGGCAATTTAATATAAAATTGATGATCTCTTATTTAAGGTTTCTTCTTAAGAATCTGAATATTTGCTCTTTTTCGTAGAAACAATTTATATGAAAATAATTAAAAGCATTACTAACGTTTTTTTTTCAAATTCTGAATTGAGTGAAAACAAAAATTTTAGTTACAATCCACTTTTTGGCGAATGTCGTTAAATTACTAATAAATCTATAGATGAAATCTTTACTTATACAACTTAACTGTATATGCTTTATGGCTCATATGACCCCCCCACTGAATCGCCAGTTGTACAAAAGTTAATGAATTATGCTGAATTTCCGATTCATATTATGTTCTTGGTCCAGAAATTAAAATGCAAATATTGTTTTCATATACAAAAAATAAATAATTCAAAATATAATGCGGGGCATATCCATTAACGCAATACATTTAGTTTTGAATTGAAGGGAATTCCTACGAAAAAGCAAACAAATTATCTCTGAGGGGAGGGTCATGACCCCTACGACCCCCCCCCTCCCCTGGATCCACCATTGCTTGATTGGCAGGCGAGTTTATGGCAGCTGACCATTCAGTTAATAGAAATTTGCTCTGCTTTCAAGTAACTTATGTCGTGTGAACAGTGAACCTATTCACGGTTCACTCAAATGTCGGAAACACATGAAGAAAGTGTTTCCGACATTTAAGTGAACCGCTGTGCTTAATTGGACGCGCGTTGAAGAATATGATGCATTCTGGAAATAAGTACTCCGCTGAAGTGTGCTGCCGTCAATTAATCTTAATGCTAAAAAAAAAACTATGTGATTCTGTGCAATGCACGATATTTGCTGAAAGTCTTGGGCTCCGTGCACATATCGTTTTTGTATGCGTTGAGGCTATGGTGGCGCTATATTTTCCATATGATACAATAAGTTTCATTTCAAAATCTGTTTTGTTCCCGAGCTTTTTAGTCGTGAATAAATTTTTACCAATATTGTGTAGATTGCAATTTAAGAAAAAAAAATGAGTTTTGGATTTTTATAAAAATTTGATGAATGGTGAAAATAAAACATTTATAAGAAAAATCAATTTTTATCAACTTAAATAGGTTTTTTTTAAAGATTTATTGTACTTTGATTTCTCTCAAAATTTTACCAGAAGTCAAGAAAGTTATTTTTCATTGCATTAAATTATTTTGTCTTTTTATTTATTACAATGTTTGAAGTGAAAAATATTTTTTAAATCCGTTTATTGATTTTTTTTTTCAAAATTATGCTAGTTTATAAATATAAAATTTAAGCAAAACGCTAAAGTTATTGGTTCTTGAGATATTTGGGTCAACCAGAAATTTAATTTTGTTTTTAATAGCAATAGTAAAAAAAAAACACAAACTTAATTTTTGTTGAAAGTGTGCATCTTTCAGTGTTATTATCCTATTGGGTCCGCTGGTGACCCAATAGGAGTCGTTCTCTTACTGAGGCATTTGCTTCTCTTATTTATTTTATTGATACTTGTATAAACCGTTCTCTAGTGAAACATTCAATTTTTATATCTGCCCTCAAACAATTCAACCATACTAGTAGTACTTCTAGGAATACTTATCAGTTTACCCTTGATACAAATTTCGGACGTATTGTTATGTACAGGTATTCTTTCTTAAGCCGCACTACAAGAATGTGGAATGCTCAATAATTCCCACTCATAACAATGTGCAGACATTCAAAACCTTTTTTCTCTTTAATCGTATCCTCCTTTCCTTAATGCTAGCACTGAGTCTAATCATTATAAGGGTATTCATAACCCTTTTAGAGAGTGCACAATAAAAAAAAGAAACCATAACCGAAATATCGAAAAAAAATTCCGATTGGTTTGTTTCACTGATGAAAACCAATGATAGCTATAAACAGGAACTGTTAACATAATTTCAGGAGTTTAAAATAAGAATTGAATGTTGATATTAAAAAAGAAATTAATCCAAATATTAATTTTTATGTTTGCCAATAACGACTTAAATAATTTATTCATTCATTAATTTTGTTTTATTTGTTAAAAATTAATATTTTATGAATTGAATTAAAAATGCTGGTTTTATCACGCTGACTTAACTTATTTACAACACAATTTCCAAGACTATATTAGGTGTATCTATGCGTAGTTTGTGTTTGCGTGGAGTTGGGCGAGATGGTTTTGGCCAGGCGTTTGGCATTGGCTTGTATTACGGTGACACAAACATGAAATTTATCGCCGTATAATTAGTTAGACGTCTATTTAACTTAAAATAATTAATCAAAACACAGTGGAGCGCCAAATAAACCCCTTTCCCCCCATCCAACGAACTTCTGGATTCCATTTTCGAACTCTTAAAAATAATAAGTTCGGGAGGGGCGAAATGCAATTTGAGAAAGTGTTGCACGTTATTGTGAACACAAGCACCATGCGATTGCGTAGGAATAGTGCTTCCATAAAATTTGCACGGAAAATTTCGAGCTCAAGACAGCAATAGGTATACAATATTTAGCAGCACCACCGTGCACTTACGGTTATTTTTAATGAGGCTCTCTAAAACTCCTCTCTCGAACCGCCCCTCTTCGAATTCGACCGACTACGTTCAGTATCGCATTTTGTCTGATAATCTATAGCCTCTTAGGCGTCTAGTAATTACAACTGACACGCGCAAATTGCGAAAGCTATTTCTTGGATCTTGACTGCTAACTGCGATCGCAGTTTTACGGTTTGGCTGATTCGAGGTTTTTTTTTTGTGTCTGCCATACATCTCCGATATATGGATAGGCAGGTGTGCTTGTTATGCGTTTATGTGCGTTTTATAGGCGCGTATCGATTTCGGTGGTGCAGTTAGCTGTGGAGTGCAGCGCATGCCAATATTTAATTTTAATATTCAACTTCTGCTTTTCAAACAGTAGGAGGTCTAATCGCCGATGGCAGGCGAGATAAATCTCGCACAGACTAAACGTGTCACTAAGGTTGTCCTATAAAAATGTCAGTTTGGTTGAACTTGCTGTTTGGAATTTTGTTGTTCCTAATTGGCTATGGATACGCGACTATAGGCAGGTTGCAGTTTTTACCTACTACCTTAAACATAAATATAAATTCTACAGGTTGACCACATAAATAATTGAAAAGCGATTTATTGGAAACTTACTTGCAAGTTGATTTTAAAGGCTCAACGTGGCTTATAGGGGGTAAAATGAAAATGTAATTAGTTGGTAGCAGAAGGCGGGTTAAAATGTCATGTTATGACAAAAATTAACCATAGCCTTATAGTTTTATGTTATATTGGCTTCAGTATCGTTGTCTTTTCTATTTTTGCCGTGTCTGATACGAGACATAGATAGCTGGTTATCATGAAGTAAGATATATGGATTTGTTTAGCAAGGTTTTGATACGCTGACTACTACATGACCCAGTAATTGTTCCAGTAGAACAAGGCGCAAGACCTTTGAACCACTTGCTTTTTGTTCTCCTTGGGCATTAAAACATACTGGAGTGAGATATAATTGATATTTTTTAACCTGTGGGAGGAAAAGCGTACGATGTTTATTATGTGTCCAACCAAGCGTCAAGTTGTTTACCCAACATTACATTGGTTTAATTACCACATAGGGCTTTTTGAAGCTACTGAGTTCATGAGGTAGTTTTTTTTTTTGTCAATGAAATTCGTAATGATTTTAAAAATCTAAACTCTCTTTCTCAAATATTAATTAGAAAAATATTAATAGTATTTTGTCAAACGATTGAAAAATATAAAGTCCGGGACGGACCTGGGCCTCAACCAACATGCGTCTCCAGCCAGCTCTGTCCCTAGCTAGCTGTCTCCAGTTTTGCACGCCAAGTTGGTTGAGGTCCTCTCCCACCTGGGTGCACCACCTGAGTCGCGGTTTTTCTCTACTGCGCGGTCACTTGGGATTGTATTCGAATACCTTCCGGGCTGGAGCGTTGATGTCCATCCGCTCTACATGACCTAGCCATCTAAGCCGTTGGACTTTAATTCTGCTAACTGGGTCAGTGTCGCTGTAAGGCCCGTACAATTCGTCGTTATATCTTCTCCTCCATTCTCCATCTATGCGTACGGGACCAAAAATCACCTGAAGAATTTTTCTCTCGAAGCATCCTAAGACGTTCTCATCTTTCTTTGACAGGGTCCAGGCCTCAGCGCCATAAATTGGAACCAGGATGATGAGTGTCTTATAGATGGCGATTTTAGATGCTCGAGAGAGGACTTTACTTCTCAATTGCCTTCTATGTCCAAAGAAGCAGCGATTTGCAAGAGTTATTCTTCGTTTTATTTCAGCGCTGGTGTCGTTGTCTGTATTAATAGCGGTGCCTAGGTAGACAAAGTCCTTAACTACCTCAAAGTTATAGCTGTCCATTGTGACGTATTGTCCAAGACGTCGTCGTTCAGTGTCCTTTTTTGATGACAGCATATACTTGGTCTTGCCCTCACTGACCACTAAACCCATCTTCTTCGCTTCCGTGGCAATGCTCCACTGAAATCATGCTTTGATCTTCCAATTATGTCAATATCATCTGCGTATCCGAGTAATTGCATGGACCTTTGGAAGACTGAACCCGCTAGTGTTGACGGACAGCATGACAGTGCATCGCCTTGTCTAAAACCTTTTTTGACATCAAATGCATCGGTGAGATCTTTTCCGACCTCAATAGAGCAGCGTGCATTCTCCATCTACATTCTGGACAAACGGATAAGTTTGACAGCGATGCCAAAACTAGACATTGCTCGGTAGAGCTCTTCCCTATAGATGCTGTCATACGCGGCTTTAAAATCGATAGAGAGATGGTAGGTTTCGATTTGAAGTTCCTGGGTTTTTTCCAAGATCTGCCGTAGTGTGAATATTTGGTCGATAGTGGACTTTCCTGGTCTGAAGCCACACTAATAAGGACCAATCAGGTTGTTGACGAATGGCTTCATAATACGGCAGAGAGGATCTTGTACGCAATGTTAAGGAGACTTATGCCTCTGTAGTTGGCGCAGTTTAGAGGGTCTCTTTTCTTATGTATCGGGCACACTATGCTGAGATTCCACTCATCGGGCATGCTTTCTTCCTGCAGATGAGTTGGTGCATGCTCCATACCAAGTCATCGGCTGCTGCTTTGAATAGTTCGGCAGCGATGCCGTCAGCTCCAGCATCTTTGTTTGACTTTAGTTTAGATATAGCTATCTTCACTTCGTCAAGGTCGGGTAGGCGGAATTGTTACAGCCTGATAAGGTTAAATTGTAGTGAAGAAATCTTACTATTTAGATAGAAGGAGAACCGATGTTTCGGTTTCTAATTTCGCAAAAAAGAAAGTAGCAACACCGTCGTTCTTCCAATATAAAGCCTTTTAAAGCCAGAAATCTATTATTGCAGTTAGATATTTTTTTTATTTTGCAATGACTGAACAATTCAGAGTAGATTATTGTAATATTCGTGGGCATACTGCCATACTGTTTCATACTGGCCCAAGTAGGTGAGGATTCCGATCCTGCTGAATTTTGTATTCATGCTTGGTGCCTTTATTCTTTTCCCGCCATGGTCTCGCCATATACATTAGGAATGATGTAGCTTATCCGTTTTTTCCACAATATGGTCTCTGCGACAATTATTTTTTTCAATTTTATATCGTTTAAATTTTCCGTGAATAAACAAATCATTCACTACTGCTTCCTTTATCGAAGCCCAAATTTAGACAGAGTATCAACGTCTCGTGAATTTGATGCTTTGTCTGATTCCATCCAAAGAATTGTTTCGTCCTATCCTCGAACTGATTCGTTGTTACGGGCGATTTCAATGTACACAATTCTTCATGGCTTCAACATTCAGGCCAGACAACACCCGATGGAGTGTGTGCAGAAACGAACCCACCCGAATATCGGACGTTGAAGGTCGAGCAGAAAACACTTTTGAGTTCTTTCTTACCTCTGACCCTGATAAGTACACTGTTAGTGTTCTATCTCCTCTAGGCACATCTGACCATTGTGTTATATCAGTACATTTCTCGTGCCAAAACTGTTCAGTTAAAGCAAGAGCTCCTAAGAGAACCGACGGGACGGTCTCAATAATAACTTCAGGATCTTTAACTGGTCACTATGCTTCCTCAATAGTGACGTTGACGCCAGCGCTGATATGATCACAACTTTGATTCTCCTGGGAATGAGAACTTTTATACCAAACAGGGTTAAAAGTATAAGACTCAAGGAAAACGCTTGGTTTGATGCGAGCTGTAAAGAGGTTATTAGAGCCAAAGAGGTTAGTTTCCGTGGCTCAACCGTACTGAGGAAAACCGGAAAAAGTTCAAAAAAGGTAGGAAGGCCTGCAACGCTCATATTCGACGAACCAAATTTTTCCATGACTAGAAGTTACGGCAAAAAATACTGCAATGTCCCAAAGGCAGTAAAAATTGTTGGTCATTTGTAAAAAACATGAGGAATTCTTCCTCTTCTTCGGTTCCTTCGCTCGTTGGCACTGTCACTCCTTTTGTTAGCTCTTTAGAGAAAGTTTATCTCTTTGCTACGCTGCCAGTGAGTGTTATGACTCCGCCTGTACTTGAGAGAGTTAGTGATTCTATGGGACCAACCTTTTTTTGCACTTGTACTGTGGCAAGAGTCCTTAGAGATCTTAACATACATAAATCTGCTGGTCCGGATGGTATCCCCACTATTGTTCTGAAGAGGTGTTCTTCAACGCTGGCAAAACCACTGCGTAAGCCTTTTCATCTGTCCTACTCTACAGGTCCCGTTCAGAGCGGATGGAAAACAGCATTTGTTCAGCCTATTCCCAAAAAAGGCGAATCTTCCTCACCCTCTAACTATCGACCCATTGCACTTACTTCCTTTGTTTCCAAGGTCATGGCAACGCTGATTAATTATCAGCTCAAGAAATATCTTGAAGAGCGAAAGTTTCTTAATGACCGGCAATACGGCTTTCGTAGCAATAGGTCCACTGGTGATCTCATGGTTCATCTCACCGAACAGTGGAGCAAATCTTTACATAGTTTTGGAGAAAGTAAGATTATTGCACTAGATATTTCAAAAGCATTTGATAAGGTTTGGCATCAGGCTCTCTTATCGAAAATGCGTGCTTTCGGTTTCCATGAATTTCTGCTTCTTTGGATTAGTAATTACCTTACGGATCGTTCAATACAAGTAGTATTGGATGGATTTGAGTCTAAAAACCATAAAATAAATGCTGGTGTGCCCCAGGGCTCTGTTTTAATTCCCACACTCTTTCAATACACTGTTTCGCTGACGATAGTACTCTAAGCTTTTCATATTCGTTTTCAGACTCACACTCCTCTTCTTCGGATGTGGAACTGCAACGACAAAATATGATAAGCTCATTAAATTCCGACCTCAACAGCATTGTTCAATGATGATTAAAAAACAGCGTGGAATTTAATGCTTCGAAAACCCAATGCTGTCTTGTATCGTTAAAGCGAAATATACCCCCCTTGCCATTATCCATAGTTGGCACTTGCATCTTGGAAACTGAACATCTCGATATTCTCGGTATGTGTCTCACCAACCCAAACACCTTTTGTAGATGGAACGATCACATACGCGATGTCGCCAAAAATGCCGCAAGATGTTTGGGTTTTCTAAGGCGATGCAAGAAGTTCCCCCTCTGATCTGGTTATTATCCACAAGACTTATATAAGTCCAAAGCTTGAGTATAACTCCCATATCTAGGCTAGTGCTTCTGCAACTTACTTAAGCCTCTTGGATAGTATTGAACGTAGAGAAATTGGATTGAATAGTGATATTACCATCATAACATAATTTAAGTCGCTTGAACATAGTCGAAATGTTTCTCTCACCCCCTTTACCGTTATTTTAATGATTTATGCTCTAGAGAAATAGCCAGTTGCATTCCTCTCCTTAAACAGTTCAACCGTAATACTCGCGCTTTTAGGAATGCTCATCAGTATACCCTCGAGTCCAACTTCGGTCGTACTGTCAAATACAGAGATTCGTTCTTTAGCCGTACTACGCGAATGTGGAATGCCTTACCACACTCTGTCTTTCCAATATTCAGGAATTCAAAACCAATGTGCATCGACATCTCCTTTTAAACCCTCTCTCCTCTTCCTAGTGCTCACACTGTGCCTCTGCATAATAAGGGTAGTAATATCCCCTTGAGTGTTGAGTGTGTGTTCATTATCAAAAAAAAAACTTTTTCTTAATGATACTGTAATATTGGTGCTATATAGATTCGTTGGGCTACATAAAAGTTGCAAACTGCTTTCGATAAAGTTAGTGTTTGGATGCACCTTATCTTACTCCAATACTGCCAAATACTTGTTAATGACCTGTTATACAAAGTTAAAATAAATTTAAAAGAGCCAAAACTGAAGTATAGGAGGCTGTACTGGTAAGTAGGAAAAAACTCTGACCTTTCTGTGCAAAACAAACTATTTCTCTATAAGAAAGTACTGAAACCCGTTTAAGCTATCATGAGACTGTACAAATAAAACACAATAAAAATTCAAAATCAAAGTCTAAACAATCATAAAGATTTTTGGAACTAAAACTGTCAATGCCAATAAGAGTAACAATTAACATGCTATAAATTGGTTGATACTTTTCTTCTAAGCTTCTTTTATTGTTTAGTTGTTTTGCGTGCCCTACCCATCTCTATCCTTTATCGGAAATCAATCAATTACAAGGTCATTCGTTTTTTCATGTTTTATTTTTTCATTCACTCACCGTCCACACAAGTCAGGGGCTTCTCTGATCCAAACTCTCTGGGTTCGCTGAGAGCCACCTTTTTGTGTTCATGATGCACGTTTAAGCCATCAATATTGAGTTTCGTGTCCTCGAAGATCATTTTATTCAGCTCAAATCATTAATAAGAATATCGCTTTTGGGACACGCCAAAACAACCTCGAATAGGTCCATATCCATACAATATACTGGATGGAAGACATCAAGCTAATTAAGAGACCAACAGTGAAATGCTATGGTCTTTCGATTGACAGCCGACGATCCATCTTCACTAGCTTCACCACACCACACCGACGAAGTCCGACACCACGTCAACAAACCTATACCTTACATAGCTAGCGTACTCGCGTCGCGTCGCGTCTAATCTATTTTTATATTTTTCGCCGCTGCGCTGCTCTGTGCTGCCCATCGAAACGCTATAAATCATTTTTCATAAATCATAAAACGCGTTCTGTACTCAGACTCACGTGACCAGAACCATAAGTGTTGTTCATGTCCGTCCATGGTTTTGCCATAAAGCAAAGTCATGCAGAACAGCTCCATTCACAGAGGTTTTCAGGAGGGAAGATAACATCCAAGATAGTGGAGACTTTGGGACAACTCGAGAACTGTATTCTAATCAAACTGCAAAATAAATAAAAACAAGAATTACATTTCGAACGCCGCGCCGCCGACCGACCGCCAGCCGCCGCGTAGCGTAGCGACTATATTATTGTATTGACAGCTCAGCCAGACATGACCGGCTGGTGTGGAGAACGCGCGGTAAGAAACGCGAATGACAAAACACACGAGCGACGTGACGCTACGCGACGCAACGAAAACGACGGAGGGACGCAACAAGGCCGTACTCTGTGGGCGTAGCATTTTCCAAGCTGCCCATCCGAAAGTGAACTCCAAGTCGTTAATTATAATTTTCAATGTTTATGCAGAATAAATAAGCCATCAATAATATGGATTGGCGTGTCGGGACAACGTGTTTTCTGTCATTTAATATATGAAAACCATATAACGCGGGCATCAGCCATTGGCGGGCAGGTCCGTAGCTAGAATTTTGTATCAGACATAAAATAATCGGATTCTCGACTTAAGCTAGAACGGTTCTTAAAAGATTATTGACATCAATATGCAATATTTTTGAAATGTTTTAACAACAACCTTTCCCACTGCGGTGCTATACACAGCGGACTCAGTGCGGTGTCGAAGGTGGCCAGCTTGCGAGCACGTTCTTTGTTCTTTTGTGACCGTTTTCTTTTACATTATTACTGTCTACGCTGCTGCTGTTGTGGCTCACCTTAGAGCTTATTAATGTTATGGAGTGGGAACACCCCTCCTGATTCTTAGATCTGTCAAACTCTAGCTTAACTCTGCGGGCCTGTCAGATCGGACAAAAAAAAGAACGTCATTCGCGCCACGCAGTGCAGCTAACATGTCACTTTGTGTGTGCGCATTTAAATTGCTCAGGCTAGAGTGGAACTTGTTATCGCTCTGGACACTGACACCGAGCGAGATAGCTATAGCTGTTAAGGTGGAGTGGTGCCAAGTTCCAAGTGCCAAGTGCAGCAAGTGAAGTGCTAACAGAATTGGATCGGGAACGCAGTATATTCTGATTTAAAATTTGCCATTAATATTTATGTGATTTATTGACGCACGATAGGCAAATTAGACTCAAGGAAGAGGCGGCTAGCGTTGGTAAAAGAGGCAAGACAACAACTTCTCATAAGAATAAGAAATGCAAATCTCTGGGTGGCGAATAGAATAGGTGCTATTGCGACTTGCAAAGTCTATTCTACCCAAAGAACAACAAAGTCTATAAGCTCTGTTTGTGGAGTCTAGTTAACACCTTTGTATAAGTGCAGCCATAACGCGGCCAAGTGTCTGGCCAGCAGCGTAGCGCAGCGCAGAGACCAGAGAGACTTCAGACTTGATTAGGAATAAGGCGAAATGACAGGTGTACTTGTTTGTTGTGGAAATCTTGTTGCATTAGGTAAAAACTAAAAACATTACCAAGCAAGATGATGTTGAACAACATCTAGATTAAGTATTATACAACCTATTTTGTGGCACTTAAGATAAGAACGTCAACATCCACCGTGACAAGAGAAGTGGGCAACACAAATTTGCATTTGCCACGTGTTTTTTTTGTTGTTTTGTTTGTGTCTTGAAGAGTAAAAGAAAGACGTTTAGAATTATTATCTTTCGATTGTGAGTGAAACATAGAATTTTAATATTTAAGGGTGTTTTAGAGTTGTATAGAACCTAAGGGTTCAACTTGATGGGTGGAACAATATTCTTTCACCATGGCTCATTTTGAACTTTAGATTTTTGTGAAAAAAACCGTCTAAGATTTCATTGACATCGAAAGCGATACCTGGTTAATGAAGTGCATCTTTGGCCTTCCTGGTAGTCTCGAACATGGCGATTGGGATTCAAAGCATAATGTATAGGTTCTCACCAAGTTTATTTACAATAATTTTAGTATTTTTTTTGTTGGATTTTCACAATTATAATTGAATATGTTATTTTAAATGAATTTCATTACACACTGAATGAAATTAATGAATCTGAATGCAATGGTTTCAGTGTAGACGGATCGAATTACGAATTACGAACCCTAACATTAAATTTACTATGAAATCGGTATGATGACGAGCGAATCGGAGACAGTTGGTGGTGGAATACTATTCGCGGTAAAAAACTACGTTATATGCACTTTGGTTGATACTTTTGATCTTTCTGACGAAGAAATGCAGTTTATTAAAATCAAATTGGAAATAGGTTATCTCATTATCATCTCAGTATACATACCTCCAAGATCTACCAGTTTTGTCTATGAAAATTGCATACTTTTAACTTAGAAGATCCACGACCAAATGGAACCTAATGATGAACTGCTGATCGTAGGTGATTTCAATCTTCCGAACCTCAACTGGACAAAACCATCAGATTTCAACTATTTTACACCTATCAGTCCAACGAGCACCAATGAATTCACAATTATTGATGGTTTGGCTTCTTGTGGACTTGTTCAATTTAATGGGGTTGCCAATCAATACAACAAATATTTGGACCTAATATTTTTCTTCGATACGATAAATACTGACGTAGCTGTATCTCCAGCCGATGTTAAACTAGTAGAAGAAGACCGTCACCATCCAGCTTTAAATATATCACTGAATATAAATGGGTGCAATGTCCCTAATACATCAAATGAAAAACTTAAATTCAATTTTAAAAAATGTAACTTTAATGAAATAATTAACTTATTGTGTAATGTTGACTGGAATCAACTGCTCCTAAATCGGAATATTGATGACATGTGTCTAAATTTTATAGTATTATTTTTAACTGTTTTTGTGAAACTACGCCATTACGGAAATCTCGCTATAAATCTAAAACTCCACCATGGTTTGACACTCAATTAAAAAACTTAAAAAATAAAAGAAATAAGGCATGGCTAAAATTTAGTAAAACTAGAGCAGAAGAAGACTTCAGGAACTCCGAACTTAAAAACATTTTCATTGACTACTCCAATATTCTATACTCTGACTATATTATAAAAATTGGAAATGAATTGAAACAGACCCCAAAAAACTTCTGGGATTTCGTGAAAAGCAAAAGAAAAACTGACGGTTACCCGAACTCTATATCTTTTAATAACACAACAAGTCATGACTCCCAAATAATTTCAAATATTTTTGCTAATTTCTTCAAAGATGCTTTAGACATGCTTCCTTCTTTTCAAATTCCCGATTCGTTATTTCCAGTCCAAAATTATCCACACCTTAACTCACTTGACTTGACAATATGTGAGGATTCAATTGTTCGTTGTGTCTCAGAGCTTGATGACTGTTTTCACCCTGGCCTTGATGGAGTACCATCATGTGTTGTCTTATTTATAGTACCCTCTGTTTGTTTTGTTCAATGAATCTCTTAGAAGCTCAGTTTTCCCACTTTTATGGAAAAGTGCATTTATAACTCCGATTCATAAAAGAGGGTTTAAGAATGAAATAACGAATTACGGCTGATTGCCAAACTTTTCGTTATTCCCAAACTATTTGAGTCCATTATCTTGAAGATGTTATCCTTTAATTGTAGTTCAATTGTATGTGGAAATCAACATGGTTTCGTCCAGAATAAATCAACAATTACAAACCTACTTTACTTCACTTTCTTCTGCCTTGACTCCTTCGAAGATCGTAAGCAAGTCGATTGCGTATTCACAGATTTCATCAAAGCCTTTGACAAATTGTGTCACAATACTTTAGTCCATAAACTAAAGGCCTTAGGGTTTAACGACAAATTCTTGTTGTGGATCTCGTCTTATCTCAAGAACAGAAGTTATAGCTTTATATTCAGAAATGAATTCTCCGACCAATTTTACGTCAACTCTGGTGTTCCACAGGGTAGCCATTTAGGTCCTTTATTATTTATCTTATATATAAATGACATAACATTCGTTATAAAAAACTCCTCCGTTTTAATATACGCTGATGACATTAAAATTTTCAAATCTATTAGTTCAATTAATGACTGCTCACAGCTTCAAGAAGATCTTCATAGTTTTAGGGAATGGTGCAAAACAAACCGACGAAACAATTATAGATTATAACTATTTATTAAATTCTTCCTCCCTTTGTAGGCTTTCCGTTTTCTCTGATTTAGGTGTTTTTCTTGACAGTAAATTAACGTTCTGTGACCATTATAACTTTATAGTTAAAAAAGCTAACAAGATTCTAGGTTTTATTAAACGTTTTTCTCGTGACTTTCGTGACCCCTACGCCTTAAAACTTCTTTATGTATTATGTGTAATATGGGCACCATACTATTCAGTCCATATTGACAGACTTGAAAGTATCCAAAAAAGGTTTGTGCGTTTTTGTCTTCGTTTTCTTCCGTTTTCTTCCGTTTTCCCAAATATTCACACCACCTCCTTGTTCTCAGAGACTTTTGCTAATAAACCTCCCTACACTTTCACAACATAGACAATATCTCCAATTTTGTTTTATTTTAAAATTAATTAATGGTTCTATTATATCCGCAACATCTCTGAGTCGTCTAAATTTTAGCTATAGTCAAACTAGCATAAGAAGACATGTACCTTTATGTCCAATCTTTAGCAGAACTAACAATAGTATGAATAGCCCTTTAAATCAATTAATTTTAGTCTTCAATAAATTTTATAATTTAATTTCAACTGTTAATGACAATGTTAAAAGTACACAATTTAAAGAAAGCTTTTTTAATATGTTATAGTATTTATTTATTTTTATGTTAATTAAAATTTTAAATTAAAAATTATGTAAATAACTATATGTTTATATTAACGTTAGATAATTAACGGATTAAATAAATAAAGGCCAAATAAATAATGATTAAGCTTTTAACTATAAATAAGAGTCAAAAGTAAACCCAAAATCTTTCTTAATACAAACTTCTTCTAAAACAATATTATCAATAAAATACTCAGACAAAAACGAAGATACAATTATGATGAGTGAAGGAAAAATTTGACATTTAGAAATATTAAGAAACAGTTTGCTTGTATGGCACCATTCTGAAAGCTTATTAAGGTATTGATATGAGTTACAACATTAATAAATACAAGAAAAAGAAGTGGACCAAGATGGCCTCCTTGCGGAACTCCAGATATAACTTTTATTGATTAAGAAATATACTATCTAAGAAATATAATATCTCTATACATACATACCTATAAACTTAACCAATCAAGCATTTTGAAATGAAATCCTATTCAATTCAGTTTTTTAATCAAAATTGTATGATCTACTCTCACAAATGCCTTTGAAAAATCTGTATCGACAAAATTTGATAACCCTTTTCAATATTATTAACTTCCCACAGGAAGTTACTGTAATCGGTCCAATTTGTCGAATTTGATATTTCCCGACGTTTCAACGTCCCTAGAGTATAAAAACAAGATTTTTAGAGAAATTTCTGTGCGTGCGTGGGTACATACGTTCATACTTCCGCACGTTCGGGAAGTATAATGACTTGAAATAAAACTGAAAAAGAGGCTGGGATGCGACCCACACTGATAACTTCCCATCCCGTCTGTCGTTTTGTCTTGCTTAAAAGTTTGTCTATATATATATATGTACTAGTATCAATTTTACCAAATTTGCGCACTATTTTTTGTAGATTTTATTCTTTATGAAAATGTAGGATTTTTATATAAAAATTACTGAATATCGAAAACAATATTTTCTATGAAATAAAATAATTTTAAAGCCAATATTTTTAATTTTTGAAAACCTATTTAAATTTTTACCAAGTTTTTGTATTGTTTTTTTTAGAGTTTTATTTTTTTTATAAAAAAAAACTGTCAATTAAATTTTTCTCAAAATTTTATGAGATGTCAAAAACAACATGCTTCGTTGCACAGTTGTAAAATTTTGGAGGTGACAAATTTTTTTTTCAGTTTTTTTGATTTATAAAAAAACCGTTTAATGTTTTTTTTTTTCAAAAAATATACTTGTTTGATATCACGTTAAAATATATTTTATAAAATTTAATTCAAGTCTCTAGAGTTTTTGATTCGTAAGATATTTAGGGTTAACCAAAATTTTCACCTTTTTTTCAAACTGCTATGGTAAAAAAACCACCGACGCAATTTTCTTGAGAGCCCTTTCTGCATCTTTCTGCCTTATTATCTGTATGAAAAAATTTATTTGAAGTCGATATCTCTTCTGGTTCTGGAGCTATGGAGGACGAAAAATCGCCAACGTACGGACGTACGGACGTTTAAACGTACGTACACACGCACGCACAGACATCTTTCTAAAAATCTTTTATTTCGACTCTATAGGGCCCTTGAAACGTCGAGAAATGTCTAAATTTTCAATATTACAATAACTTCCTATGGGAAGTTAAAAAAGAGGCTGGGATGCGACACACACTGATAACTTCCCATCCCGTCTGTTAATTAATAAACATCAAAAACAATATTTCTTTAAGATAAAATAGGTTTGAAGCCAATATTTTTAATTTTTGAAATGATATTTTAGTCGAAAATCATTTTTTACCAACTTTTGTTGAATTTTCTTTTATGTTTTTTTTTTTTGTAAAAAACTGTCAATTTAATTTTTCTCAAAATTTTACTTAATGTTGACTACAATAATTTAATAAGATAAAAGTAGTTTTAATCTAATATCTCAAAGAATTGAAAAGATATTTGAGTCTAAATTCAATTTTTACCAACTTTAAGTAATGTTTGTTGTAGGTTTTTATTTTTTTATAGAAAAAGCTGTCAATTTGATTTTCTTACAATAAAAAATAAATACAAATTTACCTTCGACTCAAATATCTTTTCAAAAATTAAAAATATTGGCTTCAAACTAATTTTATATCACAGAAAATATTTTGTCCATAATTTTAGGAATTTTTTTATAAAAATCCAACATTCAGTTTTTTCATAAACAAAAATCTCCAAAAATTAGTACCTATTCAAATTTGGTAAAAATAACCTTATCCTCGAATCGTTATTGCAAAATGTCGAGCGTGGCGTTTGCTGTGTAGCGGGTGTAGGCCCAAGTCCCCGACGTAAAATTCGCCAAATTGAAGTCTGCGTAAGGTCGATTTCTTGTGCACGGCGAGGAATAGACACCAAACATTCTAGAGTCAACTGTGCAGGGCCACCACGTCTACCTTAAAGTGGGAGCGATGCGCCCAACGTTTTCGATAACGTACACTCATTTTGAACACTCATATAAACAACTGAATAATAAACAAAACATTTCACGGATGTCACAAAAACAAAATGGCGCCAAAATCTACCCAATTGAAAAAACTGGACCATTTTTAATTTGAGAAAGCACTTTTTATGACAAGAAATAATCTTGGCGGATTTGTCAATTCCTCGATAATAACTCTAGGCTCAGGCAGGAATTAAACCCACGAGCTCCGACAAGACAGTCCTACGCACGTTTTTACTTTTACATATAGGAACTATATGGCAAGTTTGGCATTCGTGCAAAATTTTGAACTCGAGATTTTAATCAAACATGATATTACGATGGTAGAGAAGTCGAAAAAAGTGGGTCCCGCGATTCCGTCCGGTCTGTCTGTCCACGCTCCTACAGCCTTAACCATTGGGTCGATTGAGTTCAAACCTGGAAGTTAAGGTTTTGAGCAGATTCTCGTTAGGCATTTTTTTCTAAATCAAAACTAACCGTGGCCCCATACAATTTTTTGGTCAAAAAACAAAAATTCGAATTTTCTCAAGAACACACCGATAAATTTTGTTAATTTTCTTTAAAATTTTATTTTTTAACTTGGCTTCTTGATTTATAAAATGGCATCAAAATTTTTGAAGACAAACTTTTTTTTCAACTTTGATATGTACTTACAGAGCATCTGTGATGTAGTAGATGCTGCGGGGTTTGGACCTGTCAGAAATTGACAACATCGATGTTCAAGATATTCAAGCTAGGAAATAAAAAGGTAGATATTCTTAGAAATTTGCAGTGTAACGAATTCAAAATGTCAATTGATCGAGTTTTTAATCGTCATGAATGTTTTCAAATGAAAACATGCAAATTAAACACAATTTAATATTTTTAAGATTTTAAATAGCTATGCCCTTAACTTCCTTTCAAATGAAAAAATTCCTTGTTTTAGGTAAATACTTTAAGTCTCTCCCAATACAAATACAATATGCAAGTCTCAACCCAATTATATTTTCTTAATCCCAACTGAGGGCCATAAATCAATAATTCCCAATCACCGATTGTATCGAATGTCATAAACCATCAATAACTGATTATTTCGAAAACAAAAACAAAACAGCATAAAAAAGTAAATAAGAACAGGATTTTGATTTAATCGCCTCTCATAAGATGCATCATGGTTTCTTTTGGTCGTCACATCGACCATCCACCATCCAAAGTGAGCTGCCACATTCTTATCTGCCTCTCTGGTTGGATACCCAATATTGGCTTAATTCCCACGACATACTGACATGAGTCCTTTTTATATTTTTCACTCTTCTTCGTACCGTACTGTGACATAAGGCGACCATCACCATAGAAACCGAAATGTCATAAGCCCTCTACAAGACGAGCGATAGGCTAAGATGAAGTTAAGAAGATTTTCGTTCCAACTCTCAGAAATGCACAATCCATAGAACCTCTATAGCATCCAGACAGCCACTATCGCTATACGCTAAGTATAAAGGTAGGAGAAGTAAACCACCGACAGCCATCCAACCGGCTGGACACGACTCACGCAGTCTGTTGCATCAAATCAGATCAAGAACCCCAATGGAACAAAGAGCCACCACCAAACCAAATCAAGTCACATCCAAATCAGAGAAAAATAAAACGAACAAAAATATAAGAACCCGAACCTGATCCGCTTCAAGACTCTTCCAGAAAAGAAAAGACGGACGGACGGATGGATGGACTTGCTTACTTATGTATATAGTGCAATGATGATGCCCTGAGCCTGAGGTAGGTCGTCAATTTAATCCTGCACCGGCAAATAATGTCGCTTTTTTTCGAAATAATCTCATTCAACTTGCTGTACGGATTGATTTTTCCTGTCTTGAAAATTCCTTTGCCTTTATGCATCCCTTTGGGTTGTTATATGGATGTATCGGGGATACGAATCGTGTGCAACAAACAAGTGTGCTCCAGTTAAGTCTCCGTGAAAGATTTTTGTCGAATCAACTTGTGATTGTCTTGAGTTTTGCAGCTCTAATACTTACGTCTCTTATGTCACATTTCTATGAGGTTGGGAAGCAAAATACGAGGAAGAGTTGCCAGCTAGTTAAATTTTTAGAAAAAAGAAATATCAGAGAAAGTCCAACTTTAGTATAAGTTTGTTGGCCAACAATAAACTTTACACCCTGTCCGCGAAATTGCTGTGATTTCGGGGTATATGCAAGTTCAATAGTTAAGGATAAACTTTATTAACATTCTTTACACCAGTTAAAAGTTAATGAATAAAGACAATACCATTATTGACGCTCCTTTGCCATAGAGGCAGCATTTGAGAAATCTTTATCTGAAGTTCATGAGGAAAAAGGTTTAAGGGTCGGACTATGTCAGCCCCCTTAAGTCGAAACGTATGAAGTTGCGTCAAACAGATTCTATCCTATTCTTGTGAATCACGTAAAAATGTGTACAAACGTTGGATGCGTACTCAAGATGGTGATGGACCAAAGTGTTATAAACAGCGAGAGTAACATAGGGATCCTTAAATTCTTCTGACCAATGTTTAACCAAAATCTACCAGTTAGTGAGTTGGCTTTACTAACAATCGAATTAATATGCTCCGTGAAATCGAGATTAGAAGTAAAAATTACTCTAAGATCTTTTAAACTATGACCGCAATGTGTAAAGTGCAGTGATATTTTATAATCAATCAAACTAGGAGTACGTTTTTTAATGGAAGTCGTTGCCTGACATGGGTGAAGAACGAGCCCATTCTTTTTGCACCAAATTAAAAAACTGCTAACTGAACGTTTAGAGATTTTATGCTTTTAAAGATTTTCATATCACCCGCGGATATTAAAATGTTACTGTATCATACACAATGGGGACATCATTGATAGCTAAAATAAAAAGTTGAGGTCCTAAATGACTATCCTGTGGCACTCCTGATTTGGCAATAAATAAAGAATCTGTGTTAAAATAGTAGATCTTGAACGGGTTCTACAGTATTTTAGCAAAAATGAATATAAGTAACTATCGAATATTTACAAATAAAACCATGTTGTTGCTTAAATAATAAAATTCTTCCAGTTAAAATATAATTTATCACCAGTTTAGAGATTGGTCTGTAATAACTTCTGTAAGACTTGTTACTTGGGAGCGATAGTGTAAATATGTGAAGAAGGGGAAATGAGATCACAGATTAACGTTCTTACAAGATACTAAAAGGAAATCCATCTGGCTCAGAACAACAATCATCTTCAAGTAAGTCCAAGTAACATAAGACTTTGTCTAACGTAAGTTCAACATTATTAAATGTATAGTCTAGGGACAGTCTCGTAAGTATAGACAGAAATTCACAACTTTTTCTACGGTAGTGTCAATGAAAAATTGCTGAACAAATAAATAAATTGGTTGGCACAACAGTCTATTGATGACTAGGGCCTCGAGTGCAACAATGCCTATTCTACTTAAAACTTAACCCTTAAACTATAAAAACAATTATGTAAGCCGGCCAAGGCTTAAAACCCCATCTCGACTATTGAAGCCACCAAAACTAGTTTTCCTGCTTCACCCTATCAGTTCAGTCCCGTTCGGACACAGCCTTACTGAACCAAAGGAGCTCTGTTCCGCCTTGTGCCATGATGTCCCGATTGTACAGGAGTCACCTATCCACGGTTCGTCGTCTGACGTGGTAGATTAACGGAACTGCCAATCTATCCGGTATCAGACCGCATCTATCAAAAAAAGGAATGCCTCTGGTGGAATGAAGCCGCTCAAGTGTGCACTCTCTAAATACTCGTCGTTCGGATAAAACGCCCCGAAAATTAAATTGTTGGTCGAAGACATAGTTCTTGCAATGTGGCCTCGAACGAGTTTTATCACGAAATTGTCAATTCTGTTGATTCGAGCCCCGTTGTATAGGACCTCGTTTTAATAGTGATGCACGTAAGAAGATTCGGCTGTTCGATATAAGCCGGTACAGCGTCTTAAACACTGACGCTCGGACACAAGAAACTTCTCCATCTGGGAAGGGGCACACAGGACAACCATAAACGATCAACGGCCTTATGAAGGACATGTGGCTAATTACCTTCAATCTGGGGTCAAGCCGACTGCTGTAAAACAGACGTTTCGTCAGGCCGAAGGCTACAGCAATTATAAGTCTGTCGAAAAATAAATACTGATCTAACCAGATGCCGAGGTACTACACTATACTTTTGCTAGGTAATCGTTGCCCGTGAAGATCAACGATGACCATCTTGCACCAATTCTTGCACGTATCTCTCGTTTCCCTCCTGAATGTTATTAATAAGATCTATTTTAATGATGAAAGAAAATTGTCTCCAACTTCTAGACATTTATTTTCAGATTCCAGTCGTCGCAATATCGCTGAATCTTGTAGAAATCACTGCAAGAGAATTCTTCCTGCCACTTTTGACAAACTAACTACCGTTAAGCATATCATAAAGTATATACAACAATGGCTTGCTTATGCCAAGTCTGCTCAGTTTTAGGTAAAGACCCTCTAACCATACGGTGTCAAAGGCCTTTTCCAAATCAACCAGAACTGCACCTGTGCATTGTTGTTTTGATTTATTCCATTGGATATCAGAAACGAGTTTAGACGCAGCATGAATTGTGTCATGACCCGCCTTGAACCCGAACAGTTTATCCAGAATTATTTTGTTGTCCGCAGCCTACTTAGTCAGAGCCTCATTGATGATCTTTTCGAAAACTTTGCTGATGCTTGGTAGAAGACTTATCAACCGATGATTTGACGGGTTGGTGTTGTCCTTTCCCTTTTTTTGGGAGAGGATGAACCACAGCGGTCTTCCAATGTACTGGATAATATGCATTATTCAGTGCATTATTGATGAGTATATAATAAATGTCAATGTCCATCGGAAACATCTTACCACAACGTTTGATATACCATCGACATCTGCTGACTTTTTGTTTTTTTTTTTTTTAAATTGAAGATGAGCTGAAGTTCAAACTTCGTCAATAACAATAACCCTAAGCACTAACAATCATGCCAAGGATATTACAGAGTTATCTTTCTTATAAACAAAATTACTCGATAGCTTTCAGATTTTCTTTTGTATTGAAGAATTTCCAAAAGCTTTTAGGGTCGAGCTTAAAAGATCTTTTCATATATCTAAGATATTTGTCATTTAAATAATTAGAGAGTGGTTGAAACTCTTCAAAGAATTTAATACTTGTCTTCTGATGTGACCCAGTTAATGTATGAGAGATTAATGTCACCTTTAAGAAGAATATTGCTATCCAAACGCACTCTTTGCTTTTAGTACAGCTCACGATATTCCATTCCTCGTGATTATCATCAGTTTTGGCATGCTTTCAGTTTTCTTCTATTAGATCAAATTTTAAATCTTATGTAGGTGGGTCATAAGTCCACAATCGATAATCCACATATATATTCGAGTTTTGTGTATTTTAATTTCCCAAGTCTGGTAACATTGATCCAAAATTTATCCCACCGTTTTCCTACAACACTGATCCACACTGAGTATGGCTCGTATATGTATGTGAAGTGGACCTGTCAAATTAAATGATCCCAAACTGTCCTTAGCTGACATATTTGTTCTTTAGATTCTTATAAATTTCAATCCAAATTAAGTTGACATTTCTTCCCTCTTGGCATAGTTTATAGGTGAATTAAGCTGTACACGATTCTCATATATTCATGAACTCACTCTCAGTCTCAGATCTCAGAGTATTAGACGTAATATGTAGCTCCCCCATATTTTTCAATCCAATCCGATCGCATCCAATAACCAATTGCGAAGTCTTGAGGACGATGATGATGATGATTCGGAGAAATATGGATAAAGGATAAGAACGTCAATTATTTTATAGAACTGCAGCAAACATTTTTATAAAACCTTTTGGTTTCTGTTCTGAACTGGATTAGGGATCTCGGATCGGATCCAATTGTTTATTGAATATTTCGGGATGGATTAAGGTACAAGGCAGGCAGGTATTAACCCCATATTCTCATTGATTCATTGAGCCCCCAGTTACCAGTTATTGTTATATTGGTTGATGTGACATTTGTTTGAAGGGAATCTGTTTGTGCTTTGTCGTCGTCGGTCGTTCTTTCGGATGGATTGGATCTTTTAAGCATTGGTCATCATTTGTGCTGAAGACGATTAATGATGAAGTACACAGGAAATCGACAAGTCAGTTAGTCAGTCAGTCTTGTGATGTTGTTGTTATCATTTACTATGTTACTGATTGGTTACTCTTTTGTGAATGACAATCCTGGAATGGTCCAGTTTCAGCATCGTATAGCGACTGGTGGCGTTTACGGGTAGGGCTTGAAAATAAGTCTGTTCAATATTTTAATTCGAAATGAATGTTTACCAATTCAAGTTGGTAAGTTTAGTACACTGAAGAAAATATGGAAATGTGTTTTGAGATATTTGTTATGCCGTAATTATAAGCAGCAAACTTAGAAATTAAACCTTTGAAATAACTTAACTCAAATAATTATGCTAATGATCCTTTAAGCCAGTCAGTGTGTAAATTTGTGTTACAATGTTAAGTGAATGGATTATCTATATATTTATATATTATAAATATATTTTTAATTTATATCTTAAAAACAAGACGTAAGTATTTTTGGATGGTTTTTGGAGGGATTGTACTCTCTCAGAGCTCTGAAACTTATCCCTCCTTTGGATTTGATTTTCATTGCTTTAAAAGGCTTATAATTCTGCAAAATTCCATTTTAAATAATTAAAATAATCATTTTCGTAAATTGGGTTGAAACCACGCCCTTAAATGACTGCATCAGAAAGCCTATAACCATGAAATAAGATTTAATAGGATTATAAAATATCGGGAAGCCTAACATGTTATATTTCAGGGACCATTAGTTAATTTGGTGAGGCATATCCACGACCTAATAAGATAGTTTGTCAAATCTGAGATTCAATATTTATTGGTCCTAAATTTCCTCTCAGTGCATTTTGAAAAGTCATCAGATATGTTCGTTCAATGATGGGAAATTCAAATTTACGCAAATGGATTGCATTGTGAATGGTAAATTGGACAATTTAGTTTGTTATATGTTGTTAAAGTTAAATTGCCAAGCCAAGATTTTCCTGCGACAATTTGTTGGAATGACGTTCGTCTTTAAATCAGGAATTTTCAAAAGTTACATATGGGTAGCAGCACAATTTACAATTGAACTCGATTAATAATAAAGCCCTCAAAATGCTTGTTGGAGAGCTTTAGTCTCCTATGATTTATTGCAAATGAAAAAGAGTAATTTCCCTGATAAAGCTTAAATCCATAAAGCAGATATATCAAAAATATCATAAAATTCTTCGGACCAGATGAAGATCAACGAAAGACCAAAAGTTCACATTAAGGCATATCCCTGAAAAGGTCAACGAGTTTCAAGTGGAAACATACCATCTTTTCATCGACTACAAAGCAGCATACGATAACATAAGTCACCAAGAGCTTGTATTGACAATGTTGAAACTGAGGACCCCGAAAAAACTAATCCAGCTATAATGCCGATGTAATTCCTGTGGCGTGATGGTTAGTGCGTAGGACTGTATAGACCTTAGGGCCGAAAGGCATTAGAATTAAGTAATATTGTTTAACTAAGTTAGTTGTAAGTCATGTATAGTTAGGCAAGTTTTATGAATTTTTGTCTAGCTTTAAGATAGTTTTAAGAAATAATGAATAAAAATTAATTTAAAAAAATAACAAAGAAATGCATGACTGGGTCGCACGCACTTACGCGTACCTATGTATATAAGATCTAAAAAAATACCTCTAAAATAAGTTTGTCTTCAAAGATATAAATGACATTTGACTTGTCAAAACAACCGTACAATTCAACCAAGAAACTTGTGTGCATTCAACTAGTTCGTTCAAACCTTTTTCCTTTCGATAGCTTTATTTTAGTTTAATATTAGAAGAACCAGGATGGAAAGTAAATTATCTGAAGGTAAGAAAGAGGAAGAACATGTGTGTTTCAATTGTAAAGCGATCGCCTATTGGTTGTGTAGTTAGGCAGGTATCTAAGACGAATAAAGAATAGTTATTGGCGTGCTCAGCCATGTTAATGATGATAATGAATAAATGTTCTTAGTAGGTAGAAGATACTTACAACAAATTTTCAGAGCAAAAATGGAGTTATTACGTTCAGTTTATTTTTTTGTTAAATTAAAAAAAAGCAAGCATACGAATAAGTACCTACATGAAATTGCTATTCATGTGTTGTTTACTGTCAGGCTCTTATGCGTTTTGGATTTTAGTTATAAAGTTAAGCTATAGTTGTAGAGGTTGAACGTAACACCTATACAGGTATAATGTGTATAGATAGATAGATAGATAGATAGATAGATAGATAGATAGATAGATAGATAGATAAAAGATTTTATTAATAATTCATTGTTTACAAAATCAGTACAAATTTGTTTACAAAATCTTAATAATGTAATGTTAATATTACAGTATTATTGACATAACTTTATTTGTTGCCTGTCAGGTTGGCTAAATATATACTAATATAAATCTTATTATAAAATTATTGAAATAATAACTACAACGTTATTTTTTACATTTCGTATTCCTATTAATCATTACTTATTCTTTTTAACAAAATTCATTTAATAATAACTCTCAATACTTTAAACAATAATTTAAAAAACTGAAGAGAGATTGAAAGTTTTTGCCGTTTAAAATTTAATAGAGCTCTTCTGAAGAAAGTACATTTTTACCGAAACATACATATAAGTCTAGAGTTCTTGAACACTGAGCATCTGCCAATAAAATGGTACGTGTTTTCCACTTCATCTTGATTGCAAATTGTGCAAATACCGACTGTATTTTTTTTGAAAGCCTTAGCGTTAATATTGAGGAGCCTACCCTTATCTTTGAGAACGAGGCTAATAGGCGGAGAGGCGACCGTCAGATCACTTAGCTCATCCTCTCAATGGATCTAATACCTCTTACTAAATAGAGATACTCTAGAGAAAAATAATGCACCAGGGTTGCCTATCAGATTTTGGGCCGAAGACGTCTAAACCGGGGCACTTCCGGTGCGTTTTTTTCACCAAGACTTAGCCCATCCAGTTAATGGCTGAAACTATTGGCAAACAATAGAGCTCGACGAGATAGATCGAAATATATAGGGTTGCCTAACTAAAAGTGGGCCGAAGCGCTTGGCAGCCCTATTTCAAGGTGCGTATTTTTCGACCATGACTTAGCCCATCCAGTTAATGGTTAAATTTGGTATCAAATGAAAGGTCTGAGTCTACTGATTATGAATATATGGGGTTGCCATGTCTTAACTGGGCCGAACCCCTCGGCAGCCCCGTTATAAAAAAAAATCCACCAAATATGTAATGCCTTATAACTTAATAATTTGTCTGGCTTTGTTCATCGAATATCAAATGAAAGCTCAGAGCCTGTAGAAAATTAATAAAATAGTTTTACATTTATAAAAAAATCTATATGGGCATTTCCACAGTATTTTTAACTTTCATGTTACCACAGTATATTGAGCCTTAGAAATGAAATTGGCACTTTCTAAGTGAATAAATTTTCGTATCATGACTTATTTCAATTATATAACCTGCTTTTGACTTGGTTGGATTAAATTTTTTAATTCAAATTAATAAAAAATAGGCTTAAATATGGCAAATTTCAAGCGTACCAGATACAAATTTATTAAGTTTTATAAAGAAAAAACATTTCAACGACCTTTGAAACAACTTAACATCATTAATTTATAATTATTTATAATATACACCAATAGAAAAACCTCGAAAGAAAGGTGTGCTACCATTTAAAAAATAGTACAAAGCCATTAAATTAGAGTACCTCCATTTTTACTAATATTAAAATCTGATCTTTTTCTCTATATAACTTTCTCAACGATCGATTCTGGTAATATTTTATAGGCTTAAATTATTCTCTATCAATCAATAAATTAATTAAAATTTAATTGGATCATGTGCCTCTATTTAAAAATAAATAATGGCATTTTAAAGTTTAAAATTGAAAACGTGATTGGTATACAATATGTGATTTTTTTAGCGGCACACCTATCGATAAGATCTTACAGAAAAATAAATGATTGTGAATGATAATTTTACGAATGATCAATAGTAAATAAAGCCGTTGATCGAATTTTTTAAATTTCAAAGTTTGTACGACAGTACAAAATCAATTTTTTTTATGAAATGAGGGTTTTTCATTGAATGCACACATATCCACTGCACTGCACAGAACAGAAGATATTTATTAACGATGTTTCAAAATGAATCACGCAAGTATTTTCTTGTTATTTAGATGATAAACAATCAAGAAAATGTTTGTTTATAGATGTGCCTCAAAATAAAAAAAAAATTTTTAATTGTTGAAAATGAAAGATTCTGTGGAAATGCCTATATATGTATGTATAGCTTTTGCTATTCAAAAAGTATAAGTTGCCTTCTTTTACATAGCTATATGACTTACCTTTAAAATTGACTTAATAAATCATTAATTCTTTTTCATGGGAGATATTTATAGGTAAAGAGAGTTTTTATATATTTTTATATATATATATATTTTTTATATGAGCAGAGTTTTTATTCAACTTTTATTTACCGTTAAACAAAAAAATCCCAATTTAAATACTTTTTCATTTACAAATTTAAATAACTTAGTTTTTGATATACTTATATTCAATAACAATAAACTTAAGAATACAAAAATTAAATAACATGATATCTACGAATATATTTTACTTTCCAATAGTTTACATTCTTTCAATTTGTCGTTTAGTTATCGTCATCAGAATAAAAACTATTTTCTTCTTCTTCTTCTTCGATATCATCATCAATAATAATTATTTCTCGACAGATATAGGTGTAGCATCTCCTATGAACCAAAGCGGTTCTAAAGGGTGATTTTTTTGAGGTTAGGATTTTCATGCATTAGTATTTGACAGATCACGCGGGATTTCAGACATGGTGTCAAAGAGAAAGATGCTCAGTATGCTTTGACATTTCATCATGAATAGACTTACTAACGAGCAACGCTTGCAAATCATTGAATTTTATTACCAAAATCAGTGTTCGGTTCGAAATGTGTTTATCGACAAATTTTGTTCAGCGATGAGGCTCATTTCTGGTTGAATGGCTACGTAAATAAGCAAAATTGCCGCATTTGGAGTGAAGAGCAACCAGAAGCCGTTCAAGAACTGCCCATGCATCCCGAAAAATGCACTGTTTGGTGTGGTTTGTATGCTGGTGGAATCATTGGACCGTATTTTTTCAAAGATGCTGTTGGACGCAACGTTACGGTGAATGGCGATCGCTATCGTTCAATGCTAACAAACTTTTTGTTGCCAAAAATGGAAGAACTGAACTTGGTTGACATGTGGTTTCAACAAGATGGCGCTACATGCCACACAGTCGCGAGGAAAAACTTCGGAGAACAATTCATCTCAAGGAATGGACCGGTAAGTTGGCCACCAAGATCATGCGATTTGACGCCTTTAGACTATTTTTTGTGGGGCTACGTCAAGTCTAAAGTCAACACAAATAAGCCAGCAACTATTCCAGCTTTGGAAAACAACATTTCCGAAGAAATTCGGGCTATTCCGGCCGAAATGCTCGAAAAAAATAAACAAAATTGGACTTTCCGAATGGACCACCTAAGACGCAGCCGCGGTCAACATTTAAATGAAATTATCTTCAAAAAGTAAATGTCATGGACCAATCTAACGTTTCAAATAAAGAATCGATGAGATTTTGCAAATTGTATGCGTTTTTTTTTTTAAAAGTTCTCAAGCTCTTAAAAAATCACCGTTTATTATGTCGCCTTTGACTAACCAACCACACTCATTGGGATTTAATTGACTGCATTGAGGTTCAGTAGCATTTTGCCACATGGCATTGACGTAAATCATCCTTAGAATTTTTTGTTTTAAAGATATCCAGCATGGTGGTAACATACTGGAATCGAAATTTTTAACTTTTTTTAGAAAGCGATCTTCATTGCTTTTCGTTGAAAATATTTTTTGAAAAATAATAAAGCGTGAAAGATTGACACTTTTGCATTTTGTGGAGTACAAATTGCATGTGAATTCTTGTAGTAATTCCATGTTTTCAATGTTGTTAATTTGGTTCGGGGTGTTTAAGGACGCAAGTATTTTTTGAATTTTCTCATTTTTTATCAACTTTTCAAAAGGCTTTGCCTTGCCTTTCCGATAGAAACTGGTGGTATAGTCACTTCCCGTGAAGGCATGGAAACCCGGTAAGGATTGACAAAGCCTATCGCCAAGTTTTTTTGAACCCTCGGCCTCGGTACAATTTAAGCAATGTAGTGCGGAGCCTTTTGTGTTAAAAATATCTCAAAATTTTTAAGTTTATGGATATTTAAAAGCAAAATAATTAAAAAGTCAGTATCCCACGATTTTACCATTACTTTTGAGTTGTTTGATAATTTACTTAAATGATAGACAATGCTCGTATCGGCTTCCTTGTGGTGACATAAATAGTCCTTTTCAAGAGTCATAACAATATTATTGTTCGAACATGTAAATGAGAAACACTGCTCTTCAAAAGTTAGGAACAGCTTCTTATTCTTTAAATGCGAGCAGATACTACTACTTTCATAGTGACTACATAAAAATGCAACTAAAGCTTCTTTGAATTTTTTGTTACGCAAATGTTTTAAAAAGTCTTTTGGCCTTATTTGTGATGGTCCACGAATTGTGTAGTTTGCACTGATTTAGTGGCGGTTATTTCGCTCGACATCTTTGATTGATGGAGTAAAGTAACGATCAAATATCAAGTGGATCTGAGTAGCACTGGTGTTGCAATTTTTTTTTAAATAAGCATTTCAGCATTTCTCCCCTACAATGGCACAATGAAGGTGGTGCTGGTGATAATGGTGATAATGAAAGACAGTACTTCATATCAATTTTCTTTTCTAGAGCAATAGCAAGCAATCTTCCAAATATATCACGCTCCATTTTCTACAAAACTTTCTTAGTGCCATCTTTGCTTTTAAGTGTTTTTTTTTCAAACACTCCGAAGCTAAATTTTTTAGGTTTATTATTTTGATGGGTTTTTCAAATCTTTCGGGATTTTTATTACAATCAGCTATGAACTCATGTTTTTTCGTTTCTCCCATTTGGTTTGAAATTAAAGAGGAAATTCATTGCCTCTTCCGAAACAGCCCTTCCTGTAACTACATTAAATAAACTTTTTTCTTCTACCGATTTATCGAATGGATTGATGTTATTTTTGAAATTTGAAATTATGTTCTCTAAGGTTTTTCTGTCTTTTGAATTCCTAAAACTTTCGAGTTCATGAACTGTGTCATCGTTTTTAGTTAAATTAATTTCGCCAAGCATAGTTGATATTATTTTTGTTCGCAGACTATGACTTAAAGCCTAACGCTGGCGCGCATAAATGGAGTTTGTGAAATGGCTTATACTATTTAAAGAACTTGCAGCATCTGCATTTATCGTCTGCTCAAGTGTCAAATCACCAGGTCTCCTTGAAAAATTAGATTTAGTTCTTTTTACACCAAAAGCTTGGAGAAAGCTTGATGATTATAAAGCTTTGCTTATCAATATCAGTTCGAACTTTATTAAATGTATTTTATATGGTGTGTACCCACTCGTGATTAAAACTTTTTGAGGATTAACTTTGAGAGGATTAACTTCATGTTGACCTTGATGTTGATCAAACGTTATAGTCTTTGCTAAAAAACACATTCCTTATGTTTTTGGTAAATTAATGAGCATCACCGGGTGTTTTTAACAGTGCGATGAATGTATGCTTATATTTTACTATAAAAAATAGTCTTTTATTAACTCCAATAGATAAAGTAATGTTTTTGGTTAAATAAAATGTTTTAAGGAAAACTGCAGTAAATCTTTTTTTGACATACATATATAGATTTTTTATAAATGTAAAACTATTTTATTAATTTTCCACAGGCTCTGAGCTTTCATTTGATATAAAATACAATAACATTCGATGAACAAAGCCAGACAAATTATTAAGTTATAAGGCATTACATATTTGGTGGATTTTTTTTATAATGGGGCTGCCGAGGGGTTCGGCCCAGTTAAGACATGGCAACCCCATATATTCATAATCAGTAGACTCAGACCTTTCATTTGATACCAAATTTAACCATTAACTGGATGGGCTAAGTCATGGTCGAAAAATACGCACCTTGAAATAGGGCTGCCAAGCGCTTCGGCCCACTTTTAGTTAGGCAACCCTATATATTTCGATCTATCTCGTCGAGCTCTATTGTTTGCCAATAGTTTCAGCCATTAACTGGATGGGCTAAGTCTTGGTGAAAAAAACGCACCGGAAGTGCCCCGGTTTAGACGTCTTCGGCCCAAAATCTGATAGGCAACCCTGGTGCATTATTTTTCTCTAGAGTATCTTTATTTAGTAAGAGGTATTAGATCCATTGAGAGGATGAGCTAAGTGATCTGACGGTCGCCTCTTGGACTATAACCAAATGGGAAGAATTTTCGTCGGAAAAATATGGTTTAGAGTAGTATTCGAGTTGAGGGTAAAGATCATGGAATTGTGAATTTCTGGCACTATTGATGTTTTCCGAGGTTTCGAAATTTATCAAGCTTTCAATAATATTTTCGTGCAGATCGATCAAGAAAGATGGAGAAGTACAACAGTTAGTATCTATATCTAAACCTAGGTTATTGCTTATATCTCTCCATTCGCGGGCCCAATAAATGTTTACAGCGATTGTCTCCTCCGCAAGGATACGTGTTACTCTGGATCTAAGCAGTTTAAGAGTTTTTCTTATGTAATTAAAATGGAGTCGTAGAGTTTGAACATAAAGAGAGTGAAGGCCAGTTTCAAAATGTAACATATAGTTGGGGATGTTACTGGGGAGGTACAGCATTTTTTTATGAAAAACCGAAATAGTTTTTCAACCTGCTCAAATCGCTTGTAGCCCCAAACCTGAGTGCCATAAAACATAATTGATTTAGCTGCAGTGTTAAAAATCATAAGTATTTTAGAAATTACTATTTTAGAGTTTTTAATATAATTTGACCACTTTGCATTAGTTGCATTTTTTGAAACAACCAGCCTAGAGTCGAGATGTTTATTAAAAGACAAATTATAGTTAAGTATATCCCCCAGATATTCATAATGGTTTACTATTTCAATGGAGTTCTCTCCATAATTCCATTTAAGATTCTTAGAAATTCTTGCACCATCACGGAAAACAACTATCTTTGACTTGTTTAAGTTGATTTTTAGGCCACAAAGGAAGCAATACTTGAAAAGATGATCAATCATAAGTTGCAAATCAGCAGGGCAGTTAGAGAGCAAGACGATATTCGCCACAAACACCCCACCGGGTAAGTCTTCATGAAGGTCATTCAGATAAAGAGCAAATAGAAGTGGGCTTAACAAACACCCTTGCTTTACGCCCTGGCTAACCAAGAAGTACTCCGACAACGATGTTTGATCCCACACCCGACATGTTGTGTTCTCATAAAGCTGTTGAAGGATTCTGATGACCTTTGAGGATAATCCGAAACAAGAAAGTTTATAAAATAATGAACTTCGTGGAATTAAATCAAAAGCGCAGGAAAAGTCCACAAATAAAGCGAAAGTGTTTTTCTTTTTCTTGCGGTTAAGTTGTACAATACTTGTAAGGTTGAAAATATTGTCGGTCGTTGAGTACCCTTTACAGAAACCTGCCTGGAATTCACTGAGGATACTATTACAATCAATCCAGCTATTAATCCTATTAAGGATAATACCAGTGAAAATTGTATATTTTGAATCAAGTAGCAAAGGTTCTCAACCTCGATAGTTCTCAACACAATTTGGATCCGCTTTTTTGTAAAGTGGAATAATAAGTGATTTACAAAAAGAAGAAGGAATGCATTCGGTGAGATAAATTTGATTAAATAGACACAGAACTTCTTCTAAAAAACAAATTGGAGCATTTTTGTAAAATTCATAGCTCACTCTATCCTCACCCGGAGCTTTTTTATTCTTTGCTCTTTGTATTACATGCATAAGCTCCCACATATCAAAAGGAGAGTCAAGAAAGTTATCTATTTTTTCTGGCATAGCCCAAGAGAAATGGAGATCATTTACAGATTTTGAAAAAAGTGACCTAAAATATATCATAAAGTCTTGACTTTTAATTTTGTTTTGGTTTACATTTCTTCATTGAGTTAGCTAACTTCCACCAATCACTAGCATTCCTAACTGTGTTAAGCTTTTGAATGCTTTTGTATGCAAAATTGATTTTTTATTTTTGCAGATACCTAAGTACTTAGACCGCCTCTCTATGTAAAGTCTTTTATGTAATCCGATATTATATTTTCGGTAAAGATTGAGCTGTTTTAACATCCTATTTCGAGCGCGAAAGCATTTATAGTCGAACCATTTATTTTTTTGGAATAAAACGTTTACAAGCCTTACCCTTACCGGCAGCATTGTTAATTTTGTACAGGAGAGAACTGACTTTTTCTTCTATTGTCATATTTGAAAAAATATAATGGTAGTTAGATAACCGACTGAGAGTAACTATATATTTTACACGATTATTTTCGGACCAGTAGAGTTTTTGAGGGAGCACCAATTGCGTAACATTCTGATTGTGAGTTGAAGGGAAAGAGAGGCGCAGGCTGAGGGGCATATGATCAGAAAAAGCTTTGCTTGCTACAGAAAAATGTTCCATCAAAGGTAAAAAATCAAACGTACATGCGCAATAGTCTATGACTGAACTACCTGAGTCACTACAGAAGGTAAACTCACCATTCATATCGCCAAACATTCTGCCATTGATGATCATCGCATCTATGTTTTCAAAAAGATCTAGTAATTTCTTTCCTTTTGTGTCTATGGTTTTATATTTAGATACTCGTATCTCAGAGGCAATGGAAGTACTACTCAATACACACTTGTCAAAAAATTGGGCCTCAGCCGTCCGAGCATTTAAATCGCCAAGTATACAAAAAGACTAAACATTCATATTTTTTAAAAAGCTTTCAAATTTATCAAAATCGGCCGCCCAATTTGTTGTGTTTGAACCATTTAAATATCGAGGTATGAAATGGAAATTCGCGTCACCAAACTTAGCAGTCAGAACAACATTACCAGACATTTCAAGAAATCTAAACGAAAATTTATCTTTTAAGTTTTTTTTGAAACCGAACAAACAACCACCAATAGCGTGGCCAGCACTATGAAACTTTATAGCATCATTCCAATACAAGTAAGAATCACTAAAATAAATTGAAAAATTACTTCTTTTATCATTCAAAATATTGGTTTGGTATAAGAAAAAAACATCAAATTTATTTATGTATGTAAGATAGAAAATACTAAAAAA